>NC_090443.1:233394688-233994688 GCF_031143425.1 Pleurodeles waltl | reverse complement strand
TCCCCCAACTGAAGAGTCTGTCAGGGAGACCAGATCCTCGGGACCTGCGTACGCTCCCAACATGTCCACCACTAGACAGCTCCAAAACTCTGATAGAAATATCACAGAGCCTGAGAGAGTCCAAGCGGGGGGAAAGGGGATTAGGTAGGGAACAGCTGGGAAGGAGACCTGTAGGAAGCAAAAGGTTAAACAACACAAGATTTTATCACATTGACTTTCACTAGACTATGGTTCTAAGCGTTGTCATACTGTAACCATGGATTACTTAAGAAAGGACTAAAATTAGATCTCATGAATTCTGGGTACCTGTAAAGGAATCAAGAATGGTTAACACAATGTTTCATATGAACTTTTCATGAATAGTTTCACACTGCTAGGAATATACGAACCTTCTACAATAATGTTTCAGAACAAACATTGCATCTTTACATGAGACCAAAAAGTAATCTGAAACATTCCCTGGAAAACAACAGGAATTGTTCTAAGGACTTAGGTGGTCATTACAACCCTGGCAGACGGTGTTAAAACGGCGGAAAGTCCGCCAACAGGCCAGCGGTAAAAAAATTGGAATTCCGACTGTGGCGGAAACCGCCAACAAAGACAGCCACTTTAACACTCCCACCGCCACGGCGGTACAAACAAACAGCGCGGTGGTCACCGCCAACAGACAGGCGGGAGACAATGTACCACCCACTGTATCACAACCTACCAAACCGCTACCTTTTCCGCGGCGGATTCACCGTGGACAAAAACACGGCGGAAACAGGACTTCGAAGGAAAAACGCTCACCTCTACACACCCACGAGGAACGTGGACGCCATGGAACCAGAGCTGCACATCCTGCCAGCCCTTATCTTCTTGCTCCTCTACCAGGAGCACGAACGGCGGCGGCGAGGACAACGGTGAGTACTGTACCCAAAACACAAAACAGGGACACACACGCAACACCCCCACCCTCACCCACGACAACACACACACCAATACAGCATGATACATTACAGTTGCACCCCCCAACCCCTCCGGAAGAATGCAAAGACAAAAGGAAATGAGTGTAACCATTGTAATATATTAAAATCAAGTACGCACAAATATATATATACACTATAAACAACATATACGCCAAGCTTAGTAGTCCAGGCAGTGCTCCAATGAAGTCCGTGGAACACTGCGCCCACACGGTATGGGCGAGGCCCACACAAGATCCCCAACAATGACGGAGAGAACACTGCAGGGGCATCAGAGAGCAAGAAAACAGGCACCTCAAGGGGATGGAAAGGGGGGGCACCTCAGCCGGTTGAGTGCACAATGCCAAATCCACGAGAGGGCCACATGCCCACTGTTCCATCCTGGGGAGTGCAAATCCATAGTCTCTCAAGCCTCTTCAGTGGGTGGGTTGCCCACTGTTCCATCCTGGGGAGTGCAATGCCACAGTCTCTCAAGTCTCTACAGTGGGTGGGTTGTCCACTGCTTTATCCTGGGGAGTGCGAAGCCACAGTCTCTCAAGTCTCTCCAGTGGGTGGGTTGCCCACTGCTTTATCCTGGGGAGTGCAAAGCCACAGTCTCTCAAGTCTCTACAGTTGGTGGGTTGCCCACTGTTCCATCCTAGGGAGTGCAAAGCCACAGTCTCTCAAGTCTCTACAGTGGGTGGGTTGCCCACTGTTCCATCCTTTGGAGTGCAAAGCCACAGTCTCTCAAGTGGATAACAGTCTCCACTGGTTCTGGAGGGAGCATTGTGCCCAGAGTGCTTCATCCTGCTAAGGACAGAGGTAGTGCATGACAGTCTCCACTGCTTCTGGAGGGGGCATTGTGCCCAGAGTGCTTCATCCTGCTAAGGACAGAGGTAGTGCATGACAGTCTCCACTGCTTCTGGAGGGGGCATTGTGCCCAGAGTGCTTCATCCTGCTAAGGACAGAGGTAGTGGATGACAGTCTCCACTGGTTCTGGAGGGGACATTGTGCCCAGAGTGCTTCATCCTGCTAAGGTCAGAGGTAGTGGATGACAGTCTCCACTGGTTCTGGAGGGGACATTGTGCCCAGAGTGCTTCATCCTGCTAAGGATAGAGGTAGTGGATGTGTAGTGGATGACAGTCTCCACTGGTTCTGGAGGGGACATTGTGCCCAGAGTGCTTCATCCTGCTAAGGACAGAGGTAGTGGATGTGATTCTCCACTGGTTCTGGAGGGGGTATTGCGCCCAGAGTGCTTCGTCCTGCTAAGGACAGAGGTAGTGGATGTGATTCTCCACTGGTTCTGGAGGGGGCATGGTGCCCAGAGTGCTTCATCCTGCTAAGGACAGGGGTAGTGGATGACAGTCTCCACTGGTTCTGGAGGGGGCATTGCGCCCAGACTGCTTCATCCTGCTAAGGGCAGAGGTAGTGGATGTGATTCTCCATTGGTTCTGGAGGGGGCATTGTGCCCAGAGTGCTTCATCCTGCTAAGGACAGAGGTAGTGGATGACAGTCTCCACTGGTTCTGGACGGGGCATTGCACCCAGAGTGCTTCATCCTGCTAAGGACAGAGGTAGTGGATGTGATTCTCCACTGGTTCTGGAGGGGGCATGGTGCCCAGAGTGCTTCATCCTGCTAAGGACAGAGGTAGTGGATGACAGTCTCTACTGGTTCTGGAGGGGGCATTGTGCCCAGAGTGCTTCATCCTGCCAAGGACAGAGGTAGTGGATGTGATTCTCCACTGGTTCTGGAGGGGACATTGTTCCCAGAGTGCTTCATCCTGCTAAGGACAGAGGTAGTGGATGACAGTCTCCACTGCTTCTGGAGGGGGCATGGTGCCCAGAGTGCTTCATCCTGCTAAGGACAGAGGTAGTGGATGTGATTCTCCACTGTTTCTGGAGGGGGCATGGTGCCCAGAGTGCTTCATCCTGCTCGTGACGGACTCGGTTGCGTCAGTGCCCTTGGCGCTCATGGGCCAGCGGTGCTTGTAGCAGCAGTGCCCTGTTCAGCGCTGCTTGAGGCGGCAGTGCCCTGTTGAGCGGTGCTTGTAGCGGCAGTGTCCTGTTGAGCGGGGCTTGAGGTGGCGGGGCCCTGTTCAGCGGTGCTGGTAGCGGCGGTGCCCTGTTCAGTGGTGCTTGAGGCAGCGGTGCCCTGTTCAGTGGTGCTTGTGGCGGCGGTGCTCTGTTCAGTGGTGCTTGTAGCGGCGGGGCCCTGTTCAGCGGTGCTTCAGGCGGCGGTGCCCTGTTCAGTGGTGATTGAGGCGGTGGTGCACTGTTCAGCGGTGCTTGTAGCGGCGGTGCCCTATTCAGCGGTGCTTGAGGCGGGCGGGGCCCTGTTCAGCAGTGCTTGAGGCGGCGGTGCCCTGTTCAGCAGTGCTTGAGGCAGCGGTGTCCTTGGCAACAGTGCTTGTGGCAGCGGGCTCCTTTGCAGTGACTCAGCTGCTGGCGGTCCTCTCTAGCCCAGCGGGGCTTGTGCTGGCGGTCCTCTCTAGCCCAGCGGGGCTTGTGCTGGCGGTCCTCTCTAGCCCAGAGGGGCTTGTGCTGGAGGTCCTCTCTAGCCCAACGGGCCTTGTGCTGGCAGTTGCCTCCTGGGCAGCAGGGCAGGTGCTGGCGATGGCCTCTTGCCCATCAGGGCAGGTGCTGGCGGTGGCCTCTTGGGCAGCAGGGCAGGTGCTGGCGGTGGCCTCTTGGGCAGCAGAGCAGATGCTGGCGGTGGCCTCCTAAGCAGCGGGGATGATGGCGGTCTTCTCCGCCGTGCTGCTCTTCCCAGACTTGCCGGGTTTCTTGTGGCCCTTCCCCACCTTGGAAGGTGTCGCAGCTCTCCCGGACCCCTGGGAGCTAATTTGGTGGCTTGAGTCTTCCCCCTCTCCCACTGGGCACTGGCCAACTTTTGATGTTTGACAGGTGGGGGTCTGTCCGTGCTGTGGCTCCGTGCCATACTGGCTGCCCTGGTGGCCGGCGCACTCCAGATTCCGGTGACTACAGGCACCAGTGTTCCCAGGGATGTTGTGGCTGAGGTGCTAGGTTGGGACCTGGAGAGTTGGGCCCTAGAAGACAAACGGGGTGGGGGAGGTGTGGGAAAGAGGTCAAGGTTGGACAGGAAAAGTTTTGGGAGACACTGGGACGGGTAGCTGGAGGAGGTTTGGGAGTGGAGGAAGAGGTTGTGGTTGTAAAAGGTGTTCGTTTGGTGACTTTGGGTGAAGGTGCATGCGCTGGAGGCTGTCGTGAGGTGGATGGCTGTTGGGTGGGTGTGTTCTGTGTTTGTGTATCTTGGGAGGTGGCGTCACAGACACACTGGGAGAGGAAACAGGGGACGTGTGAATGGTAGTGGGGGTGGTGACTGCACGTGAGCGGGGTGTGGTGGTGTGTATTCTGGTGATGGCAGTAGTGGCTGTAGATGTAGTGCATGCAGGTGTGAATGGAAACGAGACTGGGAGGGAGGAGGGAGACGTGGAGGAGGGGGACACAGTGGAGGCAGTGGATGTTGGTGTGTCTGCATGTGTGTGATGCTTGCGTGAGTGCCTGTGGGATGTGTGGTGCTTATGTTTGCCAGAGCTTCCCTTGTGTGTTGAGGTATGTGCATGCTGGTCTGATGGTGTGCTTGGGATATGCTGGGGTACAGGGGATTGGGTCTGGGTGGAGGAAGTTGGTAGGGGGAGGCTAGAGACGGGGACAATGGCTGCCATCAGTGCTGAGGCCAGAGTCTGAAAAGCTCGCTGAAGGGCCACCTGACCAGAATGAATGGCCTCCAGGAATGCATTTGTTTGTTGCAACTGCCTTTCTACACCCTGGATGGCATTCAAAATGGTAGACTGCCCAACAGTGAGGGACCTGAGGAGGTCAATGGCCTCCTCACTGAGGGCAGCAGGGGTGACTGGGGCGGGGCCTGAGGTGCCTGGGGCGAAGGTGATGCCCACTCTCCTGGGTGAGCGGGCACAGGGCAAAGGCTGAAGGGCTGCTGGGAGGGCAGTGCTGGTAGGGGGGGTGGCGGCTGTACCTGTAGATGCGGGGGCACAGATGTTGCCACCACCACAAGGGAGCTCCCATCAGAGGACGAGTCTGTGTGACTGGTCTCAGCTCCTGTCCCTGCCGTGGAGCTCCCCTCGCCCTCCGTCCCACTGGTAAACTCCGAGTCCGTAGTGTTGCCCTCCAGGACCATGTGGGATGTAGCTCCCTCCTGCTCCGGTGCACTGCTCCTCCGCCTGATGATGCTAGTGCACACAAGAACAGGGAGACCACAAAAAGGGGGGAGGCCACAGAAGAAAGACATGTTCAGTGCATGCAATACTGCTACCGTTGGCGGACACGACAGACACAGAAGCCCCCTGCACTACGCCGCGCTCTTGGGTTCCACTGTTCAATATCTGGGACATGGCCTACAAGGCTATGGATGACATCTGCACACATGGATGACACAGGGGCATGACTAGGTGTACTTGGCACTCTACAGAGGTGGGGTGGGGTGCCACATGGCCTGCCTTACAGTGGGACCTTGCCTACTAAACTCGCCCTGGCCTAGGGAAACCCACAGTCCACCTCCCCCACCCAGACACCTCCACTGCATGCAAAATCAGCAGGATAAGAATGTACTCACCCCCTTGTGGCTGCTGTGATGCCCTCAAGTGCCCATCCAACTCCAGATACGCCACCGCCAGGATCCAGAACATCAGGGGGGTCATGGTGCGATGGGCACCCCTCCCAGGTTGGGAGGCCATCCCCAGCTGAGCCTCAGCCGTCTTCTTGCTCCAGCGGTGAATGTCTTCCCATCTTTTACGGCAGTGGGTGCTCCGTCTGTGGTAGACCCCCAGGGTCCGGACGTCCTTGGCGATGGTACGCCAAATATCTTTTTTCTGGTTGGCGCTGACTTACATGAATTGTACAGGGGGAAGAGAATTGTTATTACCAACTGCACCGTCACAGTCATTGGCCCCCATCCCTACCCTTGCCATGTGGCACATGCATTCATCGTTGTTACATGCACGCCTCATTCCCCCCACCCATCTTTCATCTACCCCACTCCACACAGGCATAGCCCATACAGCATTCTCCCAGTGTACTTACCTCTTTGTCTGGATGACCGTAGAGTAGCGTTTACTGGGGGAGGACCCCATCCACGAGTTTCTCCAACTCCTCCGATGTGAAGGCAGGGGCCCTCTCCCGAGACACTTGAGCCATTGTCTCTTCCAGACTGAGGTCACAGCAGCATTTGCAGTGTAGGTCCTCTCCTGTCAAAGATCAGGTATCAAGTGATTGAACAGATAGAAAATGGCGGACACGTCCGCGGCGGTGCGTACCGTCACATCCCCCGAATACACCGTCATTGGCTCCTGGGACACATAGGGTCCAATGTTAACCAATGCAGCATTACGCCGCGGTCTTCTACTGCCTACCGCGAAGGTGTACAACGACAGCACAGTTAACTCACATCCCATTGTCCCACTTTGGAGGTCAGGCAGCCGCAATTTCAGGGGCCCACATGGCTTACTTTTTAACTGCGTCACACATACCTAGGCCTAGCCTCAACACACATACAGGCCATTTTTCAGATTAGGATTTGTTTTCTGTGTAAGCTGTGGGTACGTACCTCTGAGTTGGTTGACTTTGTGCTCGCTGTTGTCCTTCATAGGCACCGTCCGCTGGGACATGTGAGGAGATGGCGGCATCCTCCGGTGTACAGACCGCTGGTGGACCTGTCGACAATGGAGGAAAGACATGTGATCATCACCTACAGCCTTGATCTTGCCACAATCCATGAACTGTGTACCCAGCTGGAGCCAGATCTGATGTCAGCTATCCGCCATCCTACAGGAATCCCCCCTCAAGTGCAGGTGCTGTCAGTACTCCATTTCCTGACAAGTGGGTCATTTCAAACAACAGTGGCCATAGCATCAGGGATGTCCCAGCCTATGTTTTCCAACGTGTTGTCCAGAGTGTTGTCTGCCCTGATGAAACAAATGCGGAGCTACATCGTTTTCCCTCAGGTGGAGGATTTGCCCACAGTGAATGGTGACTTCTATGCCCTGGGACATATCCCCAACATCATAGGTGCCATTGATGGGACACATGTGGCTTTGGTCCCCCCGCAGGAGTGAACAGGTGTACAGAAACCGGAAGAGTTATAATTCCATTAATGTGCAGATGGTGTGTTTGGCCGACCAGTACATCTCCCGTGTGAATGCCAAGTTTCCTGGCTCAGTGCATGACGCCTACATCCTGCGGAATAGCAGCATCCCTTATGTGATGGGTCAACTCCAGAGGCACCGTGTGTGGCTATTAGGTGAGCACCTGGAAGCAAGACAGTGGGAATGGTTGTCTGGGTCTCGGGATATCCCTACAGGTTAGTGTGTGTCTAACAGTTGTCCCTCGCCATTTGCAGGTGACTCTGGTTATCCAAGCCTGTCATGGCTACTGACCCCAGTGAGGAATCCCAGGACAAGGGCAGAGGAACGCTACAATGAGGCCCATGGACGAACTCGGCAGATTATAGAACGGACCTTCGGCCTCCTGAAGGCCAGGTTCAGGTGCCTCCATATGACAGGTGGATCCCTATTCTACTCACCAAAGAAGGTGTGCCAGATCATCGTGGCCTGCTGTATGCTTCACAACTTGGCTTTGCGACGACAGGTGCCTTTTCTGCAGAAGGATGGTCCAGATGGCGGTGTTGTTGCAGCTGTGGAGCCTGTGGACAGTGAAGACGAGGAAGCAGAAGAAGAGGACATGGACAACAGGAACTCGGTGATCCTGCAATATTTCCAGTGAGACACAGGTAAGAGTACAGACCTGCCTACTACATGTACATTAACACTACTACCTCTCTGCTCTCTGTCGTTTTCACCCAGTGTATGGTCACTGAGTTGTCACTTTCCCTTACGATTTCACAGATGTGGGTTCCACTGTGTGACATCTGCTTTGTTTCCTCAAGGACTAGAGCTGTGTGACATAGGTATATTGACATTACAATTGAAAGAGCATTTTGCCACTGTAATTGCTAATACACCATTTCGAAATCACAGACTGACTCCAGATTGTTTTGTGGTTCAAGGGTGTTTATTTAAGTGCTCAATATTGGAGGGGGTTGTGAAATGGTGAGGGATGATGGTGGAGGATTGTCCATGGCAGAGTCCAGTCTATTAGTCTCACAGGTGCATTGCCCAAATGGGCATAGGAAGTGGAGCTGGGGCAGTTTGAGGATGGACAGGGTGACAAAGTGGGACAGAAAGATGACATTCAGGGTGGTCTCATTTCTTGGCGGGGGTCTTGGCTTCATTCTCTGTCTTGTCCTGGATCTCAGGAACTGTTTTCAGGGAGGTTCTCCCTCTGCAGGGGGTGGGGTGCTGGTGTGGTGGTCCTGTGGCGGGGCGTCCTGTCTACTAGCGCCGGCGGAGGTGGTGGGCAGTTCATCGTCCAAGCTAATGTCAGGGGCCACTTGTTGTGCCTCAGTGTCCCTCCTGGTGTTGAGTACTTCCTTCAGCACCCCTACGATGGTGCCCAGGTTGGAATTGATGGTTCCGAGTTCCTCCCTGAAGCCCAAATACTGTTCCTCCTGCAGGTGCTGGGTCTCCTGAAACTTGGCCAGTACTGTTGCCATCATCTCCTGGGAGTGGTGGTAGGCTCCCATGATGGAGGAGAGGGCCTTGTGGAGAGTGGGTTCCCTTGGCCTGTCCTCCCCCTGTCGCACAGCAGCCCTCCCAGTTCCCCTGTGTTCTTGGGCCTCTGTCCTCTGAACCGTGTGCCCACTACCACTGCCCCCAGGTCCCTGTTGTTGTTGGGGTGGTGGGTTAGCCTGGGTTCCCTGTAGTGGTGGACACAGTGCTGCTTGACGTGTCCTGGGGACAGAGGTATGGGCCCGCTGGGTGGGTGCTGTGCTGGTGTTTCCAGAGGGAGGAAGCTCTGTAGTGGCCTGTGACTGGGTGAGGGGAACCAACTGTCCAGAGGACCCCAATGGGCCAGGCTGGTCATCTAGATCCAGTTGGACAGAGGTGCTGTCATCACTGTGGGCCTTTTCTGTTGGTGGTGTGGACATGTTTGGACCCTCCTGTCCAGCGACGTTGGGTAGAGGTCCTGCAGGGGTATAAAAGGATGTTTATTACATCTGTGTGTGGCATGGTGTGCAATGGGTGGGTGACCGTGTACCCCAGTGCTTGCATTCCTGTGTGGGACCTTGTGTGATGATGGTTTAGGGGGGGTGTATGGGTATGTGCAGTGGGTTTGGTTTGGTGATGGGTTGTCCATACTTTTTTGTTGCATGCAGGGCTTGGTGTTGGGATGGGTGGTTTGTGATAGTGGGACATTTGTGAGGAGTAGGAGTGATGGGGTGAGGGTGAAGGTGGGGGGTATGTGATGGCATGCAGGTAGGGTGGGGGATGTAATAGTGAAGCTTTGACTTACCAGAGTCCATTCCTCCATCTGATCCTGCAAGGCCCTCAGGATGCAGAATCGCCAAGACCTGCTCCTCCCATGTTGTTAGTTGTGGGGTAGGAGGTGGGGGTCCGCTGCCAGTCCGCTGAGCCGCAAGGTGGTGTCTTGAGACCACGGAACGCACCTTCCCCCGTAGGTTGTTCCACCTCTTCCTGATGTCATCCCGATTTCTTGGGTGCGGTCCCACTGCGTTGACCCTGTCCACTATTCTTCGCCATAGCTCCATCTTCCTAGCTATGGAGCTGGGCTGCACCTGTGATCCCAATAGCTGTGGCTCTACCCAGAAGATTGTCTCCACAATGACCCTGAGCTCCTCCTCCGAGAACCTGGGGTGTCTTTGCTGTGCCATGGGGTGGTGTGGGTGATGTGTGGGGTAGTGTGTGTGGTGATAAGTGTGCTGATATGTAGTGGTGTTTTGTGTGAGGTGCGTGGAAGTTCTGTTGGTGATGGTATTTTGTGCCTGTGGATGCTTGGTAGTAGTTTGTGGTGTCTCTCTCTGGCCTTCTCTCGGTAATTGTGGTCGTAGGGGGTTGTGGGTGATGTGGGTGTGTGTTTTATATTGTAGTGGGTGTGTGGGAGTGGTGTGCGTATGTGTATCATGTGTGTGTATTTGAAATTGTCCAATGTGGATGTGTTTTGTAAGAGTGTGTGTATTTTGAGTGCAGCAGTGTGTACCGCCAATGGAATACCGCGGTTGAAAGACCGCCGCGTGGATTCGTGTGTCGTGATAGTGTGGGCGTATTTCTGTTGGCGTGACGGTGGAGGTTTTGTTATCGCCAGTTTATCACTGACCTTTGGTGTAGCGGACTTCTGTGGGTGTCTGAAGTTTGGTGGATTCCGTGCTGTGGGTCATAATAGCTGTGGTGGAATTCCGCAGCCGTGGTGGTGTGTTGGCGGTCTTCTGCATGGCGGTAAGCGGTTTTTACCACCAATGTTGTAATGACCCCCTTAATATGCACAAAGAATGTAACATCTTGAATTTAGCACCTTTGCAGAAAATTCAAAGGCCCTGGATAATTGTGTGCACTTCATGAAACACTGCACATCAAGGTTTTAATTGCCATGAAATGATCACGAACACTGTAAGTGATCTGAACATCAAGGTTTAAATGCGGAATGAATCGCACACACTGCCGTTCCCAACAAGAATATGCAAATGTCATGAAATGATCGTGCACTCTGTAAGTGATCTGAACATCAAGGTTTAAATGTAGGAATGAATCACGCTTCTTGCTGATTCAAATGCCACCATGCAAATGCCAAGAAATGGTTGCGCACAATGAGTATCAAGAGTTAAATGCAAGGAATGAATCACGCTTCTTGCCGATTTGAATGCCACCATGCAAATGCCAAGAAATGGTTGCGCACACTGAATACCAAGAGTTTAATGCCAAGAATGAATTGCATGTCTTGACGATTCAAATGCCACCATGCAAATGCCAAGAAATTGTAGCGCACACTGAATAACAAGAGTTTAATGCCAGGAATTAATTGTGCGTCTTGCCGATTTGAAAGCCAATATGCAAATGTCAAGAAATGGTCACGCACACTGTTGCCGACCCGAATCTCAAAAGTCAAATGCCAAGAATGACTCGCGCATCTTGCTGATTCGAATACCAACATGTAAATGCCAGAAACTACAAGCACATTCACACGCACAAGGAAAATCTTTCAACATGAAAGCTAGGCCCAACAACTCGAATGCCTTTGAAAATGGGGTCGGGGGCCCAGCCCGACCTCCGTCTTACCGCCCTGATCAAGGATCACCAATACAATGAAGGGCAAGGCCTGGAAGGTCAAAGTAGGCCTCCGGAACAGGAGCTCAGGAAGTTGCTGCTGCTCGGCACCGGGACCTCTGAATAGTGAACACGTGGAGCTGGGCGAGTTCCCTTATGTAGAGTCTGGACCAGCCCACAACCACACCCAGTAATGCTGCAGAGAAAGCTTCTGGAAGGTCCTAGAAAGGGACCCCACCCTAACACACTCAGTAAGTCTGCACCAATACCCTGCAAAAGAACAGTTATTGTAAACATCATTAATAGTGTTTTTCATGGTTAAAGTCTGCAATGCAAAAGGTTAACAAACTGCATATAAACACAATGCATGAATTATGCTCTTGCACAAAGGCTGGCTTTTTGCATTTTAGTCGCCCGTAGAGCACGCACTGCCCTGATGTTGACAAGGTCCACAGTGAAGACAGCTACTCTGGTCTTCTGGATGACCAACCTGGCCCATCAGGGACCCCTGGAGAGCCAGTTACTCAGGCCCTGTCACACGCCACCACAGAGCCTCCCCCATCAGGAAATACACCACAGCACCCACCCAGCGTACCCATACCTCTGTCCCCAGGTCACGTCAATCAGCAGTGTGTCCACCTCCACAGGGACCCCAGGGCACCCCTCATAGCCATGACAATCAGGGGCCTGGGGTCAGTGGCAGTGGGCATACGGTTCAGGGGACTGAGGCACAGGTCAACAGGGAAACTGGGAGGACTGCTGTGCGCCAGGGGGAGGACAGGCCCAGGGAACAGACTCTCCAGGAGGCACTTGCAGAGATTCTGGGAGCATATCAACATTCCCAGGACAAAATGGGCCAGATCCTGGACAATGTGCAGGAGAACAGGCGGCTGCAGGAGGTTCAGTACCAGGGGATCAGGGAGGACTTTCAGGCCATCAATAACACCCTTATCTCCATAGCAGGGGTGCTGGCAGACTTGGCCGTTATTATGAAGGAGGCAGTCACAGAACAGCGGGCCCCTGCCCCTAGCCAGACATCTGAACAGCCTTCCACCTCGCTACTGCTAGTGGCCAGGAGGCCTTGCCACAGGACTCACAGGCCAACAGCACCCCTTCCCCTGCAGAAGGAGAACCACCCTGCAAAAGTTTCCTGCACTCCAGACAGAAGCCAGAGACAGTTGCCAGGACCTCAGCCAGGAAATTAGACTTTCCTTATTGTCCCCCTTGTGTCCTACTAAGTCACCCTGTTCACCTTGAACTGCCATTGCTCCCTTTCCTATGTCCCCTTGGACAATGCACCTGTGCTACAAACAGACTGAACAATACCCTGGACTTTCCTCCATCATCACCCCATCCCATTGCACTTGTCCCCCTATATTTTAGCACTTCAATAAACACTCTTGTAAAAACAGAAGTTTGGAGTACGTCAAATATTTTAAGTATGTATTCATTGAAACTGGTGGAAACATTGCAATTCAACTGTACAGAAAATGAGCATAGATTAATGACCTGTAGCTGACTGCAGTGATCACATCAGGAGCATATGTGAGGTCACCAACATCTGCAAAATCAGTTGCCAAAGGGTACATTAAGTGGGCATAGAAGTGGGAAAAAACAGCATGCCAGTGCCACAGATATTCAAACAAATGTCACTGAAAAGTGAAGGAACACTGTCTTACCTGTGTGTCGTTGGAAGTATTGTCTGATCACTTATGTTCTGTTGTCCTCATCCTCATCCTCTGCCTCCTTGTCCTCACTGTCAACAGGGTCCACTGCTGGCACACAGGCATCTCCAGCCTCCTCCTCCGGCATGAAAAGGCACATGGTGTCTCAGGGCAAGGCTGTGCAACAGGCAACATGCCACTACTATCTGGCAGACCTTCTTGGGTGAGTAACATAGGGATCCACCTTTTAGACTGAGGTACCGGAACCTGGCCGAAGGAGGCCAAAGGTTCTTTCAATTATCCTTCTGGTTCACCCATATGCCTCATTATAACGTTCTTCTGCCCTTGTCTTCATTAATCACAGGGGTCAGCAGCCATGATAGGTTGGCGTAACCAGAGTCACCTGCAAATTTTGAGGGACAACATTTAGCCACACACTATCCCACGTGGCCCACACCATACCCATACACCAACATCTACTGGGTGGGAACCAGGGCTCACATATTAGCCACACCCTGTGCCTCTGTAGTTGGCCCATCACATTTGGGATGCGGCTATTCCTCAGGACAAAGGCATCATGCACCGACCCTGGACACTTAGCATTGACATCGGAGATGTACTGGTCCAACAAGCACACCATCTGTACATTCATAGAGTGGAATCTCTTCCGATTTCTGAACACCTGTTCATTCTGATGGGGGGGACATATGCAATATGTGTTTCATCAATCACCCCAAATATGTTGGGGATATGCCCAATTGCATAGAACTCGGCCTTCACTGTGGCCAAATCTTCAACCTGGGGAAATACAATGTAGTTGCTCATGTGTTTAATCAGGGCAGACAACACTCTAGTTAGCACTATTGAGAACATAGGCTGTGCCATTCCTACTGCCAAGCCCACCGTCACTTGAAAAGAACCAGTTGCCATGAAATGGAGCACTAATAGAATTTGCACTAGAGGGGGGATCCCAGTGGTGTGACGGATAGCAGATATCAGGTCAAGCTCCAATTGGGCACACATCGCTATGATTGTGGCCGTTGCGGGAGGTGGTCGGGAACAGCCATGTGTAGGAGGCTGGCCTGGTTTGTATTGGTACCAAGGGGTACTTACACTCTGCACCAGGTCCAGTTATCCCTTATTAGTGTAGAAGAGGTGTCTAGCAGCTTAGGCTGATAGAAAAGGTAGCTTAGCAGAGCAGCTTAGGCTGAACTAGGAGACGTGTAAAGCTCCTACTATACCACTGGTGTCATATGCACAATATCATAAGAAAACACAATACACAGATATACTAAAAATAAAGGTACTTTATTTTTATGACAATATGCCAAAAGTATCTTGGTGAGTACCCTCAGAATGAGGATAGCAAATATACACAAGATATATGTACACAATACCAAAATTATTCAGTAATAGCAATAGAAAGCAATGCAAGCAATGTACAGTCACAATAGATTGCAATGAGAGCATATAGGTATAGGGGCAACACAAACCATATACTCTAGAAGTGGAATGCGAACCACGAATGGACCCCAAACCTATGTGAGCTTGTAGAGGGTCGCTGGGACTGTAAGAAAACAGTGAGGGTTAGAAAAATAGCCCACCCCAAGACCCTGAAAAGTAGGTGTAAAGTACACCTAAGTTCCCCAGAGTGCACAGAAGTCGTGATAGGGGAATTCTGCAAGGAAGACCAACACCAGCAATGCAACAACAATGGATTTCCAGATGAGAGTACCTGTAGAACAAGGGGACCAAGTCCAAGAGTCACACTCAAGTCGGGAGTGGGCAGATGCCCAGGAAATGTCAGCTGTGGGTGCAAAGAAGCTGCCACCCGATGGGAGAAGCTGTGGATTCTGCAAGAACGAAGAGGACTAGGAACTTCCCCTTTGGAGGATGGATGGCCCACGTCGTGAAGAAGCTTGCAGAGGTGTTCCCAAGCAGAAAGACCACAAACAAGCCTTGCTGGCTGCAAGGGTTGCCGTTAGGGTTTTTGGATGCTGCTGTGGCCCAGGAGGGACCAGGATGTCGCCAATTGCGTGAGGAGACAGAGGGGGTGCCCAGCAGGATAAGGAGCCCTCTCAGAAGCAAGCAGCACTGCAGAAGTGCCAAAACAGGCACTACAAAGAGGAGTGAACTGGAGCTCACCCAAAGTCACAAAAGGTGATCCCACGACGCCGGAGGACAACTCAGGAGGTTGTGCACTCAGGTTAGAGTGTCGGGGACCCAGGCTTGGCTGTGCACAAAGGAAATCCTGGAAGAGTGCACAGGAGCCGGAGCAGCTGCAAATCACGCGGTACCCAGCAATGCAGTCTAGCGTGGGGAGGCAAGGACTTACCTCCACCAAACTTGGACTGAAGAGTCACTGGACTGTGGGAGTCACTTGGACAGAGTTGCTGAGTTCCAAGGACCATGCTCATCATGCTGAGAGGGGACCCAGAGGACCGGTGTTGCAGTTCTTTTGGTGGCTGCGGTTGCAGGGGGAGGATTCCGTCGTCCCACAGGAGATTTCTTCAGAGCTTCTAGTGCAGAGAGGAGGCAGACTACCCCCACAGCATGCACCACCAGGAAAGCAGTCGAGAAGGCGGCAGGATCAGCGATACAAGGTTGCAGTAGTCGTCTTTGCTACTTTGTTGCGGTTTTGCAGGTGTCCTGAGCAGTCAGCGGTCGATTCCTTGCCAGAAGGTGAAGAGAGAGATGCAGAGGAACTCTGATGAGCTCTTGCATTCGTTATCTAAAGAATTCCCCAAAGCAGAGACCCTAAATAGCCAGAAAAGGAGGTTTGGCTACCTAGGAAGGAGGATAGGCTAGCAACACAGGTAATAGCCTATCAAAAGGGGTCTCTGACGTCACCTGCTGGCACTGGCCACTCAGAGCAGTCCAGTGTGCCAGCAGCACCTCTGTTTCCAAGATGGCAGAGGTCTGGAGGACACTGGAGGAGCTCTGGGCATCTCCCCTGGGAGGTGCAGGTCGGGGGAGTGGTCACTCCCCTTTCCTTTGTCCAGTTTCGCACCAGAGCAGGGCTGGGGGATCCCTGAACCGGTGTAGACTGGCTTATGCAGAGATGGGCACCATCTGTGCCCATCAAAGCATTTCCAGAGGCTGGGGGAGGCTACTCCTCCCCAGTCCTGACACCTTTTCCAAAGGGAGAGGGTGTAACACCCTCTCTCTGAGGAAGTCCTTTGTTCTGCCTTCCTAGTCCAAGCCTGGCTGGACCCCAGGAGGGCAGAAACCTGTCTGAGGGGTTGGCAGCAGCAGCAGCTGCAGTGAAACCCCGGGAAAGGTAATTTGGCAGTACCAGGGTCTGTGCTAGAGACTCGGGGGATCATGGAATTGTCTCCCCAATGCCAGAATGGCATTGGGGTGACAATTCCATGATCTTAGACATGTTATATGGCCATGTTCGGAGTTACCATTGTGACGCTATACATAGGTAGTGACCTATGTATAGTGCACGCGTGTAATGGTGTCCCCGCACTCACAAAGTCCGGGGAATTTGCCCTGAACGATGTGGGGGCACCTAGGCTAGTGCCAGGGTGCCCACACACTAAGTAACTTAGCACCCAACCTTTACCAGGTAAAGGTTAGGCATATAGGTGATTTATAAGTTACTTAAGTGCAGTAGTAAATGGCTGTGAAATAACGTGGACGTTATTTCACTCAGGCTGCAGTGGCAGGCCTGTGTAAGAATTGTCAGAGCTCCCTATGGGTGGCAAAAGAAATGCTGCAGCCCATAGGGATCTCCTGGAACTCCAATACCCTGGGTACCTCATTACCATATACTAGGGAATTATAAGGGTGTTCCAGTATGCCAATATGAATTGGTGAAATTGGTCACTAGCCCGTTAGTGACAATTTGTAAAGAGAGAGCATAACCACTGAGGTTCTGGTTAGCAGAGCCTCAGTGATACAGTTAGGCATCACACAGGGAACACATACAGGGCACACTTATGAGCACTGGGGCCCTGGCTAGCAGGGACCCAGTGACACATAACAAACATACTGAAAACATAGGGTTTTCACTATGAGCACTGGGCCCTGGCTAGCAGGATCCCAGTGAGACAGTGAAAACACCCTGACATATACTCACAAACAGGCCAAAAGTGGGGGTAACAGGGCTAGAAAGAGGCTACTTTCTCACACAACCCCCCCCAAACGAAGGACAATAAGGCTAACCTTTGCCAGTTGAGACTTTATTGTCTAAGTGGTGATAAGTAGAGAGTAGCTCTGCAATAGACTGGTTACTCCCTTTATCATCCACTGTATGGTTACTTCCCTGTGGGGATGTAAACCACCCTGTTTGAAGTTTGTTAGCTAAGCAACAATGTGAAGATATATTTTCAGAGTTTCTATCAGTAAGTTTTAGTTTAGAACAGTGGGAATTGTCCACTGGACCTATTTCTAGTGATGAGAATGCCAGACAGGGATGCTGTCTCAGTAAAGCCATAGCTGGGCAAAAACTTTGTCCATATGGCTGGAAGAGAGAACAGGGATGCTGTTTCTCTTGAGTTGGAACAGGGCAGGGATGCTGTCCTATGAGCTCCACACTAGGGAAGGGCTGCTGTCCTAAGTGTTGTGAGGCAGTGCAGGGTTTCTGCACTAACGTTTCTCTGGGAGGGTTGGAGGGATGCTCTATGTTAACTAAAATGGTGCTCTTTTTTTCACCAATATTAGTTATCCCACAGAGAGGTACTTCCACCTCAGGGAGTACAGCTATGCCAGCTGATGATTCCCTTGGAACAGGTGCCACCCCAGGAGAGGTTTCTTCCACCACAGGAATGGTATCCTGAATGGCAGGGTGGGTAGGGAATACTGTGATACCCTTTTCACCTGTTGTTGGAGAGGGATCCTGAGTTTTCAGGCCTTCTCTCCTTTGCCTTTTCATTTCAGTAGAAATGAGAGGGAACAATTCCTCTGGGATGCCCAGCATGGCTGCATGGGCATAAAACTCTACCTCAGCCCAACCTGAGGCCTCTAGGTCATTACCTAAGAGACAGTCTACAGGTAAGCTAGGTGATACCACCACCTGCTTAGGGCCAGTAACTCCACCCCAACTAAGCTGAACTATAGCTAAGGGAAGAAAATTAGTGGAGTTATGGATATCAATAATCTTATACTGTTGTCCAATGATGTGTTGTTCAGGAGCCACTAGGTTTTCAGTCACCAAAGTGATACGGGCACCTGTGTCCCTGTAGGCCTGGGCCTCAACACCATTTATTGAAACTGTCTGACTGTACTTATCCATTGTAAGGGGACAAGCAGCCAGTGTGGCAAGGCCAATGCCACTAGATGTGACAGAAACTGTCTTGGGACTGACTACCCCAGTTTCTATGATGGACCCATAAGTGAACCCAACTACACCCTTAACTTGACTGTTGCCAGCCGTCCCACCACTAGCACCACTACTGCTAGGGGCACTAGAGCTTGATGTATTAGTGGTGGTAGGCTAAGGGGGTTTACCTGGACAGGACTTATCCCCTGGCCTATAGCCTCTGTTTTTACACACAAAGCACCAAGGCTTTTTAATGTGTGCAGGTTGTGAAGAAGAGGAAGAATTTGTTTTATCCCCACCCCCTGAAGAGTGTTTAGGATTTGAAGAAGGATCTTTGGTTTTACCCTTATCCCCATGCTTATCCTGAGATTTTTCACCATCTTTCTTCTTGCCATCCTTGTCACCACCTTTATGAACTTTTCTGTTCACTCTTGTTCTGACCCATTTGTCTGCCTTCTTTCCCAATTTTTGGGGAGAGGTCAGATCTGAGTCCACTAGATATTGGTGTAACAAATCAGACATACAGTTATTCAGAATATGCTCTCTCAGGATCAGATTATACAGGCTTTCATAGTCAGAAACTTTACTGCCATGTAACCACCCCTCTTTTCTGGTTTCTCTGAACTTAATCCTGTATTGTTCAGTGGTTAAGCCAAATCCATCCAAGAGAGCATTCTTTAAAACTGTAAAATTATTGACATCACTTTCCTTCACAGTAAGGAGTCTATCCCTACCCTTTTCACTGAAAGATAGCCATAGGATAGCAGCCCACTGCCTTTGAGGGACCCCCTGTACAACACAGGCCCTCTCAAGTGCAGCACACCACTTGTTAATGTCACCCCCCTCCTTGTAAGGGGGAACTATCTTATGCAGATTCCTAGAATCATGTTCTTTTACAGGATTACTATCTGTAATACTGCTGCTGCCACCATGGGGTCCTAACCCCAACTTCTGCCTTTCTTTTTCTAAGTCTAAAGTTTCCCTGTCTAGAGCCAGCTGTTGCTGTTTAAGCTTCAGCCTGGACTCTTCCACTCTCAATCTATTGAGCTCCCTTTCTAACATTCTGTCATCAGGGTGGGTGGGTTGGGCATGCTTTGACACAGAAGAATGGTGTGAATGAACAGAGGGAGAAATGTCCTTAACAGTTGGCACTCTAACAACCTGACCTGCAGGAATGACATTCCTACTGTGATGAGAACTCACATTAGTACCAGTTATGCTAGGTGGTCTGATAAGGGGCAATTTGGAAAGAATACCATCTAACATTCTTGCTGGGGCTGCCCCAGAATCAGAGTGTGAACCATCTCCTAACTTTTCAACAGATGTGCCAGCTAAGGCCTTCTCATTTTCAATGAGCATGTTAATCAACAATTCTCTAGAGGGATTCTTCCCTACCCCTAAACCTCTATCAATGCAGAGACCCCTTACACCTTTCCAGCTAAGGTGGTCATAAGCAGAGCTGACCAGATCAAGAGTAGGACCTGTACCAGACATGATAGAAAAAGGTTTAAGGGACAGAAAAAGAAAGAAAAAGTTTCAGAACTTTTTAAGGAAACAGAAAAAAACTTTTTCAACTTTTTAGAACTTTTTTGAAAGTTTTAGAGGTACTTTTCAGCACTTAGCAATAGAGTAAGAGAAGAAAAGCAAAACTTTTTAGTTAGGTGTACATACACTGAACTTGTTTTGTATATTTTTCTCTTATGAAAAGTACAAAATGACAAAGTGGTAAGTAGTTGCAAGTACTTATCCCACCGCTGCACGACAAATGTAGGAGGCTGGCCTGGTTTGTAGTGGTACCAAGGGGTACTTACACTCTGCACCAGGTCCAGTTATCCCTTATTAGTGTAGAAGAGGTGTCTAGCAGCTTAGGCTGATAGAAAAGGTAGCTTAGCAGAGCAGCTTAGGCTGAACTAGGAGACGTGTAAAGCTCCTACTATACCACTGGTGTCATATGCACAATATCATAAGAAAACACAATACATAGATATACTAAAAATAAAGGTACTTTATTTTTATGACAATATGCCAAAAGTATCTCGGTGAGTACCCTCAGTATGAGGACAGCAAATATACACAAGATATATGTACACAATACCAAAATTATGCAGTAATAGCAATAGAAAGCAATGCAAGCAATGTACAGTCACAATAGATTGCAATGAGAGCACATAGGTATAGGGGCAACAAAAACCATATACTCTAGAAGTGGAATGCGAACCACGAATGGACCCCAAACCTATGTGAGCTTGTAGAGGGTCGCTGGGACTGTAAGAAAACAGTGAGGGTTAGAAAAATAGCCCAGCCCAAGACCCTGAAAAGTAGGTGTAAAATGCACCTAAGTTCCCCAGAGAGCACAGAAGTCGTGATAGGGGAATTCTGCAAGGAAGACCAACACCAGCAATGCAACAACGATGGATTTCCAGACGAGAGTACCTGTGGAACAAGGGGACCAAGTCCAAGAGTCACACTCAAGTCGGGAGTGGGCAGATGCCCAGGAAATGCAAGCTGTGGGTGCAATGAAGCTGCCACTGGATGGTAGAAGCTGTGGATTCTGCAAGAACGAAGAGGACTAGGAACTTCCCCTTTGGAGGATGGATGTCCCACGTTTTGAAGAAGCTTGCAGAGGTGATCCCATGCAGAAAGACCAGAAACAAGCCTTGCTAGCTGCAAGAGTTGCGGTTAGGGTTTTTGGATGCTGCTGTGGCCCAGGAGATACCAGGATGTCACCAACTGTGTGAGGAGACAGAGGGGGCGCCCAGCATGACAAGGAGCCCTCTGAGAAGCAAGCAGCACCCGCAGAAGTGCCGAAACAGGCACTATGAAGAGGAGTGCACCGGAGCTCACCCAAAGTCACAAAAGGAGATCCCACGATGCCGGAGGACAACTCAGGAGGTTGTGCACTGCAGGTTAGAGTGTCGGGGACCCAGGCTTGGTTGTGCACAAAGGAAATCCTGGAAGAGTGCACAGGAGCCGGAGCAGCTGCAAATCACGTGGTACCCAGCAATGCAGTCTAGCGTGGGGAGGCAAGGACTTACCTCCAACAAACTTGGACTGAAGAGTCACTGGACTGTGGGAGTCACTTGGACAGAGTTGCTAAGTTCCAGGGACCACGCTCGTCGTGGTGAGAGGGGACCCAGAGGACCGGTGTTGCAGTTCTTTTGGTGCCTGCGGTTGCAGTGGGAGGATTCCGTCGTCCCACGGGAGATTTCTTCGGAGCTTCTAGTGCAGAGAGGAAGAGAGGAAGCAGACTACCCCCACAGCATGCACCACCAGGAAAGCGTATGCATCCACAGCTGGTTAGGGCTGCGTGGGTCCCAGGTGTGCTGCATTTGGTGGTGTGTGCCCATCCCCATGTCTTGGCTGCTAACTATTTCTCTGGTAGTGCTATGGCATATTGCGTAGAGCTGTTCCCTGTGTGTGTGGGTGCTGTGTATGCCAACGGAGGTGTTGGTGTAGCCATTGACCAAGTGTATCCTTTGTCTCTCCCTCCCCTTTTTGTTTTGTCACCCTGTCCTTATGTGCATTAGCATCATGTGGCGGAGGAGCAGAGGCACCGGCGACAGAGGAAGCTGCATCCCACAGGACCCAGGAGGCATAGCCCACCAATGCTGAGGGCACCAGTGGTACGGAGGGCAAGGGGAACGCCATGGCAGAGACTGGAGGGGACAGTTCTGACACAGATACCTTCTCTGATGGAAGCGCCCTGGTGGTGGTGGACACCTCTGTGACCAACCCAGCTACAGGTACAGCTGCCACCCCCATACCAGCACCCCCCTCACAGCAGCCCCTCATTGTGTTGCCTGTCCCCCTCACCCAGGAGGGTGGGCATCTCCTTTGCCCTAGGCACCTCAGGCCCTGCCCAAGTTAGCCCTGCTGCCCTGAGTGAGGAAGCTATTGATCTCCTGAGAGCCATCTATATAGGGCAGTCAACCATTGTGAATGTGATCAAGGGGCTGGCAGCCTAAATGCAACAGACTAATGCATCCCTGGAGGGCATTCACATTGGATTGGCGGCCCAACAGAGATCGATCCAGGCTCTGGCCTCCTCTCTGATGGCAACCATTGTCCCTGTTTTACCCTCCCCCCTCCAGCTTCCTCTTCCAAGTCCCATTCTTCCCAACCACAACCCATCCCAAGCACACAGCCAGATAAGCATACATACAAGACAACACACAAGAGTGATACAGGTAAACACAAGCACCACCCTTCATCCCACAGGCACTCACACAAACACCACCCAGATGCACACACACCAACATCCACTATTTTCACTGTCTACCCCTCCTCCTCCTCCTCCCTCCCAGTTCTGTCTACACTCACACCTGCATGCACTACATCATCATCCACTACCAGCATCATCACCACACCAAGCAGAACACACACCTCACTGGCAGACACCTCCACAAAAGCCATGCCCCTTGTGTCCTCTCCCACTGTGTCTGTGTCCCCCCTTCCTAAGGTACACAAATGAAAGCACTCAGACACCCAATGGCCATCCACCTCACAACAGCATCCAGCCCATGCACCCGCACCCAAAATCAGCCGACAGACACCTCCAACAACCACTCTCTCTTCCGCCACTCCCATTCCTTCTCCCTCTTCCTGCTCCAATATCCCTAAAAAACTGTTCCTATCCACCATTGACCTCTTCCCTACACCACCCCCCTGTCCTGCACGTATGGCCAGGGTATGGAGAACCCAGCCAAGCACCTCAGCCACCCAGTCCACGGGCCCAACCGTTACCACACCCACTCATGGTGGAAAAGGATCCAGGCCACATGTCCTGAAGGTGAAAGAGCCTGCACTAGGCAGCCTTGAAATGTATTTCACCCACTTGAAAGACTGTGACCTTGGAGTCCCCAGGATCAAGAGCACAGGGCACTATGCCCCCTCCAGAACCAGTGGGTAAGACACCCACATAGCCAACAATCCTTAAGATCAAGAGCACAGGGCATGATGGCCCCTCCAGAGCCAGTGGGTAAGACACCCACATAGCCAACACTCCTTAAGATCAACAACACAGGGCATGATGACCCCTCTAGAACCAGTGGGTAAGACACCCACATGGCCAAGACTCCCCAGGATCAAAAGCACAGGGCATGTTGCCCCCTCCAGAGCAAGTGGGCAAGTCACCCACCTGAGAGACTGTGGCCTTGCACTCCCCAGGACCAGGCACAGGGCATATTGCTCCCTCCAGAGCAAGTGGGCAAGTCACCCACTCAAGAGACTGTGGCCTTGCACTCCCCAGGGCCAAGCACAGGGCATGTTGCCCCCTTCAGAGCAAGTGGGCAAGTCACCCACCTGAGAGACTGTGGCCTTGCACTCCCCAGGACCAGGCACAGGGCATGGAGCCCCCTCCAGAACCAGTGGTGTTGTTCCATCTCCTGGCTAAGGTGCCCCCCATTCCTCAATCCCCCTGAGGTGCCTGCCTTTTTACCAACTGATGCCCCTGCAGTGTTCTCTCCGTGTTGATGCAGGTGACACATGTGGCTTTGGACATTGGCCTGTGGCCATTTGGCCAATGAACATTGTAGACTGGGCTGTGTCTCTTCTTGTGTACATATGTATATATTTATTATCTTGCCTAAGTTATTTATCTTGATGTGTTGTTCTCATTACATTCATTTTTTCAAAATCATTTTGTCCTTGCATTATTCATCCGAGTTACGGGGTAAAAATGTTTTTGTGATGCAGCTGATTGTGTGTATGATGTTGGGGGGGTTGTGTGTGTGTGTCACTCTCTTTCTCCTCCCTCCCGTGTATGCTAAGCCGCTATACTCACCTTTGTCGTCTTCACCAGCGTTGATGTTCGTGGTGGAGCAGCACGTAGAAGATCATGGGGAAGACATGCAGCTGGGGCTCCATGGCGGCGTGGTTGTTCCCTGCATCTCCAATGTTGAATCCTTTCTCTACTGAGCTCAGTTTCTGCCAGGCTTTTGACGTCGTTGGTACCACCCTGGAAAAGGTGGAGGTTTCCTGTGTCTTAATATGGCAGGCGGAACATTGACTTCCACCTGGCTGTAGGATGCTACTGCTGTGCTGGCTGTTGTTTCCGCCCTGGCGGTCGGTGTGGTACATTGGCTGTCTGTCAGAGATCTTTCTCCCATGGCCATAAATTGGCGGTAGTTACAGTTGGCCTGTTGGCGGTATTACCGCCACTTTAACACCAACAGCCAGGGTTGTAATGAGGGCCATCATTTCTTAGATGAGTGTTAATGACTCTTGGCCTTCTATTCCATCTGCTCTTTTGTGCTGACTTAATCAGTGCTCAGCTACACTTGTGAAAAAGCTGCATATGCAGTAAAGGTACTTGCATTGTCATTTTGTTATGTTTCACATGCTTTGTAATACATTCTTGTTCACCTGGAATCCTTGGCTTGGTGTCCCCTGATTTTTTTGCAATTTGACCTCCTGTTTGCTGACTTCATTTGTACTGGCTATAGGCCTTTGGGCACTTTACAACTGCTAAACAGTGCTAAAGTGCATGTGCTCTTTCCCTAAAACATGATAACATTGGCATAACTAATTCACTTAAAAGTCCCTTGTAAAGTATACTACCTGTGCCCAGGGTCTGTAAAATTAAATGCTACTGTGGGCCCACAGCACTGATTGTTCCCCCCACTTCAGTAGCCTCTAATCAGGACTCAGGCCTGCCATTGCATGTTAACCTGGCAAGTTAACCCTTTTGTCAGGTCCAAACCCTCCTTTTTTAAGGTAGGCCCTAGGCAGCCTCCAGGGAAGGTGCTGTGTAAATAACAAGTTGAACATGGACTTTTAAGTTGTAGATCTCCAGGTAGTGAAAAACTCTTAAATTCACTTTTTAGTACTGGAAGGACTATGGCCTGTATTTATATTTTTTGACACAAAAGTTTAACTCCGGCTACCGCCATTCCAATGTGCCTGCTGGGCGTCATATTTAAGGAATGACGGTAGCCGGCGCTGCGGCCTGGTTAGCTTCAAAATAAATGACGCTAACTGGGCAGCTGAGACGTAGGGAAGACTGGAGGTTGTGCGTCAAAGAAAGGTGCAAGTCAGGATAGAGTAAAAAATATTGACTCTGACCTGACTAGCATCCTTTTCTGATGCAAAACCCCCATGGAAATGACTCCTGTCATGCCCCCCTGCCCAATGGCCAATCCCAAGGGACTTCTCTCCCCTGGGCATGGCCACTGGTCACAGTGGCAGGTAAGGGGGCCCAAGTTAGGCCCCCCATGCCACTTTAAAATAAATGAATAAAATACTTACCAAAACTTACCTAGACTTACCGTAGATGGGTCCCCCCATCCATGGGTGTCCTCCATGGGGGTGGGCAAGTGTGGCAGGTGGTGTCCCTGGTTGCAGGGAAGGACACCTGTGGACTGCTTCCATAGTCGGAGACCATGGAAATGAGCCCACAAGTCCCCTAACGCCTGCCCTGACCCAGGCGTTAAAAAAATGACTCTAAACAGGCATGATGAGTGTGTCTACCCTTCGACAGAGGTCGGCTGTGATAGCTAGGAAAATTGCCAGTACTACGGAAGGAGAAATTTCACCTGCTATCAAGGTATACAAGGCAGCCGCTGTGGCTGCTTCAATCTATGGTGCTGAATTATGGGGGTATTGCAACTCCATTTGCTTGACGAAGGTGTAAAATCGCTTTATGCGTAACTTTCTGTGTCTACCGAAAAGTACTCCACTCACACCTCTTAGACTGGATTTAGCCCTAAATGAGATCCATAATGAGGCCGCCTTAGGACCCCTAATGAGTTTTTAGCGGACCGCGGTGTGTTAAAAATTCCCTGGTTCAAATATATCAGAGATACGTGCCAACTTATTAAAATGGATGAGGTGTGGAGAAACCCCCATAGCTTGACAAAGGAAGTAAATGCGCGAATAAGGTGGTGCTACTGGGAGTTCATTTTGACCCAACTTTGGTCCAAAAAGGACCATGGTAGTAGGACACTACAGTTCTTGGACCACAAGTGTAGTCCCAAGTTTGAGGCTTTTATGAATAACATCAATCCTCCCTATGCCAAAACTCTTTTTATTAAATTTAGGCTAGGGATATTGCCTCTTAATACATTTACAGAAAGATGGTGCAAGGAGGTTCACAAATCGAGATTTTGCCACTTCTATCCTGAGCAACCAGAGACACTGGCTCATTTTATGTTTTTTTGTCCTAGATATTTGGTGCCAAGGAAGAAGTGGATAATCCCCTTATGCAGATCAATAGGGATAAGGAAACATAATATATCCTTGCAAATTCTTACTAGCGATACAAGTGATAAGGTGGTCTTTGCTGTTGCTAGGTATCTACAAAACGTTTGGGCCATAAGAACTAGAGAAAACATTGCTGACTGAGTGGATTAGCCATAGTCACCCTAGGCCTCAGCTGATCATTATGGGCATGAATTCACGAAGGCTCTTTTGTTAAAGGATAAAATTAAATTGTTGTCAGTTTTGTATTGCTGCTACAACTACAGTATGTGCACCATCAGCTCATTTTAGTTTAAATTATTGTAGGAAGAAATAGATTATTCCACGGAATCAAGCTCAAACAGGCCCCCAGGAGCATAAAATCTGATAGTTGCTTTGTATTGTTATAACAAATGAGTTTTAATATTTTAATCTAGTAGAATTAATTGTTCCTTTTAATGTTTCATGTGGAAATTGTGTCTTTTATCAATTTATTATCTTAGTATATGGTAATTGTTTGTTATTTATTGGACACTTTTATGGCTTTTAGCCGAAATAAAGTTATTTATTGATTGATTGACTCTAAACAGGCTTAGAGACATTTGTTAAGGACCTTCTCCTCCTGTGTGTCATTTTTGCACGGGAGTATAACTAAGGAGCAAAAGCCTCACAGTAATTTTCTGCCCAGTAATGCCTACCTTGCAACTCATTAACGCAGGGTAGGTTTCCACAGTAAAAAAATGACTATAACTCCATAATTCCGGTGCTAGATGGGTCTAGTGACAAAGTATACATTTGGAGTGAGTTTTGCGACCAGATTTGCTTAAAAAAGAATTACGCAAATCCAGTGCAAACAGAGTATAACTATTGCCCCCACGTCTCCCATAGGTTAACATTGAGATTGCCTTTATACATTTTAGAAGTGTAATTTCGGAGTGGGAAGAAATGGAACCCCCAAGTTTGATATCCCTGGAATTGCAATTTAAAATCACAGCTTATCGTGAAGTCAGATTTTAAATTGTAATTACGAAAATGCCACTTTTAGAAAATTGGCATTTTCTTACTTTAAATCATCTAGCTTCTTCTCTATCTCTGAATACGTCTGAGTGGGTGACAGCTGGGCTCCTATGCATTCCCTCCGGTCAGCCACACACAAAGGGAGCTTAGGTGTGACTAAGTAGCCATCTGCATGTTGAGGGGAGGGAGGAACGGACACTTACATTTCAAAGGGCTGTGTCTTGAGCCCCCGCAAAGGACTGGAGAACTGTCTGTAGGGTGTCTGGAGCCAGGATTGAACGGGCAGGGACTGTGTTCACATTAAAGGCCTCTTTTTGAAGACTCCCTGCTTCAAAGGCACCACTGGTTATAAGACCTGGACTTCTGACCCCACCAGATCAGTACACTTTTGGACCTGAGGACATTCTGCCAGAAAGAAGGACTGATGTGCTGCTGAAAGGACTGTCAGTCTGCTGGACTCTGAAGGACTTTACTGGACTCCTGCTTTACAATGCCTGCCCTGCTGCCTGCTGCCCTTTTTGCCTGGGACTGAGAAGGACTGGACCTGCATCTCCACATCCCCAGAATTAAAGTGACATCAAGGGATTAATGGCTTGCCTCCTGTTTTTAAGTCTGAGGGACATCAAAGACTTCTCTCAACTCTGCTACAGTCTCTGGACTCTGCCAATTTTGAGTACGACCCTCCCAAGTGGTGCAACGTGAGTCCTAGGCCATTCAAAGTGAGTTCTGCAGCTGTTTCTACAAAAACCCAGGCATCACCCTCATTGTACAGATCAGATATGCCACATCTTTCAGCTGCATCAATGCATCGCCCCTGCTGCTGAGGACCATGGCATCACAGCACTGACTGCGTGGCTTGGAATCAACGCATTGACCACAGCACTGATGCATTGCCTTCACATTGCCGGCTGTGAGGCTTAATGATGATGCATCAACTGCTCCTAAGGAGTTTGACATCAACGAGGCTCCAATTGTGTAGCTTGGAACCGATGCATAACATACACTGCCAGGATCGAGGACAATGCAATTAGACCGCTGCTCCTTGCATTGTTCCTCACATTGCTCCTAAACATCGACGTACCCACGAAACAAGGCACTGATTAAAGTGGGATAAAGTTGGTCCCTATATCCAACCCGCGCTCCATCACGGTTGTCTAGACTTTTCAGATTGGACCTGGTCCAGCATGACAAGACAGCCCTGGTTGGCACTTTGTGCTTCTGAGCACTATATTTGCAGATATTCTTAAATAATTCTATACTTCTACTGATTGGGTGCTTGTTGTTTTGGTCTTGTTTTGTTCATTAAATTAAGATTTATATTTCTAAACTGGTGTAGATTATTTTATTTGGTGTGTTAACTGTTATACTAAGTGCTGCATAAATACTTTACACATTGTCCCACTAAGTTAAGCCTGCCTGCTCTGTGCTAAGCTATTAGAAAGTAATCTCCGGTTAGTTTATGGTATGTAGCCAGCTTGCCCTGAATAGGATTGTGTTTCCTGCTTGGACAGGGTGCATATCTCTGTCATCCAGAAACCCCCGTGGTATACAAGGTGTAGATGAGGAGTAGTTTTGAAATAATGACCACCTAATGTGAATATATGTCTAGTTAGCTCTCCTTTTCTACTTGTTGGGGTTTCTGTAATGTAATGTTAGAGTTCAACCTGTAACCAGCACCCTTTTATTTTATTCTGAAATATTGAATTAAAATATATTTGTCATTAAATTTCACAAGTAAAATGGAAACAGAGGATTTTCATTGTGTGTTCTGTATGGAGTTTAATGTTTATGGATTCAGTAAGCTTCCTTTTCATCACTCTTCAAGGATCTCTCTTCTCTCATTTTTTTTCCTCTTTCTTATTCTGCCTACCCCCATCCACTTCACAACTAAACAGATTTGTTGTGTTCCAGAAGCTAAATTCAATTGAATATAGGACAATAAAATCACACATGCACCCACTACTATTTTTCCACTGGTTTACCCTAAATCAAAATAGTATCTATTAATTCCTTGAGCATTATGCACCCAATCTACTGCACTTCAGGTCCTATTTTCTTGCACATAAAATCCAATTGCATTGTCATGCACCCATCTTATAATTTGATGGCAAGCATTTATTTCAGTTAGGAAGTACAGGCTCGCTCATTGAGGTATCTAAACCTTAGAATTCTCTGACATCCCAGTTAAAAGTCTAAGAAAATCACATATCTTTCACTCAGATAAAACTGGTTCTTTTCAAATGTAGGGCCCTGTGGAGAGCGGGCCGCAGTCCAGTCTCTCCATGGGAAATTTTGGGCCGGATGGATACGGCCAAGTTGAGGATCGGCTGGGGGCTAGAAGGGGAGATCTAGGGGAGAGTATATAGGGATGGGCTTGGGAGTAGGATCGGCCTCTTCTGCTCAGCCCGTTGCGCTGCACTACGGTTGGCCGATCCGTAGAAGGTGAAAGGTAGGAGCAGAGAGGGCCATGCTTTGCATAATAGGTGAAGCGAGCCGCAGTGATCTCCCCAGGCCTGGCATGCTCGACCAGGCCTAGGTGGGGATGATGTGCGCAACGCGCGCAGCTGCACGTGGAATAGCTGCAGCGATTGCCCCATGCCGCTCACCGTCCAAGGGGGTGAGAAGAAGGTGAAGGGGGGGATGGGGACGAGGTGTGTCCACCCCCCGTGGCATAGCTACTTAGCTTCTCTATAGCCTCCCCCCGGGTCCGTGTTCAGTGGCCTCTGGGGTTGGGTTTACATGTCTCTGCTTCTTTCTGCCTGCCCTTTTCCTTTTTGGTAGCTGTTGGCAGTTCCTGGAATACCTTGGGAGCATCATTTTTTCTCCTCCCCAAAAGCACGCCTCCAGTCGCTATTTTGTTTTTGTTAGCGGTCTAGTTGACACTTTCCCAACCTGCCGGCCTATATTTAGCCTGATGCAGGCAACGTGCAGCGGACGCGCTAGCGCGCCAAAGGTGTGCCTAAGGCAAGCCCATCTGCGCCCGTCCATGCCAGGTCAGGCCTGGGGGCTGGCCCCCTGTTCTTTCAAAGGAGAAAGGAATATCGTACTCTTCCGACCTCCTCCATGTCCTGAGGCCGATCTCCCTGAGCACTTGCAGTCATAGCTTTGACCCCATGACCAATGTGGACCATTGTACTGAATGTTGCTGGTCCCCTGGGCCAACTTTGGAAAATGATGATCCTTTCTTCCAGGAGGAAAACAATTGTACCTTCCTCCTGGCAAACTGTCGCTCCCTGGCAGTGCATACATTGGATATACATTTGCTCCTGGATCAGCATTCCCCTACGGCCCTTTTTCTTACTGAGACCTGGCTTCATGAGGGATCTGCCCCTGATATTGCTTTGGCCTTACCTCATGGCTAGTTGATAAGTAGGCTTGATAGAGTGTCCGCCAGAGGTGGGGCATTGCGATTATCTAGAGGGATAATCTAATTGTTTATTCACCTCCCATGCAGTTAGTAGGCTGTGAATGCATGTACTTCTCTATTACACTGAACCCTCAGTATACTTTTTCAAATATGGTGGAGCTGATTCCTAGGCCGCCCCTCCCTCTGGCCTGGTCTGATCATTCCCTGATAACCCTTGAATTAGCCATTCCCACTCCCAGAAAACTCTCTCACAAGTTAGCTCTACCTTTCGGAAGCTATCATAATCTTAATGCCAGAGCCTGGATTAATACCTTGGAGAGGCTGAAACCCCCCATGAAGTACAATATTATGGACTTGCTAGAAACTTTTATTAGCTTGATTACCAGTAGCCTCGATGTGCTTCTGCCCTGTTCTACTAAAGCCAGAGGATTACGCAGGAAGGGCGCTTTTTGGCTCAAAAGAGAATGTCGGAAATTGGAAAGAAGATGGCAAAAGTCCTATGAAGATTCTTTAAAACTAGGATACAGAAGAGCAATTAGGTCCTATCATGCAGAAATTAAAATAACACAATCTACCTACTATGCGTCCAAAATTGAGCTGACGTCAAACTCCCCAAAGGAGATTTTTCGGATATTTAATGAAATTACCCAGCCACAGCAGAACTTGGTGCTTATGGAAGCATCCCAAGAACATAGTAATAACCTTGCAACTTTCTTTCGGCAAAAAGTTTTAGACATCTATTCAACTCTTCCTACGGATACTGCTCAGCCCTTGGAGGGGTTGGAATTCCCTGTGCTCTGCCACCTTATCAGAATTTCTTCCTATATCCGAACATTCGGTGTTGAAATCTCCCACTACTCTTAAGTCAGGGTCCCCCCTTGATCCAGCTCCTCCTCATGTGCTGGCATTAGGTGCCTCAGTTACGGTACCCGTCTTTTGAACTCCTCACTGTCCTGGAGCACAGTACCAGAACAATGAAAACATTCCATTGTCAAACCTCTTCTGAAAAAAAACTAAATTAAATGCTACACTGCCTAGTAATTATAGACCTATATCATTGCTGCCTGCTCTTTCCAAAATAATTGAAAGGCAATTCAACACTCAACTGTCCCATATTTCAGAGGATAACAATAACCTCCATTCTACACAGATGGGTTTTAGACCCCTTCATAGCACGGATTCAGCTTTGATTGCAGTCACAGAAGATGCGAGGAGGCGTCTTGATCAGGGCTCTGTGACAGCTATCATTCTTCTGGATCTTAGTGCTGCATTTGACATGGTGCAGTACGAGAGATAGGAATATCACTGTTTGCCCTAGTCTGGATCACATCCTTTATTAAGGGTAGATCGTATCAGGTCTTGGACAGGTCCTATTTTTCATCTTCTTTCAAGAACAGCTGTGGAGGGTCTTCTCTTAGCCCCACTCTATTTAACATTTATATGTTGCCTGTTGCAGAAGTTGTCAAGCCATTTGGGATGTCCCTAGTTTCATGTGCGATTGACACACAGCTGGTAGTATCACTATCCACAAACTCCAGTGTTAACGGCTCACTACTTGCCACATGCCTTCAAGCCGTGGCGGCATGGATGTACCAAAGTAGGCTGAAACTCAATGATAATAAGACTAAGGGGATGATATTTGGACATCACTCACACCCTAAATCTAATCCCGCTATCCTGGAAGGCTTGGAGAATCTTCCGCCTCCTAAAGTACTCAATAAGAGCCTGGGCATCTGGCTTGATCCCCAACTCACTATGGCTCAATAGGTCAAGAAAGTTTCTGCAACCTCTTTTGGTTTGCTTAGTCTTTTGAAGAAGGTTTTTAGAATCCTCCCTTTTGCTGTATATTGGATCTCACAGATTTGTGATTAAAAAGCTGCAGGTGGTTCAGAATGCCTCAGCCCGTCTGCTTCTGAATGTACCAAGGCATGAATCTGTAAAAGCAACAATTTCCTCTCTTCATTGGCTTCCTGTGGCATACCTCATAGAATTTAAGACCCTGTGGTATATTCACAGAGCCCTCCACATTAGAGGTCCATCCTTGCTTAGGACATTGGGTTCCTTTTCTAGACCTTCTAGACAGCTTAGGTCTTCTACGGCCTCCCTAGCTGTGATTCCCAGAGTAAATAAATCTAGATGGGGTGGAGGTTCTCTGGCCTACCAGGGGGCCAAGTTATGAAACTCATTACCACCTAGTCTTCGCCTGATCAGCCATGAACTATCCTTCTGGAAGGCTCTTGAAACTTGACTGTTCAAAGCATAATTTTCTGCGGATTCCAAGTGTCTCGCTTTCAGCGCTGGGAGGCCTTCAGGTAGCAATGAGTTCTACAAATTCGCATAACATAACATAACAGAACATAGCACGACAGAGGAGGTTCGGGGGGAGCCTGAAAGTGAGCCAGTACAGGGGGGGCAGAACCTGTCAGGGAGGAACCGGCTGGTAGTAAGGCAGGGCCCTGTGCACAGGGCCTGCTAGCCGGGCAGGTTGAACTGCAGGATAGGTAGAGGCCAGGGGGGCCTGGGGGCTTGGAGCAGCCCTTGGAGCTCTCAGTGGCCAGGCAGCCAGCTATAGGCAGAGCAGAGTGCATGGGCAGGGTAAGTGAGTAAAGGAAAGGGCAAGAAGGTGCAAGCACCTGTAGGAGGGACCCAAGGTGGACCATATGAGGTAATGGGGGAGACAGATTTGGGGACTGCTGGGGAGCAGCTAGAGGCATGTGGCTTTGGGCAGGGTGGGGAGGGGAGGGGAGGAGACCCAGCAGCAGCCATCCACTCACTAGTCGGCAGTGGATATTGAAGCAAGGATTCAGGAACAGAGGTGGCTAGTGGCTGATACAGAGGAAAGGTGGGGTCTGTTATGCAAGGTGAGAGGGGAGGGGGAGGGGAGATCCAGGCAGGTGAAGCGGATGTCAGTGGTTCCAGTGAGGTGCCCAAGGCGGGGCAAAGTTTGGGGCATAGTAGTTGGACGTGGGTTCCTGCTGAAGAGAAGGGTAAGGGACAGGAGGCTGGTACGACCAATAGTCCAAACAGTGTGATGGATGCACAGGGCTCACATGGGCAGGTGCGGTGTGGGGAGTCAAAGCCAGCATCAGAAGTTGGCAGAAAGGTGGCGAAACAAACAGTGGCGCAACATGGCCCCAGGATGTGGGTCTGAAGCAATAGAGGGGTCTTCGGCGGCCTTCTCTACACTGTAGGAGCGCACAAAGCACAGGCATGGCATACGCCATGGGGGCCACAGGATGGAGGATGAGCTTGATGTGGCAGAGGGTGCTGATGATGATTGGGGCATGGATGAGGAGGATATGGTTGAGCTGGCTTATGAGGAAGATTTGGAGGAATGGGAAGATGGGGAGATTTGCGAAAAAGAGGTGAGCGGGGAACTAGGGAGGGGGAAGGGGCACAGGAGTGGCCCAACTCCCTCTTCTCCATGTTTTGCAGGCATCAAAGACTGGTGCACAAGTCCATGAGGTTTAACGCAAAGGAGGTTGTGGGTGCAAGTCACTGTTGGAAGCGGGTACTCAAGTCCACAGAGTCCAAGGTAAGGGGGAATGTGGTCCCCGAAAGGATGATCGGAAAGGCAATGGTGGTGCCGGCCAATGTAAGTCTATTAGAGTGGGGGACGACTCGGTACACAGCATGCCCAGTGCAGGTGCAGTACATGCAGGCAGCAATGACCGGGTGGGGCACAAAGTGCTGATGTGCCAGAGTGGGGATAGGAGTCAGCGGCGAGCGGAGACAAGGAGGGTGACGTCAAAGAGGGGGACGGCCATAAGAAGTGACTCCCATATATGGGACTAGCAATTCCACTGGGGTCTCACATAGAAGAAAAGACAAAAGCAAGGATCTGGAGGCATGACTATGTTGACGTATTCAAGCTCCTTCATAGAGAATTGGAGGCGAAGGAAGGCTCTAAGGATGAGGAATGGGAACTGGCACGTATGCCTAGTGTCCCCATCACTATGGACAATTGGACCTCTGCATTTTTGATCTATGCCAGTATCTACTGTGAAAAATATGCAGACAGGGCCGTTGCCATGTTTAAGTACATGGACATTGTTCGCAAGGCCCAAATGCATTATGGGGGTTGTGCATGGTTGAGCTACGACAAAGAGTTCAGGGCCAGAGGCAGTGTTAATCCTGAAAAGCCATAGGGACATGTAGACTTGAAGTTGTGGATGTAGTGGATGGCCTTTTCACATTCTACAGCATCTACCCACACAGCTAGTGGTCTCCCAGTGGCATATAAGCCTTTTCAGCAGTGTTCTGCTCAAGTAGGGGCAGATACGGCACAAAGGGCCCCAGTGCCTACCTCAGGAGCATGTTGGAATTTCAACAAAGGGTTTTGCTCCAGACGCCCCTGAAAATTTAAACAAGAGTGTTCCAAATGTGGGGGGAGGCTTCCAGTCATGCAATGTTTTTTCCTTGCCAGTCCGGTGAAACATTGGAGATCTACCAGTGGCAGAGGAGGGAAAGGCATACCTAAGCCAAAAGGCACCTACTCCAATTAAGTTGGTTAGGTTACTGCCCTGGTTGCCCATGTACCTGGATATGGACATGGCGTGCAAATTAGAATGGGGTTTCAGAGAAGGGTTTCAGGTAGCATACAAGGGGCAAGGGGATGGGTGGATAATTTGCAGTCAGCAAAAGCCATGCCGGATGTGGTAGCGACTAAATTAAGCAAGGAAGTGTCAGGAAGAAGAATTGCGGGTCCCTTTTATGGATGGCCTATGGAAGACCTGATGATTTCATCTTTGGGTGTGGTCCCCAAGAAGAGCAAGGGGGATTTCTGACTGATACACCACTTGTCATGGCCAGAAGGGGCATCGGTGAATGACTTTATCATGCAGGAGGATACAAAAGTAGTGTATGCCTCAGTAGACAATGCTATTCGGCTCATACAGGGGGTGTGACAGGGAAACTGAGTTGGCTAAGTGTGACATCACGGCAGCTTTTCAGCTGCTCCCTATTCACCCTCAGGATTTCTCTTTGCTGGGGATGCAATTGGGAGGGGCCACTTACACAGACAGAGTGATGCCCATGGGGTGCGCTATTTCTTGTGCATTGTTTGAGGCATTCAGTTGCATCTTGTAGTGGGTTTTTGTGCAGATGAGTCAACTTTGGATGGTGTCATACGACTTGGACAATTTCCTTTTTGTTGGTTCATCATGCTCTGATTTGTGTGGTAAGGTGTTGCAGTGCTTTGAGAGTTTGGCACTAGACTTTGGGGTACCCCTGGTCCCAGAGAAAATGGAGGGCTGTAGCTGTGTGCTGACTTTTTTGGGCATTGAGCTGGACATGGTGGCCTTCATATTGTGTTTGCCTGCTGCGAAGGTTGAAGACATTTTACAATTTTTTACAGCAGATCCGGTTGAGACAGAAGATAGAATTACACGTGGCACAACAACTCCTGTGTTTTCTCAACTTTGCATGCTGAGTGGGACGGGGAGGTAGGACTTTCTGCAGGCGCATGGGGCGGGCTACGCCAGGTGCATTCCTCCCTCATAATAGGATTCGGCTGACTGTAGATTTGAGGGAGGACATCAAGGTTTGGTAACTTTTTCTGGCACAGTTCAATGGGGTTTCCATGTCCTTTCTGGAGGAAGACACTGGCAGGTGCAGGTTTTCTCTGACGAGGTGGGGTCTACTGGTTTTGGCCTTTTTTGGGATGGGCCGTGGTGTGTGGAACCATGGCCTGCCCAATGGTTGAATCAGGGCAGGAGCATTGCGTTCTTGGAAATCTTCCCACTGCTGGTTGCCTTGGCTGTGTGGTGTGACAAACTGGCCAACAGGACAATAATGTTCCATGTGGACAATTTGACAGTGGTTGACTTGGTGAACAGACAGAGGGCCAGGGATCTCAGGGTACGGCGGCTTTTGAGGAGGTTTATGCTTCATTGTTTGACTCTGAATATCATATTTACAGCTGTGCATATTCCTGGGGCCAACAATTCTATTACAGATTCCTTGTCTCGTTCGCAGTGGCAGGATTTCTGCACACTGACACCAGGCGCAGACGAGCACAAGACAGCGGTCCCGGCTGACATTTGGGAGTGGGGGCATGGTGGTCATGAGACTGCGGGAGATGTCGCCAGCGGAATCCACCCTAAGGAGTTATTGATTAGCATTGTTGTAATTTCAGGACTTTGAGGTTTTTGAAGGGCAGTTCTGGAGGCAGGAGCTGGGAGTGCTCATTACGCTTTGTGATATTTCTGATTCAGAAGTGTTTATAGCCTGCCACGATTGGGGGCAAGTTGGAAGGAGTGTCTTTTTTATGGGAAGTTGTTCTTTGGCTGGGATCCGTTGAAGGATGGCATCTTGGGGAGAATGCTGAAAGGTTGGGGGAGAGCAAGATCGGGGTCAGGTAGGGTGGTGCGTGAAGCTATTACATTTGACCTGCTCTTAAAAATGTTGCATGTATTGCAAGTTTGTTGTATGGATGCATACAAGGTTGCTCTTTTCCATTTGTGTATGATATGGATGTTTTTTTAGGCTTTCCATGTGTCTGGATTGTTGGGTGTGGGAAAAGCTTGTGGAGTACAGGAGGGTGATGTGCGAAGGCAGGGTGAGCGCTTGGGTATCTGATTGAGGCGGTCCAAAATGATCAGTTGGGCTGGGGAAAATGTATATGATTGGACAGAGAGGGGAGAGGGAAGCATGTCCAGTGCTGGAGTGGGACAGTTTCAAGGAGCACAGGGCAGGAGAAGGGGGGGAGTGTTTTTGCCATGAGAACGGTAAGAAGCTTACGGCTTTCCAGTTGTTGGCTATTTTGAGAATGGCTTTGAGGTGTCTTGGGAGGCAGACAGATAATTTTAGTACTCACTTCTTCAGGATTGGTGCGACAACTGAGGGGACGCGCTTAGGTTGGGACTGGGACCAAATCAGGCGTGTTGGGAGGTGGTGATCACAATGTTGTGAGAGGTACGTGAGGGCCATATTTGGAGTCTTTTCCGGGGACACAGTAGGTTGTGTCATGTCGGGTGGGTCTCTTCAGGTTGGGTTTTAAGGAGGGGGGCAGATATTGTCACACACTGACGTCTGTTTCTCCTTCCAGGTTGTGTGCACCTCCCAGAGAAAGCTAAAGTGGTCACATGGCTCGTCAGACACTTATTTATCCACTAGGCGGCAAAATATGTGGAAAAGCAAGTTTATGGATGGTCTCTGGGACTTCCTAGTAGCAGGCACGAGGTGTTGTGATGGGGAAAGAGCAGAATGAGGTGGGGCAATTTGCTTCCTTTTGTAACATTGATCCTGCTGACATGGGGTTGTCCTGATCTAGTGGTATTGCACCTTGGGGAAAATGATCTTGTCCGCTTATCTGGGCTCACCCTACTGCAACACATGCAGCAGGATCTGGCATTGCTGAGGCAAAACATGCATGGGACCTGTTTGGTGTGGACGGAATTTGTGCCCAGGAGGAAATGGAGAGGAGCTCTGAAACACTATTGAAAGGGCTCGGAGAAAGCTTAATCGGGCTATGTGGGTTTTCTGTGGGGCACATGCCATAAAGATGCTGACATATGAAGGGATAAAGGAGGAAGAACAGGTGCTCCTTAGGGATGACGGAGTGCATCTGTCAGAAATGGGAAATACGCAATACATGTTGGAACTGCATTTCATATTGACTAATTTGTGGGGGGAGAAGCTATGGCAGTGTGAGCCTGTTTAAAGGTCTTGAGGTGTTGCAGTGGGTTAGCTGGTAGGGAAGCAAAATGCCCAAAGGGTTTGTGCTGTGTGGCAGTAGAAATGGGAGGGTGGAGAGTCAGATGCGGGCCCGGCTACCCTTCCAGGGGGGAAAAAGAAACAGGTGAAGGATAACATGGTAGGGGTTGTCCAATTCAGACAGGAGACAAAAGCAAAGAGGGATGTGTGGGAGAATGAAAGTGGACACTGGGAGAATGGAGGAAAAAGTGGGGGACACCATGGTAGGACATCATTTACTTTCTTATTCACCCTGGAGGACATTTCCACAGTAGTGTAATGAGTGTGGTCACTATTTTGGTGCTTTATTGCATTGGCAACATGAATGATGGCATTAGTGCAGCAAAGCACAGTGAAAGGGCCATTGTTTACAATGCATGTGCTACTTTGTCATCTTGCTGTAGTAAGCCACACACATGTGCTAATTGGAGTGCAACCATTATGGATTTTCAGACCCATTAGCACGCCCCTCCCTACATTAGGGAAATTTACTTGCATACATTATATCTGCCACAGGCATATTTTGGTGAAAGGATGTACAATGTGGATCAATGCATGCATTTTGAGACTTTGTTAATGTGGCATGAGGTGACTGAGCAGCTTGGATCCACATGGGCAACTATTTGTATGATGGTACTGCTGCATTATGGGCTAGTGACATTGTGCCCTTAGTGCAACATGGATGCCACTTGTGCCTTTTCTTATGAATGAAGGTGTCTCTTATGCACAATACCAACCATTCACACAACAAGGACAACCTTGTTACATGGTGAAATTGAAGCTACTTGCATAGCAGCACAAATGATGATCACAGACATGCCCCATATGTTGTATGAGTTTAATTTGGTGCCCATTCCCAAATGACGCATGGAGGTGTGTCAGAGTTGTTGATGGGCCACCCCGGTGCCTGCTGCATTGCACATGTTCCACACTGAGGCCCTGATTTTTACCTAAGTGGTGCAGTGTGGTACAGCCGCAATAATAGTTGCACCACACTGCGCCACTTTTGAAACGCAGGGATGCGCCGTATTTTCTGGAATACATCACACCCCTGCGTTTCCCCAAACACCTACGTAGATTTGTTATCCCTGCACCAACGCAGGCATCCTTGCACCATAGTGCAAGTGTGAATGCGTTGAGGGGATGGAGTGTTTATATGCAGGAAGGTATCTCTTTCGGCACATAAGCAATCTGTTATGGCAAGGTGGCAATTCTATGTGTGCTGCATGATGCAGAACACATGAGAAGGGCAATGACACAAGGAGGATGGAAAGCCATTTGCCTTGTTGCACCATCCTGACACCACCCCTGGGGAGGTGTTGACTATAATCACAGTCTTTAGTGAACATGTTGTCTTGGATCAGGGGCAACAACAATATGCAATAGATGTTGTTGTGGCACACCCACAGCCACACTGATTGCACACCTCTTCCAGGCAAAATGCTGCATGTGTTGGGGCCATATTTACAAGGTGGAAAGCCACAGCAAGTGGCTTAAGACCACGTTGTGTATATATCGGTGTGCATAGTGCCACCAGAATGTCACTAAAAGTGAGGCTCGGTGGCAATGGGGCCTTTTGATTCTGGCCCTATGTGCCATGATACAACATTTTGCATGCATTCAGTATATCCTATGTGCCTCCCCCTTCTTCTATTTGTGAGATTCCAGATAGCCTTCCCTGCAACTTGCCCTGCATTTGTGGTAGTTCTTGGTAGTCTGCACTGTCCTGTCCTGTAATTCCAGTGACCAGCCCCTCCGGGATGACCGCTGCCACCATCTCCTCCAGCTCATCCAGATCCTCCTGTGGTGCAGGACTTCCACCTCCAGTCTGCAGTACTGACTTTCGGTTCCTGGCCGGTTTCTCCTTAGTTCTGTGCTTGCAATTGTGCCAGCGCTTCTTGCAATCAGTGACAGTCCTCTTCACCTCTGCCACACTGTTGACTTTATCTACTATTGCCTACCATATAGCCTCTCTCCTACCTATTGGCAATTTGGAGGAGACGAGGAACTGGTGATGATGCTCTGTCACCTCTCTGACCAAGATGCCATTCTCCTCTTCACTGAAACAACACTTCTGCTTCCTCTGATCCTTCTCCTGGGACTTTTCTGGACCCTTCTGGCTGGTACTTGGCTGATTGAGATCTCCCTGGGTCCCCTCCTGGCCAGCATTCTCCATCTTATCATCCTAATTTTTTTTCTTGCATGCAAGATTTTTTTACGCTAATGTTGTTTAATGTGGCGCTAACCTGTTTTGCATCAAAAACATGCCACAAAACGTTTTAATGTCACTTTTATAGCATTAGCGTCATTTTTTCTTACGGCATGTCACAGAGGTTAGTGTAATTTTTTTGTTACGCTAATCATTTTTAGTGCGGTCATGCGTCATTTTAAAAATATGATGCACAGATGGCGCTAGGGTATGGTGTTAGCTCGTGGTAATTTTTTGACGCACAACTGCACTAAATATGGGCCTTCGTTTTTAGGGGCCGGTGGGGGCAATGATAGTTTTTTTAGGGCTTATTCAGGATAGTTTACTTATTGGGGAAGGTTTTAGGGTTCAGGGCGGGTGGGGGGTGTCAGGGGAGTTTAGTTTTTAGGGGCAGTAATGGGGGGTCAAGCTAGTTTTTTTTAGTCATTCATTCATTAGCTTTATTTCGGTAAATATAAATACCATAAAAGCGCATCACACAAAAAAGGAACGGCAAGCTACATAATAAACAATTTAAGTCATAAAAGATTGAAAAGGAGAAAAAAAAAAGAAAAGAGAAATATTTACACATAAGCAGTTCCCTCATGGAAAATCGCACCTTATAGTTATGTAAAAACGCATTATAGGTAAAAGAATAAGATACAAGCCTGGCAAACCATATCAGATAAAAAGGACATTTCAATTTAAAAAATATCTAAGAAAAATAAAAACAGCAGGTAGGGAATGCATCTGAACCAATAAAAGTGATATGTGCATGCAATGATAAATCCATCAATTGTTGTTTACCACATTCATTGTTAAATTTCCCTCTGCTTTTTTAAGCGTGTTCAGTCTGATACGCCAGATTGAGTCTAAATATTTTGACAAACAACAAACCACTAAAACCGATGAATCAGATTTAAAAATTCTCAAAGCTAGCAAGCAGTTTTTAAAACCCTTACTTCTGCACAGAGGAATAATCCAACGGGCTCTTTGTTTGGAGTATGCGGGGCATTGGAAGAGAATATGAGTTACTGATTCTTCTCTGGCACAGCCCATCGGACACATCTTAGAAGAACAACTAAAATTAGACCATTTATAAGTGAGGGAACGCAAAGGAAGAGAGCCCACCCTGAATCTAATGTATAATGAACGAGCAAACGGGGAAGATACTATATCCATATATTGTGCAAATTCATAATGACATTTAAAATATAAAAAGTTTCCCGTCATGGATGATGACGAGACAGCGGACAGTTGGGAAAGTTGAACGTGGAGCCAGAAAGCATCCTTTAGAGTCTGGGTTGCGTTCTTAGGGATAGATAATGGTTCCTTCCAATAGGACCCCAAACCAAGAAGCGAGAGGGTCCTTTCTACATATGCACACCACTTGATTTTGGAGCTAGTGTTGTTGGCCATCAAGTTAGCTAGCGCACATCTATAATGGACAAGAGAATCTGATGATAGTTTTTTTTAGTGTTCAGTGTGGTTGGAGGGGTTGGGGTAGTTTCTTTTTTAGGGGTGCGGTGGGGGCCGGGAAAGTTATTTTTTTTTAGGGCTCAGGGCAGGTGGGGGTGTCGGGGTAGTTTAGTTTTATGGCGCAAGGGTGGGGGGTCAGGATAGTTTTTTGTTTAGGGCTCATGGGAGGGTTGGTGTAGTTTAAGTATTAGAGGTAGGGGTCGTTTTGGGCCTCAGGATGGGTGAGGTTGTTCTACGACAGAACCAGGCATGCCATTTTGCATGTCGTTTCCACACATGCCTTTATTAGGCATGCTTTTACAACGAAATTCGTTGTAAAGGCATGCGCGGTAAAGGCATGTGTTGCAACAACAAGGTTGTGGTTCCAACCATGTTATTAAAGCATGTGTTGTTCTTGGCATGCGTAGTTCCATCATACAGCCTGCCTTGATCATTCAGAAAGAAAAAAAGAAATTAAATCAATGTCCTGACTTTATATTCTTCTGGTCACTATATGTAATTGCTCTTTCATTCCTTGGTCAATAGTAAGTCATACAGTTAATTTAGGGAACTGCCAAAAAAACATAAAATAACCACATTTTCATTAAAAACAATAAAACATATGTGATACACAACACAAAATACTGCCAAGTTTGTAATACCAGAAATATAAAATACTCCGCGAATCATAAAAACAACAAAACAATTCATAGTTGTTTAAGATTTAAGCAATATGTTAAAGTTATATAAATGATACAGATAACAGTTAATTTGAAACATCAATCCTGCCTTTTTCCCAATTAGCCATACGGCATAGAGGTATCTAAGGACACCCTAAACAGTAACCTGCCCCAGGTCCGTTCCTAATACCCTAAAGGCCTCCGGAAAAAGTTTTGACCCCATGTTGTTACACCAGTGTTTAAGCCGTGTTTGTCAAAGCTCTTTATACCTAGGGGAAAAGAATAAAACGTGCTTGTTAGAAATGGGGTTTTTGGTTGGCAGTCAGGTTACCCTCTGTCCAAGCAAGAACTCTCACTCTAGTCAGGGTACGTCACACACAATCCAAAATCAGCCTGTGCCCACCCTCTTGGTAGCTTGGCACGAGCAGTCAGGCTTAACTTAGAAGTCAATGTGTAAAGTATTTGTGCAATATATCATACAATAACACCATATAGCACCACAAAAATACACCCCACAGTGTTTAGAAAAATATATAATATTGATCAGGATAATTGTAGGTCAAAAACGAATAAAGATGCAATGTGAGCTTGTAGAGATATCACTGGAAAGTGATATAAGTGTCTTAAGTCTTTAGAAATCAAACAAATGTGGTCATTACAACCCTGGCGGATGGTGTTAAAGCGGCGGTAACACCGCCAACAGGCCGGCGGTAAAAAGTTTGGAATTTTGACCTTGGCGGAAACCACCAACAAAGACAGCCACTTTAACACTCCGACCGCTACGGCGGTACAGACAAACAGCGCGGCGGTCACCGCCAACAGACAGGCGGAAGACAATGTACCGCTCACAGTATCACAATCTACCAATCCACTACCTTTTCCAGGGCGGATTCACCACGGATAAAAACATGGCAGAAACAGCCATTTCAAAGGGAAAACGCTCCTCTCTACACATCCCACGAGGAATCAGGACACCATGGAGCTGGAACTCCATATTCTGCTTGCAATAGTCTTCCTGCTCCTATACGAGGATCATCAACGCCGGCGGCGAAGAGCACGGTGAGTAATGCACCTACGACATAGGGGAGGGGGGAGGCAAAAACACAGGGACACACACAATCAACATCTCAACCTCCACCCCGACCCTCACCCACTACAACACACACACCAATGCTTATCTATACATTACAGTAACACCCCCCAACCCCCCCGGAAGAATGCAAAGACAAAAGGAAATTAGTGGAACCATTGTAATATATCAAAATACAGTAAGCAAATATATACCGATATATATACACATTAAACAAAATATACACCACGATTAGTAGTGCAGGTAATGCACCATTCATTGTCCGTGGACCACTGGGCCCAAAATGCATGGGCGAGGCCCACACAAGATACCTGATCAAAACGGAGAGAACACTGCTGGGGCATTAGATAGAAATACAACAGGCACCTCAGGGGGAATGGAAGGGGGGGGGGCACCTCAGCCGGATGAGTGCACCACGCCAGATCCACGAGGGGGCTCCATGCCCATTGATGTATCCTGGGGAGTGCAAAGCCACAGTCTCTCAAGTCTCTACAGTGGGTGGCTTGCCCACTGTTCAATCCTGGGGAGTGCAAAGCCACAGTCTCTCAAATCTATACAGTGGGTGGGTTGCCCACTGTTTCATCCGGGGGAGTGCAAAGCCACAGTCTCTCAAGTCTATACAGTGGGTGGGTTGCCACTGTTCCATCCTGGGGAGTGCAAAGCCACAGTCTCTCAAGTCTCTACAGTGGGTGTGTTGCCCACTGTTCAATCCTGGGGAGTGCAAAGCCACAGTCTCTCAAGTCTATACAGTGGGTGGGTTGCCCACTGTTCCATCCTGGGGAGTGCAAAGCCACAGTCTCTCAAGTCTATACAGTGGGTGGGTTGCCCACTGTTCCATCCTGGAGGGTGCACAGCCACAGTCTCTCAAGTCTATACAGTGGGTGGTTTGCCCACTGTTCCATCCTGGGGAGTGCAAAACCACAGTCTCTCAAGTGGATAACAGTCTCCACTGGTGCTGGAGGGGGACTGGTGCCCAGAGGGCAGCACACACCCCGTGACGGTCCCAATTGCGTCACTGCCCCTGCCGCAAATGGGCTAGAGGTGCATTCCATGGTGGTCTTTGCCCTGTTCAGCGGTCCCTGGCTTGTTCAGCGGTGCTTGTGTTGCCAGTGTCAGACCTGTTCAGCGGTGCATTCCATGGCAGTCTTTGCCCTGTTCAGCGGTCCCTGGCCTGTTCAGCGGTGCTTGCGTTGCCAGTGTCAGACCTGTTCAGCGGTGCATTCCATGGCGGTCTTTGCCCTGTTCAGCGGTCCCTGGCCTGTTCAGCGGGGCTTGCCAAGGCGGTCCTTCATTGCCCAGCAGGGCTGTGGCTGGCGGTCCTTCATGGGTCAGCTGGGCTGTGGCTTGCGGGGCCCTTCTGGCCAGCTGGGCTGTGGCTGGTGGTGGCCTCCTGGCCAGTGACGATGCGGCTGGCCTCCTGGGCAGTGACTCTGGCGGTGGCCTCCTGGCCAGTGACGATGGGGCTGGCCTCCTGGGCAGTGACTCTGGCGGTGGCCTCCTGGCCAGTGACTCTGGGGCTGGCCTCCTGGGCAGTGACTCTGGCGGTGGCCTCCTGGCCAGTGATGATGGGGCTGGCCTCCTGGGCAGTGACCTCCTGGGCAGTGACTCTGGCGGTGGCCTCCTGGCCAGTGACTCTGGGGCTGGCCTCATGGGCAGTGACTCTGGCGGTGGCCTCATGGCCAGTGACGATGGGGCTGGCCTCCTGGGCAGTGACCTTCTGGGCAGTGACTCTGGCAGTGGCCTCCTGGCCAGTGACTCTGGGGCTGGCCTCCTGGGCAGTGACTCTGGCGGTGGCCTCCTGGCCAGGGGACGATGGGGCTGGCGGTGGCCTCCTGGGCAGCGGGGATGATGGCGGTCCTCTCCGCAGTGCTGCTCCTCCCAGACTTTGGAGATTTCTTCTGCCCCTTCCCCATCTTGGGAGGAGTCACAGCTGAGTCGACACTCCCCCCGGGACCCTTGTGAGCGGCTTTGATGGCTGGAGTCTTCCCCCTCTCCCGCCGGGCACTGTCCAACTTCTGGTGCTTCACAGGGGGGGGACTGGCTGTGCTCTGGCTCCGTGCCACACTGGCTGGCCTAGTGGCCGGTGCACTCCACATACCTGTAACAACAGGCACCACTGGTCCCGGAGGTTTCTTGGCTGCGGTGCTAGTACAGGACCTATGAGTTGGAGGGGGGGTGGTGGTGGGAAATAGGTTAAGAGGGGCCTGGAAAAGTTTTTGGGAGACACTGGGACGGGTAGATGGAGGGGGTTTGGGAGTGGAGGAAGAGGTGGTGGTTGTAGGAGGTGTATGTTTTGTGGATTTGGGTGCAGGTGCATGGGCTGGAGGCCGTCGTGAGGTGGATGGCTGTTGGGTGGGTGTGTGCCTGCGTTTGTGTATCTTTGGAGGGGGCGTCACAGACACACTGGGAGAGGACACAGGGGACGTGTAAATGGTAGTGGGATGGTGAGTGCATGTGAGCGGGGTGTGGTGGTGGGTGTGCTGGTGCGGGACGTAGTGGCTGTAGTGGTAGTGCATGCAGGTGTGAGTGTAGACGAGACTGGGAGGGAGGAGGTCGACGACGAGGAGGGGGACACAGTGGAGGCAGTGGATGTTCGGGTGTCTGTATGTGTGTGATGTGTGTGTGAGTGCCTGTGGGATGTGTGGTGCTTATGTTTGCCTGAGCTTCCCTTGTGTGGTGAGGTGTCTGATGGTGTGCTTGGGATAGGCAGAGGTACAGGGGATTGGGTCGGGTGGAGGAAGTTGGAGGGGGGAGGCTAGACACAGGGACAATGGCTGCCATCAGTGCTGAGGCCAGAGTTTGCAGGGTTCGATGAAGGGCAGCCTGACCAGAATGAATGCCCTCCAGGAATGCATTAGTGTGTTGCAATTCCCTTTCTACACCCTGGATGGCATTCAAAATGGTAGACTGCCCAACAGTGAGGGACCTGAGGAGGTCAATGGCCTCCTCACTGAGGGCAGCAGAGGTGACAGGGGCAGGGGCTGAGGTGCCTGGGGCGAATGTGATGCCCACACTCCTGGGTGAGCGGGCACGGGGCACATGCTGAGGGGCTGCTGGGAGGGCGGTGCTGGTAGGGGGGGTGGCGGCTGTACCTGTAGAAGTGGGGGGCAGAGATGTTGCCGCCACCACAAGGGAGCTCCCATCAGAGGACGAGTCCATGTCGCTGGTTGCAGATCCTGTGACTGCTGTGGTGCTCCCCTCGCCCTCCGTCCCACTGGTGTATTCTGAGTCCGTGGTGTGGCCTTCCATGGCCATGTGGGATGCAGCTCCCTCGTGCTCCGGTGCCACTGTACCTCCGCCTGATGATACTGATGCACACAAGAACAGGGAGACCACAAAAAGGGGGGGGGACGACAGAAGAAATACAGGTTGAGTGCATGGCTTACCGCTACCGTTGGCGGACAATACAGACACAGCAGCCCCCTGCACTATGTCGCGCTGTTGGACTCTACAGATGCCATTCCTGGGATATGGCCTACAAGGCTATGGATGACATCTGCACACATAGATGACACAGGGGCATGAATACCTGTATTTGGCCCTCTACAGAGGTGGGGTGGGGTGCCACATTGCCTGCATTACAGAGGGGCCTAGCCTACGGAACTCGCCCTGGCCTAGGGAATCCCACAGCCCTCCTCCCCCACCCAGTCAACTTCACTGCGCGCAAAGTCCGCTGAATGATGTTGTACTCACCCCCTTGTGTCTGCTGTGATGCCCTCAAGTGCCCATCCAACTCAGGGTAGGCCATCACCAAGATCCGGAACATCAGGGGGGTCATGGTTCGACAGGCACCCCTCCCATGTTGGGAGGCCATTCCCAGCTGAGCCTCCGCCGTCTTCTTGCTCCAGCGGCAAATGTCCTTCCATCTCTTCCGGCAGTGGGTGCTCTGTCTGTCGTGGACCCCCAGGGTCTGGACATCCTTGGCGATGACATACCAAATACCCTTCTTCTGGTGGGCGCTGACCTACATGACATGTACAGGGGAAGAAGAGAAGTCATTAACAACTGCACCGTCTAAGTGAGTGGCCCATATCCCTACCCTTGCCATGTGGCACATGCATTCACATTCTATCATGCATGCAGAACTGAGCCCCCTTCATTCTTACAACCAGCCCTCTCCACACAGGCATAGCCTATACAACATGCTCCCTGTGTACTTACCTGTTGATCTGGAGGACCGTAGAGTAGCGTGTACTGGGGGAGGACCCCGTCCATGATGCCTGAGCACCCCCCAACATGTGGCTTACATCCACACCACTCCAAACATGCATTGCCCACGCATCATGCTCACAATCTACTCACCTGTTTCTCTGGAGGACCGTAGAGTAATGTGTACTGGGGTAGGACCCCATCCACCAGTTTTTCCAACTCCTCTGCAGTGAAGGCAGGGGCCCTTTCCCCAGACGCACAAGCCATTGTCTCTTCCAGACCGAGGTCACAGTAGCACTTGCAGTGTAGGTCCTCTCCTGTCGAAGATCAGGTATCGAGTGATTCAACAGATAGAAAATGGCGGTCAGATCCGTGGCGGTCACGTCCGCGGCGGTTCGTAACATCACCGCCGGCGTACTTCGTCATTGGCTCCTGGGAGCCATAGGGTCAAATGTTAACCAATGCAGCATTGCGCTGCGGTCTTCGACCGCGACGGTGTACAATGCCAGCGCAGTTACCTCACATTCCATTGTCCCACTTTAGAAGTCAGGCAGCCGCCATTTCAGGGGCCCACATGCCCTAATTACCAACTGTGTCACACAGAGCTAGGCCTTGTCGCACAACACAAATACAGGCCACATTTTGTGTATGAATGGTGTTCTGTGTAGACTGTGGGTACATACCTCTGAGTTGTTTGACTCTGTGGTCGCTGTTGTCATTCCTAGGCACCGTCTGCTGGGACATGTGAGGAGATGGCGGAATCCTCCGGTGTACTGACCGCTGGTGGACCTGTCGACAATGGAGGAAAGACATTTGATCATCACCTACAGGTTTGACCGTGCAACTATCCAGGAACTGTGTGCCCAGTTGGAGCCTGACCTGATGTCAGCAATCCGCCATCCCACAGTGATCCCCTCTCAAGTGCAGGTGCTATCAGTGCTCCATTTCCTTGCAAGTGGGTCATTTCAAACAACAGTGGCCATGGCATCAGGGATGTCCCAGCCTATGTTTTCCAACGTGTTGTCCAGAGTGCTGTCTGTCCTTCTGAAACACATGCAGAGCTACATCATTTTCCATCAGGTGGAGGATTTGCCTCAGTTAAAGGTGACTTCTATGCCCTTGGACATATCCCCAACATCATCGGTGCCATTGATGGGACCCATGTAGCTCTGGTCCCCCCCCACAGGAGTGAACAGGTGTACAGGAACCGGAAGAGTTATCATTCGATGAATGTACAGATGCTATGTTTGGCAGACCAGTACATCTCCCAGGTAAATGGTATGTTCCCTGGTTCAGTGCATGACGCCGACATCCTGCGGAATAGCAGCATCTCTTATGTGAGGGGTCAACTCCAGAGGCACTGGGTGTGGCTATTAGGGGACTCTGGTTACCCCAACCTGTCATAGCTACTGACCCCAGTGAGGAATCCCAGGACAAGGGCAGAGGAACGCTACAATGAGGCCCATGGGCGGACTAGGAGGGTGATCGAACACACCTTCAGCCTCCCGAAGGCCAGGTTCAGGTGCCTCCTTATGATAGGTGGTTCCCTATTCTACTCACCAAAGAAGGTGTGCCAGATCATCGTGGCCTGCTGTATGCTTCACAACGACAGGTGCCTTTTCTGCAGGAGGATGGTCCAGATGACGGTGTTGTGGCAGCTGTGGAGCCTGTGGACAGTGATGAGGAGGAAGCAGAGGAAGAAGACATTGACAACAGAGACTCAGTTATGCAGTAAACACACAGGTGAGAATACATTCCTGCCTACTACAAGTACTTTCACACTTCTACCTCTATCCTGTCTGTCGATTTCTACCAGTATATGGTAACTGAGTTGTACATTTCCCTTACGGTTCCACAGGTGTGTCATCTGCTTACATTCCTCATGGACTTGAGATGTGTGACATAGGTATGTTGACATTACATTTGAAAGAGCATTTTGACACTGCAATTGCTAATACACATTTTCGAAATCACAGACTGACTCCAGATTGTTTTGTGATTCAAGGGTGTTTATTTAAATACGAATATTGGAGGGGGAAGTTAAATGGTGAGGGGTGATGGAGGAGGAATGTCCATGGCAGAGTCCAGTCTATTAGTCTCACATGTGCATTGCCCATAAGGGCATAGGAAGTGGAGCTGGGCCAGTTTAAATATGGACAGGGTGACAAAGTGGGACAGTGGGATGACAATCAGGGTGGTCTCATTTCTTGGCGGGGGTCTTGGCATTGTGCTCTGTCCTGTTCCTGGATCTCAGGGACCGTTTGCGGGTGGTTCTCCATCTGCAGGGGGTGGGGTGCTGGTGTGGTGGTCCTGTGGCGGTGCCTCCTGTCCACTAGCGCCGGCGGAGGTGGTGGGCAGTTCATCGTTCATGCTAGTGTCAGGGGCTCCTTGTAGTGCCACAGTGTCCCTTCTGGTGTTGACGAGTTCCTTCAGCACCTCTACAATGGATGCAGAGGGTGGAATTGATGGATTTGAGTTCCTCCCTGAACCCCAAATACTGTTCCTCCTGCAGCCGCTGGGTTTCCTGAAACTTGGCCAGTACCGTTGCCATCGTCTCCTGGGAATGGTGGTAGGCTCCCATGATGTTGGAGAGGGCCTCGTGGAGAGTGGGTTCCCTGGCCCTGTCCTCCCCCTGTCGCACAGCAGCCCTCCCAGTTCCCCTGTTTCCCTGGGCCTCTGTCCCCTGAACAGTGTGCCCATTGCCACTGCCCCCAAGTCTCTGGTGTTGTTGGGGTGGTGGGTTAGCCTGGGTTCCCTGTAGTGGTGGACACACAGCTGATTGACATGTCCTGGGGACGGAGGTATGGGACCGCTGGGTGGGTGCTGTGCTGGTGTTTCCAGAGGGTGGAAGCTCTGTGGTGGCCTGTGACTGGGTGTGGGGAACCGACTGTCCCGAGGCCCACGATGGTCCGGGCTGGTCATCTGGATCCAGTTGGACAGAGCTGATGTCATCACTGTGGGCCTCTTCAGTGGGTGGGGTGGAGATGTCTGGACCCTCCTGTCTGGTGACGTTGGGTAGTGGTCCTACAGGGGTGTAAAATCATGATTATTGCATCTGCATGTGTCATGGTGTGCAATGGGTGGGTGACCATGTACCCCAGTGCTAGCATTCCTGTGTGGGGGCTTGTGTGGTGATGGTTGAGAGGGGTGTTATGGGTATGTGCATTGGGCATGCTTTAGTGATGGGTGTCCATGCTTTGTTGCTGCATGCAGGGCTTGGTGTTGGGATGTGTGGTTTGTGATGTTGGGACATTTGTGAGGAGTTGGAGTGATAGGGGAGGGGGTGAGGGTGGGGGTCTGTGATAGCATGCAGGTAGGGTGGGGGATATGAAAGTTAAGATTTGACTTACCAGAGTCCATTCCTCCACCGACTCCTGCGAGGCCCTCAGGATGCAGAATCTCCAAGACCTGCTCCTCCCATGTTGTTAGTTGTGGGGGAGGAGGTGGGGGTCCGCTGCCAGTCCGCTGTACCGCGATGTGGTGTCTTGAGACCACGGAACGCACCTTCCCCCGTAGGTCATTCCACCTCTTCCTGATGTCGTCCCGATTTCTTGGGAGCTGTCACACTGCGTTGACCCTGTCGACTATTCTTCTCCATAGCTCCATCTCCCTTGCAATTGAGGGGTGCTGCACCTGTGCTCCAAATAGCTGTGGCTCTACCCGGACGATTTCCTTTACCATGACCCTGAGCTCCTCCTCAGAGAACCTGGGGTGTAGTTGCTGTGCCATGGGGTGGTGTAGGTGATGTGTGGGGTGGTGTATGTGGTGATAAGTGTGGTGATGTGTAGTGGTGTATGGTGTTTTGTGTGTGGAAGTAGTGTGGGTGATGGTGTTGAGTGCCTGTGGCTGCTAGTTTGTGGATGGTGGTGTCTCTCTCTGGCCTCTCTGTAATGGTGGTCGTAGGGTTTGTGGGTGATGTGGGTGTGTGTTTTATATTGTATTGGGTGTGTGGGAGTGGTGTGTGTATGTGTATCAGGTGTGTGTATTTCAAATTGTCCAATGTGGCTGTGTTTTGAAGAGTGTGTGTATTTTGAGTGCGGAGGTGTGTACCGCCAATGGAATACCGCGGTTGAAAGACCGCCGCGTGGATTAGTGGGTCATGATAGTGTGGGTGTATTTCTGTTGGCGTGACGGTGGAGGTTTTGATTTTGCCAGTTTATCACTGACTTTTGGTGTGGCGGTCTTGTGTGGGTGTCTGGATTTTGTCGGATTTCGAGATGTGGGTCATATTAGCTGTGGTGGAATTCCACGGCCGCGGCGGTGTGTTGGCGGTCTTCTACGCGGCGGTAAGCAGCTTTTACCGCCAATGTTGTAATGACCCCCAAGGTCTCTTCCAAGCACAAGGTACCAGGTTTGGCGTGGAAAATCTCTGCAAAGGGCCGCAGAAGAAGAGATAAGTGGAAAAATGGTGTGTGCGTCGATTTCTCCCCAGCACACACGGACTTGCGTTGTTATTTTTCACGCGGGGAAGTCGTGCGTCGTTTTCCCGGCGCGCGGACAGTCTCTTTCTGTGGATCGCAAGGATTACCAGATGTCCCGGGTCTGTGCGTGGATTCTCCTGCCTGTTTTCCGGCTGCGCGTCGTTCTGCGGGGCTGTGCGTCGAAGTTTCCCTCTCACCGCAGGCGTCGCGTCGATCAGTGTCGGTGTGCGGTGTTTTTCTCGCCGCGGAACAAGCTGTCCGTCAAAAATGTTGCTGCGCGAAGCGTCCAAGTGAAAAAGAGAAGTCTTTTTGGTCCTGAGACTTCAGGGAACAGGAGGCAAGCTCTATCCAAGCCCTTGGATATCACCTTTACAGCTAGACATGAGTTCAGCAAGGCAGCAGGCCAACAGCAAGGCAGCAGTCCTTTGTAGAAAGCAAACAGGTGAGTCCTTTGAGCAGCCAGGCAGTTCTTCTTGGCAGGATGTAGTTTCTGGTTCAGGTTTCTTCTCCAGCAAGTGTCTGATGAGGTAGGGCAGAGGCCCTGTTTTATACCCAAATGTGCCTTTGAAGTGGGGGAGACTTCAAAGAGTGGCTAAGAAGTGTACAGGTCCCCTTTCAGTTCAATCCTGTCTGCCAGGTTCCCAGTAGGGGGTGTTGCAGTCCTTTGTGTGAGAGCAGCCCATCCACCCTCCCAGCCCAGGAAGACCCATTCAAAATGCAGATGTATGCAGGTGAGGCTGAGTACCCTGTGTTTGGGGTGTGTCTGAGTGAATGCACAAGGAGCTGTCAACTAAGCCCAGCCAGACGTGGATTGTAAGGCACAGAAAGATTTAAGTGCAAAGAAATGCTCACTTTCTAAAAGTGGCATTTCTAGAATAGCAATATTAAATCCAACTTCACCAGTCAGCAGGATTTGGTAGAACTCCTTTCAGATCAGCAGCTACCACTTCAATACTGTATGAGGGCAGCCCCAATGTTTGCCTATGAAGGGAGCAGGCCTTGCAGTAGTGTAAAAACTAATTTAGGAGTTTTACACTACCAGGACATGTAAACTACACAGGTACATGTCCTACCTTTCACCCACACAGCACCCTGCTCTAGGGGCTACCTAGGGCACACATTAGAGGTGACTTATGTGTGGAGAAAGGGGGGGTTTTGGCTTGGCAAGTACTTTTAAATGCCAAGTCGAGGTGACAGTGAAACTGCACACACAGGCCTTGCAATGGCAGTCCTGAGATAAGGTAAAGGGGCTACTTATGTGGGTGGCACAACCAGTGCAGACGGCCCACTAGTAGCATTTAATCTACAGGCCCTAGGCACCTATAGTGCACATTACTAGGGACTTATAGGTAAATTAAATAGTCTAATCAGGTAGGATCCAATGTTACCATGTTTAAAGGGAGAGAGCATATGCACTTTAGCACTGGTTAGCAGTGGTAAAGTGCACAGAGTCTAAAAGCCAGCAAAAATGAGGTCAGAAAAAGAGAAGGAGGAAGGCAAAATGTTTGGGGACGACCCTGTCTAAAAGCCAGGTCCAACAGTGCTCTATAACTTCCTTAGCATAGCAACAAAGCTAGCAAGATGCTGGAGTCTTTGGCCACTACATTTCATAGCTCCTTGTTCAAGGGGGTCCCTGAAAGCTTAGTCCACTGTCACTGAATGTTCGGGCTCACTGACTACTAATGTTCAGATTTCTCACTTAAGAAATCCCCCAGTGCAGTGATTATACACCAGAAGAAGAGGGTCCCTTTTTGTATTTATAACGCAATAGTCTTTTTTGTTTTGCCTCACGTTCGCTGCACTAAATTCGTTAATTGTGTCTGGAATGTATGTTAATTTGATTAGTCACATTCAGCAAAATTGGAGGAATTTGTTGTAGCCGGTGAGTTTGGAAGACGAGAGATATGAACCACAGCAAGAAGAAGGAGATCTGCTGCTCTTTCAGCTCTTTAAGGTTATTCACGTTTTTTATTTTGATTTAGGAAGATGTTGAGGCGAGATCTCCCATTTAACCCCTTCTCCGCCATGGACCTAATGGTTACGTCCATGGCAGCGCCCGTGTGGCGCCATGGACGTAACCATTACGTTCTGCATACTGCCCTCTGGAGAAGCGCTAGCGCTCCCCCCGAGGGCCGCCCCCCGACCCCCCCAGGTCAGGGCTGAAAGGGGAATCCCTTCCCCTTCAAACCCTGACCCCCTCTCCCCCTCTGTGACATCAGCGCGCGAGCTGACAATCACAGAGCCTTCCCCACCGAAAGAGAAATGCTCAGCATTTCGATCACGTGGGGGAGGCAAGGAGAGGAAACCCCACTAGACACCAGGGATTTTTTTTTTTTTTTTTGAGAAAGTGACAAAAGGGAGCGACCCCTTGGGCAAGGGTCGCTCCCAGGGGTGCATTTTTAAGGCCTTTTCTGCCTCCCCTGGGGGCAGAAACCTCTAGACACCAGGGATACTTTTTTTTTTTGTGTGTGTTTTAGGTGAGGGGAGCGACCCCTTAGGCAAGGGTCGCTCCCATAGGGGGCAAATTATGTTTAGGCCATTTCTGCCCCCATTGGGGGCAGATCGGCCTATTTTTATGAGGCCAATCTGCCTCCAAGGGGGGCAGAAACCACTAGGCACCGGGGTTTTTGTTTTTTGTTGTTTTACAGATGGGGAGCGTCCCCTTAGGCAAGGGTCGCTCCCCTGGAGGGGCAAATTGTACTTAGGCCATTTCTGCCCGCTTTGGGGGCAGATCGGCTGATTATAGGTCAATCTGCCCCCAAGGGGGGCAGAAACCACTAGGCACAGGGATCTTTTTTTGCGCTGTCACGCAAGGGGAGCGACATTTTCGGCAAGGGTTGCTCCCGGGAGGGGTTCGGGGGGGGAATTTATTTTATTAGGCCGATCTGCCCCCAGGGGGGGCACAAAGCTCTAGGCGCCAGGGCAATTTTTTTTGTGTTTTTTGTGTTTTTTTTTTGTTTGTTCATTTTTTTAGAGATGGGGAGCGACCCATTAGGCAAGGGTCGCTCTCCTGAGGGGCAAATTGTATTTAGACCATTTCTGCCCCCCTTAGGGGCATATTGGCCGATTTTAGGTCAATCTGCCTCTAAGGGGGCAGAAACCACTAGGCACCGGGGATTTTTTTTTTTGGCGCCAATGTCACGCGGTGATGTGTCCACGTTGCGTTTTGGGGCATTTCCTGTCGCGGGTGCTAGGCCTACCCACACAAGTGCGGTATCATTTTTATCAGGAGACTTGGGGGAACGCTGGGTGGAAGGAAATTTGTGGCTCCTCTCTGATTCCAGAACTTTCTGTCACCAAAATTTTAGGAAAATGTGTTTTTTGGGCCAAATTTTGAGGTTTGCAAAGGATTCTGGGTAACAGAACCTGGTCAGAGCCCCACAAGTCACCCCATCTTGGATTCCCCTAGGTCTCTAGTTTTCAAAAATGCACAGGTTTGGTAGGTTTCCCTAAGTGCCGGCTGAGCTAGAGGCCAAAATCTACAGGTAGGCACTTTGCAAAATACACCTCTGTTTTCATTAAAAAAATGTGATGTGTCCACGTTGTGTTTTGGGGCATTTCCTGTCACGGGCGCTAGGCCTACCCACACAAGTGAGGTATCATTTTTATCGGGAGACTTGGGGGAATGCTGGGTGGAAGGAAATTTGTGGTTCCTCTCTGATTTCAGAACTTTCTGTCACCAAAATTTGAGGAAAATGTGTTTTTTTAGCCAAAGTTTGAGGTTTGCAAAGGATTCTGGGTAACAGAACCTGGTCAGAGCCCCACAAGTCACCCCATCTTGGATTCCCCTAGGTCTCTAGTTTTCAAAAATGCACAGGTTTGGTAGGTTTCCCTAAGTGCCGGCTGAGCTAGAGGCCAAAATCTACAGGTAGGCACTTTGCAAAAAACACCTCTGTTTTCTTTCAAAAAATGTGATGTGTCCACGTTGCGTTTTGGGGTGTTTCCTGTCGCGGGCGCTAAGCCTACCCACACAAGTGAGGTATCATTTTTATCAGGAGACTTGGGGAAACATAGATTAGCAAAACAAGTGTTATTGCCCCTTGTCTTTCTCTAAATTTTTTCCTTCCAAATATAATAGAGTGTGTAAAAAAGACATCTATTTGAGAAATGCCCTGTAATTCACATGCTAGTATGGTCACCCCGGAATTCAGAGATGTGCAAATAACCACTGCTCCTCAACACCTTATCTTGTGCCCTTTTTGGAAATACAAAGGTTTTCTTGATAGCTATTTTTCACTCTTTATATTTCAGCAAATGAATTGCTGTATACCCAGTATAGAATGAAAATGCACTGCAGGGTGCAGCTCATTTATTGGCTCTGGGTACCTAGGGTTCTTGATGAACCTACAAGCCCTATATATCCCCGCAACCAGAAGAGTCCAGCAGACGTAACGGTATATTGCTTTAAAAACTCTGACATTGCAGGAAAAAGTTACGGAGTAAAACGTAGAGAAAAATTGCAGATTTTTTCACCTCAATTTCAATATTTTATTTGTTCAGTTGTTATTTTCTGTAGGAAACCCTTGTAGGATCTACACAAATTACCCCTTGCTGAATTTAGAATTTTGTCTACTTTTTAGAAATGTTGCGGTTTCTGGGATCCAGCATTTGTTTCATGCCCATTTCAGTCACTGACTGAAAGGAGGCTGAAAGCACAAAAAATCGTAAAAATGGGGTATGTCCCAGTAAAATGCCACAATTGTGTTGAAAAATTGGGTTTTCTGATTCAAGTCTGCCTGTTCCAGAAAGCTAGGAAGCTGGTGATTTTAGCACCGCAAACCCTTTGTTGATGCCATTTTCAGGGAAAAAACCACAAGCTTTCTTCTGCAGCCCCTTTTTCCCATTTTTTTAAAAAAAACGAAATTTTCCCTGTATTTTGGCTAATTTCTTGGCCTCCTTCTGGGGAACCCACAAAGTCTGGGAACCTCTAGAATCCCTAGGATGTTGGAAAAAAAGGACGCAAATTTGGCGTGGGTAGCTTATGTGAACAAAACGTTATGAGGGCCTAAACGAGAACTGCCCCAAATAGCCAAAAAAAGGCTTGGCACCTGAGGGGGAAAAGGCCTGACAACGAAGGGGTTAACAAAGAAAGGACAAATGTTGCTTTCTTAATGGTTTTTATTGAAAGCTGCTCGCTGTTCCTAAATCCAGTAAAATAGAAACTGATTGCTAGTTCTGTTCTAGTTTCCAATTGCCCACCAAAATATCTTTTGGCACATGATAGATGCATGGCATTTGGAAATCTGTTTGTGCATCAAAGTGAATTAGTTTTGTTTTCATTTTTTAAACTCTGTTTCCTTTCTTACATGTTTTCGTTTTCGAATTTTTTATTTTTATTGATATTCGACAGATTTTCTCAAAACAACACCAAAAGTAGTATCTTTTTTTAAAACTATTTTAGCTCTTTATTTCCTTTCCCTCCGTTACATAACATTTTAAATATGGAGTTGTTTTTTCTTTGCATTCCCTTAATATCCCTTAAAATATTTGTTGCTCTCTTTTTCTTTCAGATAGTTTTTTGAGTTCCTTCACATTATAATATAGCTATGCCTTTCATTGTTCTGTGGTTTCCCTTATATTTTTTTTAAATTTCCGTATTTTCCATTTAAATATATACTTTACATTTTTGTATCAAAACGTGGCATTACCTAACAAAAACAAATAAAGGTAATGTCACACTTCTTACATATCACTTCGGCTGTAAAAATACACATATGTATTATTATTTAAAAAGTTATAAACCCAAGCAACAAATATATTATTAATTATCATAGCATATAACTCCTAAATAGAACACAAGCCACGAGTCCCGTTAATCCTGCTGCTCTGGGTTGCTGTGCCACTGTGTATCACTCGGATGCATGCATCCCTTCTCAAGGGACCAGCTGCTAGCGTTGGTGATGCCTGGGCCACACACCATACACACAACGCCAGCATCAGCATGAGACGGATTTGGCCACCACTGCTTATAGTATTGCTGTTCACTGCCAGACCCTGTTGCCTATCCCAGTTACCCATTGTCGGAATGAGCAGATTTTACACATGCCTGCTATTTTTTAAAGTGATGTGACATCTTTTGAAACCCCAAAAAAGCATTACCAAGTGAATTATGCGTGTTTGTGAGTGTGCTGCCCATCAACAACACTGTCCCAGCCACTCACCATACCAGAGACTCTTGAGTGTCTTCTGGTACCTACATTTAGGAACGCAATTGAGACATCTTCCCTGCTGGTGTAGTCCTTCAGTAGTGTGGTTACAAGAGTAATACCCACATTATTATATAAAAACCAGACGTAGCAAGTTATTTAGGTTGGTTTCCTGGCAACTATTTTCCTCGTAACCAATCTCATTTGCGCAATTTATGATCAACATGAATCCTAAAACTGACGTAAGCTGATAGATAGGCCAATCTTTATAGGACGATACAAATGGTCAATTGAGTGAGATTGCAATAAAAGTGTGTTCATTCCGTATGCATCAATTCCCTATCTTGTAAAGCACTTACGAAAAGCCAAGTTACTATTATAAAGTGACAGGCACAAATAGCATGCCTTTTACCTGGGCCATTACTATGCATAGATTGTTATTTGCCTCTGGCCCCGTGCTTTCAGCCTACAGTAATGCCTTTTTATAAGTGTTTTGTGAGTTGTTCCATCCTGTCAAGCAATTTGAAATATTAAGGTTCATATAGGTAATGAAATGTGAAGTTTATTAAGAAAAATATATCCTTAAAACTCGAAATTTATAAATAGGGTCAATTTCATATGTATACAAATAACCACATTTTGTGAGCCCAGCTTTTTTCCTGCGCCCTAATACAGCCCAGTGATCATGGATTCCTAGGAGACCTTGGTAAGGAGCCTCAGACTTTTCTGGGAAATCTTATTATTTGTTAAAAGTGTTTTCTACTGCTACCTGAGCCTGTTTACTGTAGACTCTCTGGGCTATATTTATACTTTTCGACGCAAAACTGCGCTAACGCAGTTTTGCGTCAAAAAAATTAGCGCCGGCTAACGCCATTCTGAAGCACCATGCGGGCGCCGTATTTAATCAATGACGTTAGCCGGCGTTAGCGGCCGGCGCTGCCTGGTGTGCGTGAAAAAAAACGACGTACACCAGGCAGTGCCGGCGTAGGGGGATATGGAGCTATTTTGCCTCAACCCGATTTGCGCCATTTTTTTCGACTCCCAACCCCCATAGAAATGACTCCTGTCTTAGCAAAGACAGGAGTCATGCCCCCTTGCCCAATGGCCATGCCCAGGGGACATATGTCCCCTGGGCATGGTCATTGGGCATAGTGGCATGTAGGGGGGCACAAATCAGGCCCCCCTATGCCACAATTTTTTTTTAAAAAAATACTTACCGGAACTTACCTTAATGTGCCTGGGATGGGTCCCTCCAGCCTTGGGTGTCCTCCTGGGGTGGGCAAGGGTGACAGGGGGTGTCTCTGGGGGCATGGGAGGGCACCTCTGGGCTCCTTCCGAGCCCACAGGTCCCTTAACGCCTGCCTTGTCCAGGCGCTAAAAAACGGCGCAAAAGCGGCCGTATGTCATTTTTTGGGACCCGCCCAAGTGTAAATACGGCGCACATGCCTCGGAGTCAATTTTTTAGACGGGAACGCCTACCTTGCATATCATTAACGCAAAGTAGGTGTCCACGCAAAAAAATGACGCAAACTCCATGGACTTTGGCGCTAGACGCGTCTAACGCCAAAGTATAAATATGGAGCTAGTTTTGCGTCGGAATTGCGTCAAAAAAACGACGCAATTCCGGCGCAAACAGAGTATAAATATGCCCCTCTGTGTTTCAAGCAGCATGGCATTTTAAAGTGCTGTTTTTTAGTTGTGACTGTTTAAATTTCCCTCCTAGTTTGTGGCAAAAGACTGCATAAAGCCCCCTCTTTTTTTTTTTAAGTAAAAAGGCTACATACACCTCAGTGGCTAACCAGAGTGTGTTTAGGGGACTACTTAATCTGTTTCTTTGATTTAAACTTGCATTTAGAAACTGTCTGCATCACCTGTGTTGCCTTGAAAAAGCCACATTTCTGAGTGTGCGACAAGCAGTATTTCATTGTTTTTTTTCCAATCTCTCCCTTAACTGGAAAGTAGACTCTGCTAGCTTGGTAGTGTGGATTCAGCCTGTCTGTATCCAAGGAGATTCTGAAAAGAGCAGTGGTTGCCTCCTCCCTTCCCACAGGGGCTAGGCCTTATTGAATGGCTCTCTGAGTCCCAGGCAACCTGAGCCCACCTCCTCCCACACCTGCCCTGCCTGGCCTCTTAAGTTTATGGAGGGAACCCCAAGCCAGCCACCTCAATCTTGTGAGCCCAGCCTTTTCCCTGCACCCTAATAAAGCCCAGTGAACAAGGATTCCTAGGAGACCCAGGAAAGGAGCCCCAGACGATTCTGGGAAATCGAATTATTTGTTAAATGTGTTTTCTACTGCTACCCATGCCTAATTACTGTAAACTGGCCTTTTAGAGTGCTTTTTTTTTTAGCTGTGACTGTTTAAAATTTCCCTCCTACTTTGTGGCAAAAGACTTCATAAAGCCCCCCCTTTCTTTTTTTAAAAAGGCTACATACACCAGAGTGTGTTTAGGAGACTGCTTAATCTGTTTCTGTGATTTCAACTTGTATTTAGAAACGGTCTGCATCACCTCTTTTGCTTTGAAAAAGCCAAATGTCTAAGTGTGCAACAAGCAGTATTTCCGTGTTTTTTTAATAATCTCTCTCTTACATGGAAAGTAGACTCTGCTAGCTTGGAAGTGTGGATTCAGCCTGTCTGTATCCTCGGACATTCTGAATAGAGAAGCAACTGCCTCCTCCCTTCCCAAAGGGGCTGGGGCTTCAGTTACCTTGGTCCTTATAAAGGTTTCTATTGGTTGTTGCATATGGTGTTTTGAGAGGTTGTTGGGGTTCGTCTTTCTATTGGCTTAGGGATTAGGGTTGGGTTTGTGATTGGTAGTAGGTTTGAGATTCCTATTGGTTTCTGGTTTTAGGGCTGGGTTTTGATTGGTTGTCAGGATTAGGTTTATGATTGGTGAATAGGGTTGGGGCTCCCATTGGTTGTAAGATTTAGGGTTAGAAATCTGATTGGTTAGGGTTAGGATTAGGTTTCTGTTGGCCAGCAGGGCTATTTAAGCCTAGGGCTCAGGGCATCTCAGCCTGGGCGTCGTGGCAAAGGGCAGAGAGAACAAGGGCATTTGCCTGTTTGGGACTGGTAGAGCCTAGGGCCAGAAATGCTGACCATTTTTCTATTTAGCAGAAAAGGAACTTACTCTCTACACATCCATGAACATGCAAACACATCATCAGCAAAGACATCCAACTCCTGCATCACAAACTGACCTCATACAGATTGCAATATCTCATCAACCAACACAAAATCCCATATACCACACCTATACACTTATCCACCACAACTACAATAGTAAAACACGTTCATTCTCACAGCAAACACAATTCTCTCCATTCCCACTAAAACAACCTGCCATCGACTACACATAACACAAAACCCCATTATACATTACTTTCAGCCATCCAGGTACACACTTCCTGTTCATAAAAACCAAAAGGACTATGCTCTATTTGCTCCACACATACCCCTTTTAACATGACAAGACCTAAACCCATCCTTCCAACACACCATCTACAACACCCTTCCTCTATCTTAACCAATTACACACAACCATACAATCCTCACATTCCACTCCACCACACATATTACCTCTTCCAGTCATCACAACTAACACACACTCCCCTGACACACATCCATCCCCTCTTAGACACATCATACACTCATCTCCAAAACACATCAACACCCCCTGTAATACTCTACCACTCAACAACACTAACACCCATACAAATCCTTCACAGAAAACCACTGAATCAATATCCCCTCTCACTATTCCACAAAAACAATACAGAACACACACATCAGCACATCAAAATAACACAAACTTCATTATACTTTCCGTCACACCCACTCCGACCCTCATGACTACACAAAGAATACAAATCCTGACCTATCTTTACCCTACATTCTCACTCTTCACAAACATCTACCACAAACACCCCAGCACAGCAACATTCATTCACCTGCCTCCATTGCACAATTTAGAGTCTTACATTATGATCCACATGCTTCTCCACCACCCCTAACTTATACTCCTTCCACACTAAACAGACCCAAACAAAATGAACATGCCACTCCTAACAACTTTGCATCCCCTTGTTTTTTACATAATAAGCCTATCCTACAAAAACATGTGCACTCTTCATGTCTCTCTCAGCCACCAAGTCCACCACGGACACACACAGACCCAACAAAATGCCTCCTAAGCCTGCTGGAAGACGAATACTATATGGAAAAACAGAACTATTGTGACCATCACACAGTTATCACAACTAACAACACACCTGCTACAAGCTCAAAATATACTGCTCATCATTCTCCTTAATAAAACAACACCACCACTAACATACTTTTTCTAAACTGCCAGCTCATAAATGCTTGATTACGCTAATAAAACAAGCACCACATCTACGACCTGCTCACAGACACACAACCTGACTTACTATTCATAACAGAATCATGGTTGGGAGATGACATGGTCTCAGTGTTGCATGAAGCCGCTCCTCTGGCCTATCAAACCATCACACAAAACCATATAAGCAAGAGAGGAGGTGGACTAGCTATTAAATTCAAACAAGCAACACATCTCAGTAAAACAGACAGCATTTCCATACAAGATTGTGAAGCACTCCTCACCAGATGCAACCCTACTCCAACTCCTTCCTGTAACTTTCTCCTCCTTTACAGACCTCCATCTACCAACTCAACATTCCCAGGTGTTTTTCTAAATCCAGTCCCAAACCTTATTACATTATACTCAAATCTATGCATTCTTGGGGACCTACATTTTTGGTTTGACAAACCCAATATGCTCCATCCAAAAGTTATCACCACTGGCCTAGTCGCATTGGACCTACATCAGATTGTAAACAATCCCACACACATCGCTGGACACATCCTAGATGTAAATTTTGCTAAGCCTGAACTAGTCACCGTTCATAGCATCACGCCAATCACATGGTCAGACAACCATTTGATAACTTTCCAACATAAAACACCACAAATCAACACACCCCACAACTACATACACCTATCGACCATGGAGCAAACTCATTTTTGATGAGTTAGAAACACAACTAACAGCCATCACAGATCTAGATACAATTAATTCTGATCCAAAACTTTGTGAGAGTCTACAGGAAGCTTTTGATATCCTAATACCACTCAGAAAAACTAAACAGGACTAAAGAAAACACCTTGGAGAAACACAGAACATAAAGCAACAAATCAGAAGGTTGCAGTGGACCTGGCTCAAAACAAACAACATTCAAGACAACCGGCAGCTACACAAACTTAACAGAATATACAAATCATCAATAAAAAAGCTAAAAAAAAGCTACTACTCAGACAGAATACAAAATGCTACATCTGAAACCAAAGAATTTTATAAAATTCTCAATGAATTTCAAAAACGTAAATGCATGGAAGGAAGTCATCCCACTACTCAATAATTCACAAACAAACTGGCAACTCATTACACAACCAAGGCAGACAGATTGGACTCCTATTTATAACAGAAGAAAACCATCAGCTCCAACTCCTTTCCTTAAACCCCCTCTAAGAATAAACCAACCCAGACTCTACAGTCCTTCAAACAAATATCACAAGGTGAATTTATGGATTTAGTCAAGCAAGCAGGCCTTCCAGTTGCCCTACTTACCCTTGTCCACCACACATCTTCAAGAACATTCTTTTATCTACTTCTGCTGCCACACCTGTAAGAAGAATCATCAACAACTCTTTAACTACAGGAACTTTTCTTGAATACCTGAAAAAGGCATACATATGTCTATTATTAAAGAAAACAAACCTAGACCTGCAGGACCCCAACAACTACAGAATAATCACAAATGGACCTTTCCAGGGCAAACTGATAGAACGAGCAGCATTTGCCCAGATGTCACAATTCATTGAAGACAACTCCATACTTTCAGACTACCAAACTGGATTCTGCCCAGGAAGAGGCACTGAATCGGCACTCATAGCAATCTGGGATGATATTAAAAAAACACAGTCGACCGCAATGGAGTTGCTGCACTACTTGTCTTGGACCTCTCGGCTGCCTTTAATACGGTTGACCATGACACCCTAAGACTCCACAAAGCCGGCATAGAAGGGACTGCTCTCGACTGGATTACATCCTACCTTTAAAACAGAGCTAATATTATCCATTCTCTCCCCTTTTCCTCCAAACCCTACCTCACAAAAGTAGGGGTCCCTCAAGGATCAATCATCTTACCTTTGCTTTTCAACATTTAGATAATATAATTACCAGAACTGATCAATGATTTTCAACTCACATGCTACAACTATGCAGATGACACACAAATACTACTTAAATTGGAATGCCCCAACGACATTGAAAACTCACAACTCTTCAGTTGCCTCAGAGCTGTTGATCAGTGGATGACTTGGAGCTATCCCAAACTAAATGCCTCTAAAACAGAAATATTCATATGTGGTGACTGGAAAAATTATGACCCACTGTGCGCCTGGCCTGACGATCTCGGACCACTTCCTCAATTATCAGAGGAAGTTAAAAACCTTGGAGTTACTATGGACTCCAAGTCAACAATGAATGCCCATGTGGACAAATTAGCACAAACAAGCTTCATCACCTTGAAGACTCTGCAACGCATCTTCCCCCACCTTGGATTTCCACACAAGGTGCAGGCTACTATCTCTTTTGTACTATTCAAACTGGAATATGCCAATGTCTTCTACCATGGATCATCTCCATCTAATATGAATAAACTACAACATATTCAAAACTCCACTGCCAGACTACTATTACATGTAAAGCCACAAACCTACATCTTCCCTGCCTTGGGAGCACAACTCTGGATAGGAAAACGGGAGAACTCTCAGACGCCTCTGGCACCAGCACAGACATAAGGACAGATTGAAGGCTGAGTTGGCATTTCCGAAATTCTCGTAAACTGCAGATGTCCGTCAATAAGAGCAATTCTGCCTGCTGATTTGGTTCCACCAGCTGTATTTGATTGTGCCTTACTTTCGCAACTGTACCCATCAGAGTTGGCTTCTCTGGATGAGGTGGCTCCCCTTTACATGTGACCGAACCCCATCAGTGTCCACCTTGCAGTGGATCCGACTAAGCTAGGTCTGGGTGCAGCTTGTGGGCCCGCTTCCCCACTGCTTACCCAACGCTTACCCACCGCTTACCCACCGCACCTCGCAACTGCACCTCGTTCCTCACCTACCTCCTCATTTACGAAACCTATGAACATTCAGCCCTCTGACACCCAGTCCACTGATGCACGTCGCCGCGTGTACAACTTTACCTACTATTACCTCAGCAGAAGGTGTAGTGCTCAGGGCCTACCAGGGCCCTCCATCATCCACAGGTCGCAGTGAGCGCAGCAGTTTTAGTAAAATACTGCAGAGAGCGTGCACCGGGGTTACACGGAGGCAGCCCGCTAGGTTGGGTGCGGCTTGTGAATCCCCTGGGTGCCCCGCTCACCAGCCACTGTAAGCCACTGTAATCCTGCAATCCTAAACATCAGGAAAAAGCCAATTGCACTTCTCTTTCACCAGTTCGGGTTAAGAGACATCCACCATGAGATCGGGGCACCTCAGGATTCTAGCAGAGGGCAAAGACAAACCTTTAAAATCCCAAAAGAGGGTGCAAGGGAAGGGAAAGTGTTCAGCGAAACGCTCAGCGCAAAGTCCGCAAAGTAGCAGACCGGATCAGCTGGTAGCGCCCCTCACTCCTTTTCAGCTCTACTTCAATCAAACAGGACTCACTAACAAGGCTGACTTTTTGAAAGACCCAGCGGCGGCTTTCTTCTCAAATCCCGATACCGACGTGGGCCTTCCAACCCCACTGATTCCACAACCTCTGGTCACAGGGCAGCTGGGGCTCGAGCTGTCAACAAACCCGACTCAACAATTAGGGGTGGCCCTCCCCTGTCAGGAAACATCAAAGGACCAAGCTCCTGAAGAGCTTAGTGATCCCCTGGTCCAAGGGCAACAAATCAACTTCAGTTATTTAAGTAGCCCAATAGTGCACAACAATTCGCAAGCGGGTAGAATCGTGACTATGGCTCAGGTACATGCTCAGGAGCGGGAAACTTCTCCAGGTGCTCATCAACAGGTTTTAACGGACAACCCAAGTAACTCCGAGCTTCCAATCTCTACGGGTAATGCGACAGAGGTACATAATGACACTGGGTTTGAGAAAACCCACCAACAATCGACCCCAATCCCGTGGTCAAATTTCAACACCCAGGGGAACAATGAGAGACTGGACATTGGTTCCGAAGTACCTACAGGGTTGGAAGATTCCTGGTTACAGTCGCTCTCTATAATAAATAACAAAGACCTGGGAGAAGTGCTGGACTTAAAAACATTTGATCTAGTGAATCCTAAGGATCAGCAGTCGAGCTATCCTCTGGTGGTAGGAAGCACTAAAAACAGCATTTCTACGCACCAACAAGAAAGAACTTTTAACTCAATTATTGAAATTTCTAGCGAGATGTCCAAAATACAATCATTTGAGGAATTAATGGCAAAAAGCAACTCGACTGCTTCGCCTTCCAATAATACCCCCTCAGAGTCCAATAACAGGGAAAAAAAAAAACGCTCACGCAGGCCACCTTACTTGTGAGATGGGAGATCTAACGCAACTACACACCTCATTGCTGAATGCTCTACATACTTCAACTGCGGTTCTTAACATGCAATCAGATAAATTAGACTTGCAAATGGATCTAATGAAGGTAATGGCCACATACATAGCTGACATCAATCACAAATTGGACTCGCTGGCCATCCGCCCAATCGAACAAAATTGCAACCACCAGCAAACTCCTTGTAATTGTGGCCCAATAATAGATAAACTGTGTACGTTACCACAAGTCTTAGTAGAGATTCTGCAGGAAGTTAAAACAAGGAAATCCAATGAGGCCATCCCCAGGAACCACGATACATCTCAAAAGACACCAGCCTTTGGGGTAAACAGCCCAGCAAAAAAAGATGCAAACATTCAGTGCATTAACCCAATGGTCACAGACGGATCAGATGGATCTTCACAGTCGGAACAAACAGCAACTACCAATTTGGAGAGCATAATTGAGCAGCCAGCTCCAGCACTGAAACCCCTAACAAAGAGACAAAAAAAGCGAGCAAGAAAGGCAAGGAAACAAACACGTGCCTAAGCTATTAATGACAATCTGTATCCCATATTTTTAATGCTTCGGCAACCGCAAAATCGGGTTTCAGGAATCGCAAGAAGTATGCAAATTTCAAATAGCTCCAAAGCCATAAGGGAGGGGGTAGTCACCAGTCCAGAACAACAATTCACTGGAGAACATCTACCTGCTGACTCGCCAATGTCGGTCAAATATAACATGCCAAACCCAACATCCCAAGACCAATTGAATTGGCACGCATCGGTCATGAGGTTGGCGGCTCCTCGTCAGGGAGACCTAAGGGCAAGAAATCGCATCAACAAGGAAAAATCTGAGATCCATTTAGATGCCCAATTACCAGTGAAGATTCCACCAGTGCCACCCTCCTATGGAGCTGTCGCACAAGCCACTTCCTCACTACCTACAATAACCCTTCCGGACAAGACCCAGGGCATCTTGCTGAGTCTCAAAACATCTTCCAGGCGAAGATCATCCGCCCAGGTCAATTACGGGCAGGTTATAGTAATCCCTGCAGGCACAAAGAACAATACATTTTCTCCTTTAGCAGACGACTCGCAGTCCGGACTCAATCCTCTCACCAGAGAAACACACTTGTCACCGACCCTAAATCTCAAATATCCTTCTAGGGAGGTCTCAACTACTCATCATGATGGACGAATTAAGACAAAAGTAACGATTCAAAATACTCAAATAGCCGCAACAGACCTTGAAAACAAAGCCCTTTTAAGCAAACAATCATCCACGCTCAAAAGGGCCGCAAACAGAAACAAGTTGGAGGATGGTCAACGGAACAGGCCTATGCCACACAGAATTATAGAGCATTCCCATCAATCACAATCTAGTCATGTTATCGAAAATGATAGGGAATCAAGGCAGGTCATTCTAACCCCAGATTATGAGTCACGCGGCCAGCAAGATAACCTGAACAGGGGCAACCTTCTGAGGCTTCTGGCAGAGCTTCCTTCAACTAAGAAAATTATGTCCCCAGATTTAATATCACTGAAATTCCTCTCCAACAGTTCTCAGAATGACCAGGAACAAACTCTGACTATGTGGAGAACAAGCAAAATCGCTGCATTAATCATGGCAGCTAAGCAACAGTTTGAAAACTGGGGTATACGGCTATCACAACCAACCAGCCCACGTTATCCTTTTCCCCTATTGTTAAATCTGAAAAGTGAACTAAATCAAAAAACTGAGTCACAGGCCTGCAAGCGTGGATGGGGCCCGGACGTCGGGGAAGTGGAACAGCGTCAATCTAAACGGGGGAAAAAGATTTAAATACCTCTATTGATCCCCTAATTGTAGGGAATGGAGTACAAGATGAATGGAGATGGATGGCACGTACCCTAAATTCAAGGAGAAGTAATTGACCCACCATACACAATGCACTAGATACAGCTCAAAGGCCGACCATTACTATTATGTCCTGGAAGATCGCGGGAGCAAAAGCAGTTATCACAGAACGATTTACAGTAATGTCCAGTTGCAATTACTCGATAATAGTGCTGCAAGAAACATGGCTGGTAGCCCCGATAAAACTAGGAGGCTATTCTCTACACCACATCGGAGCTCAAAAATCAAACAAATCAGGCAGGGCAAGCGGTGGTCTAGCCACATACATCTCTACTGCACTTCAGGTCACAACAGAACAGCTGGCCTTCTCATCAACGGACTTACAGGCAACAAAAATCAATTTTAGTTTCAATCATCACACTCCACTAATTACCTTTAATGTCTACGCCCATCTGCGGAAACATCGTAAAGTACTTCTCTTCAAGAAGTTGCTGCAAAAGGTAGAAGAGATACGGTGCGCTAATCCAACATGGGACATCTTAGTAACAGGCGACTTTAACAGCAACCTGATATATACTCCAGAACCGGAAAGCAATTGGCAGCAGAAAACGCAATTTGGTCAGTGCTACCACAGTTACCATCAATACAGAGGAAACAGGATATAAGGGGCAAGCAATTGGTAGAGGACTTAGAACATCTGAGTATGAGAGTGCTAAACGGCAGGGTGGAAGGTGATGTCCCGCCCAGCTTTACTCATCATCTGCAACTACAATTGACTATACTGCCATCTCTCTTCCCCTGCTGGCACATGTTAAAAAATTCAAAATCATACCTACTCTCCACAGTGACCATTTGTTTAAGCATATAGAATTGGCTTGGAACGTTCCGTGTTTTCTTACAGCTATAAATGAATTAGGAACAGTAACCTCTGTCAATCTAAACTGCATGTTTTGGACGGAGTCCTCTCTACCACAGCTGTGCAAAAATATAAAAACCCTGCTTCAATCAACACCACGCCAAGATCTCTCAGCTGGGGAGGTGTGGGCCAGCTTTCTACAGTTAGTACCATCACTTGGCTCGGCCAGGCGTCAAGCTCCAAACCATAACCGGAGGCCACTAACTATGCCACCAAATATCTTAGAATTAAGAAAGGATCTGAGACGCAAAATCAGATCCACAAAAGACAGACCTCCTACAGAATCTTTATGTGCACAAATAAAAACCCTACGGAAAAATTATAAGAAACAGGTATGGCAAATACCAACCCAAAAGGAGGAGGATTTCTGGACCAAATTACTTTTTAACTTAAGAAAGGCTAATACTAGAGAATTCTTTATGTCAGTGAATGAAATAGACCGAAAGGCAAGAATAATAAACTGTATTTCAATTTCAGAAGATAAATGGGTGGATTACCTGTTAGACATCTTTTTCAAGCCAACCCCCCCTGTAGAAAATCAGCAACTGAAGGTTTCACTAAAACCTACAGACGTTTGTCAGGGTGATATGAGATTCAGTGCCAATAAAGTAGCCCAGGTGATCAGAAGGAGCTGTAGGGACGGGGCTCCCGGCCCTAACGGTCTCCCCCAAGCCATATTTTAGGCGGATCTTGATTATTGGTCAGCCACTCTGTCAATATTATATGCTGAAGTCGAACGTAACAGTACCATTCCTGATAGTTGGAAAGGATCCATCATTAATCCTATATACAAAGGAGGCAGTAGGGCCAACCCAGCTAGCTATAGGCTGATAGCTCTAATTGACAGTGAGGCCAAATACTTTGCCTCTTTAATCCTAGCAGACCTGCTCACCTGGTGTAATCTAAACAACCTGGACCCTATGAATCAAACTGGTTTCCGGAAGGGCTGCGGCACAGTGATTAACATTCTTGCGCTAGGAGATATAGCCAACCGAGCAAAGTGCTTAAAGAAAAATGTACACATATGTTTTGTGGATTTCAAAAGTGCTTTTGATTGTGTGGACAGAGCAATTCTCTGGAACAAACTACGGTGTTAGCAAGAACGAATTTTGAGGTGCATAGAATTGCTGTATGACAAAACTTGGGTACGAATCAAGGTAGCAGACAGCTCAAAAGTTTCCAGGAGAATAACAACAAATATAGGATTAAAGCAAGGCTGCGTGTTGGCCCCGCACCTCTTTAACCTCTTCATGGCAGATCTCTCTGCAAAACTAGACGCAACCAACTTGCTTTCTCCAAGGATGGGAAGTGTGGCTATAACACATCTATCATATGCTGATGACATTGTTCTGTTAAGCCACACAAAAATAGGGTTGCAACGGCTGGTTAGTGCCTTGGACGAATTTGCAAAGACAAACAAACTAGAGGTTAACACTTCAAAGACAAAAACAATGTCAATAGGCTGCTCTTTGAATCCTGAAAATAAAATAAAATTGAACGGTATCACTCTTGATATGATCTGCAGCTACAAATATCTTTGATTTACTGTAGACAATAAGATCAATTTTGTGCTGCAAAACCAGTATGTTCTACAGAAGTGCAAAGCCTTGGCATTCGCTTTCTGCACTCTTGCTAAAAGATTAAAGGGCCCATCATATAAATCACTAATGTCGGTTATGTCGGCTAAATTCCTTCCAGCAATTACATACGGAAGTGCAGCCCAATACGGGAAAGATGCTAGCCTTCTGGAAAGGCAAAAATAAAAATCTATAAGCAAGTCTTTAATCTTCCTCGCTCTGCTTCCCCTGCACAGATAAGGCTGGAATCTGGTCTAATACAACAGCAGCTCGACAGGACGGCCCACACAATAAAGATCTGGTACAAAATAAGTAAAAACACCGTCAGCCCGCTAATAGTGGCACTATGGAATTACAGTAAACGACAATCCTAATTCAGTATACAACAGGTACCTGAACAACTCCTTGCAAGAAACGAAAACAAAGTACCTATTGGATTCCAACATCTCGTATTCCCTTTTGTGTCGAGCGATAAAAAAGGAAATAAGTATCCAATCTTTTCTAGATGATAAAGCTAAACTTGCGCAACGCTCACACTCCTGGCTGGTAATGCATACTTATACCACCATGGCCCCATCACAATACCTGGCCGCAACCTTCGCACTTCACATCAAGCATCGCTTTTTGACTCTGTGTTTGGGAGCATCTCCTGCTAGAGCGGATCAACCATCGTGGAAGACTAGAGGAGAGACTTCCTGCAGGCTATGTAAAGGCCCGAAAGAAGATATGGTTCACCTGATTTGTATTTGTCCAGCCTTAAAGGAAGCCCGCGGACAACTATTAAAACCGCTTTTTATGAGAAATGGGACTCGTTCCTGCCGGTCAGCGGTGATGTCAATGTTTGATGCTAATGATGCACAATCAATATGCAAATTTATCAAATTCTTGACTGCACACACCAAAGACGTAAACCTGCTACCCAGGATGTATGCTTAATTACGCACTTTTTGCACCTTCGAGTTAAGAAACTGATTTTAGATCCTCTCCTGGTTTCATGGCCAAGGAATTTACGGAATTTCTTAGAATTTTAAAGATTTTCTTCATTATATATGATGTATTATGAGATGATTGTTATGGTTTTTATTAACTAAACAATAAAGATTAAAGATTAAAGATTATTCCACTACACTGGTTACCCATTGCCAGAAGATCCACCTTAAAGCTGCCTTGTATCACCCACATAGCTATACATGGAACAGGACCACTTTTTATCAGAAACAAAATAACCAAATACATCCAACAAAGAAACCTCCGCTCAAGATTGGTACCCTGCCTTAGAACACCACCATACAAGAAAAAGACTATAGGTGGTACATCCTTCTCCATTCAAGCACCCAAACCATGGAATTCATTACCCCTAGATATAAGATCCACAGGTAACTATCTTGTCTTCAGAAGACAACTCAAGAGTTGGCTCTTTCCTTCATAACCACCATATTCAAACAGCAATGGACAGCATATGCCTGTGTTGATAAATGTTTTTAATCTGAATATTTGTATATTCTAGATATGTATAGTTCTTTAGGAAATATGTATTGCTACTATGTCATAACAATAAATTACACACATACTCTTTTAACCTGTGTAACAAATGTATATTTACTCACAATTAAATATGTATGTGGATATATATATATATATATATGTATATATGTATATATATGTGTGTGTGTGTGTGTGTGTATGTATGTGTATAAATGAAAATAAATAAAATAAAATCTATAAATAAATAAATAATTTACAATAATAATGAATAAATAAATTAAAGAAAAATACAATAATGATTTAAAATATATATATATATATATATATATATATAATTATAATAAATACAAATAATATAAATGTACTCTCTGGTAAGCTTTACTTTGTCTACCCATCACCATATGACATGTCTCTATCAATCTATACTCCATCCCCACTCTGACTCATCCCCAACCCATTCTACTACTTTCATCTCCAAAAATAACCCTGCCTAAGCTCTTCCCTCCTCCTGCACATCTAGCTCACCCAAACCACGTTTTACTACCATGATCTCCGAAACAACCCTACGAAATTCTCCCTCATTTATCTCACCTTTGACTCATCCAAAACCCCTCTTGCTACTATGATCTCCCTAACCCTTTCCACAGACTCTTTCCTCCTCCATCTCTTCTTTGCTCATCCCATGCCTCATCCTATTACTATAAACTCCAATTAACACTTCTGGATTCCTCCCTCTTCTATCCCTCCATTACTCTAGTCAATCCAACTAATAAACTAAAATGTCCTCTGCTCAAATTAACTCATAAAAATACTTAAACTAAACTCATAATTCCCTATACTAATCTACCACTAATTCCTCTTGGGTTCCGAAGTAGTGTGCTACTCGCCGAAAAGCACTTCGATGCCACGTCAGAAGTAGTAAGCGCTATGTAAATACTATCACAATTACAATTACAATTACCAACTATTCACAGTATCAAAGTAGCAGGCTAGTGCTGGGGTGACACCTAAAAAATGTTTCTGTTTAATAGCCAATGTTTCTGTTAAGGAGCTTTAATAAGACTGGTTTTAATTTTTAAGATGATCATAAAAGAGCAATCTGTTAAAATAAGGTGTGAAGTACATTAAGACATCGGGGGACATGAGCAGTTACCAACATTCCATTGTACTCGTAAATGTAAATCGACTATTGAGAACATAGGATTTCAGCCTCATCCAAATTTTAACAGTCTAAGACATAGATTCTGATAGCGTAATTTATGCATGTATTGACGTGTTTTCACCTCCTAAAGTTCTTAATGGGAGTGCAATTGAAGTTTGTTTTTTTAATTAAATAATCATAAACACACTTAAGCGATAAGGAAAGCTGACACTTCAGTACTAACTTAAAAGGAAAAGCTTCTCTTGACTGAACATTCCACATTCAAAATGTTTTTTTTTTTCAGAAATGAATTGTTTTCAGTAAAGTGGGTGACGTTGTGGGGCAGATTTAAGAGCCCCCTCGCCTCCTTGCGCCACATTAGCATCATTTTTTTACTCTAATGTGGCCCAACGAGGCCAAAATCTTCACGCCAATTTTACAAAGTGGCGCAATGCATGCATTGTGCCAATTTGTAACCCTCTGCTCTACATTATTCCTGCGCCAGGCATAATGTATGCAAAGGGGGCGCTCTTCAGTCAAGTTGGGGGGGCAAAACAATTGTGCGAAGAACTTTAATAGATTTCTTTGCGTTATTTTTTTCGGCACTTTTAACGCCTGCTCAGATCAGGCGTTAAAAAGAGGCACACCATTATTTACAATGGGCCTCAATGGGCTTTGCAGGATTAGCGTCAAAATTGTTTATGCTAATCTGGCAAACCTCCCAACTAGAGTTTTAACTTTGATATGGCGCACACATGATGGCGTTTGGGAGGCGCTAAGGGCCGCAAAAAAAGTGGTGATGGACTGGGTTCAGCGCCACTTTCTTTAAATCAGGCCCTGTATTTGCTTTTTCTTCTGCGCACAGTTTGTAAAAAACAATTACACTGATTTACCGAATAGCTCTTTCAAACAAGTAACATTGAGTTCAATAAGTACTGCTTATATTACCACACCTTGTGAAGATTTAAAATCTTTTTTAGCAAAGAGTTTTCTAATAGTTCCTAGGACACCTTTGAATCACGGTATGGTATTTCAGAAATATACACCACTAAAGACGGGATCCAGGATGCATACGGTGTCAGAAGAGGGGACAAAAAGTAACGCCGATAGAATTTTACAAATATAAGTAATGCTCCAGATAAAAGAGAGTTTCTGATCTTCGGGGCTCCGAAATGTTTGGGCCAATTTGAATTCCTAAAGAAGTTCAAGCCCAAGTATTTTATATGAAATAACTTGCTATCCTTTTTTAGTATTATACATTATTTAAAAATATATATTTAAATAGTACTCTCCTTACCAAAAGCCAAACTTTTTGATTTTCTATGTTTAATTTAAAAACGTTATTGCTACGGTACTGAACCAAAGCAAACAATATTTTTGTAAGGCACTTTTGGTGTAGTCGAATATGATATATAAGTATCACTCATTTTTGGAGGGAACAGATTTAATCGTTTCAATTCCGAAGGCAAAGCTGCTAAATAAAGCTCAACTAGAAATGAAATAAACACACATCCTAGTCATAGGCCATTTAAGATTTTTATTTTGTTGGAAAGATTGTTGGAATGATGAAACTTAACTTCTGCACAATTACAGGTTAATAATAATTGTATTAAAGATAGTAAACAAGATGAAATCCCCCAAAAGGCCAATTTATTCCAAAGAATACCTCTGTTCACTGTCTCCAAAGTTGATGAATCAGTAATCTAATTTATGGTTTGTCTTGAAAAACGTTCCAACTGAAGCCCTTAGAGTAAAACACTGCTCTAAGGTCTAATCTCCCTCTCGAAAGCCACCTGGTCATGGGAAAAAATATAATTTTTAGCAATCTACCTTCTAAGTAAGACAAAAGCATTGTTGCAAAACTTTTGGAGATGTCATCAGTCATACTTGTACATAGTTACTCAGAGATCCTTTGTCCTCATTTGTAGGGCCAAAGCTGCAAGTGCATGGGCTAACGCTTGCACCTCATCTGTGAGACACTGTTGTTTACAAAAAAGGGTTTGAAGACTGACTGTTGCTTATTATTTGTTGGCTTCATGTCACTCTACTTTAACTCTTCCTTAATTGGCCAGTGTTGAGCCAACATTCCTTGCAATCATTGCAGTGTAGCAGGGACCAAGCACAGATTGATTCAAGTTAGTCCATGTCCGCCTGCTGCTCCAGAACTGATTGAGGAATGATAGAGCGTTCCGTACTAATAATTTACCTGTATTTGGACGCTCTTTAGGCCAATGAATCTTTTGGCTAAGTGGGACCCTCGACTCCCTTAATCAGTCAATTCCATTAAATCAATAATCAATAACGAACATAAGCAATGCCCTGATCAACATAACACTTAACAATTAATCCAGAATACATTTCGGCGAACCCTGACCCTTCAGTCAGGAATAACCACACCAGTTTATTCAAAGTTAGTGAATTTATTTCCCTATATTAACAAAGCTAGCACAATATAGATGTGTCTCAACACCAAATGATAAACATAAATGAGCATTAATAGCTGTCCATAGCGGCGAAACAGGTGCAATCTATGCAGCATTTGAATAACAAGGCATTCGATAATAGCAATGCAAATCACTAAAACTATAATCTGTAATGAGCTAATTGCATACATTTAGTCAGCATAACAAGGTCTCAAATTGCATCGTGCAACAAAAGGAATCCCCATCTAACCTCAAATTAGCATCAGCATGTGGGACTTCATGCAAAAACAATTTAGCAACATTAATTTAGAAAAACTCTTAGCTAGGGATCTTGTCAAAAATCAGCAGTTGGTTACCTAAAAGAAACACAATGCAATTGTACAATTTCCTTTCATATTTACCAATTACGATCAGCATACAAGGAAGTCTTCGTCTCACAGGTACCGTTTCTCAATCAGCATGGGTACCGTTTCGATCAGCATGGGACGGGGCAAAGGGGCAGGGGTGGACGGGGCAATTGCCTCACGACGGCAAAATAAAACTACTACTTCATGCAAAGGGATCAAAGTTAAAGTCTCTAAGGCAAGAATCATTTAAAGTCTCTTTCTCTCGATTAGAGAAAGCATCAAAGTCTCTTTCAAAATGGCGTCGCAGCAAGGTGGGCCATAATAGCTACGGTGTCCTGCAAAATGGCGGGTATCGAGCTGGTAATGGCTACTTTCTTCTCGTGCACCTGTTTTTTTTAGATAACAGTTCAAATCCAGTAGGGTCTTCCATTGGAGGGTTCATAGGTTAGCTTCAAATTGTCCAATCAAAAACGACAGTTCTCAAGCTTTTACTTAAGCATACATTATCCTTGGAGATGGGTACGCAAGTTGCAACATTTTATACCAATTAACTCACTTTCAGAGCTTCCATTGTCTGCACCTGCAGATCGACCTTGGAGCAAAGAGAAAAAATGCCAAGCTGGCACGAAACTTTAAGATAAGCATGTGAACGATCTCAGTGGAAAAGTACAGCTTCAAGCAAAAATACACGTTTATTAGCACATTGGAAAAATACGAGCATCTAAATCGTGAGACCAGGCAACTAGGCCGAAGCCTCCACTAAAGTAATGCTAAGCTAAAGCATTTCAAGCAAGCAAATCATAGCACACGTTTACGATTATGTCGGATTAGTGCACTTCTAATACATCACGTTATACAAAGCACGCTTATAAATGTTGGCAAACTACTCTAAGGGCACATTTTGTCCCCGTACAATCTTTATTAGTTCGGTTAAAGTCACACATGATTATTTCTCACTACGTTTAAGCGCTAATAAATGTAAAACCTCCATTTCTGCTTCATCAATCCCTCCTCTGATGACTACTTGTCATCACACAAACTATTCCCACAAATTTTATTCCATTAAAATTCTGTCAGTTCTCTTTTCCTTTTAGTTCCCCTAGTTTTCGCTTTGTATTCTTCTGCCATTCTTTTCATCATTTTCTCTTCCTTCCTTCTTTTAATTCTTTCCATAATCATTATTATTCCCCTTTTTATCCCCCAAATTCCAAATATGCAAATCAGTACAATTAATATTCCCTGTATTATTTTTAGTAATATTCCATTCCAAATTCCCCCAAGCCAATTTCCCACTGAAGCAAGTCCTTTTCCAACCTTCTCCCACACTCCTGGTTCTTTCAATTCCTTCAAATCTGCACTCTCTTTTGTTAGATTAGCAAGCATAGTTTTAATTTTCACACTGTTATCGGGAATATACGTACAACAGTGTCGTGCACCAAGCATTTTGCAAACGCCGCCATCCTTTGCTAAAAGAATGTCTAAAGCAAGCCTATTTTGAAGAGTCATAGCTCTTTCCGCTGCAAGCTCAGCATCTATCAGGATTATAGCACCTTTGTCAACATGTTATCCATTATAGTAGACAACTTTCTTATTTTGATGGAATTCAACACAACTCCCAATGAAGGAATCATGGCTCCAAATATATCTCCTACCACAGCAGCTGCGGTCTCTCTTTTCTGGATACGATGGGATCCAGATGTCTTTTGAATCATCGATAAGTCATCCAGTTGATAAACCTTTGGGAACACTATACCCAAATAACATCTCCCCCACCATCCCTTTGGAAGACGATAATAGGCATTATACCCACAAATGTAATATACACCTGGAATGACAGGGTCAAGTCCGTTCATCATGAATGTCCATTTGGCCTTAAAGATAAACGTATGTTTACACTCACTCGCTCCTACGAAGATGTTGTCATAATAAGATTCACCTCGATATATACAAAATTTCCCTACATGCCAAGCATCTAAAGCTATTCTCCCTTGTGTCTTTATTGCGGCAAAATCATAATTATCTACTGAAGCCCTCTTATGTAGCTCTTTTTCTAATTTCGCATTCATTTGTGCCCTTCTATCATCTGTACGATCTAAAAAGCTTATTTCTACTGCAGAGAGCGAGCAGGTAAGATTTTCCCTATGAGCGTGAGCCGTTTCAAAAGGTTGCATTGGCTCGAAAAATTCCCTCATTATTTTAGCATCCCAATCTTTAGCAATCTGGCTTAGCTGCGCTATTATAGGAACATATGCAAAGGTAACATCATAATTTGAGTAAAAATACTGTATGTTAGTTTGACCATAGAATCTAGACATTACTATACTACATGTAATCCCGTATGTAAGAGGCATGTGGTGATAAGTCACCCCTTCCTTTACTGATGTCGGTATCTGTGTACACACATAACAATCTTTCGCATCCATAGTCTCAACATATTCTGTTAGCAAGCAATAGAAAACATTATACGAACGCTCCTTCTTATCATGCAAGTGTCTCTCATCTAATTCTAGTCTTTTCAATGCGGTTACTTCAGTGACAGTAACAGGAGCAAAAGTAGAAGCATCAATTTTCTCATTCTCACCCTTTCCATGCATTGCAAGCACTATTGCCATTATTATTAGTACACATGCAATTATCAAGCCTATACACGCATATTTACAATATTTCTTTCTACTGTTTTGCGTCATGATCTGTATAGAATCAGAGAGCTAGAAGCACCTATAAAGAAACTATTTAGCAATTCAGTTACAAAGCTGAACGAGCGCAATGTTCACACAGTTTTCTTCAAGAGGCCAGTCACTTATCGGTTAGCAGCATTTGTCTCAATTCGGCAATAACTCAGTCTTTATCGGTTTAGCAAATGTCTCATCCGGTTTAGCAATGTCTCAGCTTGTTGTTTGTTTCACGTTATATTGTAGCAAGCGATATCATTTATCACCCTTTCAATCAACACTGTCCATAAAACTTTTCTTTTCTATTGGTATCTCTTCTTCTTCGTTCTCGAGGCTTAGAGATACAAACTCGTCAGTCCAATCGTCATTGACTGCATATGCCCATTCTGGACCAGAATATCTCCTATTCGGTATCCTTTTCCTTTTCAATTTTGCTTCTCTTTTCGATTCTGCCTCACTGGTACTTTCCTCTTTGGCCAAGTCTTTTCCTTCACTTGAGGATGGTACCACGACAGTTACTTCTTTTCTTTTCTCTTTCACTTTTGGCCTTTCTCCGTCATTCAAACTTTCTTCAATCCTTTGTTTTACTGGTGATATACTTAGTCTCCTCTTTGCACCATGTCCATTTGATGGACCTGCGACCCTTTCTGTGGAAGTTTGAACTGTTCCGTTCTGTTCTGCCTTGTCCCCTCCTTTTGGGGAATCGATCACGTTCTCTTTTTCTTTTTCTGTATCGTCTGCTTCTGGGAAAGCCCTCCTCTGGTCAGGCTCTCCTGCTTTTTCACCTTTTTCGAGCCCTTCGTCACCGTTACTTTCGTCAGGCTCTGTATCACTTTCAGCTGCTTCAGGTTCTTTGTCACCTTCAGCTGCTTCGTCGCTGTCTGAACTTTCTCCTTGGTCTTTCCCAAGTGAGTTTGTCTCTTCGTCCTCCAAGAATATCTCACTCTCTCCTGTTTCTGCCTGTTCGCTTTCAGTTCGGTTTTGTTCTGCCTCAGCACTCAGCACTGTTTTATCAGGCACTGGCAGTTTCAGCGCTTCAACTTCCTCATCTGTGGGACACAACACTTTCTTTGTATGACTGGCGTGAATCCAGTTGGGAACCCCGGCACACTTCACAGCGGTAGTTGTCGTCAGGATCACTTGGAAAGGGCCTTTCCAACGGGGTTCCAGACACGACTTCCTCACGTGCTTCTTTACCACAACCCAGTCACCTGCTTTCAGTGCGTGTCCTGGACCTTGGATCGGTGGCAAGGTGGTTGCTTCCACCTGGTGAGAGAAAGAGCGGACCACGTCAGCCAGACCTTTGCAGTAGTCTAACACCATATCATCTGTAATATTCAAAAGCGCGTTTGCGGGCACTGCAGGAAGTCTCATGGCCCTGCCCATGAGAATTTCGTGCGGGGACAATCCAGTCTTTCTGTCAGGGGTGTTTCTCATTGACATTAGCGCCAAGGGCAATGCGTCAGGCCATTTCAAATTTGTCGATGCACATATTTTCGCCATTCTTGATTTCAGTGTACCATTCATCTGCTCCACCAGTCCTGATGCTTCAGGGCGATAGCTACAATGCAGTTTTTGCTCAATGTTCAGCGCTTAGCAAAGTAACTTTATCACCTCGTTATTGAAGTGACTTCCCCTATCTGATTCTAAAGAGATCGGGAATCCGAAACGTGGTATCAACTCTCTCAACAGTAGCTTTGCAACTGTAAGGCTGTCATTTCTACGTGTGGGGTATGCCTCAATCCAGTGACTAAAAATGCACACAATCACCAACACATACTTCAGACCTCCATGCACAGGCATCTCAATGAAGTCCATCTGCATTCGACTAAACGGGCCACTTGCTCTACCAATGTGGCTCGCGTTCACAACTGTTCCCTTCCCTGGGTTCATCTGCTGGCAAGTGACACATCGATGGCAAACTGCTTCTGCAGCTTGACGAAATCTGGGGTTAAACCAATCAGTTTTGAACAATCTTATCATGGCATCTCTCCCTAGGTGAGCCTGCCCATGATAGAACCGCGCAAGCTGTGATAAGAGACTGTTTGGCAAAACAAATTTTCCCTCATTTGAAACCCATAACTCGTCTGGTCTCTTTATACATTGTGATTTAATCCAGGAATCTCTTTCATCCTCCCTGACGTTATTCTGTAGTGCTTTTAATTCATCTATTGTATCTACAACTTTCAAGGCAAATGCTTCAGCTGGTTCGAGTTCTGGTTCATTTATTGAATTCCATTCATCTCTGAGTAATATACAATTCAAGGCACAAAATCTTGCAACTTGATCCGCATATGCATTTCCCAGAGAAACATAATCCTGTCCTTTTGTATGAGCACTACACTTTACCATTGCAACTTCGGCTGGCATTTGAATGGCGTGTAACAATTCCCTTATTCTCTCCCCGTTTTTCACTGGGGATCCTGAAGAAGTCAGGAAACCTCTCTGTGACCATAGTTGGCCAAAGTCGTGCACAATCCCAAACCCGTACTGGCTATCAGTGTAAATGGTGACTTTCATCAATGCAGACAGTTGACATGCTCTTGTAAGGGCTACAAGTTCTGCTACTTGTGCAGAATAGACTCCTTGAAGCCAGCCCGCTTCCAAGACACCTGTTACAGTACATACAGCATATCCTGCTTTCAAAATTCCCATCCCATCTCTTAGACATGAACCATCAACAAAAACAATTTGGTCATTTTCATCAAGCTTAGTATCCTTAATGTCAGGTCGAGGTTTTGTGCAAAATTCAGTCACCTGAAGGCAGTCATGCTCGACGTCCTCAGCATTCTCAATTTCAGCATTTTCACCAGGAAGCAATGTTGCTGGATTCAACGTAGTGCACCTTTTCAGCTGCACATTCGGTGAGCCCAGAATTACCGTTTCATACCTTGTGAGTCTTGCTCCGGTCATGTGTTGCGTTCGGGAGCGGGTCAAAAGTATCTCAACTGAGTGAGGGACCATGATTGTTACTGGGTGTCCCATCACTATTCCTTCACTCTGAGTGAGGCTGATACCAACTGCTGCTACGGCGCGCAAACACCCTGGAAGTGCTGCTGCGACCGGATCCAAAGTAGCTGAAAAATACGCTACTGGTCTGTTTACGCCACCATGGGCTTGAGTCAAGACAGACAAAGAACATGCATCACGTTCATGACAAAACAATGTGAAAGGCTTTGTGTAATCAGGCATACCTAAAGCTGGAGCCCTGCACATGCATTCTTTCAATTCAATAAAAGCATCCATTTCATCTCCTTTCAGCTCAATTTGATCCAAGGCATCCTTCTGGGTCAGTTTCAGTAGAGGCTTCGCTAGAGTTGAGAAGTTGGGAATCCACTGGCGACAGTAGCCCACCATTCCCAAAAACTTCCTCACCTCCCTCCTTGTCTTGGGTGGACTCATTTGAAGTACACTTGTAATTCTTTCCTTCATTATTCTCCGCGACCCTTTCTCTATTTGGTGACCCAAGTATTTCACTTTCTTCTGACAGAACTGCAATTTGGAAGGAGACACCTTGTGTCCATTCCTTCCCAAATGGTTCAACAGAGCAATGGTATCGGCTGTGCAGCCACTTTCCGTCTTTGATGCAATCAGTAAGTCATCAATGTACTGTACTAGGGTTGACTCGAATGGCAATTCTAATGCTTCCAAATCTTTCTTTAGAATCTGATTGAAGATTGACGGTGACTCAGAGAACCCTTGAGGAATTCGACACCAACTGTACATTCTGTCTAAAAATTTAAAACAAAAGAGGAATTGGCTGTCCTCATGAAGAGGCACTGAAAAGAATGCTTGGGACAGGTCGATGACTGAGAACCACTCAGCATCGCAAGGGACTTGAAACATTATCACAGCTGGATTTGGTACGATAGGGCAACACTTGACTATGATGTCATTTATTTTCCTCAAGTCCTGCACTAGTCGGACCTTTCCACTTGGCTTTATTAGTCCCATTATTGGTGAATTACATGGACTGCTTAACACTTCTTTCAGTACCCCTTGTTTTACAAATTCGTCAATAAGTTGGGCAACTTTCATGAGGGTGTCTTGTGCCATGTGGTATTGTGGGGTCTGGGGAAAGATTGCATTGGGCTTTACAGTCACTTTCACTGGTTCCACTCCTTTCATCAATCCCACCTCTTTCCCTGTCATATCCCACACTTCCTTTCCGACTGTTTCCCGTAATTCAGCTGGAATATCTTCTTCAGTTATCATTGGGAAAAGACAAATCAGAGGATACTCTTCATCGACGGTTTCCATCTCATCCCCCTCTACACTGTCCTCTTCTTCCCCATCACTGCTCGTCTGAATTTTTATTCCCTTGTTCGAACACATAATCGAACAACCCAATTTGCACAACAAGTCTCTCCCTAACAGTGCTATCGGGCTTGAGTCACATACCACAAACTGATGTACCCCTTGATAGTTACCGATGCTGACCGGTACCGGATCTGTTATTGGGTTCGTCAGGTGCCTGTTTGCTACTCCCACCACTTGAACTGTCCTCCCTGAGAGTGGCAAATTTGGTACTTCACTGCTCTTAACAGTTGAACGTGTGGCTCCTGTGTCAACCAAGAATGAGACACGATGACCCATTACTCTTCCCTCTACGTACGGACCCTTTTGATCAACTTCCAAGGATGCTGCAATCACACAATCTCCTCCTTCTTCTGAACTTTCACTCTCCCAAACATTGTTTATTCCACTCTCACTGTGTAATGGGAACTGTTGTACGGTGCCATTTGTACTCATTACCTGACCCGAGACCTGTGGAGGAACCATCACTTGCTGCTGACTCATTGGTGCCAAAGGTATTTGCATTTGCTGATTAGGTACCATGGGAAACTGCTGTTGCATTGGCTGCATTTGCGTCACCTGCATACGAGGCATCTGCATCTGCTGCGGCTGCATAGGTTGTAATCCCTGCAACTGATTTACGGTCTGAAAATTTGGGTTTGGACCTCTCATTTTCGGTCCCCTCATTGTCTGAAATGCATTGACATCATTGTTTTGCTGACCAACACCTGCACCTGCACCTTCCTGCACCACCATCGGGCACTCGCGTTTCCAATGACGACGATTCCGCACACGTGACACGGCATCACCTTCTTCATTGCCTGCACATCATTCACAACAGTGTTCAAATCCGGACCATTATTCACAAAACCTCCTCTGCCTCTGCCTCTCGCCTGTGGCTGAAACGCCATGTTTCCCTGCAACTGCGGCTGCGGTTGCGGTACCTGCTGTTGGAACCCTTGCATCCCTTGCAAACCTTGCAGACCTGTCTGGGCTGCTTTAAGTTGCATCATCATCACTTTCTCCTTCAACCTTTTCTGTTTCACTTCAATTTCGTCGCTACAGTATTTCGCATAATTCAACACCTCATCAATAGGTTTCGACTGCCAACAAATCAAATGCGACTTTATCATCTGACTTATCTCTGGCCTCAGCCCTTCCACAAATCTAAACACAAAATGAAGCATATCCTTCGCCTCTATTGTTTCCGTGCCGCTGTAGTTTTTGAACGCCTTCAACAGCCTCTCATAGTAACTATGAATCGACTCTTTAGCCTCTTGGGCAGTTCGATCGATCTTCTGCCAATCCACATTTTTCGCGGCAACCTTCGTCTTCAAATGCTCAATCACCTTATAGTACAAGCTCATCACCATAGGTGATGGTGCACCCGTATCCCTGTCTCTCTCTGGTTCACTTGTCGGCCAACCTACAGCTCTTTTGCAATCCTCCCACAAATCTGCTGGAACCACAATCTCAAAGAGAGTGTTCAGGTCTTCCCAGAGACATTTTGCAAGCTTCACAAACCTATCAGTCTGTTGATACCATTCAATCGGCTTCTCTCTCAGTTTGGGAAAATCATCCGTAAAAGACTGAATGTCGCTCCTGTGCCATGGTACATGTATTAATTTTCCCCCTGCTGTCTCCCTCATTGGTAACATGGTTACTGCCTCGGTACTCTGTGGTCTTTTCTCATTGAGCTCTGTAGCACTGTCCCTCCTCTTTTCCTTTCTCTTTACCCACCTGCTTTCCCACTTGTCTAAGCACCTCCACACTTGTGCACTCTGCAGCAATTCTCTAAGGTGCACCTTCATGCCTGCTGAACTCATGTGTTCAAAATCTGGGGTCCCAAAATCCAATCTATAGCTCCTGCTCAAGTGTTTTGTCTTGTCTATATCCACCCCGTTTTTGTCAGCTATTTCTTGCAAGCTTTTATGTACCTTGTTCACTTCTTTCGTAATCCTGGGACATAGATATCTCAGCTCTTCTTCCGAGTAGGACTCCAACCTATTCACACCCATAGTCCCTTCCACCAATTCTTGTGCTTCCATGTTCAACCTCATCCTATTCATATAATCTTCTCCCTTCCCACTGGCTGAGTTTTGAGTGGAATTCAGACTGTTGAACCACTGTGTCAGCTGTTGCGCATTCAACCCCATCAGTGTAGCATTCACATCGACTGCCATTGATGGTTGCGACAACTTTTCAGTATTCGATGACAGCGGTATCATCAGTGGGGGACTCGACCTCACCAGTGTTGACTGAGCACATATGGGACTAAACTCCATCAAGGATCCGGATCCAGTTGGCTGAGCCGCTATCGGAGTTATCCCTGGAGTGTTTTCTATGCACCTCCTTTCTGTCCCGTTCTGAAACATTGATCCCTGACCGCTCATACCTAAGTTAGGCTGACTGTACAAAGGTACCGGTGGACCTACAGTAATGGGTAGGGATATCGCATCTGGGTTCTGTCCATTTCCCATGTTCTGAGACATGTTCATCCCCACACTATGGGTCATCATTGCCGGCATGGCCATCTGACTCCCCGTCATCTGTGCATGTGCATTTCCCCCCTGCATCTGCTTTTGAGGCATCAGAAACTGAGTTGATTCGGCTTGTGCCAATGTCGGGTTGTGACCATTCTGTACTCCCCTTACGGTTGGATCTAGAATCATTCCTGCACTGTTGTCACTGCTGTAGTACCCTGGGATCTGCGGCTGGTAATTTTCTGCTGGCTCAACATGGGCACATCTGGATATATTCTCCTAACCTGCGGTATCTGCGGGGTGAACAGTAGACTCGGGTCCTTAGATCCCGATGATGCTCCTGAATTCTGACTTTCACTGTTCTGTACCGATGCCGGAGGGGCAGAACTGGTACTTGGACCTTGTCCACTCTCTGCATAAGGTGGTGGACGGTCGTTCAGCAATTGCATGATTAACTCCTCATCCTCTAACTCCTCTTCTCTTCTCAACTTTTCCTCGTCCTCTCTATCCTTGGAACACCTTCTGTTTGTCTTACAGGTAGCTTTCTTACCTGTCTCCTCTTCTTCCTTAGTAATTGCGGGAAACAATTTTATCCCCTGCAGTACATCTGACCTCCACACCTTCTGTGCATTATCCCACCTAGCGTCCGCTAGTGTCTTTTCTACCTTTCTTATCCTGGTCTCGAACTTATTTTGCTGTTGCTGTCTAGCCATCAGTTCCCAAATTGCTAGAGCCTCAAACTGTGCTGGCCTTGGAGGTACCTTCATGTCGTACATCGTGAATCTCAAATTCTCTAGTATCCTTATATTGAATGTCCCATGGATCGGGAATGCTACGCTCCCATGTTTCTCTGTCAGCTTGTGCCATTGCTTTAGCCAAAGGCACGGAGCTACCCCCTTTTCCTCCATTACAATGTAAGCTGGTGTACCTTCGGGTGGCGTCTCCTCTCCTACGCTCGCTTTAATGTAAGACTCCCCCTTCATCGCACTCCTTAATGCTTTAAAAAAATTCATTTTCTCGTCTTTTATTTCATAAAATTGTAATCAATAGGTGACTTTAATTCCCGGAATACTCTTCGCTTGCCTTTCCCCTTCCAATCGAGCCCCATGGACTGCGTCCAATCCGTGCGCGACCCTTCTCTCCAACCAACCTATCCCAGCGCGGCTCCTAGTGACGTCACACTCACACACACTGCGGCTGACAAAGCCTCGCGGCTAGTCCTCCTTCACTCAGCTCTTTTCGTAACAACTTCTTGCATGTATCGCGAGCTACCAAAAAATAAAACAGATCTGTCGGTTTACTACAGGAAGGGTAACACAACCGCTTCAGGACCTTAGGGATTTTTCACTAGCCTCGGCAGTTATTCCATCTTTCTCGGTCCCCACGTTCGCAAGCAAATCTGACCCGCAGACCTACTCTCAACTTGTCAATGATCTATTCTAGTGCACTTAGAATTTTGTCAAAGCCCGAAGTCGAAGTTCCTTTCACTCCCTTAACACACGTACCGACTCGTTGACCACGCCCGATCAACCTACTAAACCGCCCAGACCACAACATAAATCAACATACTCCGGAGTCTCTTGACCTCGCAGGGCCCGTCTCAACAACAACAGCCACGTGGACCTTTTTATGCACAAAGCGCCACACGCACATGAAGTTCGACGACTTCCCTACTCTCACACTCGGAGTCGCACCTCCGCTATTTCTATGAAGTTCGACGACTTCTCTACTTCTACACTCGGAGTCACACCTCCGCTATCCTCTAAAAAGAAAAAAAATCCTCACAACCTTTTCACCCAATCTGCGGCAATAAGCTGTGCAAGCGCAAAACCCTAATTTCACTCATACCATCACTAGTACCGCCAACGCTGATTCCACACCTCCATTTTCTCCATTCGCAAGCTCCGAGATCCCGGGAAAGTCGCGGTGGACCTAGCCCATCATCATTCTGTCAATCAGTTTTATCCAAAAAAAATCTAATTCAACTTCTCGAGTGGGGTCTCAAAGGGCGTAACCGTTAATTCAACACCATGTACTTTAAGAGTACGGGGTCCCAAAAGGCGAAACCGTCCTCTGCTACCATCTACTGATAGAGCGTTCCGTACTAATAATTTACCTGTATTTGGACGCTCTTTACGCCGATGAATCTTTTGGCTAAGTGGGACCCTCGACACCCTTAATCAGTCAATTCCATTAAATCAATAATCAATAACGAACATAAGCAATGCCCTGATCAACATAACACTTAACAATTAATCCAGAATACATTTCGGCGAACCCTGACCCTTCAGTCAGGAATAACCACACCAGTTTATTCAAAGTTAGTGAATTTATTTCCCTATATTAACAAAGCTAGCACAATATATAGATGTGTCTCAACACCAAATGATAAACATAAATGAACATTAATAGCTGTCCATAGCGGCGAAACAGGTGCAATCTATGCAGCATTTGAATAACAAGGCATTCGATAATAGCAATGCAAATCACTAATACTATAATCTGTAATGAGCTAATTGCATACATTTAGTCAGCATAACAAGGTCTCAAATTGCATCGTGCAACAAAAGGAATCCCCATCTAACCTCAAATTAGCATCAGCATGTGGAACTTCATGCAAAAACAATTTAGCAACATTAATTTAGAAAAACTCTTAGCTAGGGATCTTGTCAAAAATCAGCAGTTGGTTACCTAAAAGAAACACAATGCAATTGTACAATTTCCTTTCATATTTACAAAATACGATCAGCATACAAGGAAGTCTTCGTCTCACAGGTACCGTTTCTCAATCAGCATGGGTACCGTTTCGATCAGCATGGGACGGGGCAAAGGGGCAGGGGTGGACGGGGCAATTGCCTCACGGCGGCAAAATAAAACTACTACTTCATGCAAAGGGATCAAAGTTAAAGTCTCTAAGGCAAGAATCATTTAAAGTCTCTTTCTCTCGATTAGAGAAAGCATCAAAGTCTCTTTCAAAATGGCGTCGCAGCAAGGTGGGCCATAATAGCTACGGTGTCCTGCAAAATGGCGGGTATCGAGCTGGTAATGGCTACTTTCTTCTCGTGCACCTGGTTTTTATAGACAACAGTTCAAATCCAGTAGGGTCTTCCATTGGAGGGTTCATAGGTTAGCTTCAAATTGTCCAATCAAAAACGACAGTTCTCAAGCTTTTACTTAAGCATACATTATCCTTGGAGATGGGTACGCAAGTTGCAACATTTTATACCAATTAACTCACTTTCAGAGCTTCCATTGTCCGCACCTGCAGATCGACCTTGGAGCAAAGAGAAAAAATGCCAAGCTGGCACGAAACTTTAAGATAAGCATGTGAACGATCTCAGTGGAAAAGTACAGCTTCAAGCAAAAATACACGTTTATTAGCACATTGGAAAAATACGAGCATCTAAATCGTGAGACCAGGCAACTAGGCTGAAGCCTCCACTAAAGTAATGCTAAGCTAAAGCATTTCAAGCAAGCAAATCATAGCACACGTTTACGATTATGTCGGATTAGTGCACTTCTAATACATCACGTTATACAAAGCACGCTTATAAATGTTGGCAAACTACTCTAAGGGCACATTTTGTCCCCGTACAATCTTTATTAGTTCGGTTAAAGTCACACATGATTATTTCTCACTACGTTTAAGCGCTAATAAATGTAAAACCTTCATTTCTGCTTCATCAGGAACTAATTCACCTCCCACCCCACATCATTCTTGTTTTTTTCTGTTGTTCTGCTTAGTTGCAGGCTGATTGTAATATGTTCTCAGTTCCAGGAGAAGGCAGTGAATAACTGTTGGTTTAAAAAAAAATCAAAGACACAGTATTTGTATTGAAAACATATAACCCCTTCGCTGCCAGGCCTTTCCCCCTCCTGTGGCGAGCCTTTTTTTGGCTATTTGGGGGAGTTTGCGCTTCGGCCCTCATAACTTTTTGTTCACATAAGCTACCCACGCCAAATTTGCGTCCTTTTTTTACAACATACTAGGGATTCTAGAGGTACCCAGTCTTTGTGGGTTCCCCAGAAGGAGGCCAAGAAATTAGCCAAAATACAGTGAAAATTTCGTTTTTTTCCAAAAAATGGGAAAAAGGGGCTGCAGAAGAAGGCTTGTGTTTTTTTCCCTGAAAAGGGCATCAACAAAGGGTTTGAAGTGCTAAAATTACCAGCTTCCCAGCGTTCAGGAACAGGCAGACTTGAATCAGAAAACCCAATTTTTCAACACAATTTTGGCATTTTACTGGGACATACCCCATTTTTACGATTTTTTGTGCTTTCAGCCTCCTTCCAGTCAGTGACAGAAATGGGCATGAAACCAACGCTGGATCCCAGGTACCGCAACATTTCTGAAAAGTAGACAAAATTCTGAATTCAGCAAGGGGTAATTTGTGTAGATCCTACAAGGGTTTCCTACAGAAAATAACAACTGAAAAAACAAATATTGAAGTTGAGGTAAAAAAATTCAATTTTTCTCTACGTTTTACTTTTTCCTGCAATGTCATATTTTTTAAAGCAATATGCCGTTACGTCTGCTGGACTCTTCTGGTTGCGGGGATACATAGGGCTTGTAGGCTCATCAAGAACCCTAGGTACCCAGAGCCAATAAATGAGCTGCACTCTGCAGTGGGTTTTCATTCTATACCAGGTATACAGCAATTCATTTGCTGAAATATAAAGAGTAAAAAATAGCTATCAAGAAAACCTTTGTATTTCCAAAGTGGGCACAAGAAAGTGTGTTGAGGAGCAGTGGTTATTTGCACATCTCTGAATTCCTGGGGTGCCCATACTAGAATGTGAAATACAGGGCATTTCTCAAATAGACGTCTTTTTTACACACTCTCTTATATTTGGAAGGAAAAAATTTAGAGAAAGACCAGGGGCAATAACATTTGTTTTGCTATTCTATGTTCCCCCAAGTCTCCCGATAAAAATGATACCTCACTTGTGTGGGTAGGCCTAGCGCCCGTGACAGGAAATGCCCCAAAACACAACGTGGACACATCCCATTTTTTGACAGAAAACAGAGGTGTTTTTTGAAAAGTGCCTACCTGTAGATTTTGGCCTCTAGCTCAGCCGGCACCTAGGGAAACCTACCAAACCTGTGCATTTTTTAAAAGTAGAGACCTAGGGGAATCAAAGATGGGGTGACTTGTGGGGTTCTGACCAGATTCTGTTACCCAGAATCCTTTGTAAACCTCAAAATTTGGCTACAAAAACACATTTTCCTCACATTTCGGTGACAGAAAGTTCTGGAATCTGAGAGGAGCCACAAATTTCCTTCCACCCAGCGTTCCCCCAAGTCTGCCGATACAAATTATACCTCACTTGTGTGGGTAGGCCTAGCGCCTGCGACAGGAAATGGCCCAAAACACAACGTGGACACATCCCATTTTTTGACAGGAAAACAGAGGTGTTTTGTGCAAAGTGCCAACCTGTAGATTTTGGCCTCTAGCTCAGCCGGCACTTAGGGAAACCTACCAAACCTGTGCATTTTTTTAAACTAGAGACCTAGGGGAATCCATGATGGGGTGACTTGTGGGGCTCTGACCAGGTTCTGTTACCCAGAATCCTTTGCAAACCTCAAAATTTGGCTAAAAAAACACATTTTCCTCACATTTCGGTGACAGAAAGTTCTGGAATCTGAGAGGACCAACAAATTTCCTTCCGCCCAGCATTCCCCCAAGTCTCCCGATAAAAATGATACCTCACTTGTGTGGGTGGGCCAGGTACCTGTAACAGAATAAGGCCAAAAACGTATAGAGATAGAAGGGATAGCACAGCGAGTTCATAAGGACATGTTCTTCTTTTATACATCTTTAGGCTGACTCTGCTTTAGGGACCCACACAAGTGAGGTGTCATTTTACTTGGGAGACTTAGGGGAACGCTGGGGAGTAGGAGTTTTGTGCTGGAGCGGTGATCGTACAAACGAAAGTCAGGAAAATATGCTTTTTTAAGCAAATGTTGAGGTTTGCAGAGGAGTCTGGGTAAGAACATGTTGGGAGATCCACGCAAGCCACACCTCCCTGGACTCCTTGGGGTGTCTAGTTTAAAAAAATGTCTGGGTTTGGTAGGTTTCCCTAGATGAAGGCCTCACCCAGTACCAAAAACATAGCCCCCTCCCCCCCAAAGACAGGTTGTTTTGTAATATATCATTTTGATGTGTCCACATACGTCTGTGATGTGCCAAACACAAAAATTGTGTAAAGAAACGCACTTATGTGAAAAAGACCCCTCACCCACCAACCAAGTTGGTGGCATGCTTCATCATCGGTGTCCCACCCGAGGCACCTAGCGTGTCACAGGTGTGCTGCGACGCCTGATTACAGCGGAGCAGGTTTTGTCATTTTTACCACACATACTGGTTGGATTTGGCACGAGGGTGAGTGATGGTTCAGTGGATCAAATTTTATTAACAAGAGATTTCACAAAAATGAAAAGCACTGTTCAGAACTGAAAGGCCAAAAACTGAACCAATGACTCACAGCTTGTGAGCTGTAAAGCCACAGCAAGGCACCAACCGCGTTTGCAGTCCATTCACACACCTTTCATACATGACACGCACAAGACCATTCACGCCGCCAGCCACGGGCCCAGCACATTACAACACTCGCATCGGCAGACAGCGCCACTCAAGGGCCCATCACTTACATACGCCCACATGCCTGATACAACAATCACACCAGCTGATGGGAGTGTGTGGACTGGTGTTTGGCTGGCAGTGTTTGCAGTAGCCAACAGCAAGTCAATATGTACACTATGTACACCCTCAGCCAAGCCCTACTCCACACACAATGGCATCACTTTTTTTTTTTAACAAAGAAACCCCTAACTAATTAGAAATAATTACAAAACTACAAACACAAAAGCTCTAACTAAGTACATGACAGAAATGCTAACCATGAAACTGAACACATGAAAATACAAAACAGACATGAGTTTAGACTCATGGTTGTTCCCAGTAATTCTTCTGGGTGTGGTAATTCTTAAAACAACCACCCACACACAGTCCAGGCTTTGAAGGACAATCTGGGCCATACATTCAAGTCTCCCTCCAGATACCTCTTCGAAAACACACTCTACATTTCTTAGCTCGAAAGTCTTTTTTGGGTGTGGGAGGAATGTGCTCAGCAAAGTGGCGATCTTTCAATCTAGCCACATCCTCCACCACTGCTTCTATAGGAACTCTGGCCTTTTCCACCACAATAAGGCTCTATATCACTGACTCCTGAAATTTCACAAATGTCATCTTTGACTCTGGAGACCTATCCTTAAACACAATAAAAGCATTACAAGTTGCTAAGTGGAAGAGGTGAATTGCTAACTTCTTATACCAAATGTAAGACTTACGAACAGCAGTGTAAGGTTCCAACCTCTGATCAACTCTATCTACACCTCCCATGTGCTATTATAATCTAAAATGTACACAGGTTTGCACACTTCAGCAACTTGGCCCCAAACAGTCACGGGGGAAGTACTCTCATCATGGATGGTACTTAGCATGTAGACATCCCTCCTGTCTGAAAGCTTCAAAGCTAGCAGCTCATCATTCCGCAAGGCACTGCACTGTCCCCTCTCAAGTTATTTACAGACAAGCTGCCTTGGATAGCCTTTCCGGTTACAACGAATTGTGCCACAAGCAACAGTGTCCACTCTAAACAATTCCTTGAACAACTGTACTCCAGTGTAAAAGTTATCTACATAGAAATGGTGACCTTTGTTGAACAGTCGTCTACCAAGTTCCCACACAATTTTCTCAGTAACTCCAAAAGTGGGAGGACAACCAAGGGGGGCAATACTGGAATCCCTACCAGTGTAGACACGGAAATTATACACCTATCCTGTACTACTTTCAGACAGCATATACAAATGAATTCCACATTATGCCCTCTTGCTAGGAATGTACTGCCCAAAACGACCCTTGAAGAGGACCAAAGACTCGTCCACAGCTATTTCTTTGCCTGGAACATAGACCTCTGAAAGCCAATCTACAAAATGATCAAGGACAGGCCTAATCTTAAAAAGACGGGCAAGGCTAATGCATTGTCAATAAAATGCAGCATCCTAAGAAGAAGCAAACACCGATTACGACTCATTGTTGCAGGAAATATAGCTGTTGCCATCAAGGGACTAGTAGACCAATAAGAATCCAGTGACGGCTTCCTTATCAACCCCATCAAAGGAGTAAAACCTAAAAACCTTTTCATCTCCTCCAAATTTGTGGGAATCCACTGGCCAGCTCTAGAGTGCAGCCTACGTCTAGCAGCGTTGTCCCTCAAATACTGCTCTGCATACAAATTAGTCTGCTCGACATTCTCTTCCAAAAACACATCATCCACAAATAACTCAAAGAAATTGACTGGCAAAAAGTTCTCAATATTGACTCTACACCCCGGTTGACCAGTAAAGGCAGGTAACTCTGGCTGCTCCATGTTTGGGGCAACCCAGAGTTGAGGTCTTCTAATGGGAAACCTTTCAGCCCCAGGTTGCTACACTATTGGCACCTCAGTGTCCTCCTCTGAAACAGGCCCTTCATCTGCACCGAGTGTGGCTTCCTCATCAGAAGATTCCTCTCCGGCAGAAACTTCACTGCCAGAATCCCTCACTTCCTCCTTTGCCTTAGAAGCAGAGTCCGTCTCATAATCATGATCAGAGAATGAATCAAAAAGCATACAAACCACCTGCTGAGTGGTCATCCTGCGGCTAGTCATGATCTTTCCTATGAAAATTAACTGGACAAATGCAACACCAACAACCAGCACTGTGTAAAATAAGTAATAAATTGTAACTTTATTAGTAAGAGTTATAAACTCAAAAACTATACTGCTCACTTGCCTGAAAAAGCTTGAATCACCAGCAACTACTCTGCACAGACACAGCAATCACCAATGATATCCCACTAAAAAGAAAGAAAGAAAAGCAAATTAGAAATAAGACAACACAAATATCATTGTGCACAAACCTAAGGACAATTTCACACAAACCTGCATTTAGTACACCACCTACAAACATGTCATTCATGCATGGCAACAATACTCCTTTGGAGTAAATAGTTTTTACTTACCTAAAACATGCAACTATGCAAACCGCAGGCCAACCACCGCCAAAACCGCAAGGAGCCACAGCAAAGAAAGCAAAAGCTTTGAACTAGAACAAAAAGGAGGAAAACAAATATCACAAATGCAAATACTTTGTCAGTTGACAAACATCCCACCATCAAGCATTTAGAAATTGGTCCCTAAGTGGATTCTGCCATAGGGGCAGATGGGCCTACTAAAAAATAGGACTATCTGCCCCAAGGAGGGTAGAAAATACCTTTAGTAGTGTGTCACCAAGGGGGAGCGACCCTTGCCCAAGGGCCCACCCCCAAACAAAAAACAAACCACACGCACACTATCCCTGGTGCCTACTTGGTTTCTACCCCCCATGGGGGCAGATGGGCCTAAAAATAATAGACCCATCTGCCCCCAAAGGGGGCGGAAATGGCCAACAGTTCAATGCCCCCCTTGGGGGGCGCCCCTTGCCCAAGGGGACGCCCCCCACATAAATAAACATATTTAAAAAAATCTCTGGCGTTCCAGTGGTTTCTGCCCCCCTTGGGGGCAGATCAGCCTAAAAATAATAGGCTGATTTGTCCGCAACGGGGGCAGAAAAGGCCTTCGTACACGTGCCCCCAAAGGGGGGTGACCCTTTCCCAAAGGGCTGCCCCCCTCCACTAACACACACACACTATCCCTGGTGTCTAAGTGGCTTCTGCCCCCCTTGGGGGCAGATGGGCCTAAAAAAAAATAGGGCCATCTGCCCACAAGGGGGGCAGAAATGGCCAACAGTTCAATGCCCACCTTGGGGGGTGCCCCTTGCCCAAGGGGACGCCCCCTCACATAAATAAACATCTAAAAAAATCCCTGGTGTTCTAGTGGTTTCTGCCCCCCTTGGGGGCAGATGAGCCTAAAAATAATAGGCCGATCTGTCCCCAAGGGGGGCAGAAATGGCCTTGTTACATGTGCCCCCAAAGGGGGGCGACCCTTGCCCAAGGGGTTGCCCCCCTCCACTAACACACACACTCATACTATCCTTGGTGTCTAAGTGGGTTCTGCCCCCCTTGGGGGCAGATCAGCCTAAAAATAATAGGCCGGTCTGCCCCCAAGGGGGGCAGAAATGGCCACAATTAACATGTCCCGAAAAGGGAGCGACCCTTGCCCAAGGGTCGGCTTCCCAACGCTAAAAATGTAAAACGTAAAACAAAAAAAATTTAATCCCTGGCGACTAGTGGCTTCTGCCCCTCTTGGGGGCAGATCGGCCTAAAAATATTAGGTCGATCTGCCCCCAAGAGGGGCAGAAATGGCCGTTCAAACATGCCCCCAAATGGGAGCGACCCTTGCCCAAGGGGCCGCTCCCGACACACACATCACTCTACAGTAAATAAAAAAAAGAAATCCCTGGCGTCTAGTGGCTTCTGCCCCCAAGGGGGGCAGAAATGGCCATTAAAACATGCCCCCAAATGGGAGCGACCCTTGCCCAAGGGGCCGCTCACGACACACACATCACTCTACAGTAAATAAAAAAAAAAATCCCTGGCATCTAGTGGCTTCTGCCACCCTTGGGGGCAGATCAGCCTAAAATTATTAGGCCTGGGGGCAGAAATGGCCATTTAAACATGCCCCCCAAATGGGAGCGACCCTTGCCCAAGGGGTTGCTCCCCACACACAAACAGCACACTAATACAAAAAAAAGGAAAATCCCTGGCGTCTAGTGGGCATTCCTGCTGCCCGATCGCAATGCGATCGGGCAGCAGGAATGCTCAAAGAGACACCGGGGGAAAGGAAAAGCCTTTCCTTTCCCCCGGTGCCTCTTTGGCCCAAACCCCCCACCCGCCGGAGGAGAAACTCACCTGTTTCTCCTTTCGTCACACTGGAAGCAAATGGCTTCCAGTGCGACCGGCAGTGGATAATGAGGTCAGCGCGCGATTGCGCCCTGACGTCATTACGGGGGCTGGAGGTGGGGGTGGAAGGGGAAGGTCTTGCCCTTCCATCCCCGCCTTGGGCGGGTCGGGGGAACCCCACGGAGGGAGCGCTAGCGCTCCCTCCCTGCTCCATGCCGAGGACGTAATGGTTACGTCCTCGACACAGGAGCACTGTGCAGCGGGACGTAACCATTACGTCCGTGTTACAGAAGGGGTTAAACATCTTCTGATCTGGGGGTTAAGCTGGTGCTGACCGGAGCAAATCCTTTGAAATGCCACTTTTAAAATTAAATGTTTTTTTTTTTTTTTTACGTGGGATCCTGCTGTGAAATAAATGACAGTATCTGGTTATTTTTGTGTTTGGCTGTGAAATAGAAGATCAGAGGGTTAGCAACTGTAAATGCTAAAATGTTAATTATTGTCCGCTCTGGTCCGATGTTCCTTTTCAAAATATCCAGAACCTTCCTCTTCAGCCACCCAATCTCTATGGCTGAAAATAGTAAAATAAAAATGAATTATTGTTTTCACCACTTTTTAACCAAAAAAAAATGTTAAACGAATGAGAGAGTTTGGTAAAATTTCACATGCATACTTCTTAGCCCCCACTTTCTACCCCGGTGAGGTGGAGACACTTCAATATTTCTCATCTCTGATAGCCCACTCCCAATAAACACCTCTAAGATGACAGTAGAGATGCTTCAAGGTGTAGTTGTGGTGTGCCACACTGAAGGAGTCCCTTTGGGACTGCCGTGCTTTGTACTGCACGGACGGACTGGGAATCCGGTACTGTTGGATACATCTACGTGTTGTTGTGCATACCATACAAATCCATTCAGTGCCCAACCAGCTGCCTCCTCATTCTGTAGTCAACTCCATATGTTGCATCTTTTTTTCATACTTCCAAACAAAAGGCCTCATTTACAAGCCCCGTGAAGCAGGGCAGCATAGCAAGTTCCTTACTGTGCCGTCCCGTGCCACCGGAAAAGGGCAGAATTGACCTCTCCTCCTGCGCCACGTTGACTGCACCATGGTGCAAGGAAGCCTGCATTGCGGGCATGATTTTTTTAGTGTTGGAAAAGATACATTACTGCACAAAAACAATCACAAGATGTGTTTTCCTCTTTCTATGCAGAATGCCGCACAATAGAGGAAAAAACGTGGAGAAATAAAGATATTTCTTCTTGTTGTATCATTCTTATGCCACCCTTGAGGTGGCATAGGAATCTGATGCATTCCCAGACTTGTAGAGGTGAGAATGCATCAGATTCCTCTGGGTTCCATGGGTGTTGCGTGGAAACACCCCAAGCAACATCCATGGAATGCCCCTTTCACACATTGTTATACCTGAAAGGGGTCCATATTTACAAGGCCATGAAAAGCCATGCAAGGTGGCTTTGCGTGGCCTTGTAAATATTGGCTGGCACACTGCGCCACCAGAGCGTAAACAAAATTGATCTCCTGATGCACACTGTGCTGTTAGGGCATTTTCAATGAGGCCCAAGATGTTTTATTTATACCTATGCATCCTTACTTTGTATTACAATTTCAGACACGCATTTGCATGTTTCACAGCCTAATATTTAGGTTCCTATTCAAGGACACACTGACATACATATATATCTCGTGCTGCCATTGGTTTCACCCAGTAAAATGTGATTCCCTGTTTTCATGTTCGTTAGTTCATTCCCCATTCCTACTGTTAATATCAAACTTTTGTTTTATATTCTGTTTTCAGAGCTACATACGTTGCCTTTCTTGGAGAAAAATAAGCTTCCACTATTTTTGGTGTCTGATTAGGCATTTGATTACACTTGATGTGTTTTCACAATTTGGGGTTGCTTCCACCTTCCATACTTTTTTAAGCCTCGCCTAGCACAATGCATGTATTGCTACCATTTATGCTCTTACAAAAGATATTGGCCCTCATTAGAACCCTGGCGGTCGGTGTTAAAGCGGCGGTAGAAAAAAATGGGATCACGACCACAGCGGAAACCTCCAACACAGATAGCCACTTTAACACTCCGACCGCCACGGCAGTAGCAACAAACACCGCGGTGCTCACCACCAACAGACAGGCGGAAGACAATGTACCGCCCACCCTATTACAACCCGCCAATCCGCCAGCTTTTCCGGGGCGGTACCAATGCCATCAAAAGCACAGTGGAAACAGTTTTTGGAAGGGAAACCACTCACCTTCCGACAATCAATGAAGAACCCAGATGCAATGGAGCCCGAGCTGCAGGTCCTGCCGATGCTGGTCTACCTCCTCATACACGAGGAATATCAAAGGAGGCGGCTGCGGCGACGACCACGGTGAGTACTGCACCTAGCACACAGTGGAGGGGGGAAGGAAAAAGAGAGTGACACACACAACACCCCCACCCTCACCCACAACACCATACACACAAACACATGCCTCAACATTACATTTACACCCCGTTACCCCCTGGAAGAACGCAAGGACAAAAGAAATTGAGTTAAATCAGTGAAATATTAGAAATAGGCAGATATACTTAACGGATAGAAAAACAGTATATAAAAATATTTACAATATGTACGGAAGGCCGTACACTGTCCTTTGCAAATGTCCGTGGCCCACTGGGCCAAAAATCATGGGCCAAGCCCACACTTGACTCCTGCCTCAATACAGAGAGAACACGGCAGGGGCATCAGGTCGAAAAAACACAGACACCCCTGGCGGGATGGGGAAGGGAGGGCTCCTCAGCTGGAAGATGGTACTGCGCCACTGCTCCTGGAGGGGGCTCCTTGCCCACAGCGATGTCCTGGGAAGTGCAAATCCACAGTCTCTCTAGTGGGTGGTTTGCCCACTGCTAGGTCCTGGAGAGTGCAAAGCCACAGTCTCTCAAGTGGGTGGTTTGCGCACTGCTTGGTCCTGGGGAGTGCAAATCCACAGTCTCTCAAGTGGGTGGGTTGCCCACAGTGATGTCCTGGGGAGTGCAAAGCCACAGTCTCTCAAGTGGGTGGTTTGTCAACTGCTTGCTCCTGGGAAGTGCAAAGCCGCAGTCTCTCTAGTGAGAGGTTTGCCCACTGCTTGGTCCTGGGGAGTGCAAGGCCACAGTCTCGCAAGGGGGTGGCATCTCCACTGGTTCTGGAGGGGGCTTCGTGCCCAGTCTGCTTCATCCTGCCAAAGATAGGGTGAGTGGATGCCTTTCTCCACTGGTTCTTGAGGTGTCTTTGTGCCCAGTCTGCTTCATCCTGCCAAGGATAGGGTGAGTGGATGCCTTTATCCACTGGTTCTGGAGGGGGCTTTGTGCCCAGTCTGCCTTATCCTGCCAAGAATAGGGGCAGTGGATGCATTTCTCCACTGGTTCTAGAGGGGGCTTTGTGCCCAGTGATGCAGGACTTGAGGTGTGGCAGTTCACATTCCCTCACCTGGGTGTCAGAGGCACGAGATTTGCAGGGAACAGGTAGCATGATACTCCATGGAGGCAGAGCTAAACTCCATCCTGCGGCGACAAAGGCTGCAAAGTGGTAGTAGTGCTGGTGCTGGTGGGGGTGCTTCCAGTGGTAATGGGACTCTCCAGGCCGTCTCCTGCAGGTGGCGGTGCAGGTGGCAGTGCTTGCGTGGTGCATGCGGCGGTGCCTGCGGCCGGGATGCTGGCGGTGCTTGCTGTGGTGCAGGTGCTGGTAGTGGTGGAGGGAGGCACCAACCTGTCTTCTGCAGCCTCGGACGGCTGCCCATTGGGAATGCTGCTGCTGACAGTTGTTGTGGCAGCGGCAGGGCAGGTGGTGCTGCAGGTGGCAGTGCTTTCGGAAGTGCTTGTGGCGGTGCTTGGCGCTGTACAGGTGGCGGGGCTGTCAGTTCTGATGGTGGGCAGCAGGCCCTCACCTGGAGCCTCCGAGGCCTGAAGTGCTTTGCCTTGGCTTTTCCGCCCCTTCCTCACCTAGGCAGATGCTGCTGGGACCTTGGCACTGGCAGCTGGAGTTTCGGAGGAGGCCTTGCTGGGTGGGTCGTGCTCTATGGCTGTGCTGCATGCTGGCCCCTTCTTCAGCTTGGCAGGTGGTGGAATGGGTTGGTCCTTTGCAGGGGTCGGTGGCACATTGCCTGTCCTGACGGGTGCCTCCTTTGATCCTCTGGGAGTTGCAGGTACCATAGCGGCGCCAACTTGGTGGCTGAGGTGCAGTTCAATGTTTGCCAGAAAAAGTTTTTTAGACACTCTGGGACGGGAAGATGGAGAGGGTTTGGAGTGGAGGAAGAGGGAGTGGTTGTGGGAGGTGTCTGTCTGCTGAGTTTGGGTGAAGGTGCATAGGCTGGATGCAGTTGTGAGGTGGATGCCTGTTGGGTGGGTGGGTGCTTGCGTTTGTGTACTTTGGGAGGAGGGATCACAGACACACAGGGAGAGGACACAGGGGATGTGTGCATGGTTGTGGGGGTGGTGACTGCTCATGAGGGCTGTGTTGTGATGGGCGTTCTGGTGATGGATGTAGGGGATGAAGATGTAGTGCATGCAGGTGTGAGTAGAGATGCTGCTTGGAGGGAGGTGGGTGATGAGGAGGAGGGGGACACAGTGGAGGTATTGGATGTTGATGAGTTTGCATGGGCATGGTACTTTTGTGAGTGCCTGTGAGATGAAGTGTGGTCCTTATGTTTGCCTGTGCCACTTTTGTGTGGTGATTTGGGTGAATGGTGGCCTGAAGGTGTGCTTGGGATAAGCTGTGGTTGAGGGGATTGGGAATGGGTAGAGGAAGTTGGAGGGGGGAGGCTAGACACAGGGACAATGTCTGCCATCAGTGCTGAGGGCAGATCCTGAAATACTCTCTGTTGGGCTGCCACACCAGAGTGAATGCCCTCCAGGTATGCATTTGTTTGCTGCAATCTCTGGATGGCATTCAGAATGGTTGACTGCCCTACAGCGAGGGATCTCAGGAGGTCAAGAGCCTCCTCACTGAGGGCAGCAGGGCTGACTGGGGCAGGGCCTGAGGTGCCTGGGGTGAAGGAGATGCCCACCCTCCTGGTTGAGCGGGCATGGAAACACGCTGAGGGGCTGCTGGGAGGGCGGTGCTGGTGGGGGCGTGGCGGCTGTATATGTTGTTGGGGTGGGCACAGAGGTGTCCGCCACTGCTAGGGAGCTGCCATCGGAGGAGGAGTTGCTGTCTGTTATCTCCCCTCCTGTCCCCGTCGTGGTGCTCCCAGGCCCTCCATCCCACTGGTGCCTTCACCCTCGGTGGATTCGGCCTCTAGGCCCATGTGGGATGCAGCTCCCTCTGTTGCCGGTGCCTCTGCTCCTCTGCCAGATGATGCTAATGCACACATGGACAAAACAAAAAGGGGGGGAGAGAGAGGATACACTTGCTCAATGCCAGCAACAACACCACTGTTGGCGTACACTACACACAGGGATCAGCCCTATGTACTAGGCCATGCCCAACCATTTACTGAGACAGTCACCAGCCCATGGGGTACAATGCCTAATGCCAGCATCTGCACACCAGAAACCCACAGGACCATGCCTAGTAGTAAATGTTCACTTACACCATTGGGGTAGGAGTGCTCCAGAGCCTGCCCAACAAGAGACCTACCCTGCCATGATCGCCCTGGCCTAGGGGCACCCACAGCCCACATCCCCCACACAAGCACCTCCTAACGAGCGCAAAGTCAGCTTTCAGAATCTGTACTCACCCCCATGTGGCTGCTGTGATGCCCTCAGGCACCCATCCGTCTTCTTTGACCAGCAGTGCAGGTCCTCCCATCTCTTGCGGCAGTGGGTGCTTCACCTGTGAAAGACCCCCAGAGTCTGCACCTCCTTGACGATGGCACACCAAATACTCTTTTTCTGGTGGGCGCTGACCTGGAGGGAAAAGACAGCAGAAAAGGAAATGACTCACCCGTCCGGACCTTCATACTCATTGCCCACCAGTTCCCACCCATGCCCTGCCGTACATACACTGACCACCTCTCATACAGCACTCAGGCAAGGATGCCTGAGCACCCCCAACATGTGGCTTACATCCACACCACTCCAAACATGCATTGCCCACGCATCATGCTCACAGTCTACTTACCTGTTTGTCTGGAGGACCGTAGAGTAATGTGTACTGGGGTAGGACCCCATCCACCAGTTTTTCCAACTCCTCCGCAGTGAAGGTAGGGGCCCTTTCCCCAGACACATCAGCCATTGTTCCTTCCAGACACAGGTCACAGCAGCACTTGCAGTGTAGGTCCTCTCCTGTTGAAGGTCAGGTAGCAAGTGAGTGAATAGTTAGAAAATGGCAGTTGCGTCTGCAGTGGTGTGTACCGTCACCGCCGTCGTACATCACCATTGGCTCCTGGAACCCACAGGGCCCGATAATAACCAATGCAAAGTTGCGCAGCGGTCACCGACCGCCTACCGCAACAGTGCACAACGCCAGCGCAATTACCTCTTTTCCACTTGTCCCTCCTCTCAGGTCAGGCAGCCACCATTTCAGGGGGGCACAGGGCATGGCACCTAACTGCGGACATTGGCACATCAACTGAATCTCAAGTTCACATACTGCTTCTGTAAAGTAAATTATTCAACATTAGAGCAGACATTGGCACGTCAACTGACTCTCAATTCCACATACTGCTTCTGTAAAGTAAATTATTCAACATTAGTGCAATTGATGTGGAAATATGACCCTCTGCTCACCGTTCTCTTCCATAGGCTTCAACCACTGAGGCAGAATATGAGATGGCGGCATCCTCCGGTGTACAGACCCCTGGTGGACCTTGTGACAATGGAGGACAGACACATTATCATCACATACAGACTTGATCGTGCCACAATCCAAGAACTGTGTGCCCAATTGGAGCCAGACAGGATGTCAGCTATCCACCAGCCCACAGGAATCCCCCCTAGTGCAGGTCCTGTCAGTGCTACATTTCCTGGCCAGTGGTTCCTTCCAAACAACAGTGGCCATTGCATCAGGGATGTCTCAGCCAATGTTCTCCAACATGTTGACCAGAGTGTTGTCTGCCCTGCTGAAACACATGCGCAGCTACATCATGTTCCGCCAGGTGGAGGATTTGGCCACAGTGAAGGCTGAGTTTTATGCCCTGGGACATATCCCATACATCATTGGTACCATTGATGGTACACATGTAGCATTTGTCCCCCCCCCCCGGAGAAATGAACAGGTTTACCGGAATAGAAAAAGCTATCACTCGATGAATGTGCAGATGTGTGTTTGGCGGACCAGTACATCTCCCATGTGAATGCCAAACATCCTGTCTCTGCGCATGACGGCTTTATATTGAGGATAAGCAGCATCCCATATGTGATGGGCCAACTCCAGAGGCACCGGATGTAGCTAATAGGTGAGCCTAAGATCCCCACATTGTATATGTTGATGACTGGGTATGGGATTGCCCCTAAGGGTTAGTGTGTGTCTAACAGTTGTCACCCTATATTTACAGGTGACTCTGGTTACCCCCAACCTCTCATGGCTACTGATCCCAGTGAGGAATGCCAGGACAAGGGCAGATGAACGTTACAATGAGGCACATGGGTGTACAAGAGGATTACAGAAAGGACCGTTGGCCTCCTGAAGGTCAGGTTCTGGTGCCTCCATCTGACAGGTGGCTCCCTGTACTACTCACCCAAGAAGGTGTGCCAGTTCATCATTGCATGCTGCATGTTGCACAACCTGTCCTTGAGAGGCTAGGTGCTTTTTCTGCAAGAGGATGTGCTTTGAGATGGTCTTGTGGCAGCGGTGGAGCCTGTGAACAGTGAGGAAGAGGAGGCAGAGGAAGAAGATGTTGACAACAGAACAAATGTAAAACAGCAGTACTTCCAGCGACACACAGCTAATAGACTGTATCTCCACTTAACATTTCAGTAATCTGTTGGACATTGTACAGGGCAGCCTCTTACCCTATGTCTATGGCCACTCATTGTTCCCTTTGGATTCTCTATTTTCAGATCCTTTGTGCCCCATTCTGGCTCCTGCTATATGTACTGCTGCCCACCAAAGGTCATCCTGTAGTATATTTCACTGTACATATACGTGGCAATTCTTTGATAATGTTGTAGTAATACATTTGTGAATCATTAGACTGTTTCCAGATTGGAATTTGTTTCAAGGGTGTTTATTTAGGTGCTAATAAGTATATTGGTATGTGCAAGGGGCTGGGTGATGGTGGAGGAAAGTCCAGGGTAGAGTCCAGTCTCTTGGTATCACAGGTGCATTGTCCAACAGGGCATAGGAAGGGGAGCAATGGCAGTTCAAGATGGACAGGGTAACAGAGTGAGACAGAGGGGTGACTATCAGGAGAGTCCTATTTCCTGGTGGGGGTCTTGGCAATTTTCTCTGTCTTCTGCCTGGATCGCAGGGACTGGTTGTGGGGTGGTTCTCCTTCTGCAGGGGGTGGGGTGCTGGTGGCCTGTTGGTCCTGTGGCGGTGCCTCCTGTCCACTAGCGCCGGCGGAGGTGGAAGGCTGTTCCTTGATTTGGCTAGTGTCAGGGGCCCTTTGTTGTGCCACTGTCTCCCTCATGGTCTTGCCCATGTCAGCCAGCACCCCTGCAATGGTGACTAAGATGGTGTATATTTTTGTTAGGTCATCCCTGATCCCTAGGTACTGTCCCTCCTGCAGCCGCTGGGTCTCCTGCAACTTGGCCAGTATCTGGCCCATGGCCTCCTGGGAATGGTGGTATGCTCCCAGGATGTTTGAGAGTGCCTCGTGGAGAGTGGGTTCTCTGGGCCTGTCCTCCCCCTGTCGCACAGCAGTCCTCGCAGCTTCCCTGTTGTCCTGTGCCTCTGTCCCCTGAACCGTGTGCCCACTGCCACTGACCCCAGGTCCCTGATCGTCCTGGGTTTGTGGGGTTGCCTGGGGTCCCTGTAGTGGTGGACACACTGCTGATTGACGGTATCCTGGGGACAGTGGCAAGGGCCCACTGGGTGGGTGCTGTGCTGGTGTTTCCTGAGGGGGGAGGCTCTGTGGTGGGTTGGAACTGTGGCAGGGGAACTGACTGTCCAGAGGCCCGTGATGGGCCAGTTTGGTCATCCTGATCCAGGCGTGCAGAGCTGCTGTTGTCACTGTGGGCCTCTACGGGGGACTGGTGTGTCCACCACTACAGGGACCTGACACCTCATCTCCAGTGATGTTGAATAGGGGTCCTGTTTGATGTAAATGCATTGTTAATGCATCTATGATTGGGATTTCCTTGTGGGCTTGGTGATTTATGTGGGCTGGGTGAGTCTCTCTACTGTGCATGCTGGGGTGATGGGTGTCCATGCAGGTCTGTGATTGGGGTCCATGCACTGGTGTGGCATGCAGTGCTTGGTATTGGGATGGGTGGGTTGTGATTTTGGGGTATATGTGAGGTATTGGAGTGATGGGCGTGAGGGTAGGGGTAGGAGTATGTGATGGCATGCAGGTAGGGTGGGGGATGAAGTAGTTCAGATTTGACTTACTGGAATCCAGTCCTCCTGCTACTCCTGTGAGGCCCCCAGGATGCATGATCGCCAAGACTTGCTCCTCCCATGTTGTTAGTTGTGGGGGAGGAAGTAGGGGTCCGCTGCCAGTCCTCTGTACAGCAATCTGGTGTCTTGCTACCACGGAATGCACCTTCCCCCATAGGTTGTTCCACCTCTTCCTGATGTCATTCCTGGTTCTTGGGTGCTGTCCCACGACGTTGACCATGTCCATGATTCTCCACCATAGCTCCATCTTCCTTGAAATGGACGTCTGCTGCACCTGTGATCCGAATAGCTGTGGCTCTACCAGAATGATTTCCTCCACCATGACCCTTATCTCCTCCTCAGAAAACCTAGGGTGTCTTTGGGGTGCCATGGATGTGGTGGGAGTGATATGTGTGAGGATGTGTGAGGTGATGTGTGGGGTGATGTGTTGTGGTGTATGATATGATGTGCATGAATGGTGTATGGGTGATGGTGTTCTGTGCCTCTGATTGAGTGGGTGCTCCTTGCTTGTCTCTCTCTGCTTGCTGTCTTTTTTTTTGGTGTAAGGGGTTGTGGGTGATGTGGGTGTGTGTTTTATATTGGATTGGGTGTGTGTATGTGTGTCAGGTGTGTGTAGTTTGAATTGTCCAATGTAGTGTAGTTTTGTAAGTGTGTGTGTATTTTGAGCGCAGCGGTATATACCGCCAATGGTTTACCGCGATTGAAAGACCGCCACAGTGATTCGTGGGTTGTGATACTATGGGCGTATTCCTGTTAGTGTAATGGTGTGGCTTTTGCTATTGCCAGTTTATCACAGACCTTTGGTCTGGCGGACTTGTTTGGATGTCTGTTTAGTGGCAGATTTCTATGTATGGGCCATAATACCTGTGGCGGATTACCGCCGCGGTCATGGTATTTTGCCAGCCGTCAGCATGCCAGTAGGCGGCCTTTACTGCAGGGTTGTAAAGAAGACCATAGTTTACTAGAAAGGACGTGGAGCCCGCCCATTGCTTACAGTTTGCTGAATTCACTGTCACTCTCATTTGCTGCCTAATTGAGTAGCATGGCATGACAGCTTTATTTCCCATTCTTTCTTTTGGAGCATGGACCAAGAACTGATTGATTTATCTTGATTATGGCCCTTCCACTGCTATTGCTGTGATTAAGTCCTTGTTGCTTCTTCCTTCCCATTCCTCCCCACCTCTTGGTCGTATTGGTTCTTCCCTTCCACTCTACTCGTGGAAGGGAGTCCGTGTTGCTTCTTCTCTCCCCCTCCAACCTCCCATTGTCTGTGTTGCTTCTTCCCTACAACTTCCCACTCTCCCTATGTCCATGCGGCCTCTACCCTACCACCCCTACTCTCCCGTTGTCTGTGTTCTTCTCCCATCATGACCCCCCAAAAATGCTGTAACAGAGCAAGTGCTTACGGTGTCATAGCATTGTTAAAATCTGGACCCAGAAGTTTATATTTTTTGGGGGGTTTGACACTACTGGGAGGTTATCAGATCAACCAGGGCAGCTTTGTTTTAGACATAGAGTTGTATGTTATTTACCAAGATTTTAGTGAAAAATCAAATTATTGCTGGATCGGCCGCATCGAACCTAAAAAAAATGATTGTGAAGGTGTTCTACTGTCAACACCAGGGCAGTACGCGATATACGGGCGACTAGAATGCAAAAACCCAGCACTTTCAAAATAACGTAATTTATGCATAGTGCTGATGTGCTGTTGTTTAACCTTTTGCATTGCAGAGTTCAATTCTGAAGACTTATTTTCAAGGTGCTTATAAATACTGTTCATTTGCAATGTATTGCTGCAGGCTTTCAGTGTGTGTCAGGGTGTAGTCCCTTTCCAGGGCCTTCTAGAAGCTTTCCCTTCAGCATGCCTGGGTGTGGTTTGTGGGCTGGGCCAAGACTCTATAAAAGGGAGCCAGCCCAGCTCCATGTGCTCACTATTTAGCGGTCCCGGTGCAGAGCAGCAGCAACTTCTGAGCTCTCTTTGCGGAGGCCTACTTTGATCTTCCAGGCCTTGCCCTTTCACTTTGTCGGTGATTCTCGATCAGGGCGGTAAGACGGAGGTCGGGCTGGGCCCCCGATCCCGTTCTTGAAGGCTTTTGAGTTCTTGGGCCTAATTTACAAGATAAAACAATGTTGCTCTTATGTGTGTGAATGTGGCTCGAAGTTTTATGGCATTTTCATGCTGACACTTGAATCAGCAAAATGCGCAATTCTTTTCTTGTGCACAATTCATATAATTCATTGTGCGCTACCATTTTATGGCATTTACTAGGTAGCATTTGAATCGGCAGGACGCACGATTCATTTCCTGTGCTCAATTCATGGTATTCATTGTGCGCTACCATTTTATGGCATTTACTAGGTAGCATTCGAACCGGCAAGACGCCCGATTCATTTCCTGTGCTTAATTTGTGTTATTCATTGTACGCTACCATTTCTTGGCATTCATATGGTGGTATTCGAATCGGCCAGATGTGCGATTCATTTCCTGTGCTTAATTCGTGTTATTCATTGTATGCTACCATTTCTTGGCATTCATATGGTGGTATTCGAATTGGCAAGACGCGCGATTCATTTCCTGTGCTTAATTCATGTTATTCATTGTATGCTACCATTTCTTGACATTCATATGGTGGCCTTCGAATCGGCAAGACACGTGATTCCTTTCTTGTGCTTAGTTCATGATATTCAGTGTGCGCTACCATTCCTTGGCATTCACATGGTGTCTTCGAATCGGCAAGACGCGCGATTCATTTCTTGTGTCTAATTCATGATATGCATTGTGTGTTACCATTTTATGGCATTCACTTGGTGGTACTCGAATCGGCAATACGCGCAATTGATTTCTTGTGTTTAAATCACGATGTTCATTGTTGGCTATCACTTCATGGCATTTACTTGGTGGCCTTCGAATCGGCAAGACACGCGATTAATTTCTCGAGTCTAACTCATGTTATTCATTGTGCACAGTCATTTCATTGGCATTTACAAACCTTTGAGAAACTCTGAAATGTGCGCAATTCATGTTCCTGCATTTTAGGAAAACTAAAGTGTTAGAATTTTAGATGTTATATTGTATGTGCATAATAATTTCCTCAAGTACAATTCATATGGTGTTATAGAAATCATTCAGATTATTTCCTGATCCTCATGCAAAAGACTGTACTTGAATTTGAAAGCATAATTCTAGAAGGTTCTGATGTTTCTAATTCATGTGTAACATTTCAGTGAGTGGTTCGTTGGAAAGTTGTATTAATCTTTCTTGATTCCCTCACAGGTATCCAGTCATCTTGAGGCCTAGTTATTTTAGGTCCATGCTTAAGTTATCCATGTTTCCAGTATGACAATGCTTAGAGTCATAGCCTAGTAATGATTAATATGATATAATCTTGATATTGTGTATTTTAACCTTTTGCTTCCTACAGGTCTCCTTCCCAGCTGTTCCCTTCCTAATCCCCTTTTCCCCACTTGGACTCTCTTAGACTCTTTGACATTCTAATCAGAGTATTGGAGCTGTCTTGTGGTGGGCGTGTTGGGAATTTGCTTAGACCCGAGGATCTGGTGACTCTGACATCTAGTTTGTGCACATTAGAGCGGTTAAACGTGATATGAAGATCTCATTCACTAACACCCAAAAAGGATTATCATCTCCTCTATGAATGACAGGCACCATTTTATCCCATTGACTGTTATAAAATTCTATCTTGTTTTTAATCATTTTAATTCATCCCCATTGTTGTTGTCCTGGATGTGCCTATTTGAATGCAGTACTTTACATAATTAACCTTTTGTTTTTTGGCAAGACACATAGGGGGTCATTCTAACCCTGGCGGTCGGCGACCGCCAGGGCTAAAATGACGGAAGCACCGCCAACAGGCTGGCGGTGCTTACTTGCCCATTCTGACCGCGGCGGTAAAGCTGCGGTCAGAAAAGGGCAACCCCTGGCCCCCAGGAACAGGATGGCGGTAACGGGTGTTGTAGGGCCCCCTAACAGGGCCCTGTGAGAAGGTAGCCTCTTTCTAGCCTTGTTACCCCCACTTTTGGCCTGTTTGTGAGTGTATGTCAGAGTGTTTGTCACTGTTTTCACTGTCTCACTGGGATCCTGATAGCCAGGCCTCAGTGCCCATAGTGAAAACACTATATTTTCAGTATGGTTGTTATGTGTCACTGGGATCCTGCTGGTCAGGACCCCAGTGCTCATAGGTTTGTGGCCTATATGTATGTGTCACTGGGACCCTGTCACACAGGGCCCCAGTGCTCATAGGTGTGCATGTATATGTTCCCTGTGTGGTGCCTAACTGTCTCACTGATGCTCTGCTAACCAGAACCTCAGTGGTTATGCTCTCTCATTACTTTCAAATTGTCACTAACAGGCTAGTGACCAATTTTACCAATTTACATTGGCTTACTGGAACACCCTTATAATTCCCTAGTATATGGTACTGAGGTACCCAGGGTATTGGGGTTCCAGGAGATCCCTATGGGCGGCAGCATTTCTTTTGCCACCCATAGGGAGCTCTGACAATTCTTACACAGGCCTGCCACTGCAGCCTGAGTGAAATAACGTCCACGTTGTTTCACAGCCATTTTACACTGCACTTAAGTAACTTATAAGTCACCTATATGTCTAACCTTTACCTGGTAAAGGTTAGGTGCAAAGTTACTTAGTGTGAGGGCACCCTGGCACTAGCCAAGGTGCCCCCACATTGTTCAGAGCCAATTCCCTGAACTTTGTGAGTGCGGGGACACCATTACACACGTGCACTACATATAGGTCACTACCTATATGTAGCTTCACAATGGTAACTCCGAATATGGCCATGTAACATGTCTATGATCATGGAATTGCCCCCTCTATGCCATCCTGGCATAGTTGGCACAATCCCATGATCCCAGTGGTCTGTAGCACAGACCCTGGTACTGCCAAACTGCCCTTCCTGGGGTTTCACTGCAGCTGTTGCTGCTGCCAACCCCTCAGACAGGCATCTGACCTCCTGGGGTCCAGCCAGGCCTGGCCCAGGATGGCAGAACAAAGAACTTCCTCTGAGAGAGGGTGTGACACCCTCTCCCTTTGGAAAATGGTGTGAAGGCAGGGGAGGAGTAGCCTCCCCCAGCCTCTGGAAATGCTTTCTTGGGCACAGATGTGCCCAATTCTGCATAAGCCAGTCTACACCGGTTCAGGGACCCCTTAGCCCCTGCTCTGGCGCGAAACTGGACAAAGGAAAGGGGAGTGACCACTCCCCTGACCTGCACCTCCCCTGGGAGGTGTCCAGAGCTCCTCCAGTGTGCTCCAGACCTCTGCCATCTTGGAAACAGAGGTGCTGCTGGCACACTGGACTGCTCTGAGTGGCCAGTGCCACCAGGTGACGTCAGAGACTCCTGCTGATAGGCTCCTTCAGGTGTTAGTAGCCTATCCTCTCTCCTAAGTAGCCAAACCCTCTTTTCTGACTATTTAGGGTCTCTGTCTCTGGGGAAACTTTAGATAACAAATGCATGTGCTCAGCCGAGTTCCTCTGCATCTCTCTCTTCACCTTCTGATAAGAATTCGACTGCTGACCGCGCTGGAAGCCTGCAAACCTGCAACATAGTAGCAAAGACGACTACTGCAACTCTGTAACGCTGATCCTGCCGTCTTATCGACTGTTTTCCTGCTTGTGCATGCTGTGGGGGTAGCCTGCCTCCTCTCTGCACCAGAAGCTCCGAAGAAATCTCCCGTGGGTCGACGGAATCTTCCCCCTGCAACCGCAGGCACCAAAAAGCTGCATTACCGGTCCCTTGGGTCTCCTCTCAGCATGACGAGCGAGGTCCCTCGAATCCAGCAACTCTGTCCAAGTGACCCCCACAGTCCAGTGACTCTTCAGCCCAAGTTTGGGGGAGGTAAGTCCTTGCCTCACCTCGCTGGGCTGCATTGCTGGGAACCGCGACTTTGCAGCTACTCCGGCCCCTGTGCACTTCCGGCGGAAATCCTTCGTGCACAGCCAAGCCTGGGTCCACGGCACTCTAACCTGCATTGCACGACTTTCTAAGTTGGTCTCCGGCGACGTGGGACTCCTTTGTGCAACTTCGGCGAGCACCGTTTCACGCATCTTTGTAGTGCCTGTTTCTGGCACTTCTCCGGGTGCTACCTGCTTCAGTGAGGGCTCTTTGTCTTGCTCGATGTCCCCTCTCTCTTCAGGTCCAATTTGCAACCTCCTGGTCCCTCCTGGGCCCCAGCAGCGTCCAAAAACGCCAAACGCACGATTTGCAACTAGCAAGGCTTGTTGGCGTCCTTCCGGCGGGAAAACACTTCTGCACAACTCTGCAAGGCGAGACGGATCCGTCCACCAAAGAGAAAGTCTCTAGCCCTTTTCGTTCCTGCAGAAACCTCAGCTTCTTCTGTCCAGTTGAAGCTTCTTTGCACCCGCAGCTGGCATTTCCTGGGCATCTGCCCATCTCCGACTTGCTTGTGACTTTTGGACTTGGTCCCCTTGTTCCACAGGTACCCTAGATTGGAAATCCACAGTTGTTGCATTGCTGGTTTGTGTCTTTCCTGCATTATTCCTCTAACACGACTACTTTGTCCTTAGGGGAACTTTAGTGCACTTTGCACTCACTTTTCAGGGTCTTGGGGAGGGTTATTTTTCTAACTCTCACTATTTTCTAATAGTCCCAGCGACCCTCTACAAGGTCACATAGGTTTGGGGTCCATTCGTGGTTCGCATTCCACTTTTGGAGTATATGGTTTGTGTTGCCCCTATCCCTATGTTTCCCCATTGCATCCTATTGTAACTATACATTGTTTGCACTGTTTTCTAAGACTATACTGCATATTTTTGCTATTGTGTATATATATCTTGTGTATATTTCCTATCCTCTCACTGAGGGTACACTCTAAGATACTTTGGCATATTGTCATAAAAATAAAGTACCTTTATTTTTAGTATAACTGTGTATTGTGTTTTCTTATGACATTGTGCATATGACACTAGGTGGTACTGTAGTAGCTTCACACGTCTCCTAGTTCAGCCTAAGCTGCTCTGCTAAGCTACCATTATCTATCAGCCTAAGCTGCTAGACACCCTATACACTAATAAGGGATAACTGGGCCTGGTGCAAGGTGCAAGTACCCCTTGGTACTCACTACAAGCCAGTCCAGCCTCCTACATTGGTTGTGCAGTGGTGGGATAAGTGCTTGAGACTACTTACCACTCTTGTCATTGTACTTTTCATAAGAGAAAAATATACAAAACAAGGTCAGTGTATATACACATAGCCAAAACGTTTTGCATTTCCTCTTTTCACTCTTTTCTAAGTGCTGAAAAGTACTCCTAAACTTTCAAAAAGTTCTTAAAAGTTTAAAAAGTTTTTTTTCTATCTTTCCAAAAAGTTCTGAAAACTTTTGTCTCTTTCTCTATCACTTTAACTCTCTCTAAAAAATGTCTGGCACAGGCCAAAGTGTTGATCTGTCCAAACTTGCATATGACAACCGTAGCTGGAAAAGAGCAAGGAGTCTCTGTATAGAGAGAGGTTTGAGTGTAGGGAAGAATCCTGCCTTGGAACTGTTAATTAACATGCTTAGAGAACAGGATAAGGCCATAGGTGCCCCATCTGTTGAAAAAGTACCTAATAGTTCCCAATCTGATTCAGGGACTCCCCCAGGAAAAGATTCAGGAAATAAACTTCCTAGCCTGCCCATTACTAGACAATCTAGCATAGATGGTAATGATGATGAGCCACACCATATAAATAGTGTTGTCTCACATCATAGCAAAAGCATTTATTCTCACCATACTGGTAGTAATGTTTCTGTAAACCAAGCTGTTAAGTTGGCTTCTGTAAGGGACAGGTCTCCTTCTGTTCATTCCCATCATAGCTCTGTGTCTAGAAATGTCCCTCCCACCAACCCTGATGACAGAATGTTAGAGAGGGAACTCAATAAGTTGAGGGTGGAACAAACCAGACTGAAGCTTAAAAAGCAACAGCTGGATTTGGATAGACAGTCTTTTGAGTTAGAGAAGGAAAGACAGAAGTTGGATTTAGATACCCATGGTGGCAGCAGCATTATTCCCCATAGTCATCCTGCAAAAGAGCATGATTCCAGGAATCTGCACAAGATAGTTCCCCCTTATAAGGAGGGGATGACATTAACAAGTGGTTTGCTGCACTTGAGAGGGCCTGTGTTGTACAGGATGTCCCTCAAAGGCAGTGGGCTGCTATCCTATGGCTATCATTTAGTGGAAAAGGTAGGGATAGGCTCCTTACTGTGAAAGAAAATGATGCCAATAATTTTACAGTTCTTAAGAATGCACTCCTGGATGGTTATGGCTTAACCACTGAACAGTATAGGATAAAGTTCAGAGAGACCAAAAAGGAGTCTTCACAAGACTGGGTTGATTTCATTGACCATTCAGTGAAGGCCTTGGAGGGGTGGTTACATGGCAGTAAAGTTACTGATTATGAAAGCCTGTATAACACAATCCTGAGAGAGCATATACTTAATAATTGTGTGTCTGATTTGTTGCACCAGTACCTGGTAGACTCTGATCTGACCTCTCCCCAAGAATTGGGAAAGAAGGCAGACAAATGGGTCAGAACAAGGGTGAACAGAAAAGTTCATACAGGGGGTGACAAAGATGTCAATAAGAAGAAAGATGGTGAAAAATCTCAAGATAAGCATGGGGATAAGGGTAAAACCAAAGATCCCACTTCAAATCTTAAACACTCTTCAGAGGGTGGGGATAAAACAAATTCTTCCTCTTCTTCCCAACCTGCACACATTAAAAAGCCTTGGTGCTTTGTGTGTAAAAATAGAGGCCATAGGCCAGGGGATAAGTCCTGTCCAGGTAAACCCCCTGAGCCTAACACCACTAATACATCAAGCTCTAGTGCCCCTAGCAGTAGTGGTACTAGTGGTGGGACTGCTGGCAACAGTCAAGCAAAGGGTGTAGTTGGGTTCACTTATGGGTCCATAGTGGAAACTGATGTAATCAGTCCCAAGACAGTTTCTGTCACACCTAGTGGCACTGGCCTTGCCACACTGGCTGCTTGTCCCCTTACAATGGATAAGTACAGGCAGACAGTTTCAATAAATGGTGTTGAGGCCTTGGCCTACAGGGACACAGGTGCCAGTTTCACTTTGGTGACTGAAAACCTAGTGCCTCCTGAACAACACATCATTGGACAACAGTATAAGATTATTGATGTCCATAACTCCACTAAGTTTCTTCCCTTAGCTATAATTCAGTTTAGTTGGGGTGGAGTTACTGGCCCTAAGCAGGTGGTGGTATCACCTAGCTTACCTGTAGACTGTCTCTTAGGTAATGACCTAGAGGCCTCAGGTTGGGCTGATGTAGAGTTTTATGCCCATGCAGCCATGCTGGGCATCCCTGAGGAATTGTTCCCTCTCATTTCAACTGAAATGAAAAAGCAAAGGAGAGAAGGCCTGAAAACTCAGGATCCCTCTCCATCAACAGGTAAAAAGGGTATCACAGTATCCCCTAACCACCCTACCATTCAGGATACTATTCCTGTGGTGGGAGAAACCTCTCCTGGGGTGGCATCTGTTCCAAGGGAATCATCAGCTGGCAAAGCTGGACTCCCTGAGGTGGAAGTACCTCTCTGTGGGATAACTAACATTGGTGAGAAAAAGAGCACCATTTTAGTTAACATGGAGCATCCCTCCAACCCTCCCAGAGAAACTTTAGTGCAAAAACCCTGCACTACCTCACAACACTTAGGACAGCATCCCTGCCCTAGTGTGGAGCTCATAGGACAGCATCCCTGCCCTGCTCCAACTCAAGAGAAACAGCATCCCTGTTCTCTCTTCCAGCCAGATGGACAACGTTTTTGCCCAGCTATGGCTTTTCTGAGACAGCATCCCTGTCTGGCATTTCCATCACTACAAATAGGTTCAGTGGACAATTCCCACTGCTCTAAACTAAAACTTACTGATAGAAACTCTGAAAATACATCTTCACATTGTTGCTTAGCTAAAAAACTTCAAACAGGGTGGTTTACATCCCCACAGGGAAGTAACCATATAGTGGATGATAAAGGGAGTAACCAGTCTATTGCAGAGCTACTCTCTACTTATCACCACTTAGACAATAAAGTCTCAACTGGCCAAGGTTAGCCTTATTGTCCTTCGTTTGGGGGGGGGGGTTGTGTGAGAAGGTAGCCTCTTTCTAGCCTTGTTACCCCCACTTTTGGCTTGTTTGTGAGTGTATGTCAGAGTGTTTGTCACTGTTTTCACTGTCTCACTGGGAGCCTGATAGCCAGGCCTCAGTGCCCATAGTGAAAACACTATATTTTCAGTATGGTTGTTATGTGTCACTGGGATCCTGCTGGTCAGGACCCCAGTGCTCATAGGTTTGTGGCCTATATGTATGTGTCACTGGGACCCTGTCACACAGGGCCCCAGTGCTCATAGGTGTGCATGTATATGTTCCCTGTGTGGTGCCTAACTGTCTCACTGAGGCTCTGCTAACCAGAACCTCAGTGGTTATGCTCTCTCATTACTTTCAAATTGTCACTAACAGGCTAGTGACCAATTTTACCAATTTACATTGGCTTACTGGAACACCCTTATAATTCCCTAGTATATGGTACTGAGGTACCCAGGGTATTGGGGTTCCAGGAGATCCCTATGGGCGCCAGCATTTCTTTTGCCACCCATAGGGAGCTCTGACAATTCTTACACAGGCCTGCCACTGCAGCCTGAGTGAAATAACGTCCACGTTGTTTCACAGCCATTTTACACTGCACTTAAGTAACTTATAAGTCACCTATATGTCTAACCTTTACCTGGTAAAGGTTAGGTGCAAAGTTACTTAGTGTGAGGGCACCCCGGCACTAGCCAAGGTGCCCCCACATTGTTCAGAGCCAATTCCCTGAACCTTGTGAGTGCGGGGACACCATTACACGCGTGCACTACATATAGGTCACTACCTATATGTAGCTTCACAATGGTAACTCCGAATATGGCCATGTAACATGTCTATGATCATGGAATTGCCCCCTCTATGCCATCCTGGCATAGTTGGCACAATCCCATGATCCCAGTGGTCTGTAGCACAGACCCTGGTACTGCCAAACTGCCCTTCCTGGGGTTTCACTGCAGCTGCTGCTGCTGCCAACCCCTCAGACAGGCATATGCCCTCCTGGGGTCCAGCCAGGCCTGGCCCAGGATGGCAGAACAAAGAACTTCCTCTGAGAGAGGGTGTGACACCCTCTCCCTTTGGAAAATGGTGTGAAGGCAGGGGAGGAGTAGCCTCCCCCAGCCTCTGGAAATGCTTTCATGGGCACAGATGTGCCCAATTCTGCATAAGCCAGTCTACACCGGTTCAGGGACCCCTTAGCCCCTGCTCTGGCGTGAAACTGGACAAAGGAAAGGGGAGTGACCACTCCCCTGACCTGCACCTCCCCTGGGAGGTGTCCAGAGCTCCTCCAGTGTGCTCCAGACCTCTGCCATCTTGGAAACAGAGGTGCTGCTGGCACACTGGACTGCTCTGAGTGGCCAGTGCCACCAGGTGACGTCAGAGACTCCTGCTGATAGGCTCCTTCAGGTGTTAGTAGCCTATCCTCTCTCCTAAGTAGCCAAACCCTCTTTTCTGGCTATTTAGGGTCTCTGTCTCTGGGGAAACTTTAGATAACGAATGCATGAGCTCAGCCGAGTTCCTCTGCATCTCTCTCTTCACCTTCTGATAAGGAATCGACTGCTGACCGCGCTGGAAGCCTGCAAACCTGCAACATAGTAGCAAAGACGACTACTGCAACTCTGTAACGCTGATCCTGCCGCCTTCTCGACTGTTTTCCTGCTTGTGCATGCTGTGGGGGTAGCCTGCCTCCTCTCTGCACCAGAAGCTCCGAAGAAATCTCCCGTGGGTCGACGGAATCTTCCCCCTGCAACCGCAGGCACCAAAAAGCTGCATTACCGGTCCCTTGGGTCTCCTCTCAGCACAACGAGCAAGGTCCCTCGAATCCAGCGACTCTGTCCAAGTGACCCCCACAGTCCAGTGACTCTTCAGCCCAAGTTTGGTGGAGGTAAGTCCTTGCCTCACCTCGCTGGGCTGCATTGCTGGGAACCGCGACTTTGCAGCTACTCCAGCCCCTGTGCACTTCCAGCGGAAATCCTTTGTGCACAGCCAAGCCTGGGTCCACGGCACTCTAACCTGCATTGCATGACTTTCTAAGTTGGTCTCCGGCGACGTGGAACTCCTTTGTGCAACTTCGGCAAGCACCGTTTCACGCATCCTCGTAGTGCCTGTTTCTGGCACTTCTCTGGGTGCTACCTGCTTCAGTTAAGACTCTTTGTCTTGCTCGACGTCCCCTCTCTCTTCAGGTCCAATTTGCGACCTCCTGGTCCCTCCTGGGCCCCAGCAGCGTCCAAAAAAGCCAAACGAACGATTTGCAACTAGCAAGGCTTTATGGCGTCCTTCCGGCGGAAAAACACTTCTGCACGACTCTGCAAGGCGAGACGGATCCGTCCACCAAAGGGGAAGTCTCTAGCCCTTTTCGTTCCTGCAGAAACCTCAGCTTCTTCTGTCCAGTCGAAGCTTCTTTGCACCCACAGCTGGCATTTCCTGGGCATCTGCCCATCTCCGACTTGCTTGTGACTTTTGGACTTGGTCCCCTTGTTCCACAGGTACCCTAGATTGGAAATCCACAGTTGTTGCATTGCTGGTTTGTGTCTTTCCTGCATTATTCCTCTAACACGACTACTTTGTCCTTAGGGGAACTTTAGTGCACTTTGCACTCACTTTTCAGGGTCTTGGGGAGGGTTATTTTTCTAACTCTCACTATTTTCTAATAGTCCCAGCGACCCTCTACAAGGTCACATAGGTTTGGGGTCCATTCGTGGTTCGCATTCCACTTTTGGAGTATATGGTTTGTGTTGCCCCTATCCCTATGTTTCCCCATTGCATCCTATTGTAACTATACATTGTTTGCACTGTTTTCTAAGACTATACTGCATATTTTTGCTATTGTGTATATATATCTTGTGTATATTTCCTATCCTCTCACTGAGGGTACACTCTAAGATACTTTGGCATATTGTCATAAAAATAAAGTACCTTTATTTTTAGTATAACTGTGTATTGTGTTTTCTTATGATATTGTGCATATGACACTAGGTGGTACTGTAGTAGCTTCACACGTCTCCTAGTTCAGCCTAAGCTGCTCTGCTAAGCTACCATTATCTATCAGCCTAAGCTGCTAGACACCCTATACACTAATAAGGGATAACTGGGCCTGGTGCAAGGTGCAAGTACCCCTTGGTACTCACTACAAGCCAGTCCAGCCTCCTACATTGGTTGTGCAGTGGTGGGATAAGTGCTTGAGACTACTTACCACTCTTATCATTGTACTTTTCATAAGAGAAAAATATACAAAACAAGGTCAGTGTATATACACATAGCCAAAAAGTTTTGCATTTCCTCTTTTCACTCTTTTCTAAGTGCTGAAAAGTACTCCTAAACTTTCAAAAAGTTCTTAAAAGTTAAAAAAGTTTTTTTCTATCTTTCCAAAAAGTTCTGAAAACTTTTGTCTCTTTCTCTATCACTTTAACTCTCTCTAAAAAATGTCTGGCACAGGCCAAAGTGTTGATCTGTCCAAACTTGCATATGACAACCTTAGCTGGAAAAGAGCAAGGAGTCTCTGTATAGAGAGAGGTTTGAGTGTAGGGAAGAATCCTGCCTTGGAACTGTTAATTAACATGCTTAGAGAACAGGATAAGGCCATAGGTGCCCCATCTGTTGAAAAAGTACCTAATAGTTCCCAATCTGATTCAGGGACTCCCCCAGGAAAAGATTCAGGAAATAAACTTCCTAGCCTGCCCATTACTAGACAATCTAGCATAGATGGTAATGATGATGAGCCACACCATATAAATAGTGTTGTCTCACATCATAGCAAAAGCATTTATTCTCACCATACTGGTAGTAATGTTTCTGTAAACCAAGCTGTTAAGTTGGCTTCTGTAAGGGACAGGTCTCCTTCTGTTCATTCCCATCATAGCTCTGTTTCTAGAAATGTCCCTCCCACCAACCCTGATGACAGAATGTTAGAGAGGGAACTCAATAAGTTGAGGGTGGAACAAACCAGACTGAAGCTTAAAAAGCAACAGCTGGATTTGGATAGACAGTCTTTTGAGTTAGAGAAGGAAAGACAGAAGTTGGGTTTAGATACCCATGGTGGCAGCAGCAGTATTCCCCATAGTCATCCTGCAAAAGAGCATGATTCCAGGAATCTGCACAAGATAGTTCCCCCTTATAAGGAGGGGGATGACATTAACAAGTGGTTTGCTGCACTTGAGAGGGCCTGTGTTGTACAGGATGTCCCTCAAAGGCAGTGGGCTGCTATCCTATGGCTATCATTTAGTGGAAAAGGTAGGGATAGGCTCCTTACTGTGAAAGAAAATGATGCCAATAATTTTACAGTTCTTAAGAATGCACTCCTGGATGGTTATGGCTTAACTACTGAACAGTATAGGATAAAGTTCAGAGAGACCAAAAAGGAGTCTTCACAAGACTGGGTTGATTTCATTGACCATTCAGTGAAGGCCTTGGAGGGGTGGTTACATGGCAGTAAAGTTACTGATTATGAAAGCCTGTATAACACAATCCTGAGAGAGCATATACTTAATAATTGTGTGTCTGATTTGTTGCACCAGTACCTGGTAGACTCTGATCTGACCTCTCCCCAAGAATTGGGAAAGAAGGCAGACAAATGGGTCAGAACAAGGGTGAACAGAAAAGTTCATACAGGGGGTGACAAAGATGTCAATAAGAAGAAAGATGGTGAAAAATCTCAAGATAAGCATGGGGATAAGGGTAAAACCAAAGATCCCACTTCAAATCTTAAACACTCTTCAGAGGGTGGGGATAAAACAAATTCTTCCTCTTCTTCCCAACCTGCACACATTAAAAAGCCTTGGTGCTTTGTGTGTAAAAATAGAGGCCATAGGCCAGGGGATAAGTCCTGTCCAGGTAAACCCCCTGAGCCTACCACCACTAATACATCAAGCTCTAGTGCCCCTAGCAGTAGTGGTACTAGTGGTGGGACTGCTGGCAACAGTCAAGCAAAGGGTGTAGTTGGGTTCACTTATGGGTCCATAGTGGAAACTGATGTAATCAGTCCCAAGACAGTTTCTGTCACACCTAGTGGCACTGGCCTTGCCACACTGGCTGCTTGTCCCCTTACAATGGATAAGTACAGGCAGACAGTTTCAATAAATGGTGTTGAGGCCTTGGCCTACAGGGACACAGGTGCCAGTTTCACTTTGGTGACTGAAAACCTAGTGCCTCCTGAACAACACATCATTGGACAACAGTATAAGATTATTGATGTCCATAACTCCACTAAGTTTCTTCCCTTAGCTATAATTCAGTTTAGTTGGGGTGGAGTTACTGGCCCTAAGCAGGTGGTGGTATCACCTAGCTTACCTGTAGACTGTCTCTTAGGTAATGACCTAGAGGCCTCAGGTTGGGCTGATGTAGAGTTTTATGCCCAAGCAGCCATGCTGGGCATCCCTGAGGAATTGTTCCCTCTCATTTCAACTGAAATGAAAAAGCAAAGGAGAGAAGGCCTGAAAACTCAGGATCCCTCTCCATCAACAGGTAAAAAGGGTATCACAGTATCCCCTAACCACCCTACCATTCAGGATACTATTCCTGTGGTGGGAGAAACCTCTCCTGGGGTGGCACCTGTTCCAAGGGAATCATCAGCTGGCAAAGCTGGACTCCCTGAGGTGGAAGTACCTCTCTGTGGGATAACTAACATTGGTGAGAAAAAGAGCACCATTTTAGTTAACATGGAGCATCCCTCCAACCCTCCCAGAGAAACTTTAGTGCAAAAACCCTGCACTACCTCACAACACTTAGGACAGCATCCCTGCCCTAGTGTGGAGCTCATAGGACAGCATCCCTGCCCTGCTCCAACTCAAGAGAAACAGCATCCCTGTTCTCTCTTCCAGCCAGATGGACAAAGTTTTTGCCCAGCTATGGCTTTTCTGAGACAGCATCCCTGTCTGGCATTTCCATCACTACAAATAGGTTCAGTGGACAATTCCCACTGCTCTAAACTAAAACTTACTGATAGAAACTCTGAAAATACATCTTCACATTGTTGCTTAGCTAAAAAACTTCAAACAGGGTGGTTTACATCCCCACAGGGAAGTAACCATATAGTGGATGATAAAGGGAGTAACCAGTCTATTGCAGAGCTACTCTCTACTTATCACCACTTAGACAATAAAGTCTCAACTGGCCAAGGTTAGCCTTATTGTCCTTCGTTTGGGGGGGGGTTGTGTGAGAAGGTAGCCTCTTTCTAGCCTTGTTACCCCCACTTTTGGCCTGTTTGTGAGTGTATGTCAGAGTGTTTGTCACTGTTTTCACTGTCTCACTGGGATCCTGATAGCCAGGCCTCAGTGCCCATAGTGAAAACACTATATTTTCAGTATGGTTGTTATGTGTCACTGGGATCCTGCTGGTCAGGACCCCAGTGCTCATAGGTTTGTGGCCTATATGTATGTGTCACTGGGACCCTGTCACACAGGGCCCCAGTGCTCATAGGTGTGCATGTATATGTTCCCTGTGTGGTGCCTAACTGTCTCACTGAGGCTCTGCTAACCAGAACCTCAGTGGTTATGCTCTCTCATTACTTTCAAATTGTCACTAACAGGCTAGTGACCAATTTTACCAATTTACATTGGCTTACTGGAACACCCTTATAATTCCCTAGTATATGGTACTGAGGTACCCAGGGTAGTGGGGTTCCAGGAGATCCCTATGGGCGGCAGCATTTCTTTTGAGACCCATAGGGAGCTCTGACAATTCTTACACAGGCCTGCCACTGCAGCCTGAGTGAAATAACGTCCACGTTGTTTCACAGCCATTTTACACTGCACTTAAGTAACTTATAAGTCACCTATATGTCTAACCTTTACCTGGTAAAGGTTAGGTGCAAAGTTACTTAGTGTGAGGGCACCCTGGCACTAGCCAAGGTGCCCCCACATTGTTCAGAGCCAATTCCCTGAACTTTGTGAGTGCGGGGACACCATTACACGCGTGCACTACATATAGGTCACTACCTATATGTAGCTTCACAATGGTAACTCCGAATATGGCCATGTAACATGTCTATGATCATGGAATTGCCCCCTCTATGCCATCCTGGCATAGTTGGCACAATCCCATGATCCCAGTGGTCTGTAGCACAGACCCTGGTACTGCCAAACTGCCCTTCCTGGGGTTTCACTGCAGCTGCTGCTGCTGCCAACCCCTCAGACAGGCATCTGCCCTCCTGGGGTCCAGCCAGGCCTGGCCCAGGATGGCAGAACAAAGAACTTCCCCTGAGAGAGGGTGTGACACCCTCTCCCTTTGGAAAATGGTGTGAAGGCAGGGGAGGAGTAGCCTCCCCCAGCCTCTGGAAATGCTTTCTTGGGCACAGATGTGCCCAATTCTGCATAAGCCAGTCTACACCGGTTCAGGGACCCCTTAGCCCCTGCTCTGGCGCGAAACTGGACAAAGGAAAGGGGAGTGACCACTCCCCTGACCTGCACCTCCCCTGGGAGGTGTCCAGAGCTCCTCCAGTGTGCTCCAGACCTCTGCCATCTTGGAAACAGAGGTGCTGCTGGCACACTGGACTGCTCTGAGTGGCCAGTGCCACCAGGTGACGTCAGAGACTCCTGCTGATAGGCTCCTTCAGGTGTTAGTAGCCTATCCTCACTCCTAAGTAGCCAAACCCTCTTTTCTGGCTATTTAGGGTCTCTGTCTCTGGGGAAACTTTAGATAACGAATGCATGAGCTCAGCCGAGTTCCTCTGCATCTCTCTCTTCACCTTCTGATAAGGAATCGACTGCTGACCGCGCTGGAAGCCTGCAAACCTGCAACATAGTAGCAAAGACGACTACTGCAACTCTGTAACGCTGATCCTGCCGCCTTCTCGACTGTTTTCCTGCTTGTGCATGCTGTGGGGGTAGCCTGCCTCCTCTCTGCACCAGAAGCTCCGAAGAAATCTCCCGTGGGTCGACGGAATCTTCCCCCTGCAACCGCAGGCACCAAAAAGCTGCATTACCGGTCCCTTGGGTCTCCTCTCAGCACAACGAGCGAGGTCCCTCGAATCCAGCGACTCTGTCCAAGTGACCCCCACAGTCCAGTGACTCTTCAGCCCAAGTTTGGTGGAGGTAAGTCCTTGCCTCACCTCGCTGGGCTGAATTGCTGGGAACCGCAACTTTGCAGCTACTCCGGCCCCTGTGCACTTCCGGCGGAAATCCTTCGTGCACAGCCAAGCCTGGGTCCACGGCACTCTAACCTGCATTGCACGACTTTCTAAGTTGGTCTCCGGCGACGTGGGACTCATTTGTGCAACTTCGGCGAGCACTGTTTCACGCATCCTCGTAGTGCCTGTTTCTGGCACTTCTCCGGGTGCTACCTGCTTCAGTGAGGGCTCTTTGTCTTGCTCGACGTCCCCTCTCTCTTCAGGTCCAATTTGCGACCTCCTGGTCTCTCCTGGGCCCCAGCAGCGTCCAAAAACGCCAAACGTACGATTTGCAACTAGCAAGGCTTGTTGGCGTCCTTACGGCGGGAAAACACTTTTGCACGACTTTCCAAGGTAAGGCGGATTCGTCCACCAAAGGGGAAGTCTCTAGCCCTTTTAGTTCCTGCAGAAACCTCAGCTTCTTCTGTCCGGTCGAAGCTTCTTTGCACCCGCAGCTGGCATTTCCTGGGCATCTGTCCATCTCCGACTTGCTTGTGACTTTTGGACTTGGTCCCCTTGTTCCACAGGTACCCTAGATTGGAAATTCACAGTTGTTGCATTGCTGGTTTGTGTCTTTCCTGCATTATTCCTCTAACACGACTACTTTGTCCTTAGGGGAACTTTAGTGCACTTTGCACTCACTTTTCAGGGTCTTGGGGAGTGTTATTTTTCTAACTCTCACTATTTTCTAATAGTCCCAGCGACCCTCTACAAGGTCACATAGGTTTGGGGTCCATTCGTGGTTCGCATTCCACTTTTGGAGTATATGGTTTGTGTTGCCCCTATCCCTATGTTTCCCCATTGCATCCTATTGTAACTATACATTGTTTGCACTGTTTTCTAAGACTATACTGCATATTTTTGCTATTGTGTATATATATATCTTGTGTATATTTCCTATCCTCTCACTGAGGGTACACTCTAAGATACTTTGGCATATTGTCATAAAAATAAAGTACCTTTATTTTTAGTATAACTGTGTATTGTGTTTTCTTATGATATTGTGCATATGACACTAGGTGGTACTGTAGTAGCTTCACACGTCTCCTAGTTCAGCCTAAGCTGCTCTGCTAAGCTACCATTATCTATCAGCCTAAGCTGCTAGACACCCTATACACTAATAAGGGATAACTGGGCCTGGTGCAAGGTGCAAGGTGCAAGTACCCCTTGGTACTCACTACAAGCCAGTCCAGCCTCCTACATTGGTTGTGCAGTGGTGGGATAAGTGCTTGAGACTACTTACCACTCTTGTCATTGTACTTTTTATAAGAGAAAAATATACAAAACAAGGTCAGTGTATATACACATAGCCAAAAAGTTTTGCATTTCCTCTTTTCACTCTTTTCTAAGTGCTGAAAAGTACTCCTAAACTTTCAAAAAGTTCTTAAAAGTTTAAAAAGTTTTTTTCTATCTTTCCAAAAAGTTCTGAAAACTTTTGTCTCTTTCTCTATCACTTTAACTCTCTCTAAAAAATGTCTGGCACAGGCCAAAGTGTTGATCTGTCCAAACTTGCATATGACAACCTTAGCTGGAAAAGAGCAAGGAGTCTCTGTATAGAGAGAGGTTTGAGTGTAGGAAAGAATCCTGCCTTGGAACTGTTAATTAACATGCTTAGAGAACAGGATAAGGCCATAGGTGCCCCATCTGTTGAAAAAGTACCTAATAGTTCCCAATCTGATTCAGGGACTCCCCCAGGAAAAGATTCAGGAAATAAACTTCCTAGCCTGCCCATTACTAGACAATCTAGCATAGATGGTAATGATGATGAGCCACACCATATAAATAGTGTTGTCTCACATCATAGCAAAAGCATTTATTCTCACCATACTGGTAGTAATGTTTCTGTAAACCAAGCTGTTAAGTTGGCTTCTGTAAGGGACAGGTCTCCTTCTGTTCATCCCATCATAGCTCTGTTTCTAGAAATGTCCCTCCCACCAACCCTGATGACAGAATGTTAGAGAGGGAACTCAATAAGTTGAGGGTGGAACAAACCAGACTGAAGCTTAAAAAGCAACAGCTGGATTTGGATAGACAGTCTTTTGAGTTAGAGAAGGAAAGACAGAAGTTGGGTTTAGATACCCATGGTGGCAGCAGCAGTATTCCCCATAGTCATCCTGCAAAAGAGCATGATTCCAGGAATCTGCACAAGATAGTTCCCCCTTATAAGGAGGGGGATGACATTAACAAGTGGTTTGCTGCACTTGAGAGGGCCTGTGTTGTACAGGATGTCCCTCAAAGGCAGTGGGCTGCTATCCTATGGCTATCATTTAGTGGAAAAGGTAGGGATAGGCTCCTTACTGTGAAAGAAAATGATGCCAATAATTTTACAGTTCTTAAGAATGCACTCCTGGATGGTTATGGCTTAACCACTGAACAGTATAGGATAAAGTTCAGAGAGACCAAAAAGGAGTCTTCACAAGACTGGGTTGATTTCATTGACCATTCAGTGAAGGCCTTTGAGGGGTGGTTACATGGCAGTAAAGTTACTGATTATGAAAGCCTGTATAACACAATCCTGAGAGAGCATATACTTAATAATTGTGTGTCTGATTTGTTGCACCAGTACCTGGTAGACTCTGATCTGACCTCTCCCAAAGAATTGGGAAAGAAGGCAGACAAATGGGTCAGAACAAGGGTGAACAGAAAAGTTCATACAGGGGGTGACAAAGATGTCAATAAGAAGAAAGATGGTGAAAAATCTCAAGATAAGCATGGGGATAAGGGTAAAACCAAAGATCCCACTTCAAATCTTAAACACTCTTCAGAGGATGGGGATAAAACAAATTCTTCCTCTTCTTCCCAACCTGCACACATTAAAAAGCCTTGGTGCTTTGTGTGTAAAAATAGAGGCCATAGGCCAGGGGATAAGTCCTGTCCAGGTAAACCCCCTGAGCCTACCACCACTAATACATCAAGCTCTAGTGCCCCTAGCAGTAGTGGTACTAGTGGTGGGACTGCTGGCAACAGTCAAGCAAAGGGTGTAGTTGGGTTCACTTATGGGTCCATAGTGGAAACTGATGTAATCAGTCCCAAGACAGTTTCTGTCACACCTAGTGGCACTGGCCTTGCCACACTGGCTGCTTGTCCCCTTACAATGGATAAGTACAGGCAGACAGTTTCAATAAATGGTGTTGAGGCCTTGGCCTACAGGGACACAGGTGCCAGTTTCACTTTGGTGACTGAAAACCTAGTGCCTCCTGAACAACACATCATTGGACAACAGTATAAGATTATTGATGTCCATAACTCCACTAAGTTTCTTCCCTTAGCTATAATTCAGTTTAGTTGGGGTGGAGTTACTGGCCCTAAGCAGGTGGTGGTATCACCTAGCTTACCTGTAGACTGTCTCTTAGGTAATGACCTAGAGGCCTCAGGTTGGGCTGATGTAGAGTTTTATGCCCATGCAGCCATGCTGGGCATCCCTGAGGAATTGTTCCCTCTCATTTCAACTGAAATGAAAAAGCAAAGGAGAGAAGGCCTGAAAACTCAGGATCCCTCTCCATCAACAGGTAAAAAGGGTATCACAGTATCCCCTAACCACCCTACCATTCAGGATACTATTCCTGTGGTGGGAGAAACCTCTCCTGGGGTGGCACCTGTTCCAAGGGAATCATCAGCTGGCAAAGCTGGACTCCCTGAGGTGGAAGTACCTCTCTGTGGGATAACTAACATTGGTGAGAAAAAGAGCACCATTTTAGTTAACATGGAGCATCCCTCCAACCCTCCCAGAGAAACTTTAGTGCAAAAACCCTGCACTACCTCACAACACTTAGGACAGCATCCCTGCCCTAGTGTGGAGATCATAGGACAGCATCCCTGCCCTGCTCCAACTCAAGAGAAACAGCATCCCTGTTCTCTCTTCCAGCCAGATGGACAAAGTTTTTGCCCAGCTATGGCTTTTCTGAGACAGCATCCCTGTCTGGCATTTCCATCACTACAAATAGGTTCAGTGGACAATTCCCACTGCTCTAAACTAAAACTTACTGATAGAAACTCTGAAAATACATCTTCACATTGTTGCTTAGCTAAAAAACTTCAAACAGGGTGGTTTACATCCCCACAGGGAAGTAACCATATAGTGGATGATAAAGGGAGTAACCAGTCTATTGCAGAGCTACTCTCTACTTATCACCACTTAGACAATAAAGTCTCAACTGGCCAAGGTTAGCCTTATTGTCCTTCGTTTGGGGGGGGTTGTGTGAGAAGGTAGCCTCTTTCTAGCCTTGTTACCCCCACTTTTGGCCTGTTTGTGAGTGTATGTCAGAGTGTTTGTCACTGTTTTCACTGTCTCACTGGGATCCTGATAGCCAGGCCTCAGTGCCCATAGTGAAAACACTATATTTTCAGTATGGTTGTTATGTGTCACTGGGATCCTGCTGGTCAGGACCCCAGTGCTCATAGGTTTGTGGCCTATATGTATGTGTCACTGGGACCCTGTCACACAGGGCCCCAGTGCTCATAGGTGTGCATGTATATGTTCCCTGTGTGGTGCCTAACTGTCTCACTGAGGCTCTGCTAACCAGAACCTCAGTGGTTATGCTCTCTCATTACTTTCAAATTGTCACTAACAGGCTAGTGACCAATTTTACCAATTTACATTGGCTTACTGGAACACCCTTATAATTCCCTAGTATATGGTACTGAGGTACCCAGGGTATTGGGGTTCCAGGAGATCCCTATGGGCGGCAGCATTTCTTTTGCCACCCATAGGGAGCTCTGACAATTCTTACACAGGCCTGCCACTGCAGCCTGAGTGAAATAACGTCCACGTTGTTTCACAGCCATTTTACACTGCACTTAAGTAACTTATAAGTCACCTATATGTCTAACCTTTACCTGGTAAAGGTTAGATGCAAAGTTACTTAGTGTGAGGGCACCCTGGCACTAGCCAAGGTGCCCCCACATTGTTCAGAGCCAATTCCCTGAACTTTGTGAGTGCGGGGACACCATTACACGCGTGCACTACAAATAGGTCACTACCTATATGTAGCTTCACAATGGTAACTCCGAATATGGCCATGTAACATGTCTATGATCATGGAATTGCCCCCTCTATGCCATCCTGGCATAGTTGGCACAATCCCATGATCCCAGTGGTCTGTAGCACAGACCCTGGTACTGCCAAACTGCCCTTCCAGGGGTTTCACTGCAGCTGCTGCCAACCCCTCAGACAGGCATCTGCCCTCCTGGGGTCCAGCCAGGCCTGGCCCAGGATGGCAGAACAAAGAACTTCCTCTGAGAGAGGGTGTGACACCCTCTCCCTTTGGAAAATGGTGTGAAGGCAGGGGAGGAGTAGCCTCCCCCAGCCTCTGGAAATGCTTTCTTGTGCACAGATGTGCCCAATTCTGCATAAGCCAGTCTACACCGGTTCAGGGACCCCTTAGCCCCAGCTCTGGCGCGAAACTGGACAAAGGAAAAGGGAGTGACCACTCCCCTGACCTGCACCTCCCCTGGGAGGTGTCCAGAGCTCCTCCAGTGTGCTCCAGACCTCTGCCATCTTGGAAACAGAGGTGCTGCTGGCACACTGGACTGCTCTGAGTGGCCAGTGCCACCAGGTGACGTCAGAGACTCCTGCTGATAGGCTCCTTCAGGTGTTAGTAGCCTATCCTCTCTCCTAAGTAGCCAAACCCTCTTTTCTGGCTATTTAGGGTCTCTGTCTCTGGGGAAACTTTAGATAACGAATGCATGAGCTCAGCCGAGTTCCTCTGCATCTCTCTCTTCACCTTCTGATAAGGAATCGACTGCTGACCGCGCTGGAAGCCTGCAAACCTGCAACATAGTAGCAAAGACGACTACTGCAACTCTGTAACGCTGATCCTGCCGCCTTCTCGACTGTTTTCCTGCTTGTGCATGCTGTGGGGGTAGCCTGCCTCCTCTCTGCACCAGAAGCTCCGAAGAAATCTCCCGTGGGTCGACGGAATCTTCCCCCTGCAACCGCAGGCACCAAAAAGCTGCATTACCGGTCCCTTGGGTCTCCTCTCAGCACAACGAGCGAGGTCCCTCGAATCCACCGACTCTGTCCAAGTGACCCCCACAGTCCAGTGACTCTTCAGCCCAAGTTTGGTGGAGGTAAGTCCTTGCCTCACCTCGCTGGGCTGCATTGCTGGGAACCGCGACTTTGCAGCTACTCCGGCCCCTGTGCACTTCCGGCGGAAATCCTTCGTGCACAGCCAAGCCTGGGTCCACGGCACTCTAACCTGCATTGCACGACTTTCTAAGTTGGTCTCCGGCGACGTGGGACTCCTTTGTGCAACTTCGGCGAGCACCATTTCACGCATCCTCGTAGTGCCTGTTTCTGGCACTTCTTCGGGTGCTACCTGCTTCAGTGAGGGCTCTTTGTCTTGCTCGACGTCCCCTCTCTCTTCAGGTCCAATTTGCGACCTCCTGGTCCCTCCTGGGCCCCAGCAGCATCCAAAAACGCCAAACGCACGATTTGCAACTAGCAAGGCTTGTTGGCATCCTTCCGGTGGGAAAACACTTTTGCACGACTCTGCAAGGCAAGACGGACCCGTCCACCAAAGGGGAAGTCTCTAGCCCTTTTCGTTCCTGCAGAAACCTCAGCTTCTTCTGTCCAGTCGAAGCTTCTTTGCTCCCGCAGCTGGCATTTCCTGGGCATCTGTCCATCTCCGACTTGCTTGTGACTTTTGGACTTGGTCCCCTTGTTCCACAGGTATCCTAGATTGGAAATCCACAGTTGTTGCATTGCTGGTTTGTGTCTTTCCTGCATTATTCCTCTAACACGACTACTTTGTCCTTAGGGGAACTTTAGTGCACTTTGCACTCACTTTTCAGGGTCTTGGGGAGGGTTATTTTTCTAACTCTCACTATTTTCTAATAGTCCCAGCGACCCTCTACAAGGTCACATAGGTTTGGGGTCCATTCGTGGTTCGCATTCCACTTTTGGAGTATATGGTTTGTGTTGCCCCTATCCCTATGTTTCCCCATTGCATCCTATTGTAACTATACATTGTTTGCACTGTTTTCTAAGACTATACTGCATATTTTTGCTATTGTGTATATATATCTTGTGTATATTTCCTATCCTCTCACTGAGGGTACACTCTAAGATACTTTGGCATATTGTCATAAAAATAAAGTACCTTTATTTTTAGTATAACTGTGTATTGTGTTTTCTTATGATATTGTGCATATGACACTAGGTGGTACTGTAGTAGCTTCACACGTCTCCTAGTTCAGCCTAAGCTGCTCTGCTAAGCTACCATTATCTATCAGCCTAAGCTGCTAGACACCCTATACACTAATAAGGGATAACTGGGCCTGGTGCAAGGTGCAAGTACCCCTTGGTACTCACTACAAGCCAGTCCAGCCTCCTACATTGGTTGTGCAGTGGTGGGATAAGTGCTTGAGACTACTTACCACTCTTGTCATTGTACTTTTCATAAGAGAAAAATATACAAAACAAGGTCAGTGTATATACACATAGCCAAAACGTTTTGCATTTCCTCTTTTCACTCTTTTCTAAGTGCTGAAAAGTACTCCTAAACTTTCAAAAAGTTCTTAAAAGTTTAAAAAGTTTTTTTCTATCTTTCCAAAAAGTTCTGAAAACTTTTGTCTCTTTCTCTATCACTTTAACTCTCTCTAAAAAATGTCTGGCACAGGCCAAAGTGTTGATCTGTCCAAACTTGCATATGACAACCTTAGCTGGAAAAGAGCAAGGAGTCTCTGTATAGAGAGAGGTTTGAGTGTAGGGAAGAATCCTGCCTTGGAACTGTTAATTAACATGCTTAGAGAACAGGATAAGGCCATAGGTGCCCCATCTGTTGAAAAAGTACCTAATAGTTCCCAATCTGATTCAGGGACTCCCCCAGGAAAAGATTCAGGAAATAAACTTCCTAGCCTGCCCATTACTAGACAATCTAGCATAGATGGTAATGATGATGAGCCACACCATATAAATAGTGTTGTCTCACATCATAGCAAAAGCATTTATTCTCACCATACTGGTAGTAATGTTTCTGTAAACCAAGCTGTTAAGTTGGCTTCTGTAAGGGACAGGTCTCCTTCTGTTCATTCCCATCATAGCTCTGTTTCTAGAAATGTCCCTCCCACCAACCCTGATGACAGAATGCTAGAGAGTGAGCTCAATAAGTTGAGGGTGGAACAAACCAGACTGAAGCTTAAAAAGCAACAGCTGGATTTGGATAGACAGTCTTTTGAGTTAGAGAAGGAAAGACAGAAGTTGGGTTTAGATACCCATGGTGGCAGCAGCAGTATTCCCCATAGTCATCCTGCAAAAGAGCATGATTCCAGGAATCTGCACAAGATAGTTCCCCCTTATAAGGAGGGGGATGACATTAACAAGTGGTTTGCTGCACTTGAGAGGGCCTGTGTTGTACAGGATGTCCCTCAAAGGCAGTGGGCTGCTATCCTATGGCTATCATTTAGTGGAAAAGGTAGGGATAGGCTCCTTACTGTGAAAGAAAATGATGCCAATAATTTTACAGTTCTTAAGAATGCACTCCTGGATGGTTATGGCTTAACCACTGAACAGTATAGGATAAAGTTCAGAGAGACCAAAAAGGAGTCTTCACAAGACTGGGTTGATTTCATTGACCATTCAGTGAAGGCCTTGGAGGGGTGGTTACATGGCAGTAAAGTTACTGATTATGAAAGCCTGTATAACACAATCCTGAGAGAGCATATACTTAATAATTGTGTGTCTGATTTGTTGCACCAGTACCTGGTAGACTCTGATCTGACCTCTCCCAAAGAATTGGGAAAGAAGGCAGACAAATGGGTCAGAACAAGGGTGAACAGAAAAGTTCATACAGGGGGTGACAAAGATGTCAATAAGAAGAAAGATGGTGAAAAATCTCAAGATAAGCATGGGGATAAGGGTAAAACCAAAGATCCCACTTCAAATCTTAAACACTCTTCAGAGGATGGGGATAAAACAAATTCTTCCTCTTCTTCCCAACCTGCACACATTAAAAAGCCTTGGTGCTTTGTGTGTAAAAATAGAGGCCATAGGCCAGGGGATAAGTCCTGTCCAGGTAAACCCCCTGAGCCTACCACCACTAATACATCAAGCTCTAGTGCCCCTAGCAGTAGTGGTACTAGTGGTGGGACTGCTGGCAACAGTCAAGCAAAGGGTGTAGTTGGGTTCACTTATGGGTCCATAGTGGAAACTGATGTAATCAGTCCCAAGACAGTTTCTGTCACACCTAGTGGCACTGGCCTTGCCACACTGGCTGCTTGTCCCCTTACAATGGATAAGTACAGGCAGACAGTTTCAATAAATGGTGTTGAGGCCTTGGCCTACAGGGACACAGGTGCCAGTTTCACTTTGGTGACTGAAAACCTAGTGCCTCCTGAACAACACATCATTGGACAACAGTATAAGATTATTGATGTCCATAACTCCACTAAGTTTCTTCCCTTAGCTATAATTCAGTTTAGTTGGGGTGGAGTTACTGGCCCTAAGCAGGTGGTGGTATCACCTAGCTTACCTGTAGACTGTCTCTTAGGTAATGACCTAGAGGCCTCAGGTTGGGCTGATGTAGAGTTTTATGCCCATGCAGCCATGCTGGGCATCCCTGAGGAATTGTTCCCTCTCATTTCAACTGAAATGAAAAAGCAAAGGAGAGAAGGCCTGAAAACTCAGGATCCCTCTCCATCAACAGGTAAAAAGGGTATCACAGTATCCCCTAACCACCCTACCATTCAGGATACTATTCCTGTGGTGGGAGAAACCTCTCCTGGGGTGGCACCTGTTCCAAGGGAATCATCAGCTGGCAAAGCTGGACTCCCTGAGGTGGAAGTACCTCTCTGTGGGATAACTAACATTGGTGAGAAAAAGAGCACCATTTTAGTTAACATGGAGCATCCCTCCAACCCTCCCAGAGAAACTTTAGTGCAAACACCCTGCACTACCTCACAACACTTAGGACAGCATCCCTGCCCTAGTGTGGAGCTCATAGGACAGCATCCCTGCCCTGCTCCAACTCAAGAGAAACAGCATCCCTGTTCTCTCTTCCAGCCAGATGGACAAAGTTTTTGCCCAGCTATGGCTTTTCTGAGACAGCATCCCTGTCTGGCATTTCCATCACTACAAAAAGGTTCAGTGGACAATTCCCACTGCTCTAAACTAAAACTTACTGATAGAAACTCTGAAAATACATCTTCACATTGTTGCTTAGCTAAAAAACTTCAAACAGGGTGGTTTACATCCCCACAGGGAAGTAACCATATAGTGGATGATAAAGGGAGTAACCAGTCTATTGCAGAGCTACTCTCTACTTATCACCACTTAGACAATAAAGTCTCAACTGGCCAAGGTTAGCCTTATTGTCCTTCGTTTGGGGGGGGTTGTGTGAGAAGGTAGCCTCTTTCTAGCCTTGTTACCCCCACTTTTGGCCTGTTTGTGAGTGTATGTCAGAGTGTTTGTCACTGTTTTCACTGTCTCACTGGGATCCTGATAGCCAGGCCTCAGTGCCCATAGTGAAAACACTATATTTTCAGTATGGTTGTTATGTGTCACTGGGATCCTGCTGGTCAGGACCCCAGTGCTCATAGGTTTGTGGCCTATATGTATGTGTCACTGGGACTCTGTCACACAGGGCCCCAGTGCTCATAGGTGTGCATGTATATGTTCCCTGTGTGGTGCCTAACTGTCTCACTGAGGCTCTGCTAACCAGAACCTCAGTGGTTATGCTCTCTCATTACTTTCAAATTGTCACTAACAGGCTAGTGACCAATTTTACCAATTTACATTGGCTTACTGGAACACCCTTATAATTCCCTAGTATATGGTACTGAGGTACCCAGGGTATTGGGGTTCCAGGAGATCCCTATGGGCGGCAGCATTTCTTTTGCCACCCATAGGGAGCTCTGACAATTCTTACACAGGCCTGCCACTGCAGCCTGAGTGAAATAACGTCCACGTTGTTTCACAGCCATTTTACACTGCACTTAAGTAACTTATAAGTCACCTATATGTCTAACCTTTACCTGGTAAAGGTTAGATGCAAAGTTACTTAGTGTGAGGGCACCCTGGCACTAGCCAAGGTGCCCCCACATTGTTCAGAGCCAATTCCCTGAACTTTGTGAGTGCGGGGACACCATTACACGCGTGCACTACAAATAGGTCACTACCTATATGTAGCTTCACAATGGTAACTCCGAATATGGACATGTAACATGTCTATGATCATGGAATTGCCCCCTCTATGCCATCCTGGCATAGTTGGCACAATCCCATGATCCCAGTGGTCTGTAGCACAGACCCTGGTACTGCCAAACTGCCCTTCCTGGGGTTTCACTGCAGCTGCTGCCAACCCCTCAGACAGGCATCTGCCCTCCTGGGGTCCAGCCAGGCCTGGCCCAGGATGGCAGAACAAAGAACTTCCTCTGAGAGAGGGTGTGACACCCTCTCCCTTTGGAAAATGGTGTGAAGGCAGGGGAGGAGTAGCCTCCCCCAGCCTCTGGAAATGCTTTCTTGTGCACAGATGTGCCCAATTCTGCATAAGCCAGTCTACACCGGTTCAGGGACCCCTTAGCCCCAGCTCTGGCGCGAAACTGGACAAAGGAAAAGGGAGTGACCACTCCCCTGACCTGCACCTCCCCTGGGAGGTGTCCAGAGCTCCTCCAGTGTGCTCCAGACCTCTGCCATCTTGGAAACAGAGGTGCTGCTGGCACACTGGACTGCTCTGAGTGGCCAGTGCCACCAGGTGACGTCAGAGACTCCTGCTGATAGGCTCCTTCAGGTGTTAGTAGCCTATCCTCTCTCCTAAGTAGCCAAACCCTCTTTTCTGGCTATTTAGGGTCTCTGTCTCTGGGGAAACTTTAGATAACGAATGCATGAGCTCAGCCGAGTTCCTCTGCATCTCTCTCTTCACCTTCTGATAAGGAATCGACTGCTGACCGCGCTGGAAGCCTGCAAACCTGCAACATAGTAGCAAAGACGACTACTGCAACTCTGTAACGCTGATCCTGCCGCCTTCTCGACTGTTTTCCTGCTTGTGCATGCTGTGGGGGTAGCCTGCCTCCTCTCTGCACCAGAAGCTCCGAAGAAATCTCCCGTGGGTCGACGGAATCTTCCCCCTGCAACCGCAGGCACCAAAAAGCTGCATTACCGGTCCCTTGGGTCTCCTCTCAGCACAACGAGCGAGGTCCCTCGAATCCACCGACTCTGTCCAAGTGACCCCCACAGTCCAGTGACTCTTCAGCCCAAGTTTGGTGGAGGTAAGTCCTTGCCTCACCTCGCTGGGCTGCATTGCTGGGAACCGCGACTTTGCAGCTACTCCGGCCCCTGTGCACTTCCGGCGGAAATCCTTCGTGCACAGCCAAGCCTGGGTCCACGGCACTCTAACCTGCATTGCACGACTTTCTAAGTTGGTCTCCGGCGACGTGGGACTCCTTTGTGCAACTTCGGCGAGCACCATTTCACGCATCCTCGTAGTGCCTGTTTCTGGCACTTCTTCGGGTGCTACCTGCTTCAGTGAGGGCTCTTTGTCTTGCTCGACATCCCCTCTCTCTTCAGGTCCAATTTGCGACCTCCTGGTCCCTCCTGGGCCCCAGCAGCATCCAAAAACGCCAAACGCACGATTTGCAACTAGCAAGGCTTGTTGGCATCCTTCCGGCGGGAAAACACTTTTGCACGACTCTGCAAGGCAAGACGGACCCGTCCACCAAAGGGGAAGTCTCTAGCCCTTTTCGTTCCTGCAGAAACCTCAGCTTCTTCTGTCCAGTCGAAGCTTCTTTGCTCCCGCAGCTGGCATTTCCTGGGCATCTGTCCATCTCCGACTTGCTTGTGACTTTTGGACTTGGTCCCCTTGTTCCACAGGTATCCTAGATTGGAAATCCACAGTTGTTGCATTGCTGGTTTGTGTCTTTCCTGCATTATTCCTCTAACACGACTACTTTGTCCTTAGGGGAACTTTAGTGCACTTTGCACTCACTTTTCAGGGTCTTGGGGAGGGTTATTTTTCTAACTCTCACTATTTTCTAATAGTCCCAGTGACCCTCTACAAGGTCACATAGGTTTGGGGTCCATTCGTGGTTCGCATTCCACTTTTGGAGTATATGGTTTGTGTTGCCCCTATCCCTATGTTTCCCCATTGCATCCTATTGTAACTATACATTGTTTGCACTGTTTTCTAAGACTATACTGCATATTTTTGCTATTGTGTATATATATCTTGTGTATATTTCCTATCCTCTCACTGAGGGTACACTCTAAGATACTTTGGCATATTGTCATAAAAATAAAGTACCTTTATTTTTAGTATAACTGTGTATTGTGTTTTCTTATGATATTGTGCATATGACACTAGGTGGTACTGTAGTAGCTTCACACGTCTCCTAGTTCAGCCTAAGCTGCTCTGCTAAGCTACCATTATCTATCAGCCTAAGCTGCTAGACACCCTATACACTAATAAGGGATAACTGGGCCTGGTGCAAGGTGCAAGTACCCCTTGGTACTCACTACAAGCCAGTCCAGCCTCCTACATTGGTTGTGCAGTGGTGGGATAAGTGCTTGAGACTACTTACCACTCTTGTCATTGTACTTTTCATAAGAGAAAAATATACAAAACAAGGTCAGTGTATATACACATAGCCAAAACGTTTTGCATTTCCTCTTTTCACTCTTTTCTAAGTGCTGAAAAGTACTCCTAAACTTTCAAAAAGTTCTTAAAAGTTTAAAAAGTTTTTTTCTATCTTTCCAAAAAGTTCTGAAAACTTTTGTCTCTTTCTCTATCACTTTAACTCTCTCTAAAAAATGTCTGGCACAGGCCAAAGTGTTGATCTGTCCAAACTTGCATATGACAACCTTAGCTGGAAAAGAGCAAGGAGTCTCTGTATAGAGAGAGGTTTGAGTGTAGGGAAGAATCCTGCCTTGGAACTGTTAATTAACATGCTTAGAGAACAGGATAAGGCCATAGGTGCCCCATCTGTTGAAAAAGTACCTAATAGTTCCCAATCTGATTCAGGGACTCCCCCAGGAAAAGATTCAGGAAATAAACTTCCTAGCCTGCCCATTACTAGACAATCTAGCATAGATGGTAATGATGATGAGCCACACCATATAAATAGTGTTGTCTCACATCATAGCAAAAGCATTTATTCTCACCATACTGGTAGTAATGTTTCTGTAAACCAAGCTGTTAAGTTGGCTTCTGTAAGGGACAGGTCTCCTTCTGTTCATTCCCATCATAGCTCTGTTTCTAGAAATGTCCCTCCCACCAACCCTGATGACAGAATGCTAGAGAGTGAGCTCAATAAGTTGAGGGTGGAACAAACCAGACTGAAGCTTAAAAAGCAACAGCTGGATTTGGATAGACAGTCTTTTGAGTTAGAGAAGGAAAGACAGAAGTTGGGTTTAGATACCCATGGTGGCAGCAGCAGTATTCCCCATAGTCATCCTGCAAAAGAGCATGATTCCAGGAATCTGCACAAGATAGTTCCCCCTTATAAGGAGGGGGATGACATTAACAAGTGGTTTGCTGCACTTGAGAGGGCCTGTGTTGTACAGGATGTCCCTCAAAGGCAGTGGGCTGCTATCCTATGGCTATCATTTAGTGGAAAAGGTAGGGATAGGCTCCTTACTGTGAAAGAAAATGATGCCAATAATTTTACAGTTCTTAAGAATGCACTCCTGGATGGTTATGGCTTAACCACTGAACAGTATAGGATAAAGTTCAGAGAGACCAAAAAGGAGTCTTCACAAGACTGGGTTGATTTCATTGACCATTCAGTGAAGGCCTTGGAGGGGTGGTTACATGGCAGTAAAGTTACTGATTATGAAAGCCTGTATAACACAATCCTGAGAGAGCATATACTTAATAATTGTGTGTCTGATTTGTTGCACCAGTACCTGGTAGACTCTGATCTGACCTCTCCCCAAGAATTGGGAAAGAAGGCAGACAAATGGGTCAGAACAAGGGTGAACAGAAAAGTTCATACAGGGGGTGACAAAGATGTCAATAAGAAGAAAGATGGTGAAAAATCTCAAGATAAGCATGGGGATAAGGGTAAAACCAAAGATCCCACTTCAAATCTTAAACACTCTTCAGAGGGTGGGGATAAAACAAATTCTTCCTCTTCTTCCCAACCTGCACACATTAAAAAGCCTTGGTGCTTTGTGTGTAAAAATAGAGGCCATAGGCCAGGGGATAAGTCCTGTCCAGGTAAACCCCCTGAGCCTACCACCACTAATACATCAAGCTCTAGTGCCCCTAGCAGTAGTGGTACTAGTGGTGGGACTGCTGGCAACAGTCAAGCAAAGGGTGTAGTTGGGTTCACTTATGGGCCCATAGTGGAAACTGATGTAATCAGTCCCAAGACAGTTTCTGTCACACCTAGTGGCACTGGCCTTGCCACACTGGCTGCTTGTCCCCTTACAATGGATAAGTACAGGCAGACAGTTTCAATAAATGGTGTTGAGGCCTTGGCCTACAGGGACACAGGTGCCAGTTTCACTTTGGTGACTGAAAACCTAGTGCCTCCTGAACAACACATCATTGGACAACAGTATAAGATTATTGATGTCCATAACTCCACTAAGTTTCTTCCCTTAGCTATAATTCAGTTTAGTTGGGGTGGAGTTACTGGCCCTAAGCAGGTGGTGGTATCACCTAGCTTACCTGTAGACTGTCTCTTAGGTAATGACCTAGAGGCCTCAGGTTGGGCTGATGTAGAGTTTTATGCCCATGCAGCCATGCTGGGCATCCCTGAGGAATTGTTCCCTCTCATTTCAACTGAAATGAAAAAGCAAAGGAGAGAAGGCCTGAAAACTCAGGATCCCTCTCCATCAACAGGTAAAAAGGGTATCACAGTATCCCCTAACCACCCTACCATTCAGGATACTATTCCTGTGGTGGGAGAAACCTCTCCTGGGGTGGCACCTGTTCCAAGGGAATCATCAGCTGGCAAAGCTGGACTCCCTGAGGTGGAAGTACCTCTCTGTGGGATAACTAACATTGGTGAGAAAAAGAGCACCATTTTAGTTAACATGGAGCATCCCTCCAACCCTCCCAGAGAAACTTTAGTGCAAAAACCCTGCACTACCTCACAACACTTAGGACAGCATCCCTGCCCTAGTGTGGAGCTCATAGGACAGCATCCCTGCCCTGCTCCAACTCAAGAGAAACAGCATCCCTGTTCTCTCTTCCAGCCAGATGGACAAAGTTTTTGCCCAGCTATGGCTTTTCTGAGACAGCATCCCTGTCTGGCATTTCCATCACTACAAATAGGTTCAGTGGACAATTCCCACTGCTCTAAACTAAAACTTACTGATAGAAACTCTGAAAATACATCTTCACATTGTTGCTTAGCTAAAAAACTTCAAACAGGGTGGTTTACATCCCCACAGGGAAGTAACCATATAGTGGATGATAAAGGGAGTAACCAGTCTATTGCAGAGCTACTCTCTACTTATCACCACTTAGACAATAAAGTCTCAACTGGCCAAGGTTAGCCTTATTGTCCTTCGTTTGGGGGGGGTTGTGTGAGAAGGTAGCCTCTTTCTAGCCTTGTTACCCCCACTTTTGGCCTGTTTGTGAGTGTATGTCAGAGTGTTTGTCACTGTTTTCACTGTCTCACTGGGATCCTGATAGCCAGGCCTCAGTGCCCATAGTGAAAACACTATATTTTCAGTATGGTTGTTATGTGTCACTGGGATCCTGCTGGTCAGGACCACAGTGCTCATAGGTTTGTGGCCTATATGTATGTGTCACTGGGACCCTGTCACACAGGGCCCCAGTGCTCATAGGTGTGCATGTATATGTTCCCTGTGTGGTGCCTAACTGTCTCACTGAGGCTCTGCTAACCAGAACCTCAGTGGTTATGCTCTCTCATTACTTTCAAATTGTCACTAACAGGCTAGTGACCAATTTTACCAATTTACATTGGCTTACTGGAACACCCTTATAATTCCCTAGTATATGGTACTGAGGTACCCAGGGTATTGGGGTTCCAGGAGATCCCTATGGGCGGCAGCATTTCTTTTGCCACCCATAGGGAGCTCTGACAATTCTTACACAGGCCTGCCACTGCAGCCTGAGTGAAATAACGTCCACGTTGTTTCACAGCCATTTTACACTGCACTTAAGTAACTTATAAGTCACCTATATGTCTAACCTTTACCTGGTAAAGGTTAGGTGCAAAGTTACTTAGTGTGAGGGCACCCTGGCACTAGCCAAGGTGCCCCCACATTGTTCAGAGCCAATTCCCTGAACTTTGTGAGTGCGGGGACACCATTACACGCGTGCACTACATATAGGTCACTACCTATATGTAGCTTCACAATGGTAACTCCGAATATGGCCATGTAACATGTCTATGATCATGGAATTGCCCCCTCTATGCCATCCTGGCATAGTTGGCACAATCCCATGATCCCAGTGGTCTGTAGCACAGACCCTGGTACTGCCAAACTGCCCTTCCTGGGGTTTCACTGCAGCTGCTGCTGCTGCCAACCCCTCAGACAGGCATCTGCCCTCCTGGGGTCCAGCCAGGCCTGGCCCAGGATGGCAGAACAAAGAACTTCCTCTGAGAGAGGGTGTGACACCCTCTCCCTTTGGAAAATGGTGTGAAGGCAGGGGAGGAGTAGCCTCCCCCAGCCTCTGGAAATGCTTTCTTGGGCACAGATGTGCCCAATTCTGCATAAGCCAGTCTACACCGGTTCAGGGACCCCTTAGCCCCTGCTCTGGCGCGAAACTGGACAAAGGAAAGGGGAGTGACCACTCCCCTGACCTGCACCTCCCCTGGGAGGTGTCCAGAGCTCCTCCAGTGTGCTCCAGACCTCTGCCATCTTGGAAACAGAGGTGCTGCTGGCACACTGGACTGCTCTGAGTGGCCAGTGCCACCAGGTGACGTCAGAGACTCCTGCTGATAGGCTCCTTCAGGTGTTAGTAGCCTATCCACTCTCCTAAGTAGCCAAACCCTCTTTTCTGGCTATTTAGGGTCTCTGTCTCTGGGGAAACTTTAGATAACGAATGCATGAGCTCAGCCGAGTTCCTCTGCATCTCTCTCTTCACCTTCTGATAAGGAATCGACTGCTGACCGCGCTGGAAGCCTGCAAACCTGCAACATAGTAGCAAAGACGACTACTGCAACTCTGTAACGCTGATCCTGCTGCCTTCTCGACTGTTTTCCTGCTTGTGCATGCTGTGGGGGTAGCCTGCCTCCTCTCTGCACCAGAAGCTCCGAAGAAATCTCCCGTGGGTCGACGGAATCTTCCCCCTGCAACCGCAGGCACCAAAAAGCTGCATTACCGGTCCCTTGGGTCTCCTCTCAGCACAACGAGCGAGGTCCCTCGAATCCAGCGACTCTGTCCAAGTGACCCCCACAGTCCAGTGACTCTTCAGCCCAAGATTGGTGGAGGTAAGTCCTTGCCTCACCTCGCTGGGCTGCATTGCTGGGAACCGCAACTTTGCAGCTACTCCGGCCCCTGTGCTCTTCCGGCGGAAATCCTTCGTGCACAGCCAAGCCTGGGTCCACGGCACTCTAACCTGCATTGCACGACTTTCTAAGTTGGTCTCCGGCGATGTGGGACTCCTTTGTGCAACTTCGGCGAGCACCATTTCACGCATCCTCGTAGTGCCTGTTTCTGGCACTTCTCTGGGTGCTACCTGCTTCAGTGAGAGCTCTTTGTCTTGCTCCACGTCCCCTCTCTCTTCAGGTCCAATTTGCGACCTCCTGGTCCCTCCTGGGCCCCAGCAGCGTCCAAAAACGCCAAACGCACGATTTGCAACTAGCAAGGCTTGTTGGCGTCCTTCCAGCGGGAAAACACTTCTGCACAACTCTGCAAGGCGAGACGGATCCGTCCACCAAAGGGGAAGTCTCTAGCCCTTTTCGTTCCTGCAGAAACCTCAGCTTCTTCTGTCCAGTCGAAGCTTCTTTGCACCCGCAGCTGGCATTTCCTGGGCATCTGTCCATCTCCGACTTGCTTGTGACTTTTGGACTTGGTCCCCTTGTTCCACAGGTACCCTAGATTGGAAATTCACAGTTGTTGCATTGCTGGTTTGTGTCTTTCCTGCATTATTCCTCTAACACGACTACTTTGTCCTTAGGGGAACTTTAGTGCACTTTGCACTCACTTTTCAGGGTCTTGGGGAGGGTTATTTTTCTAACTCTCACTATTTTCTAATAGTCCCAGTGACCCTCTACAAGGTCACATAGGTTTGGGGTCCATTCGTGGTTCGCATTCCACTTTTGGAGTATATGGTTTGTGTTGCCCCTATCCCTATGTTTCCCCATTGCATCCTATTGTAACTATACATTGTTTGCACTGTTTTCTAAGACTATACTGCATATTTTTGCTATTGTGTATATATATATTGTGTATATTTCCTATCCTCTCACTGAGGGTACACTCTAAGATACTTTGGCATATTGTCATAAAAATAAAGTACCTTTATTTTTAGTATAACTGTGTATTGTGTTTTCTTATGATATTGTGCATATGACACTAGGTGGTACTGTAGTAGCTTCACACGTCTCCTAGTTCAGCCTAAGCTGCTCTGCTAAGCTACCATTATCTATCAGCCTAAGCTGCTAGACACCCTATACACTAATAAGGGATAACTGGGCCTGGTGCAAGGTGCAAGTACCCCTTGGTACTCACTACAAGCCAGTCCAGCCTCCTACAGGCCCCACTAAGATTTTCAGTGTCTGCTAAGCAGACATTGAAAATCGCGACGGGTGCCACTGCACCCGTCGCACCCCTTCGACTCCGCCGGCTCCATTCGGAGCCGGCATCCTCGTAGAAGGGGGTTTCCTGCTGGGCCGGCGGGCGGCCTTCTGGCGGTCACCCGCCGGCCCAGCGGGAAAGCCAGAATGGCCGCCGCGGTCTTTTGACCGCGGTGCGGTCATTCGGCGGTTCCCGCTTGGCGGGCGGTGACCGCCGCCCGCCAATGTAGGAATGACCCCCATAATATTATTCATCTTTATCTGAGAGAGTTTTTTTGTTAACCCTTCCCCATTCCTATATCATGCAACTTGTAGACAAGCAATGATGAGTACCATATGGATTTGTTTTCAGTTAAGTAGTTGAAATTCCTTGAAATTTTTTAACTGCGGGATATCAACAAACATGTATATTTCCTCCTTCTCCTGGTAAAATTCATCCAAAATCATCCCTTTTAGAGAGAGTTTTACATTTACATACTTTCACATATTTGCACCAACTCGGATGTACACTTTGGCCATCATTACAAACCTGGCGGTAAATCCTGCTTACCGCTGTGCTGACGGCCAGCGAGATACCGTGGCTGAGGCGGAAATCCGCTACTGGTATGTCGACCCAGTTCTCGTAATCCGCACAATACAGACACCCACACCAAACGTCAGTGATAAATTGGCGATAGCAAAACCTACACCGTCACACCAACAGAACCTTGCAAACACTATCAAGACCCACGAATCAATGCAGCAGTCACTCAACCGCGGTAATCCATTGGCGGTACACACCGCCGCACCCAAAATACACACACATTCACAAAACACAACCACATCGGACAATTCAAAATACACACACCTGATACACATACACACACCCACACACTCACACCACTATAAAACACACACCCACATTACCCACAAACCTTTACAATGATATACTTGGAAGAAACAGAGAGAGAGAGAATAGCAAACACAACACCAGCATCGACAGGCACACCACACCATCACTTATTCAACGAGATTGACATCATGCCCATCCTCCTGCAGCAATGGCACCTGGCGTCGCAAAGCAACGTTGTGCAAGATATAGAATGGCACAATGATCTGGCACACCTTCTTCGGTGAGTAGTATAGGGAGCCACCTGTCAGATGGAGGCACCGGAACCTGGCCTTCAGGAGGCCGAAAGTATGCTCAATTATCCTCCTAGTTTGCCCATGTGCCTCATTGTAGCGTTCCTCTGCCCTTGTCCTGGGATTCCTCACTGAGGTCGGTAGACAACCCCATACTCAGACACCTGTGTAAACTGTCTTGGGTTCTTGGGCTCACCTATTAGCCACTTGGAGTTGCCCCATCACATAAGGGATGCTGCTATTCCTCAAAATGTAAGCGTCATGCACTGAGCCAGGATACTTAGCATTCACATGGGAGAAGTACTGTTCTGCCAAACACATCATCTGCACATTCATCGAATGGTAGCTTTTGCGGTTTCTGTACACCTGTTCATTCCTGCGGGGGGACAAATGCCACATGTGTACCATCAATTGCACCAATGAGGTTGGGGATATGTCCCCGGGCGTAGAAATCACATTTCACTGTGGGCAAATCCTCCACCAGGGGGAATACGATGTAGCTGCACATGTATTTCAGCAGGGCAGACAACACTCTGGACAACACGTTAGAGAGCATTGGCTGAGACATCCCTGATGCCATGGCCACTGTAGTTTGGAAGCAACCACTGGCCAGGAAATGGAGTACTAACAGGACCTGCACTAGAGGGGGGATTCCGGTGGGATGGCGGATAGTTGACATCAGGTCAGGCTCCAACTGGACACACAGTTCATGGATTGTGGCACGATCAAGACTGTAGCTGATAATGATGTGTCTGTCTTCCATTGACAGGCCATCTCATCATCATCTGCCCCAGCGGACGTGCCCTATGGAGGAGAAGGGTGAGCAGAGGGTCATACACCACGTAGATTTCACAAGGGTGTTTAGAACAAATGTGATGTAATTGGTGTTTTGCGCTGTATGTCCGTATTCCTGCCCAAAAGTGCTTTGACGCAGTTAGTTGGCCTGCCATGTGGCCCCCTGAAATGGCGGCTGCCTGACCTGTGAGGAGGGACAAGGGGAAATGAGGTAACTGTGCTGGCGTTGTGCAGCGTCACAGTAGGCGGACGTAAACTGCAGCACAATTCATCATTGGATATCATTGGGCCCTATGGGTTCCAGGAGTAAATGACGATGTACGCCAGCGCTGATGGCACGCACCGCCGCGGACGTGATCTCCATTTTCTAACTGTTCAATCACTTGATACCTGACCTGACCTTCAACAGGAGAAGACCTACACTGCAAGTGCTGCTGTGACCTGAGTCTGGAAGTGACAATGGCTACAGTGTCTGGGGAAAGGGCCCCTGCCTTCACCGCAGAGGAGTTGGACAACCTGGTGGCTGGGGTCCTCCCCCAGTACACGCTACTCTACGGTCCACCAGACAAACAGGTGAGTACACTGTGAGCATGATGGATGGGACATGAATGTATGGAGTGGCGTTGATGGAAGATACCGTTGGGGGGGCAGAGGCAACCATGTGAGGATGGTCAGTATATGTGTTTTTGGGCCAGGGTGGGAGGTTGTGGCCAATGAGTAAGATGAACCGGACGGGTGAGTAAAATCCATTCTCTTGTTACTTTTCCTCTAGGTCAGCACTCACCAGAAGAAGGGTATTTGGTGTGCCATCGGCAAGGAAGTGCGGACCCAGGGGTCTACCATGGACGGAGCACCCACTGCCGCAAAAGATGGGAGGACCTGCGCCGCTGGAGCAAGAAGATGGTGGAGGCCCAGCTGGGAATGGCCTCCGAACGTGGAAGGGGTGCCTGTCGCGCCATGACCCCCCCGATGTACCGGATCCTGGCGGTGGCATATCCAGAGTTGGATGGACGCTTGAGGGGCTCACAGCAGCCACAAGGGGGTGAGTACAGTCTCATTCAGCTGAATATTCACGCTTTATAAGGTTTCTGGGTTCGGGAAGTGGGCTGTAGGTTCCCCTAGGCCAGGGCAAACGTGGCAGGGTAGATCCATTGTTAGACAGGCTCAGTGGCAGTCCAAGCCCAAAAGTGGTAGTGGCCCCCTACACCTAGTCAGGCTCCTGTGGGTTCCAGGTGTGCTTCAAGTGGGTCTAGCCACAGTCCCCCATGGGCATGTGATTATCCCCTGAACTGTTAGTGCATGGCCTAGTGCATAGGGCTGCTCCCTGTGTGTTGTGTCCGCCAACAGTGGTGTTGTTGCTGGCATTGACCATGTGTCTCCTCTATCTTTCCCCCCTTTTTGTTTTGTCACCCTGTCCTTGTGTGCATTATCATCATGTGGCGGAGGAGCATTGGCACCGGAGCAGGAGGGAGCTGCAACCCACATGGCCCAGGAGGGTGAATGTACGGAGTCTGAAGGCACCAGTGGGACGGAGGGCGAGGGGAGCTCCACGACGGGGACAGGAGGAGACACCAGTGACAGCAACTCCTCCTCTGATGGGAGCTCCCTTGCGGTGGCAGGCACCTCTGTGCCCACCGCATCAACAGGTACAGCCGCCACCCCCCACCAGCCCCACCCTCCCAGCAGCCCCTCAGCAAGTTTCCAAGGCCCACTCACCCAGGAGGGTGGGCATCTCCTTCGCCCCAGGCACCTCAGTCCCTGCCCCAGTCAGCCCTGCTGCCCTCAGTGAGGACACAATTGACCTCCTGGGATCCCTCACTGTTGGGCAATCAACCATTTTGAATGCCATCCAAGGTGTCGAGAGGCATTTGAGCAAACAAATGCATACCTGGGGGGCATTCATTCTGGTGTGGCAGGCCAACAGAGAGCATTTCAGGCTCTGGCCTCAGCACTGAAGGCAGCCATTGTCTCTGTCTCCATCCTCCCCCCTCCAACTTTCACTACCCAGACCCAATCCCCTGTACTTCATCCTATCCTAAGCACACCTTCAGATCTGCATGCACACTCATCAACACACAAGAGTGGACATAGCAAACATAAGCACCACACATCCCACAGGCACTCACACAAGCACTATCCCCATGCAGACACAGCAACATCCACTGCCTCCACTGTGTCCCCCTACTCCACGTCCTCCTCCTCCCTCCCAGTCTCGTCTCCACTCACACCTGCATGCACTACATCCTCAGCCACTACCTCCAGCACTCCCATCACAACACACCGCTCACGTTGAATCACCACCCCCACTACCATGCACACGTCCCCTGTGTCCTCTCCCAGTGTGTCTGTGAGCCCTCCTTCCAAATTACACGGACGCCAGCTGACACCCACTAAACAGCCATCCACCTCATAATAGCCTCCAGTCCATGCACCTTCACCCAAATTCAGCAGACGTACACCTCCTACAACCACTACCTCTTCCTCCACTCCCAAACCCCCTCCATCTTCCCGTCCCAGTGTGTCTAAAAAACTTTTCCTCGCTAACATTTACCTGTTCCCTACACCCCCCTCATCCTTCACCTAGGGCCAGGATGTCCAGATCCCAGCCCAGCACCTTAGCCACCAAATCCTCGAGCAGTGTGGTCCATGCAAGTCCAGTAACATTGCGGGCCGCACCCATCAGGGCTGCCAGTGTGCCACCTAGTGAGGCCAGGGATCACCCTATTCCGCCACCTGCCAAGGTGAAGAAAGGGACAACATGCCGTAGGGAAAAGCCGCACCAACCACCCAGCAAGGCCTCCTCCAAAACAAAAGAGGACAGTGCCAAGGTCCCAGTAGCGACTTCCAAGGTGGGGAAGGGACACAAGGCTAACGGGAAGTCATCTCAAGGCACGGAGCCTCAGGGTGAGGGACTGGTGACACCCTTTCTGCAGGACAGAACAGCAACCTGTACGGCAGTGGCCACCGCCGCAACCACCGCCATCTGCACACCCACCTGCACGTCTGCTGCCTCTGCTACAGTTCCCAGCATCATCCCCAGTGGGCAGCCGTCTGAGGCTGCAGGAGCTGTCCTGGTCTCTCCCTCCACAGGTGCTGACACATGCACCACTGGCAGCATCTCCACCACTGACACCGCTGCAAACACCGCCACCTGCCCCGCGACGTGCCCAGCCAGTGCCACCACAGTGGACATCAGCAGCATCCCCAGTGGGCAGCCGTCTGAGGCTGCAGGAGACGTCCTGGTCTCTCCCTCCACAGGTGCTGACACATGCACCCCCGGCAGCATCTCCGCCGCTGACACCGCCGCAACCACCGCCACCACCGCCACCTGCCCCGCGATGTGCCCAGCCAGTGCCACCACAGCGGACATCAGCAGCATCCCCAGTGGGCAGCCGTCCGAGGCTGCAGGAGATGTCCTGGACCCTGCACAGAGTACATGAGGCACCACAACCAGCACTGGCAGTACCAACAGTTGGCAGTCTAAGTCGCCACAGGGTGGAGTGTGTCTCTGCCTCCTTGGAGTATCATGCTACCTGTTCCCAGGAAATCTCATGGTTCAGACACCCATGTGAGGGAATGGGAACTGCCACACCCCAGGAGCAGCATCCTTGGGCACCAAGCCCCCTCCAGAACCAGTGGAGAGATACATCCACTACCACAGTCTTTGGCAGGATGAAGCACTCTGGGTACTAGGCCCCCTCCAGAACCAGTGGAGAGATACATCCACTACCCATATCCTTGGCAGGATGAAGCACTCTGGGCACTAGGCCCCCTCCAGAACCATTGGAGAGATACATCCACTACCCCAGTCCTTGGCAGGATGAAGCACTCTGGGCACTAGGCCCCCTCCAGAACCAGTGGAGAGATACATCCACTACCCATATCCTTGGCAGGATGAAGCACTCTGGACACTAGGCCCCCTTCAGAACTAGTGGAGAGATACATCCACTCACACAGTCCTTGGCAGGGTGAAGCACTCTGGGCACCATGCCCCCTTTAGATCCAGTGGAGAACAGCATCCACTGGACAGACTGTGGCTTTGCACTCCCCAGGAGCAAGCAGTGGGCCACTCACCCACTTGAAAGACTTGAGAGACTGTGGCATTGCACTCCCCAGGACCAAGCAGTGGGCAGTGTACCCACTTGAGAGACTTGAGAGACTGTGGCATTGCACTCACCAGGACCAAGCAGTGGGCAGTGCAGTCACTTGAGAGACTGTGGCTTTGCACTCCCCAGGACCAAGCAGTGGGAAGTGCACCCACTTGGGAGAATTGAGAGACTGTGGCTTTGCACTGCCCAGGACCAAGCAGTGGGTAGTGCACCCACTTGAGAGACTGTGGCTTTGTACTCCCCAGGAGCAAGCAGTGGACAAACCACCCACTTGAGAGACTGTGACTTTGCACTCCCCAGGATCAAGCAGTGGGCATGCAGCCCCCTCGAGGAGCAGTGGCATTGTGCCATCATCCAGCTGAGGTGCCCTCCCTCCCCTTCCCCCTGAGGTGCCTGTTTTTTTTCAACCTGATGCCCCAGCAGTGTTCTCTCCATTTTGAGGCAGGTATCATGTATGGGCTTTGCCCATGCATTTTGGGACCACTGGTCCACGGACAATGAATGGAACACTATCCGGACTTGTGTAGTTGCTGTATATATTTGTATATAATGATCTGTTACAGCCCTGTTTCCCTATCTGAATTTTCAATGATTACACTCGTTACAATCATTTCATTTTGTCCTTGCGTTCTTCCAGAGGGCTACGGGGTGTATCTGTGATGTATTTGGATGTGTTTGTGTGTATGGTGTTGTGGGTGAGGGTGGGGGTGGGGGTGTTGCGTGTGTCTGTCACTCTCTTTTTCCTCCCCCCTCCCCTGTGTGCTAGGTGTAGTACTCACTGTGGTTGTTGCTGCCGTCTTTGTTGTTCCTGGTAGAAGAGGAGGTAAACCAACACTGGTAGCACCTGTAACTCGGGCTCCATGGCTTCCTGGTTCCTCGTTGGGAGTCGAGAGGTGAGTGGTTTCCGTTCCAAGTCCTGTTTCCGCCGTGCTTTTGATGGCGTTGGTACCGCCCCGGAAAAGCTGGCGAATGGGAGGGTTGTAATGGGGTGGGCGGTACATTGTCTTCCGCCTGTCTGTTGGCGGTTACCGCCACGGTGTTTGTTTCTACCGCCTTGGCGGTTGGAATGTTAAAGTGGCTGTCTGTGTTGGCGCTTTCCACCAAGGTCATGATTCCATTTTTTTCACCGCCGGCCTGTTAGCGGTATTACCGCCGCTTTTAGACCGACCACCAGGGTTGTAATGAGGGCCTTTGTCTTTTGTTGCAACTGTAGCGTCATCTAGATAAATGTAATATAAATATATATATATATATATATATATATATATATATATATATATCATCTGATCTTTGGGGGCAGGTTCGTTGATACACAATTTTGGATCATGGTATTGGAATTTATACACTGTCGAACAGGAATGTGACATATTGTGTTATATATTTATTTGTTGCAAACCATATTGAAGTAAATATATAGTACTTTATCAGCACATGGCTGAATACATATTGACACCTGTCTCAGTACTTATTTACATATGTTCTCAAAAATTATATATTTGCAATGTATAAATTACCAGCAGCGTCAAACCATACATCATTGACAAAAACATGGGGTTGGTCACATCATTATGGCACTAACAGCATTTTTCACTTTTTTTCATTTCACCTCTTTTCAATTTAATCTTTTTAATTTTTGAAATATGTTTATTCTTTTTTCCTTACTTTGTGCACTCATGGTTGTGTCAGTATACATGCACCTCTTATTCAAAAAAGTGTAACCTTGTATTTCTCTACTCATCAATATTGCAGGTTTTTTGTTTGAGCCACAACAAAAATAAATGGATCTATTGATTTGCATGATATTAATCAAGAATGACAAGATATTGTAGATCTCATGCTCTGTTTAAAATTGCAGGGCAAAAGTAGGTCTAATTTTTTGTATAATTATGTACCAATTGAATCAGACTTGAGCCCATATTTATACTCTGTTTGGGCCAGATTTGCCTCATTTTTTTTACGCAAATTTGGCACATACTTAACTCCATATTTATACTTTGACACTAGACCCGTCCAGCACCAAAGTTGTGGAGTTTGAGTCATTTTCGGGACGTGAAAACCTAACTTGCGCTAATGACATGCAAGGTAGGCATTCCCGTGCAAAAAATGACTCTAAGGCATGTGCGTCTTATTTATCCTCCCGCGTCATTTTGATGCACAGGAGGAGGTGGGCCTTAAAAAACGGCACCCAGACGGATTTGTGCCATTTTTTAATGCCTGGGTCAGGGCAGGGTTTAAGAGACCTGTGGGCTAATTTCCATGGTCTGCGACCTTGAAAGCAGCCCACAGGTGCCCTTCCCTACCCCCAGGACACCCCCTGACACCCTTGCCTACCCCTGGAGGACACCCATGGATGGGGGGACCCATCTACCGGTAGTAGAGGTAGGTAGAGGAAAGTAATTTTTTCTTTTTTTTTTAGGTGGCATGGGGGGGCCTAACTTGGGCCCCCCTACATGCCACTCTGCCCAATGGCCATGCCCAGGGGACAGAAGTCACCTGGGCATGGCCATTGGGCAGGGGGGCATGACTCCTATTTCCATGGGGGTTGTGAGTCAAAAAATGACGCTAGTCAGGTTAGAGTCATTTTTTTTTACACTAACCTGACTTGCACCATTCTTTGAACCACAACTCCCAGTGTTCCCTGCAACTCCGCTGCCCAGTTAGAGTAATTTATTTTGACGCTAACCAGGCCGCTGCGTCGGCTACCGTCATTCCTTAAATATGACGCCCGTCTGGCGCGTTGAAATGGCAGTAGCCAGCGTTAAACTTTTTATAGCAAACCTGTGCTGGTGCAGGTTTTTGTCAAAAAGTATAAATATGGGCCTTGATTTTGTAGTATGTTGTAACTCTCTATGCATTCAGATTCGTATTTTCAGGGGAAACCCAACACACAGAAATTCCTTTGAGAAAGGCTTCTGTGAAGCCGAAATGCGTCAGTACTCAGCCCGATTAAACGGTTGGATAACCTCAATTGGTGTGCCGCTTCTTGTTTACCGTGAATTTAATGGGATAACAGTTATGTAGTTATTTTTGACAAAGCTGAGGACTGTCACGAGAGTCGCCAACGCTAGGCAGCTTGTCAGTGCAATCGTGGTGCCTGTGTGTAAATTTATCGTTCCCTCAAATTAGCCAGAACTATTACTTCAGCAAAAATATGCCACAACAAGCGTATTCATTTGAACGCCCATTGGGCCGACAGGGCCTGAGCTCCCCCTCTCTCATTTGCCGTAGCCCGGGCTATACAGCCTCAGCTTCAAGGACACAGGCAGTTCTTGGGCAGTTGTGGGCTGGCTGGGCTCGGCCAGACTCCGGAGACGCATTTGCAGTATTTCGCATGTCTTCAAAAGACCATTTATTTGTAAACAAGTCTTCAGTCTGCTTTCACTTCATCCTGTGTCCCTTGCCGTCATTGTACTTTTAATAACTCTTGCTGCCACAGTGGGGAGGTATATTCAGGGCCACTGGGATTATGCGAAAGTGGAGGGCCAAGTTATGCTGCATGGTTAAGTCAATTGTGTGGCAAGGGAAGGCAAATTATGGAGCACATTTTGTGTTAGCATTACTTCATTATTCTGTAATTTCAAAATTTAACAATGCCTGGGCATTAGTTGCATGTCATTAGTACCAGTTTAACACCTAAATATAGCAACAAGCTAAAGAACTGTGACCGGTCAACCTTTGCAACCGGCGTACACTGCGAAAATTCATGTTGCTGCGTTTTTAGTAGTAACTTTTAAACCGTTTGAGTTAGAAACAATTTTTTGGGGGTAAAATCTGCAGATTATGCGATGGATTAGGTGGTAAACAGAAAATTTGCAATTATGCGAAAATCGCAATGGCCACATAGTCGTATAGCTCCAGTGGCTCTGAGTATATTTCAGGGACAATATATTATAGGGAGTGCCAAGTCAGAGCTCAGCAATTATCAGGATTCACTCTAAGGGCTATACTGCAAACAAAGCCCTCTGCATGGTATGTAAATGGTTGTGTAAAAAATGTGCTAAAGACTCTTCAAAACTGTATTTATTTAATGTGAAAGACTTTCACTTCAGAACACTAGATTGAACTGCTGCGTTAGGTGACATTTATCAGAGGTCTTAGAGTAGTTTTACTAACTTTATGCACAGAGCTTGCAGATGTTTATTTGGAATTCACCTTTAAGGGCAAAACTTGTTTAGCACTGCAAGTTGCCTGAAAGTAATGCAAAGCAGCTCTTTGTTCTGCTTTACTTTACTTTGCGTCAAGGGGCTGTTTCAAGGGCAGTTCATAAATGGTTTTTAATGCAAAGCCCCATCTACTTACAATAGTAGAGCGGGCTTTGTGTCACAAATATCGGCTCTTTGACGCAGGTGTTAAAAAGGAGAACATATTTTATTTCTCCAAATGTTTCTCACTTAGCATCTGTGCTGAAGTGTACAGCATGCATTCAAAAGGGAAAAGTGTTAGATTTTGTTAAGATATGGTATTTTGAACACAGTGCATAACCTACGTCACACATCGCACACGCAGCCTTTCACTATCGTGCAAAATGTGTGTATTGCGCAGATTGTTCATCAGCGCTCACTTAATACATATGGAACTGTCCTGCTCTCTCATGCAATGTAGTGCTGCAACTTTGGTTGCTGCGCTGCTTTGTGCGAGTTTTTAGTAAATCTATCCAATAGTTTCTGAACATACACCTAGATATAATAATGCCTCCAATGATTTTGCTATTAGTGAACCAAGATACAAGTATATTAATATGTTGTTAACCCTGCAAGAGTTTTAATAACAAATGGAGCAACATTAATATTCATCAAACATATACATTCTGGTTTTTGAAGAGCATACGTCCTAAAATGAACTTTTTTTAAGGTACACTAAAATAAGAGGATAAAAGAAAAGGAGGTACATTGAAATACGGTAATTGCCTAGGATCATAAAATTTATTAAATTAGGTAAATCTTTTGATCCTGGGATCCTTGTTTCTTGTTGCAGAATTCAGCCACTAGATGAAGGGGCAAGGGGCTTGGTTATTGACAAAGGCAGGTGGGTGGCTCAGGCCACATGAAGTCTTGGCTCGAGGTTCCAAAAATACAACTTACTGAGTCAAACTTCTGGATTTGGTTCTGGTCTTCAGTGGCTCGGACACCTCTAGGAAAGGGAATTTGTCCAAAAAGCGGACATATTGTTGCAGGATCAGCTGATAATTGATTTTCTCTGCCCAAAGTCTCTGATTCACATCTTGATAATCCTAGTTTAAATTACACCTGAAACCCCACTTGTCAACCATCAATGGCATGGGGCTTTCCTTAAAGCATCTTGAGATACATTGTCTTGCACTCACAAGGGCTCTCCACTCACCTAATACTCACACAGATCATTTTCCTCTCACATGCACCCATACACACAATGGTCATACAGCTGTCACCTGGGAAAGCCAATAACTCAGCACCCCACCCTGCCACCGCTATGCAGATACATCCTCCTCCCACCAAATAATGATGCACAAATCAGCGTGGCGGATAGTCAATGCCGAATGACCAATTGCGGTACGCCTCGCCATGGCCAGCAATGGGACTCACCAACAACAAATGCACACATTGGAAAATTTGAAAGCCACACACCTGACACACATCCACAACACTATAAAACGCTCACATACGCACACCACAATCATTTGCATCACAATAGCAAGACAGATATTGACAACATAACACGCATAAACTGAACTAACCACCACACAAGTCACATACACAAATACACCACCAAAACACATACATACCCCAAACACCATCAAAAGCCACACACACAACCACACAACAGCACCCTCACCAATACACCTACAACACACCACCCACAACACACACCATGGCACCCCCTAAGCACCCCACTTCACAGACAGGGAGCTAAGCACCATGGTGGATGAAATACTCAGGGTCGAGCCACAACTATTCGGGCCACAGGTGCAGCAGACACCCATGGCCAGGAAGGTGGAGCTATGGCAGACGATTGTCAACAAGGTCAATGCAGTGGGAAACCATCCACGCACAAGGGACGACATTCGGAAGAGATGGAACGACCTGCGCAGGAAGGTCCGTCAGTGGCATCCAGGCACAACATCGCAGCACAAAAGACTGCTGGTGGTCCCCCACCTACACCCCCGAATACACCTACTGGGAGGAGAAGGTCCTGGCTAACCTGCACCCGGACAGCCTCACCGGACTAACTGAAGGACAGGACTCAGGTAAGTCAACTACAATACCTTACCAATCACCACACCTGTAATGCATGTATCACCCCATCCCACTCACTACCTCTAGGGCCCCATCCCTACCCAGTCCCCAATAGCCACATCCAACTAACCTGCATGCCCACAATCCCACAAACAGAACACCATACATCCCCCTGGGCAGAGTAAGCTATCCCTGCATAGAAGCCCTAGTGGCACTACAGCACCCACAATGCACCTCCACCCCACACATAAAATGCAACCAAATTTACACGAAAGGACCTTGCATGCCACGACAGGGGAATATAACCATCAAATAATGCAGAGCAGTGCTGCAATTGACGATAAAGTACCTAACACCCACCTGCCTATTCCTACACACACAGGCACCACCACCCATGCCACCTGGATGTAGATGTTGAGTGCCAGCGCTCCACCTCAAGGCTTAGGCACCACTTAGGAGAGTGCAGAGGGATGCCTTGAAATAGAGGAACTCCCTGGCCCATCACACAGTCCTGGACTGTCACCCTCCAGCAGCCCCACCCAGGATACCACTGATACCCCTACCACCCAGCCACCATCATCAGCTCTGGCCAAACGACTCCACACCAGTGTCTCAAGGCCTAAGACTGGCAGCCCACATGTACAGAGGCCAGAGTCTCCACCCACCAACAGGCAGGATGGCACACTGCACCTGGGACTGCCAGACCTGTGCAGGGGACACAAGCACAGGGTCTAGGCCCAGTGGCAGGGCATCAGTGGCCCAGGGGGTTGGCCAAAGGATGGGTGCAGCAGCCCAGGAGGTGATATCCAAGGTCCTGGGTGCATATTACCGTTACCAGGACTGGATGGGCCAGATCTTAGCCTCCTTGAAGCAGAATCAGAGGCTGCAGGTAGCACACCACCTGGAGGCCATGGAGCAATGGAAGCAGCTCAATGCCACCATGGCCTCCATTGCAGGGGTGCTGCAGCACCAGTACCACAGACAGCCTGAGTCCTCCACCCACCTTCAGGATCCTACCACTAGCCAGGACACTGCCCTGCCATCTACATATGCAGTATCCACTGGACTGGGGGTACTGCCAGAGGATTCACAGGACATCAGCACCCCTACCCATGCATCCCAGCTGCACCTTCACAAATGTGGCCTCTGACCCAGAAATGCCACTGAAACACCAGCCAAGACCAAGACCAGCGCCAGAAAGTGACTCTGCCTAGAACTGTCTCCCTTGTGTGCCACTGAGCTACCTTGTTGACTTGCCACTGCCAGCACACCATCTTCCAATGGCCCCAAGGACTATACCCCAGTGCAACCAACAGCTGAGCATATGTACCCGAGTATGCTGTTCCCCATGTGCCCAATCCCTTTCTCTGTCCCAAAACTTATGTATATATTGCCATTGAATAAAAACATCTGCACACTCAAATGATATGTCCTTAATCAATATGAGAGATGAATTCTGAATGTAAATGCATTAGCCAGTTACCATCATAATCCCACATTTATTGCAGGAGGGGATCCAATACATTGTTGTGTCTGAACTATGTCACACTGTACATAAAATTGCATTCCCTGGCACCTGCCACTTTAGTAATGATTTAACATTGTCACTGACACCACAGTACTTATTTCATGAGTCAGACTGAAACTGCAGTGAAGACATCAGCATCATTGAACAGTACCTTAAAGTCAATGGAAGAATAGGCAGAATAGGTGGGTCCTGGAGTTGAGATCTTCCCCTTCTTCTTCCTCACCAACATTCTCGTCCCCTCTCTGAGGTTGCAGGGCTGGTTGGACAGCACCTTCCTCTTCCAGAAGGGAGATAGCTTTCCTCATAGCCATGTTGTGCATCCTGAGGCAGGCCACCACTATCTTACACACCTTGTCAGGGACATAGCACAGGGATCCCCCAGAGAGATGGAGGCAACAACATCTAGCTTTCAGGAGACCAATGGTGTGCTCAGTCACCCTCCTTGTAAGTCCATGGGCCTCATTATAATTCCTCTCTGCATCTGTCCTGGGATTCCTCGCAGGTGTCAGGAGCCATTGCAAGTTTGGGTAGCCAGAATCACCTGCAAAAGTGGGCGAAAGAGGACTTGAACAAACTGCCTGTACTTGCATACAGCCTGACTGTCAGCTATGTACTGATCCAGTGTCATACACACTCACCAATGAGCCATCCTCTTTCCCCTTGTAGTTGTTCCATCATGTGTGGCACACTGCTGTTTCTTAGGACAAATGAATCATGGGCTGATCCTGGGAACCTTGCATTCACATGTGAAATGTACTTATCAGCAGAACACACCAATTGTACATTCATAGTTCTTAAGATTCAGATATACCTGTTTGTTCACTCTTGAGGGTATGAGAGCTATGTGGGTTCCATTAATGGCACCTATCACATGGGGGATATTAGCGAAGGCATAAAAACCAGATTTGATGGTGGGAAGTGCATCCCTTTTGGGAAACTGGACATATGTTTGCAAGTGTTCAACGAATGCATTCAGGAATTTGGACATTTGGATGAGGCTGAACATTGGCTGTGAGATCCCAGCACCCATGTCCACTGTCACCTAGCCAAAAAATGGAGCACAGATAACACTTGCACAGTTGTAGGGATGGCATGCTGATTTTGATTGGCCGGCTTCAGAACAGGATCCATTAATGCACAGAGGTCATGGATTGTAGCTCTATTGAGTATGTAGGTAATAATGATGTGACGTTCCTCAATAATTTTCAGATCTACCAGGGGTCTGTATACAGATGGGACACTCCCTCGCCACATGGATCTTTACCTATGGGGGAGTAAAGTAACACATTCTGAGTGTCAACTTACACTTGCATCCCATGATAATACTGTATTTTAAATTGTGTGACAAGTAGGTAACACACTCAAGTTGAAAGTATGAGGTACACCGTCAAGCAAATGTGGGCTAGGTTAACTCTGTCATAATGGAATCACAGTGTGGACACACTTCCAAAGATGGGTACATGTGAGAATTGTACATTCATGTCAGCAAGCGACGAAGGGGGGAGAGATTAGGGCCCTGGATGATGGCCCTGGCCAGGCTATGGTGACGTTGTGTTAGGAAAATGGCATCCTCCTACCATCTAGGTATGATAGGTTGGAAGTGACTTCATTGCACTGCGATTAGTCGTCGTGGCGGAAGGCGGTGTTCATCGCCGTGCACCTGATCATTGGATTTCATGGCTGTCAATGGGGAACCTGGGCCAATCATGATCACTGCCGTCGGTGATGGATCACACCGCTGCGGTACCTATGCCATTTTGTTAGACCCTTGACACTCGACTCCTGATTCTGCTGAAGGGTAGTACTCCACTGCATGTGCTGCTGTTTCCTGACTCTGGTCGCTGAGATGGAATGACTTACAGGGGAACGGGCCCCGGCCTTCATCGCAGAGGAGCTGGTGAAGCTGGTAAACTGGGTCCTACCCCTATATGCGAAGTTGTATGGGCTACCCGAGGAGCAGGTGAGTTGTCATCTGTCATGTTTAGATGTGTGTGATCGCGGCGGATGCCTGTATGCATGTGTGTCCAATGTGTGACTAGCCAGCCGCAGATTGCCTGCTACGTCCTGCCTGTGAGTTGAAAACATGCCTGTCAACAATGGCCGTTCCATATGGAATGACATGGCAATTGTATTCGGTGCACACATACTGACGCCTTTTTCTTTGTTCTTTGTGTCCCATGCAGGTCAGCGCCCATCAAAAGAAAGGCCTGTGGCAAACCAACGCCAAGGAAGTGCGGACACTGGGGGCCTACAACCAGTGGAGCACCCACTGCAGGAAGCAGTGGGAGGACCTGAGGCGCTGGGCCAGGAAGACCAGGGAGGCCCAGCTGGGGAAGGCCTCCCAAAGAGAAAGGAGTGCCTGTTGGATCCTGACCCCCCCCTTAATGGCCCACATACTGGTGGTGGCCTATCTGGATCTGGATGCGCACTTGAAAACAGCCCAGCAGCCACAAGGGGGTGAGTACCAGCACTGTTGTGATACCGCTTTGATGGATGAATGTAAGTGCTGTAGTATGTATGCATTGTAGTGCCAGACACTTGGACAAGTGTGTTCCTGCATTCCTGCCCCCTCTAAGTAATTGGAATGGTGTAAGGGATAGTTTGGGCAGTCTATAGGCCAATGAGGGGTCCCATACTGGCATCTGGTATTCATTGTGGCCTCATGGATTTGTAGGTGCATTGGCTGGGCATGGTCTCTCATGGGTGAACTCCACACAGTGTATCAGGTTCGTGTTCCATGAGGGTTATGTGGTGTATTTTGAGGTCATGTCCACTAGTCAAGGGCACAGTCATCACGTATGTTGCCTGTGCTGAGTGAACATGTGTGACCTAAATGGGAGTGTGTGTGAGCCATCATGTACATATATACAGTATTTGACAATGATCTCCCTTATTTTGTTTTCCCACCCCCGTGTTCTTGTGTCCCTGTGTACATTAGCATCATCTGGCGAGGGAGCTGAGGTACCGGCAAGTGGAGATGTAGCAGACCACGGTTCCAAGGAGACAGAGTCAAGTGACACCAAGGGGAGCAGTGGGTTGGAGGGCGAAGGGAGTACCACAGAGAGGCAACTACCACTGGAGGTGGTGACTCTGATACTACCTCTGATGGCAGCTCCCTGGTGGTGGTGGACCCTACTGGGCCCACCCATTCTTTGCCATCTTCCGCCACCCCCAAACCATCACCGCCCTCCCAGTTGCTCCCAACGGAGTTTCCTGTGCCCACTCACAGAGGAGGGTGGGCGTCTCCTTCTCCCCAGGCACCTCATCCCCTGCCCCAGTCAGCCCTGCTGCCCTCATGGAGGAGGCTATTGACCTCCTGAGGACCATCTCTGTAGGGTAGACAACCATCGTGAATGCCATCCAGAGGCTAGCATCCCAGATGCAGCAATGCATACCTGGAGGGCATTCACGGTGCCATGTCTGGCCTACAGAGATCTTTTCAGACTCTGGCCTCCTCTTTGACGGCAGCCAGTGTCCCTGGTCTTTCCACCCCCCCTCCCACCACCTCTACCCCTTTCAGCACCCCACTCCCTTCACCTATCCCAAGCACACATACAGACAGCCATGCACACAGATCAACACACAAAAAGCACACAAACACAAGCACTGCACTTACCCCCACAGGCAGGCACACACCCAACATACAAAAGCACAAACGACATCCACTTCCCCCAGTGTGTCGACCTCCCCCACCACCCTCTCTGTCACCTCACCATGCACACCCACACACACTACACCCTCAGTCACTGCTGCTGCCCCCATTCATGCAGTCACCACAACATCTTACATCCAGACATGCACCCCAGACACCACACCTGCACTCACCACAACTACATTGACCGACACTTGCAGCACACTCACCAGACCTGCAGACACCAAGACAACATCCATGTATATTGGCAACCTACCTTCTCCCATTGTGTCCACCCCCTCCTCCCAAAACACTCAGACAGTCATACACATCCACACCACACACATCCACCACACAGAAGCATACTTTACAGGCACCTGCTTCCATGTCTGGCACACCTACACCTGATGCGAGCACTCCCTCAACCTCCACTCCTAGAGCTGCCTCCAAATCCACTCGAACTGCACCTAAGAACCTTTTCCTATCCCGTGTTGACCTGTTTGAACCCTCTGGCCCACCCCGTTTTGTCCCTAAACGTGCCCATGCCCTAGCACCAGTCCACACCGTCCTAGTCCAAGTCCGCCCAGTCCGACCTTCCCATTCGCAAGCCCTTTCCCCAGGGAGGAAGAAGCCCCGTGTTGCCCTAGGGCCCTCTGCCAAACCCCGGTCCAAGCCCACTCCCCCTCCTTCCAAGGGCAAGCCCAAACCCTCTCCACCTCCCAAACCTAAGCCCAAGCCCCCCCATCCAGAAGTAAGTCCCCACCCCACCAACACCTGCCCCTGTTCCCTGAGGTGCCTGGTTGCCCCATTGATGCCCCTTTCCAGTGGAGTATCCTTTGCACACATGGGAGTCAAGTTCAGGCTGTATTGGCCCTTCAGGGACTTATAGATGGACTGGCCAATGGCATTATTTGGACATTGCTTTTGCTTGGTAAAATAAATTTCGGTGCCAATGAGTGCTGTTGGCACAATATGGTGACGTTGTTCGCGTATCACTGTAGGGGTGTGGTATGCGCATGTGTATTCATTGGTGCAGTTCTCTGTTGGCTTGTGTCTGGTTAGTACATTTTGTTAAGGTATGTTTGGCTTGGGATGTGGGAGGTGTTGGAAGTGCGTTGCTGGTTGGGTGGGGTGACTGTGTAACTGTGCCCTTTCTTCCCATGTGTACTAGGCAGCGGTACTTACCGTGATCGTCTTCGTCGTTGGTCAGGGTCCTGGAGGAATATGGCAAGGAAAAGCACTGCCATTATTTTCAACTCTCGTTCCATGTCAGCGTTGGTGTTTTCTGTGTGCCTCCAGTGAGTGTTTCCTTTTATATTGTTTGTTTCTGCCTCACTTTGCCTGGTGGTGTTTCCCGCCCCAGAACTGCTGGCGGTCTGGTGTTTCATTATTTGGTGGGTGGGTAGGGCCTTTCCGCTGGCCGGTCGGCAACCTCCTCCGTCCTCGTCGGGACTACAAAGATGGCAGTTGGTGGATGGCCTGCTGCCCGTTTCTCATGTGCTTCATTATTTAGCAGTCCGGGCCACCAGCCTGTTGGTGGTAGTTACCGCCACCACCGGCGGTGCGGTGTTTAGTGCCATGTTCATAATGAGGGCCTTAGTATGCAGGAATGAGCCAGGAGGGAGCAATATTTTGGTACAAGAGGGGAATGCAGACAAAAGCTGCTGGAGAGGGAGCAAGCACAACAGTCTAAGAATGAAGCACTGCATCTCAAGGCCATGGGTTGGTGTGAGAAATCAGTGTGGTCTGCAGGCTAAGTGTGTGTGTGGGCACATGTTGTAGATCTACTTGTTGGTGCTGCACTTGAGCCCTGTTGACCTCCATACTGCCTGCTGTGAATGTGGAGGTGGTTCTGCTTCTGAAACCACAATGTAAACTACCATCTGTGTCCCTGGGACTGCATCGTGTTAGTGCACTGCAAGGGCTGCTATTAGAGGGGTCAGTGTGCTGAGGCTATTTGGACTAATGACTAGTGCAGCACAAGGGAGCTGGTTGCAACTTTACTCACCAATACTTCGACCAGTCATACTGCTGGCCCACAAAGCAATGATCATAGCTAATACTATCAATTCATGATTAAGGGGTAATTTTCTTGAACATTGCCATGTCATTACATTTTAATGGGCAGTCATGTTAGCTAAGGGAACACCTGTCAGGTGCCAATAGGAGTGCAACAAACACTCTTTCTTCACAACAGCAGCACAACTTCACCCCAATCAAGTGTTTTACTCAAGGTAAGTAACGTGGGCGTAGCCAACGTCATCTCACAGTTGTACCCTTCTAAGGTATTTTTCCGTTCATACAACTTCTGGCAACAACTGCACTGTTAAGACTGAACTAAACAGTAGATCTCAGAAGTACTAAAACAAAACCATGAAGGTGTTCAAAATTGCTAATCAAACCTCTATACAAGTACATTAACTCTTCATCAGTAATGCATGGATTTAGCCCATGTGATATGAAGATTTGATAATTATCCAGAATCAGTGAACTGGTTTGAATAACACTATTAGCTTTTTTCAAACTCACCCTGTTTTCCCTACTGTGACTTAATTCATTTTTCCCACTGAAAGTTTAGTATGAACTGAATTGCAGTGACTATATGAGGCATACTGTGCAAAGTAGATCAGTTAGAGGATCTGTCAGACCAGATTCATAGGGCCATAGGGCAAGCACAGGCTATTGGGTCACATTCTTAGTGTGGGTGTTGTTTGTCTCTGATGTCCAGGAATATCTCCTATTACGGCTGTGAAAACAGGGTCAAGTACATCCGCTTCAGGACTTGGGGCTCAATGGTAGCCATGGAAAGTAGTCACAAGCAACTCTAGGAGGTGGTGTGGAGTTTGCCAGTGAATGGTAGCCAGTGTGTTAGCCCAGAGCCCATTGATGAACGCAGATACTATCATTGGTGGGGATTGGTGGTAGGCATTGGACCCAATTCTTCATCACTTGGTGTTGAGCAGCAGATGGGCAGCCATGTAGACAAGGACACAGTGGCATGCTAGCAGCGGTGGTGACAGCCATAAACACAGGCCTTGGCTTCAATCACAGTTGGGCTTATTGCATGGCAGCAAGGTTAGCCACCAATCCCCAATTGACACTTCACTTCTGGAGAGACTTCACCCATACTTTCAGGCTCACCAATCTCTCCCTTCTTCTGGGTAGACCCTCAGCACCACGTTGTGGTTGGATCTTTCCCTCCTTCAGTAGGCAGGCTGGCCTTCAGGCATTAAGTTCAGAGATACAGTTCTTCCAGTTAAGCAAGACTCCATGGAATAACCCTCTCATCTGAAAAGCTGGCTGTAAGTCAGACACCAGCTCTGAGTGCACATAGGTCATCACAGTATGCTGCAAAGCAGAGTGATGCTCCTCAAAGCAGGGTAGTCTCCAGCCTGAAGTACCCACAACAGAGGCACAAATAGGAATTAATTTTCCATACCTGGCTTACGAACAGCCACACTGTACAATGATCATAGGAAATACAAGAGGCTGGCTCATCTGAAAAGATCCTTTCCACACTGAAAAGAGACTTCAGTCTCAAACTCTACCCCAAACATTGTCACATAGAAGTACAGTAGAAAGGCTAATCAGCATATTCTCCTAGCAAAAGGACCTCTGTGAATTCCTAAGGGTTCTAGCCTGCTGTGTGCCCACTTCATTGCCTAGGTCTCCTCCCTCCAGCACCAGGAATGTCAGCAATACACTTCCACCATCTGGGAGAACAATCTTGTGCACAGGAGTGGGCTAAGGGTTTCTAAACGCAGGCCTCCATTACTCTGGCACACTGGTGCACATATTGCATGTATCACAAAGGCTGCATGCACAACACATGTTCGGAATGTTAGCAGAAGGATTAGGGTTAGCGCATTGAAGCTGAACTTTACACAAGTGTAGTCTCCAATCCACTGGCAAAGATAACAATTTCTGGCCATGACTATGGATTCACAAAACATGGTATGCTGCACCATTGATCTACATGCTAGACCTGTGCTGGGTTAGACTGGCATATAGGGCCATCAGGCAGTGCCCGATGGGCTGCTCTGACAGATCTCTTTGTGGGCTGTTTTTCCTCTGTTTGTTGGCATGTTTTGTAGTCTGCTGGGCCTGTTTTTACTGAAGATTTCCCTGATATTGACACAAACATTTCTAGTGGAAAATCCATGCGGCCTCTCAAATGTTTACAAATAATTATACAGCATGTTTTTACAAGTTCAATACTGACCCAATTGGCAAATATGGCCCACCTTTTTAGCTACTGAATTCAATAATATGGGCCACTATTATTTTGATGCCTGAGCTTATTTTGTGCCCCAGTCTGATCCTAAACCTGTGACAAGCCAGTAGTCAACTGTCATCAAAATAAGGACATGCTTAGCGTGTCCCTCCAGGTCATAGGACAGATCTAGGACTTCAGTCATGTCAAGAGACAGTATAGGCTTCTATGCACCAGATTAGCATGAAGCTAGAGACAAAATCTGGGAAACCAGACATTTAGGGGCCTATTTATACTCTGTTTGCACCAAATTTGCATCTTTTTTTACGCACATTTGGCGCAAACCTAACTCCATATTTATATTTTGAAGTTAGACATGTCTAGTATCAAAATATAGGAGTTTCACCATTTTTTGGATGCATGTTCCTACCTTGCGTCAATGAGATGCAAGGTAGGTGTTCCCATCTAAAAAATGGTGCTATCCCCATAGCCCCATGTTTATCCACCCATGCTAAAATGGGGCACGGGTGGGAGGAGGGGCCAAATAGTGGTGCAAAGCTTGCTTTGCACCAATGTTGAACGCTTGGGTCAGACCAGGCATTGGGGGACCTGTGGACCCATTTCCATGGTTAAACACCCCTGGCCCTCCTCATGCCCTCCCCAGGCCCCAGGAACACCCCCACCCACACCAGAGGGACACCAGAGGATGGGGGACCCGATCCCAGGTGAGTAGGGTAAGTATAGGTAAGTATTTTTTAATTTCATTTTAAAGTGCCATTGGGGCCCCCTGCATGGCACATGGTGCAAAGCCATGCCCAAGGAACACTCGTCCCCTGTGCTGGCTATTGGCGTGGTGGGCATGAATCCTGTCTTTCCTAAGATAGGAGTCATGTTTTTAGTAGTTGTGTGCCAGGAAATGGTGCTAGTCTAGTTAGAGGCATTTTTTTGCCTCTAACCAGGCTAGCGTCACTTTTTGATGCACAACCCCCTCCTTCCCTGCCACCACCTCCACCGGGCTAGCTTCTTCTTTTGAGACGCTAGCCCAAATTTAGCACCGGCTCGCGCCATTCCTTTAATATGGCACCCAGCTGGTGCTGTGGAATGTCACAAGCCAGAGCTATACTTTTTGCGGCAAAACTGCGTTTGCTCAGTTTTGAGGCAAAAAAATATAAATATGCACCATAGAGTTTTGCATGCAGGATAGGAGAACATGACTGTATAATTGCAGGGGACATTCCCATCCCAACAGCATTTTAAAGCAATATTATGTTTTTCTAAATTAACATGGCTTCTCTCATATGGCCTTTTCACTTTGTAGATGTTTAATTGACTCCTGTAAATTTGATGTTTTATGGATACTAAACAAGTGCATATGCGCATCTCAATGTATAGTCGTTGATCTAAATATACATTGTGTCCATGCACCCATACGGTAATCATTACTCCATAGAGTTTATAGGGTGAGCAATGTGGATGTTTCATTTTATTTTCTTCTGGAGATGGCAGTGAGGAAATCTGACTCTAGCAAGTAAAGTTAACAACCCACATAACATGATATCTGCCTTGCTTTAGGGAGACCTGCCCTATGTCCTGGCAAGCTGACAGCAGCCAAGAGCCTGTACTACAGGAAAGGAGATCTGAATAGGGAGAGCTGTTGAGTGACCCGACCTGTAGACCTGATGAGGAGGCTAAATGTCAAACAATAGCCCCTCTAGACGAGTTCAGAGGAAAAAAGGGTCATTCAACTGCAATACCTGAAGTAGCAGTACATTAGGACATCTTGGTTACTTGGCAACACAGCAAATGGCCTCCTCATCACTGACCCTTGCTGTTTGCACTTCACACCTGAATTGCTTCCTTTTTTCCTTGCCTTCCCACTGCTCAACCACAGCTCTATCAGCATGGCTCAGTACACCAGATAACAAAACATGAAAGCAACTATGGTTAATCCCTTTAACCTCCTGACCACGGAAGACTTCATGAATGCTGCAAACACTTGTAGGCCAGCAGAATCACCAGCAGACCAACAGGGGCGTTGCTTCAGCAAGGGTATATGGGGTGTGACACCCCCCTAAATAAATGCATTCTTGGCTTGGCAGTCGGGTCTGGGGGCGACGCCTCGGAAGGTTTTTCATACTTGTTTAGTTGGGAAATGTGAGATTCATATCCCTTGAATCTCACCACCTAAGCTACTTCCCTGCAGACCAATGTCCTGTTAAATAGCTCTGTAGCCAATCCAGCCAGAACTGTCAACAACTTCTTGCATACAATTATTTTTCCAAAGGAACTCTGAGAGGCACATTATGACCCCAGCGGTAAAAAACATCTACCGCCTAGGTGATGGCCACCAAAAGACTGTCGCCACAGCTACCAGCCATCTTCCCTATTATGACAGCAGTAGCGCCACACTAGTAGACTGCCACAGACCGTATCATGACCCATGATACAGCCTGGCGGTGTTCTGCTGGCAGACGCTGCTGGCAGCAGCGCCCCATCCCTTCTCCTACTGGAGGACCCCCTGACAACAGGTAAGTCCGATGCTCCGACAGGGGAGGGGGGTGGGGGTGTAGCGTGTGTGGGTGTGGGGGTGTGTATGTGTCTCTGTGCGTGCATGTATGCCAGTGTGTGTTGGGTGTTGTAATTGTGTGCATGTATGGATGTGTGAGTGCGTGTATGTTGTGTTGTGTGAATGCATGTGTGCTTGTATGTATGTCAGAGTGTGTGGATGTGTGTGTGAATGGATGTATGCATGTGTGGATGAATGTGGGAATGAGTGTGTGTATGCGTGTGTTCATGTGTGAATGAAGGTGCATGTATGTAGTGGGGGTTCTGGAGAGGAAGTATGAGTGGGGGGAATCTGGGGAGGGGAAGGGGGGCAGGGAAGCCCCTATCAGTGACAGGGAAGGAATTCCTTGTCAGTGATAGTGCCTACCGCCATGGTTTTCGTGGAGGTAAGTTTGCCACGAAAACCATGGCAGTAGGTGGGGTCATAATCTCGCAGGCAGGCAAGTGACGGACGCCGGGCTGGAGAATGAAGTCCCCAGCCTGGCGGTCGTTGCCGCCATGGTGGTCAGTGTGGTACATTGGCAGTTTGGCTTTAGCCACACCGCCAATGTCTTAATATGGCGAAAAGTCCCGCCAGTCTGTTGGCAGTACTTTCCTCCATATTAACGCCATCCGCTTGGGTCATAATGACCCCCTAAATGTCTTACATAAACCCTTCCTAAAACAAACATGCCTTAAAACAAAAGATCCTTGTTAGGAATGGGGTCTCTAGTTGGCAGAGATATTCACCTTTGTTCAAATAGGGACCACAATCCTAGTCAGGGTAAGTCACACACAATCCAAATTATCCTGTGCCCACCTTCTGGTAGTTTGGCACTGAGCAGTCAGGCTTAACTTAGAAGGCAATGTGTAAAGCCAAACCATATAGTAACACAGTGAAAACACCACAAAAATACACCACACAGGTGTAGAAAAATGTAAGATATTTATCTGGTTAAATAAAGGTCAAACACGATAACGATTCAATAAGCACAAGTTGAGATATCACTTTTGCAAGTTTAAAAATAGTCTTAAATCTAAAAAAACAACAATAGTTTCTTGTTTGAACAAAGCATCTGGTTTGCATCGAAATTACCATGCATGTAGACCGCAAGGAGGAGAGGCATGGAAAAATAAAGTTGCGTCGGATTTTTTGATACGACACAGACAATGCAGTGTTTCTTTCCACGCTGCAAAGGGCTTTGCATTGATTTCCAGCATGCAGTCTTGGTTCTTCAGTGTGATGTTGGGATCTTTTGACACCCAGGGACGATGCGTGGAAATCCTGTGCGTCTGGGACACAGCCACAGGCGTTGTATTGGTCCGGTTGATGATTTGTTGAATTTCTGTCACATGGCAGGCGCTGCAGCTATTCTTCACTCAGGAAGTTGGGCTGTGTCATTCCGGCTCAGCTGTGCATCGATCCGATAGGGCTGTCCGTCGAATTTCTGGTCGCAACGCAGGTGATGCGACAATCTTTGCTCTGGAAGTCAGGCTGTATAGTTCCAGTTCGGCTGTGCAGTGATTTTCACGTCACAAGGCAGGCTGTGTATAGTTTCTGGGAGGCTGTGCGTCGATTTTAGGTGCACAAGGTATTATCAGCCGAGGACCTTGTTGTCATGCAGACCCATTCAGGCAAACCTAACATCTCCAGGTGGGATCTGAGATCTACCTTCTTCCAGGCAGTAGGCTCAAGATCATTGCCTAACAGACAATCTACAGGCATGGCAGGACTCACAGCTACCTTTAGAGGACCAGAGACCCCCCCACACTCAAAGGGAACCAGAGCCATCAGTAGGTGACTCTCGCGATTGTCAACGACTATGACCTGGTGGAATGTATTAAGGATGATTTGCTCTGGTGACACCAGCTGACCCTTGACAGTAGTCATACTGGCTTCTGTGTCATGCAACGCCTTCACACTTTGTCCATCAATGGTGACCCACTGCCTATACTTGGAAGTATTGGGAGGCATGTGGGCTTTTGGCACCATTTCCTTATCTCCCAGAGAGACTAGTGACACCTCCGTCTGCTCCCCAAAGCTAACTGGGACTGTCTTCCAACAAAGGGCTACATGAGTCAACCCGGGTGTCTGCCCTCCAGTGGGGGCTGTGCCCTCTTGGGACTCTGAGAGTCGCCCTTAGAGTGTCCATGCTTGAAGCACTCTAAGCATTTGGGGATACATTTCCCTTGCATTTTATCAAAGTATCCTGGCTTTTTCTCCAATGCAAGTTCGGACTGGGTACCACCACCCCCCTGGGAATTGTTTTAGGGACCTTTGGAGAACTCCTTTTGTTTAAGTCTCCCCTCCCCCCCTCTTTCTTCTGCTGGGAACCCTGACCACCTTTGTGGGTATCACTCTCAGGTACCTTTTTGGACACTCTGGTGCTAACCCAGAGGTCCGCCTCCTCAGCAAGCTTCCTAGGATCAGTCATCTTACTGTCTATTAAGTGCTGGCGGAACTAAATACTGAGCATAGGCTCTCTCAGAATCAAATCATTTAATCCTCAGTAATCATTTACTTTGTTATCCCCCACCTATCCATTGAATGCCTTATTGGAGAAATCAAAACAGTCTACCAAAGTTTGTGTGGAGAGTTTGGTGCTGTCCCTGAACCTGTGACGGTATTTCTCAGGAGTCATCTCAAACTAGGCAAGTAAAGCAGCTTTCATGGGTGCATATACATTTTAATCTTTTGGACCTAGTGTAAGAAGTGTGTTCTTTCCCACTACTGATACATAAAACCACAAGGCCACCCCCCATTGCTCCTCAGAGACCTCATGAGTCCTTAGGGCAACTTCATAAGCAGCCAACCACTTATCAATGTAATCTCCCACCACATAACTTGGCACTACACTTTTGGGTATACGAACCTTCTTTTTTCCAACAGGTCCTGCATGTATACTGCCACCATCACTGCTGGACTCAGGCTCTCTTGCCTTGATATCCAGCTCCCTGAGACTCAGTTCATGAGCCAACAACAGTTTCTTTTCAGCCAAGGCTTTTTCAGCTGTTTTGGCTTCTCTCACTGCCCTCCTCTCCTCCTGTTGAGCCTCAATTTTTAACTTTGCCATTTGTCATTGAAATTCTCTCTCCTCCCTCCTTTCCTCTGAGATCAGGCCATGGTTAGAGACACTTATCCCTGGTTTGGCAGGGGACACATTCATAGTGGTAACTCCTCCACTTATGGCAAAAATATCTTCTGAAGGGCCATCCTCTGGACCCTCCTCTTCAACATTCTCATCAGAATGGGCTTCTGCCCAGTATTGTAAAGTACCATCTTGCCTGGTATGTTACCCCCAATTTTTACTTGTGTGTCAGTTTGTTTTTGCCTGTCTCACTGTGATCCTGCTAGCCAGGACCCCAGTGCTCATTATTGTGGCCTGAATGTGTTCCCTGTGTGGTGCTTAACTGAGTCACTGAGGCTATGCTAACCAGAACCTCAGTGCTTATGCTCTCTCTGCTTTTAAAATTGTCACTGCAGGCTAGTGACCATTTTTACCAATTCTGATTGTCACACTGGAACACCCTTATAATTCTCTAGTTTATGGTACCTAGGCACCCAGGGTATTTGGGTTCCAGGAGATTCCTATGGGCCGCAGCATTTATTTTGCCACCTGTAGGGAGCTCCTGCAATTCTTACACAGGACTGCCACTGCAGCCTGAGTGAAATAACGTCCACGTTATTTCACAGCCATTTTACACTGCACTTAAGTAACTTATAAGTCAACTATATGTCTAACCCTCACTTAGTGAAGGTTAGGTGCAAAGTTACTAACTGTGAGGGCACCCTGGCACTATCCAAGGTGCCCCCACATAGTTCAGGGCAATTTCCCCAGACTTTGTGAGTGCGGGGACACCATTACACGCGTGCACTACATATAGGTCAACACCTACATGTAGCTTCACAATGGTAACTCTGAATATGGCCATGTAACATGTCTAAGATCATGGAATTGTCCCTCCATGCCAAATATGGTATTGGGGTGCCAATCCCATGCATTCCCGGGGCTCCAGCATGGACCCCGGGTACTGCCAAACCAACTCTCTGGGGTTTACACTGCAGCTACTGCTGCTTCCAACCCACAGACAGGCTTCTGCCCTCTTGGGGTCTGGGCAGCCCAGTCCCAGGAAGGCAGAACAAAGAATTTCCTCTGAGAGAGGGTCTTACACCCTCTCCCTTTGGAAATAGGTGTTAATGGCCTGAGAGGAGTAGCCTCTCCTGGCCTCTGGAAATGCTTTGAAGGGCACAGATGATGCCCTCCTTGCATAAACCAGTCTACACCGGTTCAGGGATCCCCCAGCCCCTGCTCTGGTGCGAAACTGGACAAAGGAAAGGGGAGTGACCACTCCCCTGTCCATCACCACCCCAGGGGTGGTGCCCAGAGCTCCTCCAGTGTATCCCAGACCTCTGCCATCTTGAATGCAGAGGTGTGCGGGCACAATGGAGGCCTCTGAGTAGCCAGTGCCAGCAGGTGACGTCAGAGACCCCTCCTGATAGGTGCTTACCTGACTAGGTGGCCAATCCTCCTCTGAGGGCTATTTAGGGTCTCTCCTGTGGGCTTCTCTTCAGATAACGAATGCAAGAGCTCACCAGAGTTCCTCTGCATCTCCCTCTTTGACTTCTGCCAAGGATCGACAGCTGACTGCTCCAGGACACCTGCAAAACTGCAACAAAGTAGCAAGAAGACTACCAGTGAGATCGTAGTGCCTAGTCCTGCCAGCTTTCTCGACTGTTTCCTGGTGGTGCAAGCTCTGGGGGTTGTCTGCCTTCACCCTGCACTGGAAGCCAAGAAGAAATCTCCTGTGGATCGACGGAATCTTCCCCCTGCTAACGCAGGCACCAAACTTCTGCTTCACCAGTCCTCTGGGTCCCCTCTCATTGTGATGAGCTTTGTCCCTGGAAAACAGGAGCTGGAACCAAGTGACCCTGACAGTCCAGTGATCCATCTGTCTAAATTTGGTGGAGGTAAGTCCTTGCCTCCCCACACCAGACAGTAATCCTGTGTACTGTGTGAACTGCAGCTGCTAGGGCTTCTGTGGACTTTTGCAAGGAATCCTTCATACACAGAACAGCCCAGGTCCCCAGCACTCTGTCCTGCATTGCTCAACTCATTGAGTTGAACACCGGCTTCGTGGGACCCTCCTTTGTAGTGTTGAGATGACTGCTGGGCTCAGTTTTCTTGAACCCATGTTCAAGTACTTCTGTGGGTGCTGCCCGCTTCTTCATTGGCTCTCTGTGTTGCTGAGCACCCCCTCTGTCTCCTCCCTCGAGGGGCGACCTCCTAGTCCTTTCTGGGCCTGGGCAGGACCCATTTTCTTTAACCATGACCTTTTCAGCTAGCAAGGCTTGTTTGCAGTCTTTCTGTGTGGAAACAACTCTACATCCTCCAGCACACCGTGGGACATCTTCTATGCAAAGGAGAAGTTCCTGGCATCTTCTGTTGTTGCAGAATCTTCAGCTTCTTCCACCCAGAGGCAGCTATTTTGCACCTTCATCCGGGGTTTAGTGGGCTCTTGCCCCCCGACACTTTTATGACTCTTGGACTTGGTCCCCTTCCTTTACACGTCCTCAGGTTGAGAAATCCATCTTCAGTGCTTTGCAATCAGTTGTGGTCTTTGCAGAATCTCCTATCACGACTTTAGTGTGTTTCTGGGGAAGTAGGGTAACTTTACTCCTACTTTTCAGGGTTGTGGGGTATCTTGGACACCATTAGTGTTTTCTAACACTCCCAGCGACCCTCTACACATTACACTAGGCCTGGGGTCCCTAAGTGGTTTGCATTCCACTTTCTTAGTATATGGTTTGTGTTACCCCTAGGACTATTGCATCATATTGTATTCTACAGTGTTTGCACTACTTTTCTAACTGTTTACTTACCTGATTTTGGTATGCATGTTTATTTTGTGTATTTTACTTACCTCCTAAGGGAGAATATTCTCTGGGATATTTTTGGCACATTGTCACTAAAATAAAGTACTGTTATTTTTAGTAACTCTGAGTATTGTGAATCTTATGATATAGTGCTGTATGACATAAGTGATGTAGTAGGAGCTTTGCATGTCTCCTAGCTCAGCCTAAGCTGCTCTGCTATAGCTACCTCTATCAGCCTAAGCTGCTAGAACACTACTAGTCTACTAATAAGGGATAACTGGACCTAGCACAAGATGTAAGTACCACCAGGTACCCACTATAATCTAGGCCAGCCTCCTACACCCAGGCCCTCAGTTCCATTTGGAATTCTTCCTTTCTGGAGGTACCCTGGGTAGGCATCCAGGGTAGGTACTCGCATATCCTTGCAGAACCCCTTCACCTGTTTATCAATATATGTCTCCAGCATGGCTAGGTCAAAATCTTCATCTCCTGCTTGAGACCCAGCCAGAGACATGTTGAATGAGGATTTTAGTGAAAAATGTCTGGCAGAAAATGAAATTACAGAAAAAGATAGAAAATCAAGTTGACCTTTAACTGTGGGTAGGTATTGAACACTTAGCTATTGTATGGCACTGCTCAAATAAAAGTCCTATTCTCACTGCTGATCACCAATGTTAGAAATGGGGTCTTTGGTTGGCAGCCAGGTTACCCCCGTCCAAGCAAGGACCCTCAATCTAGGACGGGTAAGTCACATACAATCCAAATTATCCTGTGCCCTCCCTCTGGTAGCTTGGCACTGAGCAGTCAGGCTTAACTTAGAAGGTAATGTGTAAAGTATTTGTGCAATAAATCATGCAATAACACATTTTTGCCCACAATACTGTCAAAAAAGAGACACAAACGGAGCAAACAGTGCAAACAAGCACCAAAATGGATCCCAGAAGCCAGTAGAGAGCAAAGGGAGACCCCAGTCAACCAGGAACCAGTCATCAGGACACAGACAAGACCCAGAGAAGGGAGAAGAAAAAGAGGAAGTGTCATTTCAGCACAGAGGAGCACAAAATACTGGTGAGAGAGGTGATGGAGCATTAAAATCAACTCTTCGTCAGCTCTAAATCGCCAACTGGAAGGAGAGAGGCAATCTGGCAGCAGATTGTGGATGAGGTCAACAGTGTGGCAGAGGTTAGGAGAACAGTGACTGAGTGCAAGAAACACTGGCATGATTGCAAGAAGAGGACCAAGGAAAAATGGCATGGAACAGGAAGGCAGCATTGCAAACTGGAGTTGGGAGTCCATGGATGATATGGAGGAGATGGTTGCAGCGGTCATCCCGGAAGAAACCGTCACAGGGATACAAGGACAGGACAGTGCAGGGTACCAGGAACCACCACAAATGCAGGGTAAGTTGCACGGGGGAAATATCTGCTTAAATGTCAATGCTAAAAGGCAGAGGCACATAGGACACAAACAATGTATGTCAAAGGAGTGCAGAGGAATACAATGCACACTAAGCAACTTGCACCATGCCAACGTAAGCTTACCCATGTACCTGCATTTTGGGAGTGCCATGCACCATTGAAACATACAAAACCTGGACATATTAAGAACACAAGGCCTAGATACCCACATGTCCAAATGCAGCACATGGGATGGATGGCATAGATAATCACTGTGCCAGGAAGTCAGTCAACACCATTCCTGGGGCAACTACATAGTGATGTCACTTGCTGTAACATTTTGTAACAGCCTTGCCTCATTGCCCAAATGCATGTGTGCTGCATTTCACAGCCCACTAGTCATTGCAACTGTCCCAACAGTACCCAGGCATGTGTTGGTAGCACCACCACATGCAGTCAGGGTGTCCCCTGGGTGCATGGAACAATTAACTCAATAGGTGCTGGCGGAATAGCAGGCTGGACTAGAATCATTGGTAACATGTCACTACCCAGACCAACTAAACTGAAGTTGTGTTCAACCACACATAGGGCCTGATTCTAACTTTGGAGGACGTGTTAAACCGTCCCAAAAGTGGCGGATATACCACCTACCGTATTACGAGTTCCATAGGATATAATGGACTCGTAATACGGTAGGTGGTATATCCGCCACTTTTGGGACGGTTTAACACCGTCCTCCAAAGTTAGAATCAGGCCCATAATGATGCTAAACTGAAATGTGCCAATACACAAAATATGTACCGGGGATTGAAAACAGTAGGTCACAACAGTCACAGGCTGAGCCCACAACTATTTGGACAAAATCATGTCAGACACATGGGAATTGGGAAATAAGCACACTCATACAACACATGGGGTATGGCTTTCAAATAAAGGCGGTTAATCCCACATCAACGGGTGGGGGATGGTGCAAGGGCAAGCCTGGTGTTGGTAAGACTGCCAGTGCAGTGTACCCACTGCACTTTGCAGAATGAGTCACACGTTGGGATGGCGGCTGGTAATATGTCTGCACAAGGTAGCTCTGTTGGGCACACACTTGACAATATAGATGGATCAAATAGAGTCAGTGCCAGTTGTGGCCTGCATTGGGTGTAACAGGACACGCTGCACCCAGCCCTGCAAATCAGGCAGTGGAAAGGGCAAAGGGCCAAGGTATGGGACACCTGCACTGCCCATGTCAAGTACATGGGTTTTGCAGGCCCACCCAGGGGCACATCACACCACTTCCCCAACAACCTTTTCATGGGGTTTACACCGCCATGCAAAGGCTGGAGGAAATTTGGAAATATACCTGGAGGGTAGTGTTGAATGTATCACTGGTCTAGTGTTACAGGACTGATGCCATAGCCAGTCCCTCAGCTGCAGGTAACCTGCCAAGTCCAGGCCATTGGCCCATGGGGCATTACACATTGAAAACAGTTGCCACCACCACCTATGCTGTAGGGGGTGAACAATTACACAGTGGCAGTCAGGTACCCCTTGAACCTCCCTCAGGCCCTGACCTGAGTAGAACTCCTCTGAACTGGATATGTCCATAGACACAATTACCATCAGGCACTGTCACAAACAGAATGATGTACACAGCAGAAATTTCAAACTCATATTTCCAGGTCCGTGAGTGCTATGTAAAGTAGTGCACAAACACAAATCACAACATGAGGAGACATCAATGGCAACAAGAGCAACTATGCCATCCATGGGGTTGTGCAAGGTCTCAGCACAGCATGGGTGTATGTGAAACATTTAAGACTGGGACAAGTGAAAATTGGCAGGTGTGGTGCTGTGCCATGAACAAAGCAACACGCAAGGCAACACCATGCAAATGGATGCAAAGGAAGGGTAGAACAAGATAAGTGGCCGTCAAGACACAATAAGGATAGACAACACACTGGGCTTCCATTCCTGTGACAAGGAGGTTGGACATAGGGCTGAAGACTGCAGCTATGATGTACTGGAACAAACCATTGGAAGTAATGGGCGCATCATAGGCCCCTAGCGCCAAATGAAGCGTCACTTTCAGTGATGCTCCAGTGGCGCTAAGCACTGCGCTCTATTGAGAAAGTAGCGTTAGTACACTTTTTATGGTATTATGTCACCTTGCAAATACGTAGGCACCTGATCATGACAGTGCGTGGAAGGTGGTGCAATGGGTGTTGCTGTGGGTGTGCCACAGCAACACACAATATATTTCAATGTTGCCTCAGATAAATGGAATATTGTACATTTGAGGAAGGGCCAAACCTATTATGCCAGCCCCAGTTGTGCATTAGCAGGGTGCAACAAGGAAGAATACATATGTACCGCCTTCATTTCTGAATTCCTATGTCTGTTGCAATCTGCAGCATACATAGGAGGAGCAAAATGCCAGAAATGACCATTTAAGACCGTGAAGGTGTAACTCCATGCACATAAACAATCATTTGTAAATGGCGATTTAGCTCTTCAGACTGTGCTGCATACTGCTGCTCGCACAGAAGTGCTAAAGTGCCATTGGTGATGGTTAATGTGCATGAAGGGACACTTTCACACACATTAACAGTCACACCCTTTAATGCATACATCCTTGCACAATGGTGCGAGAATGCGCACAATTACAATGGCAGCTGAATCTTGCAACAGTGTGGGGGACAACACAGGGGTGCCCAAAATCACGTGCATACGGTGCAATCTTGTGTCACCAAAGTGAAGCAGTGCAGCGCAAATTATTATTGCACAGCACCGTGCTGCACCACTTCTACATCAACATAGGCCTATTATGACAATGAGCTTCAATTATCAAGCCAGTGAAGTGACTTGTCAACTGCCACAACACAGATAGACTGATTTTACACCATCTCATTGCAGACGGTGATGGCTTTCCTGCAGATCTGCCTGTCTTGGAGTACCCTTATGACCTGGATGACCAACTGACAACTATCAGCCAAGAAACCATCCAAGAAGTGCTTGTGAACATGCAGACACCACCCCCAGTCACAAGGAGGAGTATTGAATTAACAGACATTGCACAGGCCCCACTTAGCACCCCAAGAGTATGACCTGCCAGCATATACACAGCAGAGGACTCAGATGACACAGGCACCAGCTTTGATAGGACAGTGGTGGGAGTCCAGCGGGAGCTGGCCAAGGAGTTGCGGGTGGGGTTGCAAACAATGGCAGCCAGCCTTGAGGGGATGCAGACGTACATGGTTACTTCAACAGAACAGACTGCAGCCAAACAACACACACACTCCCCAATCTGTGGAGTCCAGGAGTGTCTGAGGGAAATAGCTGCTGCCATGAGGGAGAGGCCACAACAACTGCCCTCCCAAACTGGCAGCAGTGTGCCTGAGGAAAATAAGGACTTCATGCACTGGTAATTGGTCTCCCTCAGGGCAGACATGGCTGCCTACCACAGGGATGTTGCAGCAATACTTAAAAACCAGCAGCTCCTCCTTGCTGCAGTGATGCCATATGTAGTGCCACAGAGGGCAGCTGCCAGGAACTGGGAGTCCACATCTGCAACCACTGAGGTGTGTGTTGCCCCCTCTACCTCTCCACTAGCACCATCAAGGGTAGAGGAGGCACCACACACATCGGAGGATGAAGATGTGGAACAGATCATATTCACCCGTAGGAGTTCCCGGTAGCACCAACCCATGCCACATGGGCAGTGTTTTCCTTAGTCCAGTGCTTGGCATCATGCCAGTGTTGGCACTCTAACAGATATGCGCTCTACCTCAACACACTGTTAACCTCTCTGCTATGGACTGCTATTGTTCCTATCTTTCCATTTGGCAATTTATGTACTCCTGCACTGAAAGACACTTTACCCAAACATGTCCTGTGACATGTCCCTCAACCCTGGACTTGTGTTGTGTCCCAATTGGATGGATTCCACAAATGGGGTCACAGACCTGGACAGTGTATATACTTTGCACTGTTACTCTTGTAAATAAACACCACCTACACAACCATCATGTTTATGTGCGTTGTGACACTTCTACTATGCCTAGTGTTTGTGATGTGTGTAACATGTCTCAAGTCACAGTGTCAGTACAAGAGTGCATGTAAATGTGGGCACATATGTATGCACATGGTACCTACATGTTGTACGTTGATGTTGGCCTCGTCCCCTACAATCAAATCACTGAATATGTGACATATTTTGAAAACATGTATGCTACACCCACTACATCCTGCAAGAATGGGTGTGAAACAGTCATCGGGTAATTTCCTCATCTGGGAGTAGCAGTAGAACACGTAGGTGTGAAACAGAGGTATTCAAACTCATCCATTATTGCTACCGGTCAGTTTAGCAGGATAGGAATAATATGTAGGCAGTAGTAACATGTCCCACAGTGCCCGACATCCCAAAACAAAACACATACATTTTTAGCTGAATTCCCACACCTATCCTGTACTATACATGGTCAACATAGTCATCTTGAATGGTGGGAATACTGGATGGCAGGTGGACAGGTAAGTAGATGTGTTGTAGCTGCCAATGTGACAGCTCAGTCATACAGATTTGTTGAAAATGTCAAGAGAGGGATTTGGATGCAGGACGGAGTCCCGAGGAAAACACATAATTTGTACTGTACACCCATGGGAAGACATTGAGACCCAAGCATATGACACATGTTTTAAGGGAGAACCCAATAACATTTATTCTGATAAGTAAATCAATTAAACAATAATAATTAACACCTATCCTAATCTAACCTATCCTAACTATACATAACCCGCAACAGATCCTAACTACTCTATGCTACACTTACCTTACACATTTAACTACACACTCTAAACGTTCGTCCCCCTCCCCCATATATCACAGGACAACATACACTAAACTACACATTTACTAAATATGACTAAACAAATAAATATATATTTTTGTATTTTTGTATTTATTTATTTTTTGCAAACATATAAAAGCCCCAACATCACCCCCCATCCACCCACCCACATAGTAAAATATGAAAAGTAGTTAACCCACCCCCAAACCTACTTATCCTAACTAACCCACTAACCTATTCTAACCTACAACTAACCCCTTAATACCCACAAAAAAGAGTAGAAAAAGTGGAAGAGAGGGGAGTCAGTTTGGGAGAAGTGACAAAATGTCATTCAGAGGTTGACCCTTTTGAGTCTTTTTTTAATATTCTTGAGGGCCTTGCTATTCTTGGCCACCTCCCACTCAATGGAGCCTAATGTTTGGATAACCAGTTGTACGTCCCTCTAAAGATCTTATATGGCACTCATGTTGATGGCAGCTGATGTGGTTGGCTGTGTCATGCCACTTGTGGGTGCAGCAGCTGGAGCAATGGTGACGTTGGCATCTGTGGACCCCTGCATAGCAGTTGTGCTTGATCAGGCCTGTGTGGGCAGTGCGTTTTCCCCTTGGCTGAATGCCCGTCACTCACCAGTGGATTGCTCCGAGTGATATTGGCGTGCCATCCTCCTGAACCCAGATTCCACTGCCAAAATGTGCACATAGCGCACCTCCCTCTTCTGAAATGCATGGGGTTGGTTCTCATTCATGTTGGCAGCTGTAAAAATGAGACAGACAACCATCAGTGTCAGCATTGTGTGGGGTATGTACAGTAAATCAGCTTACTATCAACATCGAATGGCACATGCACTCCTATTCAAAATCCTAATGATACAATGGCCCTGATGGTTGAAACGACAACGCTGCCATAGCACCATTTCCCTTACACCATAGCCATCTACAACAAGATTAGGTAACAAACAAATTCAGATGTGCTTAGACTTTGCACCATGTGTGACAATGCTAAGGTAGCATCAAATTCAAAATGATCAGAGTCACTAATCCTCTTCTTAAGCATCAAATTTTCAAACATACATCACCTGAAAATTTATGCTGTTATTGTGGGTATGGGATGATGTTGTTTACCATAAGGGTTCAGTGTTGATAGGTACACATGCAAGCCTGATCAAAAGGTCTGTCACCTACACAGTGAGCATCACATCTATCTACACATTAGTTGATCCCACCCCCTGTGCCTCAGGGAGTATGGCCATGCAGATTAACATCTCAACTACCCAGATCATCCACTAACGCATGCCCACTCATACATGGAGTCAGGGGTGGATCATAATTTAGTGATGACAAAATATGAAGATGGTATTGATAGGTTTCTCACTTCTACATTTATGTGTCTAGGTATAGACAACCATCAATACCTGATGATCCAATACCTTTCCTCACACACCCATAACCATGCCAGCACACAATTGTACTTGACCTTAATGCACACCTATCACATTCCATTTAGTTGTCATGTAGGTGGACTACAAGACTATTGGCACTATGCTGGTAAACAAATGCCCACACATTCCCACATGTACAGCACATTACAGGAATGCCCCAATTTGTCAAGAAAATGGTGTATCACTATGTTGTGTGAATGAGGGTGTGTCCCAGTGCCATTACATACACAACGGTGCACATCTAAGTCACATAAGGAGCTACATGTGGCTTGTTATCACCTTGTTTACACAATGCTGGCCATTGAGTGCCAGAAGCCTCACAAGATATGACTCTCTGCTCGTGCATGGGGAACCACTTAAATGTGATACATTGTCACCATCCATCCTATTCTGCTTTCTGATCATTTTACAGCTCATCACTCCTAGCATTGTGTGCTGAACTCATGACTCACTCACATTAAACACTTCAACACTTCACAGGACACACAAAAACACACTGGATACATCTGGGTCCTCAAATCTTTCCATTTTATCTATGGTGTAGGGAGGCGGTCCACCTCAAATAAATGGATGGAAAACCATGGTTAGTATCACATCACTGTCACTACTAGTGGACACCATATGGCAGTATGTACTATTTCAGAAAAGTGAGGTATTCATCCAGGTTGTGGACAGTGCAACAGACACTCCACTGCATACTCACAATGAGACTGTCACTTTGGAGAATGAGAGACATGCATCTGCACTCTTACACTGGGCCTGAGATTCATGTAGTGCTACACCCTGCAACAACCATGTGTGGCCAATCTGTAGAAAATGAAACTCCATGGTATGAGTGGGAGTTGAGTGACAGATAAATGACACGACCCTTGGGCTCTGCAAGACAACTGATTCAGGTATTCTGGCTTGTCCTTCAAGGCACACAGAGGCACTTTGTGGAGGACAAGTGGATAAATAGTTAGTCTGCAATTTACATGCACTGAGTAATCCATGACTGATATGTCACAGTTGATTGATGGCATCAAATGACTCATTGCCAGTGCCCCTTAAGGCGGGTATTCCCCCTTTGTAAACATAATGGCAGGGCTGATGTATGTGAAACTCTGACATTATTGTACCATATATGAATTGTTGTACTTAGTTATCACAATCCACTCACAAATGGTATGCTGGCAGTGTTTAACCTTATCATACATGACACAATACTGGGACACAGATGTTGCCATGGCCCATGAAATGTGTGACTGTTTGAAAATGGGTTATTGGTAAAGGCAGGTAGGTACCTACACTTAGCAATAGGCCACTAACCTACACTTAGGTCCAGTTAGGTCTCAGTAAATGAAACCCAGCTCAACCCATGTTAGCTTGGCATTGAGCGACAAGACTTAACTTAGGAGACAGAGGGGGTCATTCTGACCCTGGCGGTCATGGACCGCCAGGGCCAACGACAGCGGGAGCACCGCCAATAGGCTGGCGGTGCTCCCATGGCATTCTGACCGCGGCGGTACAGCCCCGGTCAGATACGGGAAACCGGCGGAGTACCGCCGGTTTCCCGTTGCCCAAGGGAATCCTCCATGGCGGTGCTGCAAGCAGCGCCGCCATGGGGATTCCGACCCCCTTACTGCCAGCCTTGTTCTGGTGGTTTTGACCGCCAGAACCTGGTTGGCGGTAACGGGTGTCGTGGGGCCCCTGGGGGCCCCTGCAGTGCCCATGCAAATGGCATGGGCACTGCAGGGACCCCCTAACAGGGCCCCACCAAGATTTTCAGTGTCTGCCACGCAGACACTGAAAATCGCGACAGGTGCAACTGCACCCGTCGCACCCCTTCCACTCCGCCGGCTCCATTCGGAGCCGGCATCCTCATGGAAGGGGGTTTCCCGCTGGGCTGGCGGGCGGCCTTCTGGCGCTCGCCCTCCAGCCCACCTGGAAACTCAGAATTACCGCGGCGGTCTTTTGACCGCGCAGTGGTATTCTGCCGGCGGGACTTAAGTCAGAATGACCCCCAGATTGTAAAGCATTCAAATATCATTAAACAGTAATTAAATAAAACACAGGAAACAGTTTAAAAATCCAAAACCAATTTATAAAAATAGATTATGGCCCTCATTCTGACCTTGGCGGGCGGCGGAGGCCGCACAACAAAGTCCCGCCGTCAGGTTACCGTTCCGCGGTCGAAAGACCGCGGCGGTAATTCTGACTGACCGCCCGCCAGCCCAGCGGGAAAGAGGCTTCCACGATGAAGCCGGCTCGGAATCGAGCCGGCGGAGTGGAAGCTGTGCGACGGGTGCAGTTGCACCCGTCGCGTATTTCACTGTCTGCGCAGCAGACAGTGAAATACATTTAGGGGCCCTCAGTGGCATGGGCACTGCAGGGGCCCCCAGGGGCCCCGCGACCCCCCCTACCGCCATCCGGTTCCCGGCGGTCGGACCGCCGGGATCTGGATGGCGGTAGGGGGGGTCGGAATCCCCTCGGCGGCGCAGCAAGCTGCGCCGCCTTGGAGGATTCAATGGGGCGGTGGTACACTGGCGGGAGACCGCCAGTGGTGCCGGTCCGACCGCGGCTTTACCGCCGCGGTCGGAATCCCCATTGGAGCACCGCCGGCCTGTCGGCGGTGCTCCCGCGGTCCTCCGCCCTGGCGGTCTTTGACCGCCAGGGTCAGAATGACCGCCTATATTTTTATCTTTAAAATCGGATAAGGGGAACCGGAGATATTAATTTTTTAAGAATTGTTGTTTTTTAGCGCCTAGAAACAAAAAGCACCAATCGGGTCATCTGGTTCCGCCTCGACCGGGGCAAAGTCAAAGTTTAAGGCTGACCGCGATGGAGCCCTGCTCGGCTACAGCTTGCGGGAGGCCTCGGTCAAAAGTTTACCTTCGGACTTAGGGGGTCATTCTGACCCCGGCCGGCGGCCTGGCTGGGACCGCCAGAATACCGCTGCGCAGTCAAAAGACCGCTGCGGGTATTCTGGGTTTCCCGCTGGGCTGGCGGGCGACCGCCAGAAGGCCGCCCGCCAGCCCAGCGGGAAACACCCTTCCATGAGGATGCCGGCTCCGAATGGAGTGGAAGGGGTGCGACGGGTGCAGTTGCACCCATCGCGATTTTCAGTGTCTGCATGGCAGACACTGAAAATCTTGGTGGGGCCCTGTTACGGGGGCCCCTGCAGTGCCCATGCCATTGGCATGGGCACTGCAGGGGCCCCCAGGGGCCCCACGACACCCCATACCGCCATCCTGTGCCTGGCAGCCAAAACCGCCAGGAACAGGATGGCGGTATGGGGGTCGGAATCCCCATGGAGGATTCCCCAGGGCAGCGGAAAACCGGCGGTACACCGCCGGTTTTCCGTTTCTGAATGCCCAAGGGAGTACCGCCAGCCTGTTGGCGGTGCACCCGCGGCCGTTGGCCCTGGCGGATTTTACCGCCAGGGTCAGAATGACCCCCTTAGTCTCTTTTCTGAAGATTTTCTTCAGCGGGACGAACCTGCCAGTCCAATCCGACCTCCTGGAACTCTTCTCCGGATACGCGTCACGGGAGCCCTCGTGGAGATTTTTACCTTCGGACTTAGTCTTTTTTTCGAGGTGAAAATCCTTCGACCGGGGCCCTCCTCGGACATGCTGGGAGGGCCCGGTCAACTTTTTACCTTCGGACTTAGGGGGTCATTCTGACCCTGGCGGCCGGTGGCCGCCAGGGCCACCGACCACGGGAGCACCGCCAACAGGCTGGCGGTGCTCCCACGAGCATTCTGACAGCGGCGGTTCAGCCGCGGTCAGAAGCGGCAAGTCGGCGGGCTCCCGCCGACTTACCGCTGCTCGGGGGAATCCTTCATGGCGGCGGAGCGCGCTCCGCCGCCATGAGGATTCTGACAGCCCCTACCGCCATCCTGTTCATGGCGGGAAACCCGCCATGAACAGGATGGCGGTAGGGGGTGCCGCGGGGCCCCTGGGGGCCCCTGCCGTGCCCATGCCAATGGCATGGGCACGGCAGGGGCCCCCGTAAGAGGGCCCCGCAAAGTATTTCAGTGTCTGCCTTGCAGACACTGAAATACGCGACGGGTGCAACTGCACCCGTCGCACCCCTGCAACTACGCCGGCTCAATTCTGAGCCGGCGTCCTCGTTGCAGGGGCATTTCCTCTGGGCCGGCGGGCGCTCTTTCGGAGAGCGCCCGCCGGCCCAGAGGAAATGTTTAAATGGCCGCCGCGGTCTTTTGACCGCGGTGCGGTCATTTCACGGCGGTACCTTGGCGGACGGCCTCCGCCGTCCGCCAAGGTTAGAATCACCCCCTTAGTCTCTTTTTCGGAGATTTTCTTTACCAGAACGAACCTGCAAATCAGGCCGGGTCGCAGTTGCGGCAGGCCGGCTAGAGTTGCCGCAGCAGGTCGGTCCCTCTATGGAGCTTTTCTCCAAACTTCTCCAAACTTCTGGGTCTTCTCACAGATGTTCTTTTAAGGTTCTTTTGGGGTCCACAGCTCACCCCAAGGGTCCAGAAGTTCTGAGATGATCCTTGGGGGGGGGTGGATTACACCTCCCAGAATGCACCTGGCACAAACTCCTTTTTGGCCACTGGGCAGTGGCCAGCTGGTTGATTTCTTCCGGAGTTGGTGCAGAGGACTCTGGTTAGCAATGTTTCACCTGTAGCAAACAGGGAGTCCCTCCTTGAAACAGTTGAAGCCAGGCAAAGTCCTTCTTGTGGTGAAGCCCAAGGGTGCAGCTGGTGCAGTCCTTCAGAGTGCAGGTTCCAGGTGCAGGCCAGGGGTCCAGCAGGGCAGTCCTTCTCCTTTGGTTCTTCCTTGTTGGAATCTGATGGGGATATGAGGTGTGGGTGCAGGTCTGCCAGTTTCATCCTTGCTCTTGGGTGAAAAACAAGGGGGTCCTGATTCTCCAATCAGGTGCAGGGTCCTTCCCCCTGTGATGACCACTTCCTGGGAAGTGTGGCAAAAATCAATCCCAGGAGGCAACATTCTTCAAAAATCCACCATGGCTGAATCTGATTTTTGGACGTTACATCTGGCTGAGCCCACCCACTGGTGTGGCTAAAATTCATAAACACAACCCTCTCCTGCCCTCTCCTAATCTAATCAAGGGGGCACCTAGTTGTCTGGGGTTGCAGGATGTGGGGTTGTTGCTGGGTTGCTCCAAATGTCCTTCTCTGCCTTTGAAGACCAGTTTGGCAGCCCTCCCCCTTCATGCCTCACCATCTGCTGAGGGGAAATTCCCGCCCACAGGCACATCTCTTTGTGTGAAGCTAGGCCACTTCACACTTCATCAAGGAAGCGTGGCCAGGCTGCCAGAGGCTGGCCAATCAGAGCACAGCAGCAAAAACAATGCAGGGCTGAAATTGGCAACTTCTCAGGTAAAGTTTAAAACTCTTTACCTGAACAAGTTATATTAAATCCCACAACTGGAAGTTGTGGGATTTATTATAACAATTAACTTGATACCAAACTCCTGGTGTCCATTACTTAAGGGGACTTTTAAAATTAAAATTAAGTCTCCCCATTCTAGCCTATGGAGGCCATTCACTACAATGAGGGAAAAACAAATGTGGCTGTTTATACCTCACCAGGGCTTATAAAACTATTTTTATAAGGTCCCTGCTTATAGTTACATGGCACCCAGCCCAAGGGGGACATAGGGCACACCTTGGGGGTGACTTATATATACAAATAAGGTAGTTTAAGACTTTGGAACTACTTTTAATTCCAAAGTCAAATTTGCATATACATTAAATTTAAAAGCAGCCAGCAAGGCAGGCCTGCCTTTAAAATGATACTGGGCACATCAGCAGTAAACCTATGGGTGCACTACCTATGCTGTGTTCCCTAAACCTACATGCCCTACCATATACTAGGGACCTATAGGTAGGTTAACTTAGACAATAATAATTAGCCTAATTTCATATCCATTTTTTTTTTTGGGTTGTTATACTAGATATCTACGAATTCCTGCTCTCATCTTATCACACTTATCTACTCATCACTCTTATGTCATGTCTCTATCAAACTTTCCTCCATTCTCACTCTGACTCATCCCAAATCCCTTCTACCACTTTCATCTCCTAAATATCTCTGCCTAAGCTCTTCCCTCCACATCTAACTCACCAAACCTCACTCTACCTCTGTGACCTCCCACACAACCCTACTAAATTCTCCTGCATTCATCTCACCCTGCTACTATGCTCTCCCTAACCCTTCCACATACTCTTCCCCCTCCACCCCCCTTTACTCATCCCAAGCCTTTGGGTTGAGTAAATGAAGGATATACTCCCAATTAACACCTCTGGATTTATTTCCTCCTCCACCCCTCCATTACTCCAGTCTAACTAACAAACTCTCATATCCGCGGCTCAAATTAACTCATAATAATACTAAAACTGTACTCATTATTTAACAATACTAATCCATCACTAATTCTTGTTGGGTTCCGGAGTAGCGTGCTACTCATCGAAAAGCGCTTCGACGCCTCGTCAGGGGTAGTAAGCGCTATATAAATACGATTACAATTTTAAACAGAGCACTGGCCCTGGGACTGGTAAGCAGTACCCAGGGCACAGCCAAGAGTCAGTAACCACCAGTACCTGTGCAAAAAGTGTGGGGGTGACCAGGGCAAAAAGGAGGACTTTGCTACAGTGACTTAGTGATGGATGTGCATGACTATCCAAACTTCTGACTTGCATTGGTTAAATGTTAGGATATGTGAAACCCATGTCTATACTGGCACTGTGACACTCCATTCTGGCTACATGCAACCTGTCCACATGCATTGCAGGCAGCACGCCAAAACATCTGCTATTGGCATTCAAGTGCAGTAAACAGTAATTAGTTAGCCAATGGGGTACTCACAAACAGGCCCACCAGTCACCACACCAAGATGGTCAAGAAGACCCTGCTCCCTGCCCACAAGGTCAGCCCAGAGATGCTTCAGCTGATGGTCCTTGCAACTGATGTGGAGCACCTTTCCCTATAGCTGCTTTGCCTCCATACGGTAGCCCTGGATCACACGGCCACCCATCTCTAGCATCAATGGGAGGTAGTGGATTACCAACCAAGTAAAGCCTCCCAGCTCCTCCTCCCCCATTCTGGTCATCCTCCCCCTGCCAGATATTGCACTGGGGTACAGCTCAAAAAAAATGTTAAACAGTACAATGGAGAAACAGGAATAATGAAAGGAAACTTAACACCCAAAAATTCAAGAACCCAACTAGCCCACTAACAGTAGTAACCCAGACAGCCACCCGACAGCAAGGTAAAATAGACTGAACACAACAAATTCACAGACACTGGGACAAATGACAATAAAATCCAACAGTAAATACGACAGAATGGACAGCACAAGATCGACTAAATTGCAAGAAGACACCACCGACTCCAAACACAACCACACAGTCAAAAGAGGCACAGTCTGTAAAGAGAAAGTGAAAGTACACCTACTGCACCATGCCTGTAAACAGGATATCATATTACATCACTTCCTGTGCCCTTGCATCACGTTTTCTGAAATGTATGTATTTTTTTGACACATTGATATTTGCATGAGTATTTCTGATGCATTACTGATGCGCATCTATTTATATTGATGCATTACCTTTAAGCATCGATTTAACAGTAAACCAGCAATGCGAGGAGTGCGAAGGTGGGAAATGCCCTAAGGGGACATGGGTCATGTAGTTTGCAGATATTTTTTATGCGTCTTTTTTTTTTCTCTAATCATGATTGCGTAATTTTGAGATTTGTTGATGTATGCACACTGTATCAGCATGATAAATTGTATGTGCTGGGCTGCAGTATTGTTGTAGTTTAGCAGCGATTAGATTAAGCATTAGCAGAAGACATCTTGTATTTAGTAACTATTGTGAACATTTCGCGGAATCCATTTTGTATTCATGGCAGCCATTTTCTCTGCCACATGCTACCATGTGCTCACCATCTGCTCTGTCCTACCTTTCTGTTAACTACTCTTGAAAATCTGCTTAGTGACAAGTTATATTTAGCATCTCCCACTTCCGCACATGCCCAGTAAGGTCTGCAGCTGTTAGTCCTTGAAAACTGTTAGCCCCTCCTACCTGTCGACTGTGCATTTCCACATGACCTTACATGTATGCAAGTCTTGCTTCTATAATTGTACCACCTCCTTTTAGCCCCTGCATGGGTGCGGTCAGCCGCCACGGACATTCTGACCCACAACTGCAAAACCTCCGAAAATCCGCCCTCCACTGCAGTCCGCCACATCAGCGGCCAGCGGTAAACTGGAGAAGACCAAACCTCCACCGCCACGCCAACAGAAATACGCCCATCCCATTATGACCCGCAAATCCACGCGGCGGTCATTCAACCGCGGTATTCCATTGGCGGTACACACCGCCGCGGTCAAAATACACACACCTTTACAAACCCCTACCACATTGGACAATTTGAAAGGCACACACCTGAAACACATACACACACCACTCCCACACATCCAATACCATATAAAACACACATGCACATCACCCACAAACCCCTACCAACAAAAACCAGAGACGAAGGAGAGAGAGAGACACATCAGAGAATAGATAGCCAGACACACAGAGGCACACCGCAACATCACACACACCACATAGAAGCACAAAGCACCACACACCAACACACACATCACACATACACCACCCCACACCTCATACACACCACCCCATGGCACCACAAAGGCACCCACGCTTTTCGGACCAAGAACTCCGGGTCATGGTGGAGGAGATCATAAGAGTGGAAACCCAGCTCTTCGGCTCACAGGTCCAGCACACCACCATAGCAAGGAAGGCGGAGCTCTGGCAGCGGTCGTGGACAGGGTCAACGCGGTGGGACAGCATCCCAGAAATCGAGAGGACATCCGCAAACGATGGAACGACCTACGGGGAAAGGTGCGCTCGATGGTCTCGCGACACAACATCGCAGTGCAGAAGACTGGCGGGGGACCCCCACCCACTCCACCCAAATTCACAACATGGGAGCAAGAGGTACTCAACATCCTGCATCCTGATGGCCTCGCTGGAGTACATGGAGGAATGGACTCTGGTAAGTACAAGGCCAACCACTTCACCCCCCCCCAGCATGCTAACCCCCACCCTCACCCCCAACCCCCCAGCACACATCCTCCCTGAGAATGTCTCCCCAGCACAACCCACCCAACACCAACCCCTGCATGCCACACACAAACTATGGACACCCATCAACTAAGCATGACCACTGCACATACCCATCACCCCCCCCCAAAACACCCTCACAACACCTCCCCCAAGGGAATGCCAGCACTGGGGGACAAGGGCACCCATAAAACGCAAGCTAATGCACACACAGAAACAATAACCATACCCTCTTACCCCATGCAGGACCCGAACGACAACACACCGGTCAGGAGGGACAAGAAATGTCCATCCCACCCCTGGAACAGGCCACTAGTGATGACAGCAGCTCTGTCGACCTGGAACCTGACGACCAGCCCGGACCATCGGGGACCTCTGGGCAGTCGGTTCCCCTCACCCAGACACAGGCCACTGCAGACCCAACCCCCTCTGAGAACAACAGCACAGCTCCCACCCAGCTGGCCCATGCCTCTGTCTCTAGGACAGGTCAAGCAGCGGTGTGTCTACCACTACAGGGCCCCCAGGGTAACCCACCAACCCAACAACAACAGGGACCTGGGGGCAGTGGGAGTGGGCACACCGTCCAGGGGACAGAGGCCCAGGGAAACAGGGCAACTCGGAGGGCTGCTGTGCGACAGGGGGGGGAGGAGAGGCCCAGGGAACCCACTCTCCAAGAGGCCCTCACCACCATCATGGCTGCCTACCACCACTCACAAGAGACGATGGCGACGGTACTGGCCAGGTTCCAGGAGATCCAGGCACAGCAGGAGCAACGCTACATGGGGTTCAGCGACCAACTCAGCAACATCTCAACCGCTATGGGGAGCATAGTCCAGGCCCTGAACCGCATAGAGGACACGTTTCGCGACCATGTGGCATCACACAGGGCCCCTGTCACTAGCCAGGAACAGGAACAGCCTACCACCTCCGCCGGCGCTAGTGGACAGGAGGCCCCACCACCACGACAGGCCACCAGAACCCCACCTCCTGCTGAACAACAATCGCCCCGCAAAAGGAGCCTGAGATCCAAAAAACCGACAGAGTAGGATGTCAAGTCCCCCGCCAGCATCACATACCCCCTGAAGTCCTCCCACTGTCCCACATTGCCACCCTGTCAAACCTTGAACTGCCCCTGCTCCATCCTGCCACAGGCATATGGACAATGCACCTGTGAGACTGAGAACTGGACTCCGCCATGGACATTACTCCACCCCCACCCATCACTGTTTCACTATCATGTACCAATATCTATGCACTAATAATAAATCACACATTGCACTGAAATCAATCAGGACTCAGCCTGTATTATTTACAAATGTATGACACATTACATATCAATTACGTATTGTGAACATTGTGAATTACACATACCGAGGTAACTTAGCATTAGTCCATGGGCCAACCAAGCCGAGGTCACGCAGTGGCTCATACAGCACAGAAAAGGGAAGGGAAAATCAAACATCATGTTCATAGGTCTGGGGGGAAACCGACAAAGTTGAGATGCAGGAGGCTTTCAGGAAATGTAAAATGGCATGGGTGATTATTACCTGTGTGCTACTGGAAATACTGTTCTATTACTCTGTCCCTGTTGTCTGTGTCGTCCTCTGAGTCTTCCTCCTCTTCACTCTCCGCAGGCTCCACAGCTACTTCAACACCACCATCTGCACCATCCTCCTGCAGGAAAGGAACCTGACGTCGCAATGCCAGATTGTGAAGCATACAGCAGGCCACGATGATGTGGCACACCTTCTTTGGTGAGTACATCAGGGATCCCCCAATCATATGCAGGCACCTAAACCTGGCCTTCAGGAGGCCAAAGGTCCTTTCGATGATCCTCCTAGTTCGCCCATGGGCCTCATTGTACCGTTCCTCTGCCCTGGTCCGGGGATTCCTTACTGGGGTCAGTAGCCAAGGCAGGTTGGGGTAACCAGAGTCACCTATTAGCCACACACGTTGTCTCTGTAGCTGCTCCATCACATAGGGGATGCTGCTATTTCGCATCACATACGCGTCATGCACTGACCCTGGGAACTTGGCATTTACATGGGAGATGTACTGGTCAGCCAAACAGACCACCTGGACATTCATCGAATGATAACTTTTTCTGTTTCGGTACACCTGCTCATCGTCTTTTGGGGGTACCAAAGCCACATGGGTCCCATCAATGGCACCAATGATGTTGGGGATATGTCCAAGGGCATAGAAATCACCCTTCACTGTAGGCAAGTCACCCTCCTCTGGGAAAATGATGTAGCTCCGCATGAGTTTCATCAGGGCAGACAACACTCTACTCAAGATCTTTGAAAACATAGGCTGAGACATTCCAGATGACATGGCCACTGTGGTCTGGAATGACCCAGTTGCCAAAAAATGGAGGACTGACAAAACCTGCACCAGAGGGGGAATCCCTGTGGGTTGGCGGATGGGGGACATCAGGGCTGGCTCCAGCTGGGCACACAGTTCATGGATAGTGGCACGGTCAAGTCTGTATCGAAGTATTATATGGCGTTCTTCCATTGTCGACAGGTCCACCAGTGGTCGGTACACGCGAGGACTCCTCCTTCTCATCCCAAGTCCCAGCGGACGGTGCCTAGGAAGGACAACATGGAGCACAGAGTCAGCCAAACCACAGGTACGTACAGACAGCTTGCACAGTTAAAGAATGGCAATGGGTTCAAAGGCGTGTATGTGTGGCAATGTAAGGCCTAGGCCTGTGTGTCGCAGTCAAAATTAAGCCATGTAGGCCCTTGAAATGGCGGCTGCCTGACCTGTGAAGTGGGACAATGGGATGTGAGGTCAATGCGCTGGCGGGGCACACCGTGGCGGTAGGCGGTCGAACACCGCGGCGCAAAGCCGCATTGGTTAACATTGAAGCCTATGGGTTTCATGAGCCAATGACGAAGTGCGCCGGCAGTCGCGGTACGCACCGCCGCGGTACGCACCGCCGCGGGCGTTACCGCCATTTTCTATCTGCTTAATCACTCGAGACCTGATCATCCACAGGAGAGGACCTATACTGCAAGTGCTGCTGTGACCTCGGTCTGGAAGATACAATGGCTGCTGCGACTGGGGAAAGGGCCCCTGCCTTCACGTCTGAAGAGTTGGAGAAGCTCGTGGATGGGGTCCTCCCCCAGTATGCGCTACTCTACGGTCCTCCAGACCAACAAGTGAGTACACCGGGTGCACATGGAATGGGCTATGCCTGTGTGGATTGGGGTGGATGTAAGTTGGGGGGGTGGGGGGCGAATGAGGAGTGCAACGCACGACAGATGAGAGCATGTGCCATATGGCAAAGTTGGTGGGGGAGGGCCAATCACATCTAACATGCAGGTCATTGATGATTTCCTCCTTTCCACCCTGTACATGTCAAATAGGTCAGCGCCCATCAGAAGATCGAGATTTGGCGTGCCATCGCCAAAGGAAGTCCGGCACTTGGGGGTCCACAACAGACGGGGCACCCACTGCCGCAAGAGGTGGGAGGACATCCGCCGCGGAACAAGGAAGACCGCAGAAACACTGCTGGGGATGGCCTCCCAGCCTAGGAGGGGTGCCAGTCGCACCATGACCCCCCTGATGTCCCGGATCCTGGCGGTGGCCTACCCAGAATTGGATGGGCGCTTTAAGTCATCACAGCAGACACAAGGGGGTGAGTATCAGCACATTCTCCTATCTTTCTGCGCAGTGGAGGCGTCTGGGTGGGGGAGGAGGGCTGTGGGTGACATTAGGCCAGGGCGCTTTCTCTAGTGTAGTCCTCTCCCTTAGGCATGGCCCTGTGCCCCCGAGCCCCACCTCAGTAGGGTGACAAGTACAGCCATTGAAGGTCCAGCATCTCCCATGTGCACGTTTGACGTCTCTTGGCCTGTTGTCCTAGTCAGTAGTACTGAGTAGTGTACCCCGAATATGCGGCTTAGTGCCATAGGCTCCTGTGTCTGTCCTCTCCGCCAACGGTGTTGACATTGCATGCACTCAACCTGGTCTTCTTTTTTCTCCCCCCACCCTTTCTCTTCATCTTCTTGTGCATGTGTGCATTAGCATCATCAGGCGGAGGAGATTTGGCATCGGAGCACAAGGGAGCTGCAGGACACAATGCCCCGGTGGGCCCTGGAACAGACACCGAGGGCACCAGTGATCCGGAGGGCGAGGGGAGCACCACGACGGGGACCGCTGGTGAGAGCAGCGAAAGCGACACGTCCTCGGATGGGAGCTCCCTAGCGGTGGCGGCAACATCCGTGCCCCCCGCCTCTACAGGTACAGCCGCCACCCAGCGCACCAGCCCCGCCCTCCCAGCAGCCCCTCAGTCTTCGCTCCGTGCCCGTTCGCCCAGGAAGGCGCGCGTCTCCTTCGCCCCAGGCACCTCAGCCCCTGCCCCTGTTGCCCCTGCTGCCCTCAGTGCGGAGCTCATTGAGCTGGTAAGGACGCTCATTGTTGGGCAGACGACCCTTTTGAATGCCATCCAGGGTGTGCAAAGGGAGGTGCAACAGAGCAATGCGTACCTGGAGGGCATTCATTCGGGTCAGGCTGCCCATCAACGAGCGTTCACTGCTCTGGCCTCAGCACTGACGGCAGCCATTGTCCCTGTTTCCAGCCTCCCTCTTCTTACTGCCTCCAGCCTTTCTCTGTCTCCTGTTCCTCAGCCTATCCCATCCACACCATCAGACCAGCCTGCACACACCTCAACACCCAAGAGCAGCTCATCCAAACACAAGCACCACAGATCCCACAAACACTCACCCAAGCAACACCCAGATGCAGACATGCCAACAGCCACTGCCACCCCTGTGTCCCCCTCCTCATCGTCTCCCTCCTCCCTGCCAGTGACGTCTACACTCACACCTGCATGCACCCCAACATCAGCCAGTGCTTCCATCACCACCTCACCCTCCAGTACAGTCCACACTCGTGCAGTCACCACCCCACTGCCATTTACACGTCCCCTGTGTCCTCTCCCACTGTGTCTGTCACCCCCCTCTTCCAAGACACACAAACGCAGGCAGCCACCCACCCAACAGACATCCACCTCACGACAGCCTACAGCACCAGCACCTTCACCCAATGACAGCACACCTGACTCTCCTCCAACCACCTCCTCTACCTCCACTTCCATCTCCACTTCTCCTACCCTTTACCTTGGCCCTAAAAAACTTTTCATGGCTAACCTTGACCTCTTTCCCCCCGATGAGCTCCCCCATCCATCTTCAAAGAGTCCCAAGAGCACCGCAGCCACCACCAGCCCAGCTTCGGGTGTCACTGTTGTGCATGGGTTCTGGAGCCCACCCTTTGCCAGCAGTGACACATCGATCAGCAGCAAGGACACGTCCAGCCCCCCCCCCCGGCAAGAGGACCCGCAAAAACAAGGGCCGCCGTGCGAGGAACGACAGGGCTGCCCCCAAGGAGCAATGTGCGGCCACTTCACCAGCCACACCATCTAGGGGAGGCAAGGGCCCGAGAGCCCCATCAAAGGAGCGGAAGGGCAGCAGGAGCGCGGAGAAGGTGGACCCCACATGCCACATCCCAGCTGGGAAGGAGGACACTAAGGAGGCCAGGAGTCCGTCCCCGAAGGGTCCCGAAACGTCACGGTCCAAGGGCGACTGAGCAGGGAGTCCAGGCCAGGTCTGGCTCCCTTGACCTGCTGGATGAGCACCGCTGAACAGGGGCCCGCCGTGGAGAAGAGCACCGCTGAACAGGGCCTGGCGTGGAGAAGAGCACCGCTGAACAGGGCCCGCGGTGAAGAAGAGCACCGCTGAACAGGGCCCGCCGTGGAGAAGAGCACCGCTGAACAGGGCCCCGCTGTGCAGAAGAGCACCGCTGAACAGGGCCCCGCCGTGCAGAAGAGCACCGCTGAACAGGGCCCGCGGTGAAGAAGAGCACCGCTGAACAGGGCCCCGCCGTGCAGAAGAGCACCGCTGAGCAGGGCCCGCGGTGAAGAAGAGCACCGCTGAACAGTGCCCGCCGTGGAGAAGAGCACCGCTGAACAAGGCCCGCCGTGAAGATAGGCACTGCTGAACAGGGCCCCGCCGTGCAGAAGAGCACCGCTGAACAGGGCCCGCCGTCAAGATAGGCACCGCTGAACAGGGCCCCGCCGTGCAGAAGAGCACCGCTGAACAGGGCCCGCGGTGAAGAAGAGCACCACTGAACAGGGCCCGCCGTGGAGAAGAGCACCGCTGAACAGGGCCCCGCTGTGCAGAAGAGCACCGCTGAACAGGGCCCGCCGTGCAGAAGAGCACCGCTGAACAGGGCCCGCGGTGAAGAAGAGCACCGCTGAACAGGGCCCGCCGTGGAGAAGAGCACCGCTGAACAGGGCCCCGCCGTGCAGAAGAGCACCGCTGAACAGGGCCCCGCCGTGCAGAAGAGCACCGCTGAACAGGGCCCGCGGTGAAGAAGAGCACTGCTGAACAGGGTCCGCCGTGGAGAAGAGCACCGCTGAACAGGGCCCCGCCGTGCAGAGGAGCACCGCTGAACAGGGCCCGCCGTGGAGAAGAGCACCGCTGAATAGGTCCCGCGGTGAAGAAGAGCACCGCTGAACAGGGCCCCGCCGTGCAGAAGAGCACCGCTGAACAGGGCCCGCCGTGAAGATAGGCACCGCTGAACAGGGCCCCGCCGTGCAGAAGAGCACCGCTGAACAGGGCCCCGCCGTGCAGAAGAGCACCGCTGAACAGGGCCCGCGGTCAAGAAGAGCACCGCTGAACAGGGCCCCGCCGTGCAGAAGAGCACCGCTGAACAAGGCCCGCGGTGAAGAAGAGCACCGCTGAACAGGGCCCGCGGTGAAGAAGAGCACCGCTGAACAGGGCCCGCCGTGGAGAAGAGCACTGCTGAACAGGGCCCCGCCGTCTCAAGCACCGCTCCGCTGGGCCCTTCCTGTCAAGCACCGCTCCACTGGGCCCCGCCGTCTGAAGCACCGCTCCGCTGGGCCCCGCCGTCTGAAGCACCGCTCCGCTGGGCCCTTCCTCTCAAGCACCGCTCCGCTGGGCACCGCTGTCTCTCCACCTCTCCGCTGGGCCCTTCCTCTCAAGCACCGCTCCGCTGGGCACCGCTGTCTCTCCACCTCTCCGCTGGGCCCTTCCTCTCAAGCACCGCTCCGCTGGGCACCGCTGTCTCTCCACCTCTCTGCTGGGCCCTTCCTCTCAAGCACCGCTCCTCTGGGCACCGCTGTCTCTCCACCTCTCCGCTGGGCCCTTCCTCTCAAGCACCGCTCCGCTGGGCACCGCTGTCTCTCCACCGCTCCGCTGGGCCCTTCTTCTCAAACACCGCTCCGCTGGGCCCTTCCTGTCAAGCACCGCTCCGCTGGGCACCGCTGTCTCACCACCTCTCCGCTGGGCCCTTCCTGTCAAGCACAGCTCCGCTGGGCACCGCCGTCTCAATCACTGTTTATGGTTCACTGTGCCCACCATGCCTCCTCCTTGACCAGTGGAGACTGTCATCCACATGATGGACTGTGGCTTTGCACTCCCCAGGATGGTCCAGTGGGCAGCCCACCCACTATAGAGACATTGGGAGACTGTGGCTTTGCACTCCCCAGGATGGTCCAGTGGGCAGCCCACCCACTGTAGAGACATTGGGAGACTGTGGCTTTGCACTCCCCAGGATGGTCCAGTGGGCAGCCCACCCACTGTAGAGACATTGGGAGACTGTGGCTTTGCACTCCCCAGGATGGTCCAGTGGGCAGCCCACCCACTGTAGAGACATTGGGAGACTGTGGCTTTGCACTCCCCAGGATGGTCCAGTGGGCAGCCCACCCACTGTAGAGACATTGAGAGACTGTGGCTTTGCACTCCACAGGATGGTCCAGTGGGCAGCCCACCCACTGTAGAGACATTGAGAGACTGTGGCTTTGCACTCCCCAGGATGGTACAGTGGGCATGGTGGCACCTCGTGGATCTGGCGTCGTGGACTCATGTGGCTGTGGTGCCCCCCCTTCCCTTCCCCCTGAGGTGCCTGTAGTTTTTACATCTGATGCCCCTGCAGTGTTCTCTCCAAAGGACTCAGGTCTCCTGTGTGGGCTTTGCCCTTGTTTCTCAAAACTTTGGCCCACGGACATGATGAATTCGTAGGATGTGCAGGACTTGTTACTTCAGTTATACACTGATGTGTATGTCATTTGTTTTCTTGTGAATATCTTTCATGGTTGTACGATATTTTTCAGGACCTTTTTGGTACATAAATATTTATTCCAAATTTGATTATGTCCTAGCATTTTTCTGGGGTGTTTGGGTGGTGTCACTGTGACTTGTTGCTCTGCATTGGTGTGTACATAGTTGGGGGGGTCGCATATGTGTGTGCCCGTAACCTTTCTTCCTCCCCCCTCCCATGTGTCGTAGGTGCAGTACTCACCGTTGTCGTCTGCGCCGGACTTCGTACTCGTGGTAGATGAGAAGGTAGACGAGAGCAGGTAGGATGTTTAATTCGGGTTCCATGCTGTCCTCCTTCCTCCTGGAGTGTGTAGTGGTGAGCGTTTTCCCGTTCGTAGTCTGTTTCCGCCGTGTTTTTATCGGCGGTGCTCCCGCCCCGGAAAAGGTGGCGGATTGGTGAGTTGTGATAGGGTGGGCGGTACATTGTCTGCCGCCTGGCTGTTGGCGGTGACCGCCGCGCTGTTTGTTTGTACCGCCGTGGCGGTCGGAGTGTTAAAGTGGCTGTTTGTGTTGGCGGTTCCCACCAGGGTCAGAATTCCATATTTTTTACCGCCAGCCTGTTGGCGGGTTGGCCGCCGCTTTAACACCGACCGCCAGGGTTAGAATCACCCCCTTTGCTCTGTATTACAATTACGTTGTGGTGGACCTGCAGCCATAGCTGCATATGTTCTCATCCATTCTGATGTACATTTCATACACATGTCCGTACAAAGTGTGAGGTCATGTGTACCCTGTGACAGAATTGGGCCCCATGGCAGTGGCATGTGTGATTTCCATGGATGTACTGTGCATGCTTTATTTCTCCCATTGCTTCTCATACCTGGGCTAATCATGGTGGGCATTGTCACCAATGATGCCCCCACCTTGTCACACATGCCCCATGTAGCCATTGCAGATCTCACACTGAGTTGTGTTAGTGGTCTGTTCAAACATTACCGTCTCACCATATTTGGACATCCACTGCCTCATATGTGAACTCCTTATTTACGTCATTTTTAGACATGTTGTTGTTGTGTGTGATGTACTATTGTCATACAACTTGGCAACGTGGATGTAAATTATATGTTATGGTCCATAAACTGTGTCCTTGAGTTGTCACATTCAAGTGACAAGGCTAATTGTGATGTGTGTAATGGTAGCAGTTCAGTCTGATACTTCACATGTGATGTTGCCATAGTACTCTTCAGATTTGTATTTGTGACATGCTCCCTGAGGTTGGACCAATAATCCTAAAGTATATGTTGGAGAGATTAAAGACACCGAAGCCAGATTGTGAGGATGAGTGAGATGTTTATTGGCAAAATTTACAAGGTGAGTTACGTGATGCTTATGTGAAGAAGTTCTGTACAATTTGCAGTCTGTGGCGTATACCAGCAGCTGTGTTGTGGTCTTCCCCCTCATTTACTTCTCCATCATCGTCATCAACCTGCTCATATAATGGAACGTTCATCTGTACACATATGTTGTGTAGGATGGCACAGGTCAATATGATCTTGCAGACCATTTCTGGGGCATATAGAAGGCCTCCTCCTGTGATGTCTAGGCACCTGAATCTGGACTTCAGGATGCCAAATGTCCTCTCCACAATGGTCTGTGTCCTCCGATGTCCCTCATTATATGCAAGCTCTTCTGCTGTGCTTCGGTTGTGAAATGGGGTCATTATCCATGGCTGTATGCCATAACTCATATCCACTGCAAAAGATTACAGGAGTAAATCATTGTGAGGGCTTGCAAGATATAAGTCATGTAGCATGGCAGTTGATATTAGGATCTGGTTATGGCTCAAATGTATTTGTGTTTCGGTGTGAGTTCTTAACTGTGTGTGATCTTTCGTCAGCACTAGGTTGTCGGACATGACAATCTTGTGTATGGGTCAAGGACCTAGGACACTTGATTTGGATTCCACACTGACAGTCATTCTGTATGTGCCATGCGCTTTGTAGAGCACTTTAGTATTAGTGTGCTATCAGTAGAGGGGACATGACACGTCCTGACAACACAATGGGGTCAGATGTAGAGGCAACATGGTAGCACTACAGTGCCTGGACATCTCATCCCATTTGACATGTGTGTGAATGCACAACATGTCTCCTAAATTGGCTGCTGTATCCTGCAACTTTTCAACAATGCAAGGATGCCCCGTGTGTGACATGTTACTTGGCAACCCTTTGTTGTCCCCTGTGCCAGTTGCACATGTGTAGCCATGCACCATACACCAGGGTACTTGGCTACTGCCATGTGGAGGTGGATGTATATATGCTGTATGATACACCACCCAGGACATATGCTTTTTTGATAGCCACTTGCTCTTTCTGTGTGTGCAGCCGTGTGCAGCATGCATTTGTGCCACATTCATCTGAGTTCATAGCACCGTCTACCTCCTATTTGAAACTGCATACTGCACTCCTGGGGTGGTATTTTTTTGTTGGCACTTCCTCAGGACTTAGGGGACAGCAGCATGTGAGTGTGCACCTTCATGCTATGTATCCTGTAGTGACAGACCTGCAGCGAGAAACATTGCACACCCCTTCCACGCTACATGCAACATAGGAGGTTGGTCAATTTAGAATGTGGCTTAAAGTAATGTAGAAATGGTCATCTGCCAAGATGTACATATAGTGCAGGCAATTACTATGGAACTGTGGGCTATTACATTGTTCCCTTGGTCTTCCAGAGTGGCAGCTAATGTTTGTGTCACCCATGAGGTGTTCAAGGGTGTGTATCTCATTGTCACTGGATGATCAACATAACTAGCAGTGTCTCTCCTATCTTCCAAAACAATACTCTGCATTTCTACTGTCAACACATGCACAGTGCAGGCTATGGGATGTAGCTCAGCTACTAAGCAAATGTGTCCCTTGGCACAGTGCATGTGAGGTAAGTGATGTCCTGTTGTCTCCTAATGGGTCCTACTATGACATCAATGATCTGCATTGTCTGACTGTGTCTCTGCCCCCCTGTTAGGCCATTTCTTGTATCTGGTACAGACATAATGGTGTTGTGAGTCAGTGAGTGTTGCATGTGAGGTTGCACTATAGTGACTGTGGTTGCACTTCTAACACATCTGGCACATGGTATACGTTGGTGATTGATCTTGTATTCCTATGTTTGTGAGGCACTGCGTCAGGCAGATGTCTTTGTACACTACAGGAAAGTAAGATATGTGCTGATGAGATGCAGTAGGTAATGGCACAAGTTGTGTGGTATTTGATATTTGTTCTTGCAGTGATTAGCACAACATGACTTGAGACATCTGTGCCTATTTGGAAGTTAAATGACATGGGCATGGTGTATGCCCTTGATGTGTCTGTGCTATTGTTTGGTTGGTGTAGTGAATGTAATGTGCACCTAGTGGGCAACCTGAGGCCAATTGTAGTGGTCGGTGTAGTTCTGCTGTTTTCAAAGGGTACATGTCTGCACCTGTCCATCCTGTGGTGTGCCTGTCAAGTTGTGGGTGTGTTACCTACATGTGGGTTTGTGTATTGGTGTTGTGCACTGATTGTGCTGTACTGCAGCATGTTGCATATGTATTATCACCTGCTCATGTGTGTTACCTTGGCCATATGTTACTGTAGTTTTGTATGTCTTATGTGCCTGACAGGGTTGGTGTGTTGTGTGCACATTACGAGATTTGTAGACTTACCCACAAGTAGGCCATTTCCAAATTGTCCATCCTGGAAATGTTCACTGATCGCACTGTGCCAGAATATGTAGACGTTATGGACACTTCCAGGATACTTGGCCAAAATGTTTATGAATAATCTGCAGTGGTCCACTATGACCTGCACATTAATGTAATGGATGTGCTTGCGATCCACTGGTGAGTGGCAAGCATTCAGCTAAGGGGGATCCACACTGCCTGCACAGACCAGACCAAGCACAACTGCCTGCATCACCATTGCTCAAGCTGCTGCACCCACATGTAATATGACACAGCCAGCCACATCAGCTGCCATCGTCATGAGTACCATAAAAGATCTTCAGAGGAATGTACAACTGGTTTTCCAAATGTTGGACTCCATTGAGCCAGGAGGAAACCAAGAGTAGCAAGGCCCTCAAGAATATTAAACAAGTATTTTCAATGCAACTGGTCTCACATTAGCTTGAGTTAGTGTTGTTAGCACTGTAAAGAAACAAATGCAGCACAATTGCACTATGTAAACTGCAGCGCAATCACGCTGCGTGGAAAATAAACAGATAAAGTAGTACGGACACCATGCTGAAAACATCGAGCCTCGTATGTTTTTAGTAGTTTACCGGTGCTGTGTAGGTGGGATAAGGACCGAAAAAGGCATGACATTTGCATGCCTTTCACAAATGAAAGGAAGCTGATTTTAAAAGGCAAGCCCACGAACCATGTAAGTGACTGACATGACATGGGCGTGGTTAAAAGCCCAAAGAGAGATTACAGAATGGGACGGAGCGCTTTGCGCTCGCCCATAAAAAAGACTCAAAAGGGTCAACCTCTGAATGACATTATGCAACTCCTCCCAAATTGACTCCCCTCCACTTTTTCTACTCTTTTTTTGTGGTTATTAGGGGGTTAGTTGTAGGTTAGAATAGGTTAGTGGGTTAGTTAGAATAAGTAAGTTTGGGGGGTGGGTTTACTACTTTTCATAATTTACTATGTGGGTGTGAGGGTAGGGGGAGATGTTGGGGCTTTTATATGTTTGTAAATAAAAAATAATAATAAAAAGTACAAAAAATATATATTTGTTTAGTCATAGTTAGTAAATGTGTAGTTTAGTGTATGTTGTCCTGCATATGTCCTGTGATATAAGGAGGTTGGAGGGGGGGTGAATGTTTAGAGTGTGTAGTTAAATGTGTAAGGTAAGTGTGGTATAGAGTAGTTAGGGTCTGTTGTAGGTTATGTATAGTTAGGATAGGTTAGATTAGGATAGGGGTTAATTATTATTGTTCAATTGAATTATTTATCACAATAAATGTTATTTGGTACACCCTTACTACATGTGTCATATGTTTGGGTCTCAATGTCTTCCCAGGGGTGTACAGTGCAAATTGTGTGTTTTCCTGGGGACTCCGTCCTGCATCCAAATCCCTCTCTTGACATTTTCAACACCTCCGTATGACTGAGCTATCACATTGGCAGCTACAACACATCTACTTACCTGTCCACCTGCCATCCAGTGTTCCCACCATTCAAGATGACTATGTTGACCATCTATAGTCCAGGATAGGTGTGGGAATTCAGCTAACAATGAATGTGTTTTGTTTTGGGATGTTGGGCACTGCGGGACATGTTACTACTGCCTACATATTCATTCCTATCCTGCTAAACTGGACTTATTATTGCACAGAACTATGCTGCACCACTTCTACATCAACATGGGCCTATTATGACAATGAGCCTCAATTATCAAGTCAGTGAAGTGACTTGTCAACTGTCATAACACAGACTGATTTTACACCATCTCATTGCAGAGGGTGATGCATCTCCTGTGGATCTGCCTGTGCTGGAGTACCCTGATGACCTGGATGACCAGCTGGTAACTATCAGCCAAGAGACCCTCCAATAAGTCATTGTGAACATGCAGACACCACCTCCAGTTGCAAGGAGGAGTATTGAATTAGCAGACATCCCACAGGCCCCACTTAGCACCCCAAGAGTAGAACCTGCCAGCACCAACACAGCAGAGGACTCCAAGGACACAGGCACCATCTTCGAGAGGACAGTGGTGGGAGTCCAGGGGGAGCTGGCCAAGGAGATATGGGTGGGGATGCAAACAATGGCAGCCAGCCTTGAGGAGATGCAGATGTGCATGGTTACAGCAACAGCACAGACTGCAGCCAACCAACGCACACACTCTCCAATGCATGGAGTCCAGGAGTGTCTGAGGGACATAGCTGCTGCTATGAGGGAGAGGCCACAACAACTGCCCTCCCAAACTGGCAGCAGTGTACCTGAGGACAATAAGGACTCCAGGTATCGGGAATTTGTCTCCCTCAGGGCAGACATGGCTGCCCACCACAGGGATGTTGCAGCTATACTTAAAAACCAGCAGATCCTCCTTGCTGCAGTGATGCCATATGTAGTGCCAGAGATTTACAAGTGTAACAGTGCAAAGTATATACAATATCCAGGTCTGTGACCCCATTGCGTAATCCATCCAATTGGGATGTTGCAGCTGAACTTAAAAAACGGCAGCTCCTCCTTACTGTAGTGATGCCATAGGTAGTGCCACAAGTCACAGTGTCAGTACCAGAGTGCATGTATATGTGGGTACATATCTATGCACATGGTACCTGCATGTTGTACATTGATGCTGGCCTTGTCCCCTACAATCAAATCACTGAATATGTGACATATTTTGAAAACATGTATGCTACACCCACTACATACTACAAGAATGGGTATGAATCAGTCATCGGGCAATTTCGTCAGCTGGGAGTAGCACTAGAACACATTGGTGTGAAACAGAGGCCCGTATTCATAATTTTTTTGCACCACATTTGTGTCATTTTTGTACGCACAAGTGGCACAAACTTACAAAATATAATTGTATTTTGTAAGATTGCGCCACTTTTAAGTCACAAAATTACGCAAATGAGGTGCACAAAAAGTATAAATTTGGGCCTAAGTGCGCATATTGCCACCAGCACTCTGTTTGTTGGACTGGTTTCTGAACGCGGGAAGTGTAGTTGCATTTTTTTGCCTGTTTACCAGTTCACCTTAAGGGTTTTTCCAGCAGGCTTTGGACGATTCATTATTCATTTTCTTTTCCTGCTGAGTTAAACACACTCCAACATTTGTCATTTCTACAGAGAAATTGCTTTAAAAGTACCCGTTTGTCCTAGTTTGACTAGTCACACACACTGCACTGTAACAATACAATTTATTTATTTCCTTGGGTATAGTGGTCCAGTGCGAGTATTGCTATAATGTCTCAAGTTCTGCTAGTAATACTGAGTACACTTTGGTTTTGGTCTCGTGAGGTCCTATTTCGACTAGTGAGGTTGGCTTTTATAGCTGTAGAGGTCATTTTGGAAGATTGTATCATTGTCATTCACAACACTGGGTGTTAGTTAATATTATTTGATCAGTGCTTGCTACCTGGTTCGGTTTGCAAAAAGCTCAGTGAAAGTTGCTGCATGTTTTTCAAATGTATTAGCCTGGTTTCTTTCTCCTTTTTTTCCGAATAATTAGCAGCAAATTCATTTAAAATTCCATATATGTTCAAATAATGTGGTATAGGAATGTTTTCAGCATTGGCTCTGTTTTTTCACTATTAGAGCTACAGAATAGTGTTGGCATTGATGTGGCGTGCATCCCCCATCCTTTTTCTGAAGCAGTACCCTTGCACTTAGCACTGGAGGTCTGCGGCACGCTGCTAAAATTAGGTCGTGGAGCAGGAAGAGCATTTATAATTACATTATTGTAGGAAGTCTCCACTTCAGTAAAAATTTGAATCACATTCCTGGGTATTTTTTTTTTCTGATGTCAGAACTGCCAATAATGTCCAACTCTATCTAGTCTGTAAACAAAGGTGTTTAAATGCAGAGAGTTTAATGTTACGTCTGAATACATCTTTATAAGTGAAGTTGTGCTTTTGGCTCATGCTGCAATCGGTAGGAGCTTGAATTGCCAAATATAGAATGGTGGGATCTAGATTTATTTTCCCCTTTAAATAAAACAAAGTTTGAAAAGTTTGAAAGTTTAAGTTTATTGACACGGTTAATTAAAACCATCGCAATTCCAAAATACAAAATGACGTGAAACTTTGCTTTCTCATTATATTAATAGAGACCTATAAAAACATAAGAGCTTATTTAAAACTGAAACATGGCATGGTAAAGAGTTAGTGCATATCTAAAAATGTTCACCACTAATTCCAAAGATTGGTCTTAAACTTAGCCTTAGGATTTTCTTGCTCCCTTACGAACACTATAATAGTAGATGAGTGAAGCTGAGCGAGCATCCTAAATAGGACCTAGGGCTGTTCCCTAGCTGGAAACTAATAATAACATTTTGGCCCTTGCACACTTATTCACTAATTCTTTCTGGGCCTGTACCATGAATTTGGTCCCTAGACAAGAAAACGGGATTGAAAGTGCGCTAAGCCAGCTAATAATGGCCGGTCTACATGAGCGTATGTTCAGTGTCTTAAAAATGTTTTTTAGATAAAATGTCCTGTGGCTTAGCAAAGCAGGGCACACACAAAAAATATGTTCTAATGACTCTTGAGTGTACCCATACAATCGACAGGAATGTGTCAGGTCCTGCTGTTTCCATGAAGGGACCATATCCTTTTTTTCCATCAACCCAAAGCGGAAAAGCATGAACCGTTGTTTCAGCGACTGGTTGAAGGTTGCTGCTAGATATTCCTGTGCCCATAAAGTTTTGCATGATGTTATTATAGTCCAGGCGTGCTGTCTACTTGCCAGTTTCTGTTTGTCAGAATTTAAAGATTTCTTCTTAGTGACAGCGTTAGCCTTCTGAAAAAACTCATTTTTGTCCGAGTTCAGGTCCCAGGCTTCTAGCACTAGGAACTGAACGCTAAGCCGCCTTGTACTCAGTCCTCCTACTGATGTGCGTGTCTCCTAATTTCGTATAAAGTTCTCCACGAGTACGGGGACACTTCAAAGACCATGAACTGGAACCCACCCTCCGGTCTTTTTTAGTTGGTTCTCAGAACTATAAAACACCCTGACGCATATCTTTGAAAATGGAACACCCCCATTTTAGTCATTATACCAGATTGGTATAACAGATATCACGTTTATATTTTCGACCCATATTAAGAATTTGGCACAAGAAATTACCAGGATGTGCGGCTGTTAAGATTGTACCAGCAATGGACTATAACTTTGGGAACTGCCCTGATGAAGGTGACCTCAATAATAGAGGAACAGCGAAACGCGCGTAGGCCTCTGGTTCCTACTGTATTCTATTGATATTATAGTATCATTATTGTTGTTTTTTCTTAGTCATAGATCTTTCTTGTATTGGTTTATAGATTGTCACCGTAATCTTGCCAGATTTGTATACTTTCAAATCTTCTTATCGATATGTTATTTGATTATCACCATTGGTTTGTTTTTGTTATTGTCTAATTCATTTTACATCAGGACTATTAGAGTCCTTTTTTGTAGTTTTGTATTTTGTATCTCTTATCTTGGTTACCTTTCGTCTGGTATGTATGTGGAATGACTGACTTAGGTAATCTGTTCCTTTTTTCCATGTATTAGGTTTTTAGTATTTTGTATAATTATTCAATAAATGTATATTTCGTTGATATACATTTTTATTTTATCATTCAACTTGATGTCCGCCTTTATTGTTCATCTATGGGTCACTGTCATTTTTTTACTTACAACATTGTTGACATCTATAGAGATATGGTACCTGAGGAATATCCATCCTACAGGTAAATTGTTGTAGCTCTTCATTTAGATTTCTTCTATAACAGGCTTCTAGCAAACCTAGTGCTGTAATGCAGGTATTTAAGTGATGGCCCCAGGTGCTTTTATCATTGTGACGCTGTTGCTCCTCAATTTCCATTCAACATAAGTTGTTTAGTGTACCTGTGTCAGCTGCACGCATCCTCCAGCATATTTTAATGAAGGCACATCTACTCTGAAATTCATAGTTTTTCAGACCCAATTCCAAACGAACCTGAGCTGGAGATACTGGTCGTGGTATCCGAAAAACTGTTTTGTAAGCCTTTGTCTGGACTTGATTGATAAAAACTGCCTCCTTCCCCAGCATGATTTCGGCACCATAAGTGATGGTGGGGATTAGCCGCGCTGCCATGACTGAAAGCAGGTGAGTGTATGAGGGGTAGCTCAGTGTTTGTTTTAGAACTTTAAAACCGTTGGTCAATGAGAGGGCTTTTCCTTGAGCGACAGCAAGCTGCGGCTTGAAAGTCAAGAGACGGTCCATAGTGAATCCCAGATACTTGTATGTGGGTGCAACCTCCATCCTGGATCCATTTATGAACCATGAAGCAGATTTAAACTTCCTGTCAACTAGGCAGACAACCTTAGTTTTACTCAAATTCAATTCTAGGCCTTATATTGTTATATATGTGTAAAATGCATTGATACTATGCTGTAGCCCAACAGGTGTTTGACTGAGTAGAACTATGTCATTTGCGTACTGTAGCAATGCAATTCCTTTCTTGGCCAACACTGGCAGGTGGCTATTTACAGGAGCTAGAGCCTCGGCTAGGTCTGCAAGATATAAGTTGAACAGCGTGGGAGCCAGTACACACCCCTGTTTAAGTCCTTTTGCTGTTAATGTTCTGTCGGTGAGGTGACTATCCTCTCCGATTTTTACTTGCACCCAAGTACCTGTGTACAAGTCCATCATTGCGCCAAGAAGGCTGCATGGTAGGCCCCAACCTTTCAGTTTCTCCCATAGGCGGGATCTTGGTACGCAAACAAAAGCTGCCTTTAGATCAATAAAGCATGCAAGTAGCCTTTTTTTCTTAAGACTGGCTTTGTTTCCCAGCAGGACCAGGGTTGCCAGATTGGTGGAAGCATCCATACCAGCTCTGAAACCTGTCTGGCATTGTGGAATTAATTGTCTGTAATGAATCCATTCTGCTTGTTGTTGCAATAGGCAGGATGCGTAGAGGTTTTCTTCCACGTCTATCAATGCAATTAGCCTGTAGTTTGAAGGATTTGCGGGGTTGCCTGCTTTGTATATAGGGTGAATAATGCAGCCTTTCCATGCATCTGGAAGACCCGTAGAGCCTTGGAGGTCGTTAAAAAAGCAACGCCAAGTAGTGTGCCCAAATTGAAGGGTCTCCTCTAAACAAGGCGTTCGGAATACCGTTCTGACCAGCTGCCCCTTCCATTTTTAGTTTCTTTATAAGGTTTATCAGCATTACTATGTCAATGGTCATTAATGAGTGCTTTCCTTCGTTTCCGTTTGGAGATGATTCTGTTTGCGTTGTTACTCAAAAGCCAAAATTAATCTTGCTTAAGTCGTTGGCTATCTGTGTGGCCACCTCCTTCACATGGTGCTCTGGAAGTGAGAACATTGTCTGTACGTGGGCTTCCCATGTGGCTGCATCGATACCTGCATTCGTGTGTCGATTTTTTCCCTTAGTTAGTCCATTTATTAGTTCCCAGAAGTTTTTGTTATTTTTCTGTTTGTTGGACATAAGCAGCTTGGTCCACAGGTCCTCGTGATAATTCTGTTTTGCCATCCAGCAGTTTTTCTTATATTTGGCTCTTAGTTCAGAAAGCCTTGTGTCATCAGGTTTCCTCCCCCAGTGTACGTCCTTTAGGACTTTTTTTAATTCTCTAGGAACTTGATTTTTCTGATAGCGCAATGTCCTGTTGTACCATGAATTTTCTTCTGTGTGACTCTTTACTTTGTTTTTTGGCTCTATGACCGAAATTGGGAGACGTTTTTTGATGGAAAATGTTTTTATTAAAGAGTCACACAAGTACCTCTAAGCGATCACTCGTTCTCTTTGGGGGTGGGCTTCTAGTTTCTGCACTCTTAGCAACTCTTTGAGCTCTTTAGTTGTGCCTGCACTGCGGTACACTTCTTCCATTACTTTATCGAGTCCCGGCCCCTTCCATTTCAGTTTTTTTTGTATCTTAAGTCACTGGGGCTGAAATTATGATATTGGTGGTGGGGTGCCAATTCCATTCGTTCCGGATCTTGATAAGTTGTGGAAAGTGATCGCTCTCTGTGCATTGTTGGATCCTATATGCTGAGACCAGTGGCAATGTGATTTTGATTATTAATGTAAAGTCAATGTTTGATTTTTTTGTGCCGCTTGAAAAAGTTACTTGTGCAGATGAGACGTCCTCAGGGAGAGGCGTCAGGCAGCGCAAAGCCAGGGTTTCCAACTTTGTATTTGTGCATGTTCTGTTAGGGTATTTTGTGCTGCCCGCATCTCAAATCAAGGTTGAAATCGCCAGACAAAATCAGGATTGCGTCCTTGTTTTGTTTCTGCAGCATTTTTAAAATACTGGTCAATGTTTCAATGTTTCCAATGTTTTGGGTTTTGTTAGGGTGTATGTATACGTTGATCAATAGCAAAGTTATATTGTTGCCTAGTGGGGCCCGGTGTTCCAGTATTATTGGTAGCAGCCAGTCGATTCCCAAGTAGATCTGTTTAATCACCCAGTTGATTTTTGTGGAGCAATATGTAGTGAGGCCCCCCTTGGGGTGTCCATGTTTTTGAGTTTGTTTAGACGTCTATCCCAGAATAACCCGAAATTTGTATCGGCTCCATGCACCGTTTCCTGCAACATGATGATTTCAAACTGCTGAAGGAAACTCAGAGCCGCCCTGTCGGTAACCACATTTTGTAAGTCGTGAGTGTTCCAAGAGCAAATATGGATATATTCTGGGTTTTCGTCAGGACCATTTATGATTGTTATCTGTTAGATTTTGCCTTCCAGCCTGTTTGACTGTTGAGGAAGAACCAACAAAGATCTGTTGGCACGTGCCAGGATGGAGCATGCTTTGGTGCTTTACAATTGTTGTGCGGTCCCAACTGCTTGGGGAGATTTCTACTCCCACAGCCCCTTTTAAGACTGAGCCGCCCTTCTTTTGTTGCGGTACCAGAAGGTTAGGGTATCTGGGCGGTTCTAGTTTTTGCAGGACGATGCCCCATGCGCTAAACGTATCTTGATGTGCTAGAATTTGTTCAATAATGGCAGACGTGGCCCAGGATGTCAGCGTTGCCTTCCTTTCTTTATTATTTGGATGTGGAGTGAACTCCACAGTTATCAATTCTGTTGTTGAAATGTGAGCCAGGGGCAGAATCACATTCATTAACTTCAGTATGGTGCCTCTATTTAGAATGTCAAAAGCCCCCTTCGAATTATAGCAAGGAATGAAAAGTAATTTGTTTTCCTCTGAGGCCGCATTGTCCTGCGTTGGCTGGTGTCCTGGGATTCTTTTTTGTGCCCCACTATTTGTGCAGTCATCTGACCAAAGATGGTAACCATAATCTAGAATTTGTTTGTTGTTGCCTGCAGGTTGATTTGTTACGATCATGTTATGTGCGGTGCTTATGCATTGAGGGTTATGTTCCCAGGGTTTGTCAGTTTCTTGTCTGTCTGTAAACCGCTGAATTGCCTGTTCTGAGCACTGCCTGGTGGTTGTTCTATATTCCTGGAATTCTGTTAAGGCCAACTCTCTGTGCAAAAGGCTGCTACCCTGCTTATTACTGGAATGGGGGATTTTCGGAGACTGTTGCTGTGATGTTGATTGATTAACTAAAGCACTTGGTTCGCCCGTATGATTGACCTCGCTGGCGGGCCGTTTTGACCTTGTCTGTCTAGATTGACAGCTCTTGTTTCTGTTTTCAGTGCATTCTAATTCCTTAGACTGCGTGCCATTTGATTTAGCAAATGATTTCCATATGCCACTTTGCTGGACCCCCTTTGTTTTTTTCTGTGCCTTCCTTTTTTCTTTCTTTTCCCGTTTCGTGAGGGATGTCTCATCCGCTGTTAAGTTGTTGAGAGTTAAGTCCTTTGATCCACCCATGGGGGGGTCCCGTCTCTTGCATACTAAGGCATGATCTGCCCTCTGTGTTGCTCTGAGGCATTCCCTGTCCAGGTAAATGAATATCCTTGATATTATTGCTTTCCTCATAGGGTTTATTTGCGTTTTGTGGGTGTTCCCTATTCGTTAGGTTATTGGGGATCTTCTAACCTCTACTGCTAAAGTGCTCTTCAGTTCTAAGGGTCTGGGTTTTTACCTCTTTCAGGATCTCATTTAGAATGTCCAGGGATATTTGTGAGTTATCACCTGTGGTGGAGCTCTGACACGTCACCTGCTGGGTGTATGAGTGGGTTTGAGCCCTCGTTATCAAATCATTCAAGGATTATAGCTTATTGTCGATGGTCACAATGTGGATGGGCAGGATGTTAAGTAAATCTACATGAGTGTCTTGCTTGTCTGCTTGAAATTGGATGGCTGCTGATATCGCGTCCATTGTTGCTAACAAGGCCTTCCACGAGTCTCCAGGTGTTGATGGTACTACATTTGCTTTAGCCCCCGTTGTGTGATCTAATGAGTCTTCAAATTCCTCTAATTTCTCTGGTTGCTCCATTGCCATGACAGCTGGCGATACATGTGTGTCAAGTGTTGTTGTGGTTGTTATATTACAAGGTGAGAGATCTTTTCGTGGTGAGCTTGTACTATAGGTAGTTCTCACTTGTATTTTATTGTTTGCAGTCTGAGTGCCCGAGGTGCATCTGAGCAAGTATCTGAGAGGTCTATCAGCTGAAATTCCTCAATTATGATACAGTCTGTGTTGTTCTCTACTTGCGAGGGTTGTTTGAAAAAAGGAGTGCAGCACAGGCTCTCACCCCAGTTGTTCCAGTTACTGAGGTTTAAAGTGGAAAAAGTGTCATCTAGGTAACATCTGTGGATTTCTGCGCTGATCATTAAGCCGGTTTTATTTGGCTGGGGAATTGGCATGTTGATTTTTCCCAGGTCCGCACAGGTCCTTTCAATGTCGTGCACAGTCTTCCCTTCAGCTGTACATGTAGTCTCGGAGTCGTTGGCAGGAGCTATACATGTTAGGGCGCTGGTGGGATTCAATTCCTTTTTAGTGAGCAAAAAGTCTGTCATTTTATATTCTACTTTTTTTCCCTTGCTTGGAGATTTGCAAGGCGGTTTCTTTGTTTGTGCCAGATTTTGGGGTACTTTCCTTTCTGTTGATTCATTTTTTGACTCGTGCTGGCCTTCCCCTGGGGAGCCTTGCCTTTGCCTCTTTACTGCTTTTTCCTTCCACGTGTTAATGTCATCCTTGCTGCCACCCTTGGGTTAACAGGCAATATCTGGTGATTGATTTACAATTGGGTGCGTACTAGTACCAATGAACTATTTCTGGCTGTTTCAGCACTGGAAGGGCGGCGTGCAGCCAAGTGCATTAGGTGATTTGTGATCACTGGCTTGCTGCTAGTTTGCCAGTTCCCACACAGTCTCTGAGTTTCACCTTGTTTATTGTGTGTTCTTTGTCCTGGGGTCAGGCAGCTCCAATCTAGCGGGGTGGTCCAGGGAAGAAAGGGACCTTCTGCTCCTCGCTGGCAGTGGATTTCTTCTCTAGTGCGGCTGCACTTCGTACCCCCGCAGAATGATGCAGCGAAACCGGCGGGTTCCCACCCCCGCTCCTCTGTGATCCTTCTTGTGTTGTTGTACCCTGCGGCGGCGTCTTCCTCACTGCACCTCCGCGGCACCTTCACTGCTGCTAGCTGCTCTGTTTTCCTCCTGACGCACTGGGGGGGAGACAGATGCCCCATGACGGCTCCCCTGTCCTCCTGCAGCCCACCGCCGCTGCAGCCGCTGGTACTGCTACTACTGCGAACTTCCGCTTCGCTCTTCCCCTACCCCACCTCTCTCCTACGGCCGCCTGCCGTCAGAGCGTCCACGCTGTAGTCCGGGTGCTCTCTACGCCGGCTCAGCTGTTCCCAGTCCTAGCCCTGGTCCTCTTACTGCTGCTTTTAGGCTCTTGGACTCCTTGGGCTCAGGGAACTGCCAGCCTGAACGGAGTCTCCAACGCCTCCATGCTCCGGCTCTCTAGCTCCGGCTGAGCAGGATGCTGCGGGCTGCCGCCTCGAAGCCTCAGACATGCTCGGACCGCTCGGACCGCTCAAGCACCGGCTCCTGGCCCTGGCCCTCGGATTGCCAGATTGCCGGGCCGCCGAGCCGCCGGCCCAACAGACCCGGAGAAACGCTGTGTGGACGCTGTGACTGCCACCCGCTCAGGCAGTGATCCTCCGATTCCGATTCTGGTGCTACCGCTTCCGAGAAAGGTTGCCCGCCGTGCAGCCCCATGACACAACCAGGCTCCGACCAGCCTCGATCTGCTCCGACCAGGCTCGGACCCAGACTGCTCAACACAAGCTCAACACCTGCTCCTGGTCCCGGCTCCCGGCACTCGGACCACTGGCTTGCCGAGTCGCCGGGCTGCCGGGTTGCCTGATTGCCGAGTTGCTGGCTGCCGGCTCCGACAAAGCTGAAGAAGATGCTGTGTGAGCAGTGGCACTCCGACTCCGACTACAATTCTGCTTCGAAAAAACAAGAGCAAATAAAACAAAACCTGTGTTCTTGCTGTCATATTTACACATTTATCCCGTCCAATTTTCAATAGCGAATTCTGTTGGATTAGCATTCACTATTGGGGGCACTCACTACAGCTTAGAAATACAGAAATGTTGATGTCGGATTAAGTTTAGAGGCGTAATGTGGTGTAGAATGTACATTTGAGCGTGATAGGGAGCTTCTCACAGAGTTGGCAAGTCATTGGTACCCAGGCCTTCTCTACAGTATGCGTTTGATAGTAAGCCATGAGTGGTAGAAAGGAAAACATAAAACAACTTAATTAGTGCTACCATCCTTCTTATCCATTTTTCTCTTAAAAGAAATATTTGAGCATGCTCAAATAAAGCAGCTGCTTGCCCCTAAACAAATATCTGCCTCTGTTCAGAATGAGAGGTTGTGCTGCACACAGTGCAGGAGGCCTGGGTGCAAAAGGAAGTAGTGTGTTTCAGTGCATGATGTTCCTTTTTACACAATAGGGGCAGTTTTATGGAAAGTTGTGCTGCACCGAGGGCAGCACCACTTTCCCTGCACCTCTTAGCGCCCCCTACCGCCACTATGTGTGTGCTGTATTTAAAAAATCGGTGCACCATGGAGCAGGGTTGGGGACAATAGCGCCTTTCCATTTGATGTTATTGATGTACTCTGCACGAGTAGCGCCAAAATGTTGGTGCTAGTCCTACTGAGTACATGTGGGTCTATTCTAAATAATGGAAGTCCTCTTTTAACAATTGCTCTAGGCAGGCATTAAAAGCGCTGTAAAAATGGCGTAAGGAAATCTCACAGATTTCCTAGCGCCATTTTTTGGCACCCCTAATGGGGGAACGCCCCCTTTGCGTACATTATGACTGGAAGCAACATCACAAAACAAAATAAAATGATGGACGCAGTGTTGAAAGTTTTCAAACTCCCACCCCCAGTCACAGATCTGGGTTTAATCCATAGTTATTTTGCTTGCCACGCCACCCCCATTTGGACCCAGCCATATGCAAATTAGTCTTATCCCTGTTCCCCATGGGAACAGTCCAACCTGAACTGCTAGGCCAGGTCCTCCCTGGACAGGAAACAAGCACCCTGGGACCGGGTTCAAAGTATCACCCTTCATCAGCCAGGCTAGCTTGAATCCAGGGGCGCAGCGAGCAAGGGATCCACGTATTGCATACCCCTGCCACTGAGGGTGCACAAAGCAACATCACAAAACAAAATAATAGACAGAGTGTTGAAACTTTTCAAACACACCCCCTGTCACAGATCTGGGTTTAACCCATTTTTATTTTGCTCACCACATCACCCCAGTTTGGACCCAGCCATATGTAAATCAGTCTTGACCCTGTTCCTTGACCACCTGCATGCAAACTGTAAATGTTAGAAATTGTGAAGGAAATATGCAGCTGTAGCATTCGGGGCAGCTCCAAAGGAAAACAAAATGTAGTGCCAGCAGGTGAGTGGGTGGACTGCGTAAGTGGGGGATAGCGAAGTGGAGATGATGAAAGTAAGTACACATACAAGAAGAGAGTGAAAAGATGTTGCAGATGAGGGAAGAGAATCCATGTCAAATATGCAGATGAAGCATTTCAAAAAGACATAGGCAAAAAAGTTATCCATGTGCCGAAGAAAGTACTGAACAGGGGAGAATAGAAGTGATCAAGACCATCAGAAGACTGCTACAACCTTCCACAGTCATTAATAATGCTTAATTTACAGTTATATTTCAAGAACTGAAATATTTTTAAGACTGATTATTCAACATGATTGATATTACTCATTCTTGATATTGCTAACAGGCATTTGCAGGGCCTTTAGGTCTGGCTTGTTTCAGCTGTAGGCCCATCGTTGTTCTACATGTCTTAATCCAATGACAAAAAACTCACAGAGAGCACCCCCAAATACTCAGCAGGTCACCTGATGTGTGAAGCACAGTATTGTAGGACTATATTTTTAACCATGCCCTTAAATGCATTTTCATTTTGGAAAGGATCCCTAGTTACACTTTTTCTGCTACACTTCTTCTTATCCCACTTAAGGCACTTTCTGCTAGTGCACGCCCTTGATATTCACTCATTGTATGGTGTGGCTGATGGAAGAAATACTTTCTAACAGAGAATTTGAAGTGTGTAAATTGTAGTACAAAATTATAAGCTAAATAGAACGGTTGTTGTCTCCTGTTTAGGAATAAGGGAGTGGGGTGGAGGTTCACTAGCAGACCCATGATTGTCCAGCCCAAGTAAAACTAGTTGACCTCAAAGGCTAGTTCAAGACAGTGTGCTTTGCTAGATCATGCTGGTTTGGAACACTATTGTATACAAGGTAGTTTCTTGGTGCAAGATCAAGACTAGCAAGCAGATATCTGTTCTGTTCATTCTTCTCTCCAGAGCCTCAGTTCAGAACACACTACAGGCTCACTGAATCCCCAACTACAATTTAAAATGACAGGTTTGACCAAGGGAGTTTTAGGTGAAATTTAGAAAGAAGTTGTAGCGCTTAGACTTGAAAATGGCTTTCCAGTGCTAGACCAAGTCAGAGGAATTGTTGTGCATAAGTATAATTTTGATTTCCCTATTGAAATGTTTAGGTTCCCCTGAACGTGGCAGTGTCACTGCTGCCCTCCTTGTGAAGCATAAGGGTGTTGCAAATGAGTAAGCTGATGTCTTTGGAGATGGCTGAGGCAATAGGTGAATTTACCTCAAATAAAAAGGAATGTCCATTGCCCTCAATGCCCAGCATTCGAGACCCACTTGTGAATATTTCAGACAGCATAATGTGTGTTCAGTAAAACAAAAAGCTCCTGTCACTCTCCAAAAAAAAGTATCTCTACCCTGTTGCTTCCTCTCACAACATGGGCCCTCAGATGCAATGACATTAGATTAACATATCCTGCTCAGGGGTAGAATAGTGTGAGTTCTCTTAGCTTACCCTCATCTCTTTCATTCCCAGCTTCCCTAGTTGATGTTTTTGGCACTTCTCTCCATTCACTCAAACTTTTCTTTCTCCCTCCTCTCTGTTTTCTGCCACTTGAAAATCTCTCCTCTTCTCTCTCACTCACTTCCCCAGAGTTTTGGGCTCCATTCTGTTTCTGGTTTTGTCTTGTTTCCTTTTTCACATGTTTTCACATTTTATGCTTCTGCCCCTCTACACTTCCTTTCTTTTGACTCAACACTTCTTTGATTCCTGTTTTCCAAATTCTTTATTTATACATCTCCTTTTCTGTTGTTGCCTCAACTCCCCATTTGTCCATCAGTTCTATTTTGTGAAACGTCTATCTCTGCTAGTTTTACTTCTCCCTCATCTTTTTCACACTCATTCATAACTTTTGTTTTTCATAATCTCACTGTTTCTAGTCTTAATATTTTCACACATTCTCGTCTTCTTTATCGCAGCCTTTCATTGTCTCTTTCAATCATCCTCTCTTTCTTTTCTCCCTTGTGCATACCTGCTTTCCTACCTCTACCTTCTTTCTTTTATTTCCACTTTTATTACCTTCCTTCTGCAGCCTCCTTTCCTAGACCTCTTTCACCAAGTTTTACACTTCACTTTTCCCTGTTTTCTTGCTTTCCTCTTTTTTTCTTGTTATCTTTTCCCACCATGATGATGCTTTCATTCTCCTCTCACTGGCTTTATTTTATATTTCTCCTTCATTCTCACGTGTCTTCTCCCATTTGTTCTCAAACTGGTTTTGTAATGGGAACAACAAATCATACTTTTAATATACAAAGCATAAACAAGCATGCACAGCCCTTTAGTACTATGATGCTCAGGTTGTGACCATACTTCCAACACCAACAGTTCTAGCTCTACTGCATTGTGCACATCTGCTGTTGGTATTGCCTTGTAATTTGTTTGGCTTTGTTGATTTTATGTAGGCTCAAGAGTGATCTGAGGAATGTTGTTGTAACTTATGAGCATCTGTGTGTATGGGCATGCTCAGAAGGAACCATTGTGTGCGGCATTTGTCAAACTACCATGTTATGAGTTGGCTAGGTCAGGGTGATTTTTGCCTGCAAGGAAAGAGTAGTGATATTGGAATATCTGGTGTTGACCCAGGACCATCCCTCAAGGTGCTCTTTTATATGGCTAAAATGTATATTTTAATGAGTTTAGGTTGAGACACCTGCTCACTTCTCCATTGTATTTTTTTGCAAACGACATCTACCATGCTGCACGCACTAGAGGCCTCCACTAGATTTCCCACCAGCTGAGAAAAAATTGCTGTCCACTAAGTCTGGGAAGTTGCAATGACTCCTCACCTGGGCAATGTTGCTGGAAGTATTTAAATAGGATTTAAATAAAGTATGTTTTGTGTCTGCTAGAGAATTTCCAATCTATTTCTGTGATGTATCTAACCAAAGCTAGATCTGTCACTTCCTATGATGGCACTGAGTCAAAAGATCATGCAATGTAACTTCTGTTAACATCACAGTGGTCCAAAGTTGACATGATGTCACTTTCTGTGATGTCCCCAGGGCAAAGGTCCAGTGATGTCACATCCTGTGACATCATCTGGGGTGATTAAACATGTGATGTCACTTTCCCTACCTCTGGCATTTCTGTGAATCAACATCCCTTGAAAGGTCTCTGATGACCTTGTAGGTAAATCAGCAGCTTGACATTGCAGGGAGCAGTCAATGGGCACTAATTCATTTTCTGCTTCACCAAAATGCTCTTGTTTGTAACCAGGGCTGGCCCTGGATATTTTCTGGCAAAGGATACCCCATCATACCTCGCCCTTTAAAACATGTACAGGTGCACTAGCAATTATACAACAAACCAATGCTAGTTTCAGAGATAGCAAATCCAATGTATATCATTCATCCTAACTAGAATAATTGAGCTGAGAGCTCACTCAACCTGAAAACATTTTAAAACAAACCATAGATTGCCTTGGCTACAGCCTAGAAAGTCCTGCACTTTTCACTGTCACTGAGTAAATAAAATGTGTAACGGCATATCCGCGAACACACAGTAGGAATTGATTCATATTCTGCTATACCACCATTTCTCTGTTTTGTAATCAACTTGTTCTAGATTTATGTTCTGGAGTTTTTGTGTTATAAAATGGCATGGCAGGGTACAGTCAGTGGGTACCGATTAATAGTCGTCTCTACCAAAACTTCTTTTGTTTGTAACCAGGGACGGCCCAAGAGCTCTTGTTGTTCAAAGGTTCCCTGTCACATCTTTCTCTTTTCAGCATGTTTAAATGCACTAGCACTCACATTGAATCTAATGTCATCTTCAAATATTGCAAATTTAATGATTCTATGTTAATCAATTGAGCAAAGGACTCACTCAAAGCGTAACATTCTAAAGCCAAACTACAATAAACTTCCTCAGCACCCCGAAAAACATGCACTTTTCACTTTCTTTGTTACATAAAATGCATTACATCTACTTTTTCCAAAAATGCATTTGTTTTGTGTTGACAATTAAAAAACAACTCCCAAAACCATTACCCATTTGGCATAATAGCAACAATGCATTTTAATTACTCAGTAACCGCTGGCTGCCTTTGAGATGCAGAGACGTGTCTTAAAAGAAGATTTTATTAATGTTCATTGAGAAACAGGCACAGTAGCAAAAAGTTCATATTATTTGTTTTTCTTGGGTGAGACGATTGTATTTCCCCCATATCTTCCTACTGTTATGGGCCAATAAATGGACATGCCAGGTTATAGGGATAACTCTATTTGCAAGTTTTATTCCAGTCAATTATTCCTGACCACTTAAACTTTTACACTTTACACATATTTCCTTTTGCCTTTGGGATCCAGCTCTGAGCAAGGAAGCTCTGTCGCCCATGCATTTTTGCTTTTTTTTCTGCATCTATCATTAGGCATGTTTAGGACACTACAGGGGTGTACAATACAAGTGGAAAGTGATGCGTGGACTCTAACGCATGGCCCAAGACCAGATGGAGAGAATACCAAATACTGTACCCATTTACAATACTTTGCCCTGTTTGTATTCAACTCCTGGAAATTTGTGATTAAACCACACCTAATCCAAAACTCCATAGCAATGGTGACAGATATCTCTTCCATCGAAATCTAAATACTATAGAAAACAGTAGTATTTAGATTTCCGATATCCGTCACCGTTGCGACAGAGTAATCACTCCCCGAGATCTGAAACAGCTGTTAGGGGCATGGCTTGGTGCCGATTCAAGATGGCCGCACCTCCGTGAGCTCCGGAGCAGTCGCAGGTGAAAATCGTCCGTTTTTCATATCAGAAGGGACAACAACTTCATTGGAATGTAAGGGAAACCACTAATAATGTTTCTGCTACCTGCAGGTTGGTTTTCTTCTACAAATATGCCTTTCTCTATATGTATTTATTGGAGAGAATCCTCTGAGGAGAATACTATGGCCACCATTTTGTATTTAAACAACTCTTCATTTTCTTCATAAACAATGCTGCTTTTGCTTTAATATCCTTCATCTTCTCAACAAAACTGTTTTTACTATCTGTTCCAGTATTTCCTGCTCCATGACTTTTGTATTTTAACGCATATATTTTTGAGCTGTTAAATTCAGTCCGAATTTCTTGCAGTATCTTCTATATGTGAAAATATTTTTTTCTCAACCTTCCCAAAGAACAATTCTAATTATACACGAACATATTTTATGGGAAAAACTAAGAGCGAGGCGCGGTCTTCTGTTATTGCTGCAACTGCCAAGGATTTTTCAGATAATTGTTTCTCAATTTTTGCATTAAATATGGATAGCAATATTTTGGAAAATGTGACATCCTCTTTTCCCAATGGGACTCTAACGCAAAATATTAAGTCAACTTCCAAACAAAATTTGGGCATGACTTCAGTGACTAAACATGTTAAAAAAGATCTTCCATTACCGATCAAATCTCCTAATACTATTTCAATGGAGCTACTGTTAGATGAAATTCATGCCTTAAGACCCTTTATGGAAGAAACTAATAACAAATTGCAGGCTGTAACAGATCATAGTTCTCCTACAGAAAATAGAGCTACTCAAGTGGAACAACGAGTCAGTGATGTTGAAGATACAGTTCAAAGTTAGCAATTGCTTAAATCTGAAGTATTTTACCTCAGGACGCATGCTAAAGACTTAACAAATCGGTGTAGAAGAAATAATCTATGCATCTCTGATTTACCAGAAGGAAAGAAAAGTTCAGATCCTATTGAATGTTTTCAATCTTTTCTTCCTAAACTTTAAGACCTTCCTTCTATATCTTTACTGAACATACAACGGGCCCACAGATTAGGTCATTCATCTCATCAAGCATCTTTGTCACGAGAGCCGAGAGGTGTTATTATATACTTTCTGGAATATATTGAACTTCTTCAAATACTTCAAGACCAAAGATTTCATGGTCAGGTTCGCATTTGTTCTTTTCACAGGACTATGCTAAACCTACAGCTGACAGAAGAAAACAATTTTTGGACATGAGACCTGCTCTTCATACTTTAAATGCAAGATTTTGACTTTTTCATCTATGTTCTTTTAAAGTAACATATAAAAATAAAACAACGGTATATGAAGACCCTAAGATTTTGCAACACTTCATCGACTCATGTAGAGGAGAAGACATGGATATTTCAAACCAACCTGCAACTTGAATTCTTCAATTCTTTTTCCCTTCTAAATAGTGTCATCTGTTTTCATGTTTTGTTATTCGTTATTATTAACATAAGTAATATTTTTTGTACTTTTCCTCATGTATCTCTTATCTCTTACTGATCTTTTGTCTCTTTTATCAGGTATTGGCTGTTGATATTATAATGATTACATCATCGTCTCTGTGTTTGGTCCAATTCTTCTTCTGTTGACCTCGTTGAAGTTCTAGTTGCGCCATCTTCCCTCTGTGGTGTCACCACCCTCAATTCCTTATGTGTTACATGGGTATGTTAATTTTTTCGTTTATACCTTATGTCTTCTAGTTTCTTGACATTACAATTTTTCGTATTCTTTTTTCCTACTTTCTCTTCTCTTTTCTTCATTTTCTTATTTAAATTCCTTTTTCATAGCTCTATCTGTATATTTTCTCTTTTTCTATTTATTTTTAATGATATCGCTTTCCTTAATTTTTCTATCATTTTTCAATTGTTATATATTATTATTTCTTTTCATTATAATATTAACTTGTTGCTACCTTGTTTCAATGGTCAATTTATATGCCTTTTTATTTACAAATTCATTTATTTTATTCCAAGGGTTCTCTTTTAGATATTACTATATTTGCTCATGTGTCTATCAATCATACATATACTGTTACTTTTGTATAGTTTCTTAATTTCTAATGTAAATTTTTTCTTAAATCTCTTCGAATAATTACATAGAACTTTAAAAGGTTAGGTTTATTTATTAAGAGACAATGAATTCTCACATATCTAGCCAAATTGAACACAGACATAGCATTGTTACAAGAAACACATGTTACTGATACAGAAGTTAGTAAACTTAAACACAATTGTGTAGGTTATGCTTTCAGGAAAACGTAATGGTGTTGTTGTTTTATGTAAAAGGAATTTACTTCTTAAATTAGTATCACAAGAAAACGACACAGAAGGCCGTTGGCTCTTTTTAAAACTTATTATCAATAACACACCAATAACAATTTTGAATGTATATGCACCCGCTCATCTAGATAAAATGTTTTGGCCACATATTGCCAATAAGTTGATGTCTATTACAGATGATTACTTTATTTTTAAAGGTGATTGTTAACTCGTTTTTGATCCTTTTCTAGACCATTCTTCTAAAACTAATGTTATTCCCACATTCATGCACAAACAATTTACTTCAAGTATTGCATAGAGAGCTCTTATTGATTCATGGAGACTTAGTAATCCCATGTTACGAGAATACACTTTTTTCTCCAATACACCTTTCCCAATCCAGGACTGATTATCTATTTATATCTAAATCATTATTTCAACTTATGCTAGGTTCAGACATTGGTACAATTCTAATTTCAGATCATGTCCCAGTCACTTTAGATCTGGAATTACCTTCTGTTACTCCCAACATTAATCGCTGGAGCTTTTATACCTCTCTTTTACAGACACTCCTTTCATTATACATTTTCAAGGATTTATACATGAATATTTTTTATTGAATGATACACCTAGACTTTGTTTTCAGACAATATGGGTTGCTTTTAAAGCCACCGCATAGGATTTTATTTTGAAATATGTCTCTAACAAAAAGAAATCTAATAATAAAAAAAAATCATTCGACATTATTAAACATATTAAATCCCTTGAACATATTTATTGTACATCTAAAACAAAAGTATATCTAAATCTAAATGAATTAGTCAATGCTAAATTACAATTCAATAAATCCTCTACAGATAATGCTGTCTCATTTTGTCTTAAATCAAGTGCCAAATATTATGGAGGAGAGAACAAAGTGGGCAAACTTCTAGCAAACTACTTAAAAATTAAAAAAGATAGAACTAAAATTTAAATGATTCTAAATGATGATCATACCCCAGGCACTAATGATAAAGATATCTGGCATGAACTTTCTGACTACTATAACAAACTTTATACACAAGAAAATGTTCCATCTACTATGGACATCATTACATACTTAACTCTATTAAACAAGAGTTTGCTTCAAATATTGATTTTACTCCTCTAGATGCTGATATTTCTCTCAAGGACAACCAGGGAGCACTTACTTCTATTAAAACAAATAAAGCCCCCTGACCAGATGGTTTTCCTGTAGAGTTCTAATTATCTTTCTCAAAATTGTTAACGCCCAAATTTACCAAACTCTTCACCTTTTTTGCAACACCTAACAAAGCGTCTGTCACTTTTCCCTAGTTAATACTGATTACAAAATATTCGCTAAAAGTCTTGCAATTAGACTAGAATCTCTCCTTCCCACTTTGATCGGCAAGGAACAGTGGGGTTTTATTAAAGGTAGATATATTTCAGATAATACTAGACTTTTCTTTGATATTTTAAATAAAGCTAAGACCTATTCGAAATCATTAGCTGCTATATCCTTAGATGCTCAAAAAGTGTTTGATTGCATTCATTGGAATTATGTTTTTGCTACCCTTTCTTGGTTCGGTTTCGGCTAGAATTTTATCAAACTAGTGCCCATTTTATATAGCTCCCCTAAAAGCATCAGCTTTTGTAAATAGTATAACTTTTTCAACCTTTTCTCTTCACAGAGGAGTCAGACAAGGATGTCCTTTGTCTGCTTTGCTTTTTATCTTGGCCCTTGAACTCTTTTTATTTTCTATTCACCAGAATGCTGATATACAAGGATTTAAATGTATGACATGTTCAGCATATGCTGATGATATCCTATTATCTTTATCTTCCCCTGAACATTCCTTAAAACCCTTTTTAGATACAGTCTCAAATTCTGCAACAATTTCAGGTTATAAGATTAACACTGATAAATGTGAGATTCTTCCACTTAATAAATGGTGCTTTCAACATGAATTTGCATTTTCAAACTTTCTTTGGAACCTCGTAAAAATAAAATATCTAGGCATCTGGTTTACAAATGTTTTAAAAGATATGGTTTCTATTAATTTTGATGCTCTGTTGTCTACCCTTAAAAGTCTAACAACAAGATGGAATCCTTTGTTTCTATCGTGGTGGGGCCTGTAATAATTTTTTGTTTCTCCAATATTCCTATTAATATTTCCTCTTCCATCTTCAAGAAAATCAATTCTGTTCTAATCTACTTTCTATGGAATAATAGGAAACCTCTAATATCTCTTAACAAACTGCAACAATCTAAGCATGATGGGGGAGTTAATTTTCCTAATTTTCAGCTTTATCATACTGCTTTTTTTCTCAAACATTCAATACATTTGTATCATGAAGATACTTTACAACAAAAACCTTTATGGGTTGAGTTAGAATTATCCTTTATTCATCATTTTTCATTTACGGAATTTATTTCTCTCACCCAGCATCCAGCCAATAGGTCATTACCTATTCTTAAAGCTGCTTGTAAAATATTATATCCCATCTTTACTTCTAAATTTTCCAGTTTAGATCAATTTCTTAATTCTTCAATTTGGTACAATAATTTTACTAAGATTAATAATAAATATGTTTTTTTTTACGTCATGGCATATAAAGGGATTAATATGGGTATCTCAATTATTAGATAATCACTCAATACTTTCCTTTACACAGGCCAAACAGTTATTTAATTTTCCTAATTCTTTTCAGAACAAGTATCACCTCTTAACCACAGCTATTTTACAATCGTATACTCTCTATTGTCCGTAACCTCCCAAGCTCCTACACATTTCCCTGTATTACACATTTTACCAACGTTTCCCTGAGCCTCAAAAATGTACTCTCATCTCACCTATGTAGCTCAACCGAGACAGAAAACATTAGTGGAATTACAATGGGAACATGACTTACAAACCTCATTTCCTGTTCCTTTATGGAATAAGATATGGACTAAAATTTGCAAAACATCCTGTGCGGCTAACACTACTCAAACATTAGTTTTTCGATATAATAGATTACTACTTACACCACATATTTTAAATAAAACACATTCTTCTATAATGTCAACATGTTGGACTTGCCAAATTTCTAATTCAACTCTAACACATATGTTTTTTAAATATCCACATACATACCAATTTCAGCTTCAGGTATGGACTCAAATTAATCGAAATGTTCATACCTCCATACCCTTTTCTTTTACAAGTGTATTATTGGGTAGCCTTTCTGATATTTGGATAAATTGTGAAATGAATGTGCAAATTGTGGATTTATTAATTGCTGTAGCTTTCCAGCAAATAACAAAACATTGGAAAAATGCTCTTAATATTTCTTTCCAGGCATGGTGTTATGGTGTTTGCTATAATCATAGATTAGATACCAATTTTGTTACTCCATTGTCTTTAGCTATTAAAAGACAAATTTGTTGGTTAATCTATAACTAATATGCTAAACTGGTCTGCATTAAGAACTAATTTGTATCAACCCATTTCCCAAAAAGTGTTAAAACCCCCTTGAATCTCCCTTATTACCCACCTCAACGCTAATTATTGAATTGGTTATAATTCTTAAGTTACTGTTTAATGTATAAAACTACTATAGTTGTATATTACAAGGTATGCCTATTCACAGTTTATTTTCCTTTTTTATAATATTTGCAACAATTTATTTGTTTGATCTTATATCTTTCTCAACTGTTTAATATCAAAACCTATTAATTTAAACAGAATATTTGAATATTTGTAATTACATTCTTGAAACTTAAATCAGCCCTTAAGTCTCAACTACCGTTAGAGAAACCTTTCTGAATCAGGCTAGGTCTATTTAAAATGATAAATTACTCACAATACAAAACATTGATGATAGCAATTATAGTTGTCTACCTAATTATGTTGATGTGTTTTCATAAAGTATTTCATATCATAGTTTCGCTGTCTGTCAATCATATCGATTCCTCAAATTATTGGTTCTCTATTAATAAATCTACAGAGGAAGGAAGGGTAGGACATGCTACTATTTCATGATAGATAAACAGAATGACAACTTATAAGTAATACTTTAGAGTTTTTTGGAAAACATAAAGACATTTTATGTAACCTTCAAGTTGATTGTGTGTTTCCTTTCGAGCAACCTTTTATTAACGTTTTAATGACGTCATTCCACTCATCTTTTAAAACTCCGGTTCTCTCCTTTCTAAAGCAAAACAATTTTAATAAAATATTATTAGAAGTAGTATTGTTGTTGTTAGAATTGATATCCTTGACATGATGTTCTCCCTTAGTTTTTTCCTTTACCACTTCTGTTTTGCTGACTTAGTTTCTGCTGGGTTTAGGACTCTTCACATTTTAGCACTGCTAACCAGTGCAAAGTGTTTGTGCTCTCTTCTTTAAAAAGGCAGAAGTGGCATATACATGATTGGCACATTTAATTTACTAGTAAGTCCCTAGTAAATGGTACTACGTGTACCCAGGCCTGCAAATTAAGGCCTATATTTATACTTTTTCACACAAAACTTTGTTAGCACAGTTTTGCGTGAAAAAGTATAGTACCGGCCACTGCCATTCCAAAACGCCAACTGGGCGCCATATTTATGGAATGGCACTAGCTGACACTAATGTTCTGTTAGTGTCCTTGTAAAGAACGCTAACAGAGTGGGAAGGGTACAGAAACCGGAGCTTGTGCACTGAATTATGGAGCTATACTGTTTGGAGGCAAAAACATGCCTCTAAGCAGTGTAGCATCATTTTCTGGTACACAACCCCCATGGACATGACTCCTGCCTTAGTAAAGACAGGAGCCATGGCCACCACCCCAAATGTCCCGTGGGCATGGCCATTGGGGCCAGCACCATGCAGGGGGCCCCAAGTCAGTGCCCCCGAGCATGAACAAATACAAATAAAATACTTACCAGGACTTCATTGGTATGGGTCTCCCATCCTGAGATGTCCATGTGGTGTAGGTGGGGGTGGGTGGGGGTGTCCCTGGGGCCAGGGAAGGGCATCTGTGGGCTCTTTCCATGGTCTCTAACTATGGAAATATGCCTACAGGTCCCCTAACGCCTGCCCATAGCCAGGTGTTAAATAATGGCGCTAAGCAAGCTTAGCACCATTATTTAAAGCCCCCATCTCCCCATGCTGGATTTTAGAACAGGAAATAAATATGACACTAAGGCCATATCGTCCTTTTCTGGATGGGAACGCCTACCTTGCATCTCATTGATGCAAGGTAAGTTTTCACATCCAGAAAACAACGTTAACTCCATAACTTTGACGCTAGATGTGTCAAGCATCAAAGTATAAATATGGAGTTAGGTTTGCACTGAATTAGTGTAAAAAAATGACACTAACTCAGTGCAAACCGAGTATAAATATGGGCCTAAATGCTACTAGTGCGTCTGCAGCAATGACTGTGCCAGCTACTCGAATAGCCATTCAAACATCTCAGGCCTGTCATTTCAGTCATTGCAGCCTGCATGTGCAGGTACAAACTGCCATTTTGAACGTTTATTTTGCAAGGCACAAACCTTCCTTGTTAATACTTATTGTTGGAAAGTGGATTATTGGTGAGGGCAGGAGGGTACCTACACTAAGCATAAGGCCACAAAATCCCTCTAGGTCTAGTCAAGGTCTCAGCAAATGAATCCATGCTCAACACTTGTTAGCTTGGCCACAGCAGTTAGACTTAACTTAGGAGACCGTGTGTAAAGCATTTAATATCAACAAAATAGTAAATAAGTAAAACACAATAACAATCCCACTCCAATTTATGAAAATAGATTATATTTTTATCTTTAAAATACACCAAAACAACAAAAATCCAATAAAGGGAACCGGAGATATGAATTTTTAAAGATCAAGGGCCTGATTACAACTTTGGCGGAGGGGGCTAATCCGTCCCAAATGTGACGGATATTCCGCCCGCCGTATTACGAGTCCATTATATCCTATGGAACTCGTAATACGGTGTGGGGGGATATCCGTCACATTTGGGATGGATTAACCCCCTCTGCCAAAGTTGTAATCAGGCCTTAAATGTTTTCTAGTGCTCAGAAATCAAAAGCACCTATCTGGACATTTTATCACACTCGACCGGGGAAAGGTCAGAAGTTGAGGCTCACCGCAATGGAACCCTGGTTGGCCACACTGAGTGGGAGGCCTCAGTTAAAGTTTTACCTTCACACTTGAAGATTGTTCCTCAACAGAGACAAAGTCGCAAGTTGAGGCCGACCTGGAGCTATCTTTGGATACACGTCGCAGGATGCCTCGGTCCAGGTTCCTATGTTAGAACTTAGAAACTTTTTCAGGATAGAAATCTTCATCCGAGACCGAGTCAAAAGTTGAAGCTATCCTCAATCGAGCCATCCTCGGATACACGGTGCGGGAAGTCCGGTCAAACTTTCACCTTCAGATTTAAAATCTTTTTGGGAGCTTTTCTTCCCCATCCTCACACGACCCTCCATAGCAAGACAATTTTGATGCAACATCATTGGATTGCCTTTCCACAAGCCCCTGGAGAAATCCTGGAAGTCTGGGGCTCCAGAGCTTTTCAGCAGGATGAACCTGCAAGTCAGGCTGGGTCGCTGTCGAAGTTGGCCTGCTTGACTGACGACGTCAGGTTTGTCCACTTATGGAGCTTTTTTCCAAAGTTGTTCCAAACTTCTCTAAACTTCTGGATCTTCTTCCATTAGTACTTTTAAGGTCCTTTATGTGTCCACAACTCACCCAAGGTTCTAGAAGCTCCGAGTTGTGCCTTGGGGTTAGGATTCCAACTCCCAGAATGCTCCTGGTTCAAATCCTTAAATGACCACTGGTCACTGGTCAGCTGGTCAATTTCTGCAGGGCTTGATACAGGGGACTCTGGTCAGCTGTTTTCTACCTGTAGCTTACAGGATGTCTCTTCTTGGAGCAGCAGTGAAAGCCAGGCAAGGTCCTTTTCTTGGTGAAGCCCAAGGTGTACAGCTGGTGTAGTCCTTCTGAGTGCAGTGTCCGGGTGCAGGCCAGGTTTCCAGCATGGCAGTCCTTCTTCTTCTTGTCTTTTTCCAGTAGGGAAAGTGGGTTGCAGCTCTGCCATCTTTATTCTTGCTCCTGGGGTGGAAAGCAGGGGGATGCTCCTGTCAAATCACGTGCACACCACCACCCTGTTGTGTGACCACTTTCTGAGAAGTGTGGCAAAAATCAATCCCAGAGATCAACTTCCCTCCAAATTCCAAGATGGTAAAAATTCAGTCTTAGAGTTTAGAGCCGACTGAGTCCACCCATTGGTGTGGCTAGCTTTTCCTTAACACACTCTTTTCCAGCCCCCTCTTAATCTAATCAGGGGGCACCTGATTGTCTGGGGCTGCAGGAAATGGAGGAGGTTCAGTTGCTGTCCCAAATGTCTTTTCCTCCTTTGAAGTCCAGTTTGGCCGCTCTCGCCCCACCCCGTTCTACCATGTGCTGAGGCAGATCTCTTCCCATAAGATACTTCCTTTGTTTCATCCTGGCCACTTCACACCTCATCAAGGCAGCCTGGCTCAGGCCATCTGAGGCTGACCTATCAGAGATGGGCACTACAGGGCTGAAGTTGGTAACTTTTAGCAAGAGTTCTAAAACACTTTTCCTGTTCAAGTTATATTAAATTCGACAGTGGCAAGTTGTTGGATTTATAATAACTTTTAATGTGATAGATATTTAGCTCTTTCCTATGGAAAATAAGACTTTATTATTTTAAAATAAAGTCTCTCCACGTTAGCCTATGGAGCCCATTCACTGCAATGGGGAAAACAAATTTGGCACTTTTTCCTTCACCTGAGCTTATAAAACATCTTTTATGATGTATAAAGTGTATAGTTACACTGCACCTAACCTTAGGGACACTTAGTGCATACCTTACAGGTTACTTATATGTAAAAATGAGGTAGCTTAGGACTTTGGAAGGACTTTTAATTCCAAAGTCGAATTTGGGGTTAACTTTAACTTAAAAGCATCCAGCAAGACAGGTCTTCATTTAAAATGACATTGGGCACTTCAGCAGTATACCCATGGGGGTACCACCTATGCTGGGGCCCATAAACCCACATCCCCTACCATCTACTAGGGACTTATAGGTAGGTTGGTATAGGTCAATTATAATTAACGTAATTTGCATGTACCATTTTAATCAAAGCACAGGCCCTGAGACTGTTTAAAAGTGCCCTGGGCACTATCAGAGTCAGAACAACACCAGTATGAGAGCACACATGGGGTCAAAAAGTGAAGGGGCTTCTGCAATCAGACCAGTTTCGCCCCAATATAGGTCACTCCAAGTGTATGCCCTGCAGTACCATGGGACAAGCTACAGTGTATTTAAAAAGTTGAACATGCACTTTTAAGTTTTACATATCCTGGTGTTACTTTATTACATTTAATGAGTTGTATTTTCCAAATGTAAACAAGTAACCAGATCACGTTTAGAAGGTTGGTATTTACCTTCTTTAGCTATTTAGTGCTGTCAGTCTATCTCTGGCTCACATCACAGAATGTAGATTTGTGTATTTCTCCTTGACAGTCACAAACAAGGGAGCCTGGGTGTTGCTGGATGAGCCATCACTGGTAGGATGGGAGAGTGGACCTGAGCACAGCCCAACTTAAATTTCAATTGGATGTGTCCTTCCTCCAGACAAAGGGCTGTAAACCCCATAGTTAGCCTAGAGCCAGAGCATGGGAGGCAGGAAACCTGTGCCCTTCAAAGAGAAACCTCTGGAAACTTCTCCCTTTTCAAAGGAGGCATTGCATATATATTTTAGACCTCAGACACCAACTCTTCGAAACACTTCTGGACCTGTGGAAGACCCTGCAAAGAAGAAGGTGTGCTGTGTTGCTGAAAGGACTGCCATTCTGCTGGACTGTCACCCTGCTGGAATGCTACCTTGCTGTACTACTGCCTTGCTGGACTGCTAGATGTCTACCCTGCTACCCTGCTACCCTGCAGCCCTCCTGGCTGGGTCAGAGGGATTGCACTTGCAACTGAACCCAGGACTCCCAGAGTGACTCAAAGGGCTAGTCTGCTGGACTTTTGTTCAGAGCCACAGGCCCATAACAGGCTGCAACCCACCTGACCTAGCACCCATATCCATCTGGAGTAAGACTCTAACTCCCAAGTGCTGCCCATCAGGTACTGGACCCTAAGTGTGGCCTCAGTGGAGCTGAATTGAAGTTTTTTGACTGCTGGCAATCGCAAATGGGCCGGTTAGCACCAAAAGCTTGTGACCTGCATGTGAAGTTCTGTAACCCAATACTTTGCAGTACAGCATAACCACTCACGGAGAGCGGCACCTCAAAGCTCCGGCCCAACTGTTTGTGACAACAACAGGATCTTCATGCTACAATAGTGACATTCTGCAAAGTCAAGCCTGCTCTTCGTGTTGCGTGGATGACCACCCAAAATGCTTTAGTGCTCCTTGCAGCCCCTTCCACCGTGAATGGGACTCTTTGAGCTGGACTGAGAAGGTAACGTTTCAGTGGGACTAACCTGATCCCTGTGTGTGACCTGCACTCCATTGTGGTTAGCTTGAACTTGTGACTTTCTCCGGGTCTCAAACAAGCAGTTTGGACAAAAAAGAAAATGGACAATTTTTTTCTCATGAGGAGTCCCTCCCTCAATGTATCCTAAGGGGGCAGGATACCTGTAACCTGACCCCTTATGTGTTTTTGCACTCTTCTTTTCCCACCCCCAAGCCAATGTGACAAACAAAATGGTAGCCTCAATTTTTCTGTCAGGTTGCGGCCAGTGAATCAGGGCCTTGCTTTTCCTCTGGATCTGCAGATCCAAATCCATGGAGGATCTGCAGCTCTATACATCTCTGTTTTTCCAACTCTAAAATCTTGGAAACTACTGAAAGTGCTAGATTTCTGTCAAATTTAGTGTAATTCCGTTCGGGCTATTGTTGAGTAAAAAAAAATCTGAAAAATCCCATTGAAGTAGAATGGGGAAAAAGTGTTTTGGGACTCCCCCTATTTTTTCCCCCCACTTGAAAGATCACACTAAAATATTCCAGGCAGCAGCTGAACTGACCAAACTATAAGTTTTGAAAGTTTCGTGAAGATTTATCAAATGGTGCCAAAGTTATTGGCAAAACAAAAAATGCTCCATCTATGAAAACATGGTACTAACTATAACTACCTAGTGGTGACTGCCACTAGGCAATAAATAAATAAATATATATATATATATATATATAATATATATATATATATATTTATATATATATACATGTATATGTACATACATTTCAGGACCACACGTGGAGCACTCATGGGACCCATGAGTGCTTCACGTGAGGTCCTATGTGGCATTGGAATGGAGATATCATGGATTCACCACCACTTTGAGGAACCACCCACCCTTAGTACAGGCGAGTTGTTGGTGACACTTTAGAAAGGAAAAATATATGATATATGTATATTCACTTAAAAAACTAAAAGTTGCACGGACATTATAGTTAGGCTCACATTTTAAACCGTTATTTTTTTCTGTGAATTCCTCTTTTTCTGATGTATAGTAATTTTCATTACTATACGTTTAATCCCAGCACCGCTGCATCCCCAGCATTGTATTAGTTTAAAGCCAGGGGAGGTGGGGGCCTCTGGGGCTGCAGGGGGGCCGCATGCCCTTGCCCCATTATATTTCATCAAAGCCCCACGGAGGTGGCATTCCCTGGGGCTGCAGGGAGAGACAGTTCGCCCCCACCGCATCAATTAGAAATAAGCTTTGGGAGGTGGCATCAAAACGCCCTGGGAGGGAGGCCCTGTGTGCCCCTCTCCTTTATTTCCAAATGTCCCTAGTACCTGGCCCACCCAGGGACTTCATAAAAACAAATGTGTGAGCATTTTCTTTAAAAAGCTGCTGTGAATTTGTGACATTGTCACAAATGTGTGGCAAACATTTAAAAAACAGAAGTCTTTTTTTTGCCCTGGTGGGTCCTCTGGGACCTCTGGGACCCCAGCACCATAGCTAAGGGGTCAGGGTGTGTCTATCTTGGCTTCTTTTCTTTCACTTTTTTTCCTGGAACTAAGCTAAAGCTGAGTCCCAAGATGACTGCCAACACTTCTTGGTTTGAAGTATTTGCAGCCAATCAGAGCTCTTCATCTCTGTGTATGAGCTGTTATTATTTGCAAAGTCGTCGAGATGATCCACGCCCCTACCTATACAAATTTATTTTCCCTTCAATATCTCAAATAACCAAAATCACAGTCTGTGGAACAAAATCTAGCTTTCTGCCAAATTTGGTGTAATTCCATCCTGTAGTTTGGGCTGTAGTCGTGTTCAAAACTTCTATTGGAATTAACATGAGAAACACATGCTTTTTTGACCCACCCCCTTTCTCTCGGCCCCCACTTGATGGAAAACTCCCAAATTTCCCATGCACATCAAGAATCACTGACACACATTTTTTGTAAAATGTTATGAAGATTCGGCAAACGCTGCCAAAGATATAGGTAAGTCAAGAAATGAAATGCTGCTCCCTGCGTGCAGGGGCAATTGTTTCATTGGTTTTTCTGTCCACAGTGAAACAAATAAAAAGTCCATTCCCAGGACACAGGAGCAGTTTTCCTGCTCCCTCCTACTGGGGCAGACTTAGGGCCTGATTCTAACTCTGGAGGACGGTGTTAAACCGTCCCAAAAGTGGCGGATATACCACCTACCGTATTACGAGTTCCATAGGATATAATGGACTCGTAATATGGTAGGTGGTATATCCGCCACTTTTGGGACGGTTTAACACCATCCTCCAAAGTTAGAATCAGGCCCTTACTGTTTCCTCTCGCTTGCTGGGAGCTGTCAAAGCTCCCGCCAAGTGACAGCAAGCAGGTATGTCCTGAGGGTGGGCACTGCTGGACTTAGGGAACTGGCCCTTGGTGGTGGTAGTCTTTATTAACTCAAAAACTACTGAACAGATTGCACTAAACAACAAAAAGAGATATTTCTGGACCAAGACCTAGATTTCTGCCAAATGTGTTGCAATTCTGTCCAGTGGTTCAGGTTGTAGTCATGTCTAAAAACCCTATGGGAAATTCCAAGGCAAAAAAACAAGTTTTGGGACCCCCTTTTTTCCCGGACCCCCCCACCCCCCCACTTGACAAATCACCACAAAAACTTTCAAGGCAGTAGCTGAAATGAGTGGCAAATTAGCTTTGGAAATTTCATGAAAATTTAGCAAATGGCACCAAAGTTATAGGCAAAACAAAAAATGGTTTTGCTATGGAAGGTAGGTCATAACTATAACTACCTGCTGGCTATGATAATTGTATGTTATGCACAGTGTTATTTGTAATTCTCTAATTATTGACAATAAGAAATAGATTTTTAGTTTGCAAAGAACTAGCATGCCATTTGTACAATCTTCATGTACTTTTATAACAAAAAGTTAATTCACTTCAGCTCCTATTTGAAACGTTTTGGAGGTATCCTTCATGTGGGTGGCAAGAAAAAGTTGGGTCCTTAATGCAAATTTTCAATGTACTTTCCATAGGGAACTATAGACACTACTACCGCCAAAACAGCTGTGTGGAATGACTCCAAATTTGACAAAAAACTAAATCTTTGGCCAGAAATTGGGCTTCTTGTCATTCAGTGTAAATCAGCTCAGTAGTTTTGAGGAATAAAGGTTGCAAATTTATAGATACCTGGACGGTTGTACTCACGGGTGTCGGGTGGGAGTCTAGAGGGCACATAACATCTAAAAATAGATCAATCTTATTGGTTAAAGGTTTTTCTCCTACAGGGAGTTCCATCCCAGGACCAAATTAAGAAAGAAATATCTTTTGGGGATTATTGTGATCCCATTGGACTCTTGCAGGAGCCAGCATGACACTCTTACTCCTGCAACAGTCCAGCCAATTCCAGACCATACACAATCTAAGGCCATGCACAGCTCGGGGTTGGTCGCCTGTGGTGGTTTCGTCTCAGGGCCCGGCCCCAGGCCAGTTCCTGCAACCAACTCCATGTCATGTATGGCCTAAGGCTATGTGAGAATTAGCATTGTTATGTATAGTAATGAAATATTTCTTTACATTTAAATAACATTAGAAATTCACTTAAAAAACAAAGGTCAAAGTGACATTATTGTTGGGTATATTAATAATATCTTACTTCAAGTAAAAACCTGGGAAATTCACTGAAAGAATCAAAGGTTAAAGTGATGTTATGCTTAGGAGAAAATGTCAGTAATATTTTAAACTAAATAAACTGAAATTTATCAGCAACGGTTAATCAACTAACTATACCTTGCTTCTTCAACATGCACTGTTTATGACTTTACATATTATATCACTCATGACATAATTGATAACATAATTGATGACATCTGCAATGACTTAATTGAAACTGCATGAGGACATTGCATTTTAACATCCCCCTCTTTTTCTCAGGTCTTCCTTGATGGATCACCCAAAATATTTTGTGAAGATTGTTAAACTGGTGCAAAAGTTATATTAGCAATCCAATAGATCCATTTTCTAAGGAAATTAGATCACTAGATCCTACGCATCCTATATCCTAGATCCTATATATATATATTTTTTTTCTTCGATAAATGTGCTCACCAAAAGAGCTCCAAACGGCCCCAGAGGGGTGGTGCGGTAACAAACCGGCAGAGCACTCCGGTTAATCTTATTCCAACATCAAAGTTATTTTGTAACAGCCGCACACTCAGGAAGTCAAATCAGAGATAGTTTATTTAACACTACCCGTTTCGGCTGACTAGCAGCCTTGGTCACGTGTATGTTTTAAAACATTGCATACAACCCTATATACCCTGCAAGCATGGCCATAGAAATAGGACTCAAGTTACTTCTCTCAAAAATACCATTTTTCATGCCCAAATATAAATACACAAGTCAATCTAATCTGGATAAGCACAAAGGCTGAATAAATAGAAAATATACATCAATTACAGTTCCACAAAAATCTCATTATATATACATATAATTGTCATTATAAGGTCAAGGGATATTCGTGTATTGATAGATAATACCCTTATAAATACATAAATGATTAAATACGTAGTCATATAAATATATAAATATATACATATAAATATAAATATAAATATACATATAAATCAGAACCAGACTTCAGCTCATATATATCCTAAAAATGATTCGCTTAAATAGACTATTTTTCATGAACATGTATGTAGTCAATATCATAATTCTAAAAACACTTTCCTATTTATCCAAGATATCATATGTATATTGTATACTGTATACTGTAAAAATTCAAACCTTTCCTTACAGCCAAAGATCCCAGTTATTAGATGACATAGGTGTTACTCTTATTATTAAAAAATTAATTAGAACTAGTATCCCCTATGTAATCTTATACCTAATTTGTATAGAAAGTACTTATCACTATTTCTATAAGGCCATTATCCAACACCATGTGAAAAAAGCAATAATTAATTAACGAATCAGGAATCAGGATCAGAATCAGAATCCATCCATGCAGTGCCCAGACTTAGCTATGACATTCAACCCACAGACTTTGAGGGGAAAAAGTCTCCAATGTTCCATCACTAGGAATGTGGAACATGTTTTAGACATGATTACAGCCCGAACTTCTAGATGGAATTTCACCACATTTGCCAGAAAGGTGGCTCTTGGTCCAGAAAGAGTGCTTTTCATTATTTGGTGTAAATCCATTCAGTAGTTTTTAAAATGTCAAAAGAAAACCAAATTTATATATGGGGAGTTGCAAAGGCTTTGTTAATACTCTAGATCTTGTGCAGAGATCTGATTAGCTGCCAACACTTCAACCAAGAATGATGGCAGCCATTTTGAGGTTCGGCTTCAGCAGAGTCCCACGTACAAATGTAAAACAAAAAGAAAAAGGGGCAGGATACTGTTATCCTACCCCCCTAGCCTTGATGCAGGGGTTCCCTAGTGATCCTACCCCCAAGGCTTAAAAGTATTGTTTATAAAATCACTGAAAAAATTCATGAAAATCCGCAAATCCACATATTTCACCTTCTGTAAAAAGAAAAAAAACAAGCACCGTCTCACACACTTGCTTTTTATTTTGCCCCCGAGTAGGCCAAGTCCAGGCCATAGCAAAAAAATATGAGGGGGTGCATGGAAGCCCCCTCCTATGGCTTATGAAAGCCCCGGGGACCCCATCTCCCCAGGTCACTGCTTATTATGTTTGTGGGGAATGCCAGTGCAGCACCTCCTGCACCTGGGGGACCACCACCTCACCGGGGATAAAGTTGATAAAATAATGTGAGAGGCCCACATGGCCCCCATGCAGCTCGGGGATCACCATTGCCCCAGATCTCTGAAGATTATATATGTGGGTGAACCCTCAGGACCCACCCATACCCCAGGGACCGTCACCTCCCTGTGGCATTCAGTATAATATATGCGGGGCATGTGGCATCCCTGCAGCCTGGGGACCACCACCTTCCTGGGACTAAATTAAATGATGGGGGGCTATGCATCCCCCTTCTGGAGCCATAGTTGATCCTTGGGACCTCCAGCCCCCAGTGTTGGCTCCTGCTACCTCCTGAGGTGCCCATCCTCGGGACGTAGCTGTTTGCTTTTGCCTGGTGGGAGCTGACAGCTCCCTCCAAGCAAAAGTAAACATAACTCAGGTTTATGCAAGCGGGGCTGTTATACAGCTCCCACTTGCAGAAAGCAGGCTTTTCATCTCTTTTCCTGCATGCAAATATGCATGCAGGGAAACAGATGAAAACATTGCTCCAGCAAGCAGAGAGTTGCTATTTAAAGCAGCTCCCTGCTTGCAGGAGCAATGCTGGCTCCCGCAGGAGTTGAGATCTGGCTAGGTCAATGGAGACCTTCAGGCTCCCACCACAGTCCTTTCCTGGCAGCAAGCATCATGCTTGTTTGCGCTTTTTATGGATCCACTATTGAAATAAGAATAGTCTCTCCATAGAATTACTTCAAAGCAGCACACAAGCAAGATGTTTCATTTGAATTTATAAGTATTTTTTGATGCACAGAGTCACTTGCGGCCTGCTGGTAAAGTCATTGGACTATCATTCAGTAGTCTGAAGGTCCAAATCCTGGTATCTAATGTCTGTTTATTTACTAGTGTTTGGAATGTTAAACATTCCTAGTGATGGAACATTTATGTCTTTTTGCCATCAGAAGATTTAGGATGAATGTCATATCTATGTCTGGAAACTGCATAGCAAAGAGTCACCTGTGGCTTAGAGGTTAAGGTCTCAGGTCTCATACACTATGGTAACAATAACTCATGCCCTTGTAATATTTGCAGTAAAATGTTTGACCAAAACACTTTGCATGGCAGGGCTGTGTGTTGTAGTTACCTTAGGACATATGTTATAGTTACTTGAGATACCTCTAACTATGACAGGTGAATTTCTATGGTTTTGTAGGTTTATAATGTGAGCCTAACTGTAACGTCTCTGTAAACTTTGTTTTTTGAGAGAATTTCTAGGTGCCAGAGACTTTTATTCGGTATGAAATAAATCAACCCTTAAGTTACATAAACAACAATAAATAACCATAATATCAATAAAACAGTAAAATCAGCATAATCATAATTTAAAAACAGATTAAACATCATTTTCAAGAATAATAATCTAGAACAACCCTTAAAAAAACTCTAGGTTATTACGCCAGGTAATGGCTCCCCTCAAAAACAATCCCAAACCCCTCCATACCAATGCATCTGAAGCCATTTGCAGCCACATAAAAGCGGGGCAAAATTGCACAAATCCCTTTGGCCTCAGCAGGGGTAATAAAAACGTCTTCTAAAAGGTGCGTAAAAAACACAGAATATTGTAAAATGGGACAAGGTCTGCAGGGACATCCCGTCACAGGGACACGGTCTGATAGATTTTACACCATACTGACCTAGCGGGAAACAGAGATTATTCCTAATGACCCCCAAACGAAATCGAGTAATAAGAGTCATTTCCCTCAGGTCATTTATTACTAGGAGATAGGGCTCAGGACACACCCCCATCTTTAACATAATAAAATCTCTAACCGATTGTTTCCCTAGTTCCTTTTCCTCTCTTTCAACCCTCCGCATTCTTAAGAAATTCTCCTGCACCCAATTCTTGTCCTGGCTAGTCAGACCCTCGGGAGAGTAAAACAAATCCGGCCGCCCCAACTACTGTGCTACTTTTCTTGTGTACATCAGCCAGGGAATGCATTTTACATTATCGCAGGCCAAACAATCCCTTAAAATCTCTCTATTAAAAATAGCAAAATCATTTCTCCAAATCGAAATCCATAGCAAAAGGGGAGCCAGCTGAATAGTATCTTGCACATACTCAAGATCTAATTCTAGATGCAGGCAGAAACCCGAGGTATTTTTACCAATGCCCAATAGTCTTCTACAAAAACTATTTTCTTCAATAATGGTTACTCAGGTGTCCATATACCCCCAGAGTGCTGCACCATACAATAGGACAGGGAGACATTTTCGCCTGTACATTTCATGCACAGGCTTAATGGGTTTGCTTCCTACTCTTACAGCAAAATCAAAAGTAGCACCAACTGAGGCATGGAAGAGCATACTCCTTCTAGCAATAGAAGGTTTCCATGAGCCTTTATCATCAAAGATTACCCCTAAATATGGGAATTCATTGACCCTGCTAATAGTTTGATCATCAACCTTTAGCTCCCCAACCCTGCTCAAAGATTTACCACATGCCATAAAATGCGATTTCTTATAATTTATCTCTAGGCCCAAGCCTGACATATAAGATGCATAGGCTCTAACAGCTTTTCTAAGACTGTTTATGGTGCGGGCCATAAGGACCGCATCATCCGCATATGTCAACACCGGGACACTAGTGCCATTCACCTTTGGGACGTCCCTACAGTGCTCCACCAAGAAATCAGACAATCCATTAGTATATAAGAGGAACAAATTAGGGGCCAACACACACCCCTGACGAACACCCTTGGTGAGCCTAAAAGTCTCTGAACATTCCCCATTTGACCCCACCCTCACGTTGGCAACCGATCCTGAGTGGAGGTACCGGAGCAGCTCCACAATATCAGGATCCATCCCTAACTGACTTAACCTTTCCCACAATATGGACAGATTTACCTTATCAAAGGCACAACTAAGGTCCATAAAGGCAAGATAGAGGGTGCCCTTCCTAGCTTGCGTATATTTACCAATCATCATCAGAAGATTGAGGCACTGCTCACGAGTGCCAAGACCTTCCCTAAAGCTATACTGATCCCGGCTCAAAATATCCTTTTCTGCCATCCAAGCCTCAATACGCCTTAAGATGATCTGCCCCAAAATCTTCCCAGAAGAGTCAAGTAGGGAAATAGGGCAATAGGACTTCGGGTCGTTCCGATCCCCCTTTTTAAAAACTGGAATGATACAGGCCCTCCTCCAAGAGGCAGGGATTCCCACAGTAAGTGCTGTGTTAAAAACATTTAAAAGAACAGGAGCCCATAGCTGAGGACAAGATTGGAATGGAATCCGGGCCCGGGGCTTTAGCACTGCCCTGGAGTGCATCAATAACTTCCTGGAGCGAAAACCTGATCGATAAGTTGGGAACCACAACACACTCTTATTCCCAATTATTTCTTAAAGGGGTTCCCTCAAAAATTCTACAGAAATAATTTACCCAAACCTCCGGAGCAATATTACAGCCCAAACCCTCGGATGTCTCTGTGGCAAAGGAACCTCTGTTTACCACCTTCCAGAACAAGCCAGGATCCTTCAGGACTGAGGCGCACTCCAAATCTGCCCAGGCCTTTGCTTCAAATCTATACTTACTTTCCCTCAGGGCCCTTTTGTACTCAATTCTGCTGCTTTCACCATGGGCCTATCTCTGGGATTTCCTTTGAGGGCTGTTTTCATGTTTACCCTGGCATCGTAACAAACCTTATCAAACCAGCCACCTCTGCGCTTGTGAGGACGACTGTCTAGCAAGAATAAACAGTCTCTAACTTCTATGTTTACTTCAGCTATTGCCTCCATCACTTCGTTTGGGCTCGGAGTCTCTCTCAAAAGTATGTCCATGAACAAGGGTACGTTTCCCCCCACCACCCTCTCAATAACTTGTTGGGCATCTACCTGTTTCCAGCCAAGTCACCTACCCTGATCTCTTATCTTCACAGTTACAGGACCACCCCGCCCTAATTTACTTAGAGCCCCTGGAAGTTTAAAGCACACTGTGAGGGGGTTATGAACACTCATACCTTCGCCAAGCACCTCTCCACCAGTAATCAGTTTTTTCAGTGACGGAGACACAAAAATGAAGTCAATTGTGGTGCCAAACCCTCTACCCACAAACATTGGGAGCTGGTGAAAACCTACTGCTTCAATATCCCGGAAGTTCAAAAGGCCCAACTTCCTAAATTCCTTGGTCAAAGCCCTACCTCTCATATCCTGAATGTCATCCACCAAGTAGTCCCCACAGTCGTAGTCGAAGGGATTTACAATTGTACTGAGGCTGCCCAGCTTAGCATTAAAATCTCCCGAAACAATGGCACAGAATTACAACCCCACCTCCTCCATTCTATATTTCAACACCTGGAGAATGGAGAAAAGAATCCCAATTTGACACCCCCGTCCCATACAGCATTATAAAAATTAACCAACAGAACATTACAATTATTAGAAAAAATTACCCAAACAAGCAATATACCCTGGTGGTTACAATTCATTTGGAAGGCAGCCACTATCTTGGAGAAACGTATTAAGGTAACCAGGCCCCCTTTTGAGCGACCTCCGAGGGACTGAGCTGCTGGGATGGCAAATCTATCATATCCATCCCAAGCAGCCAGCCCCTCAGACCATGTTTCCTGCAGCATAATAATATAATATTCAGCCACACGCCTAACCCAATCCTGATCAGATATCTTGGCATCATACCCCGCAATATTCCAAGAAATTAGGTTGCACTTCGAGCCCACCCCCTCCAATGCAATCACAGTCTTGGTGCATTGTCAATCCACCCCTGCCAAGTCTGAGTTTATATTGTAATCTGTTCTCCTGCAAATTTTTCGCTGGCATTCTGGCCTAAGGCGGGGATCCTATCAGGGTCAGGAGAGGGATCAGCACCCAGTCGCATATGATTGTAAAAGTATCCCGGGGGGCCATACCAAATGAATCTGCCCTTAAAAAGGCCTGACTATATGAGAAGAGAATCCGTTGAGCCAGGCCCAGTTATCTGAGATTTATAATAACACAATCCTCGACCCCTTCTTTTTCCCTTGGCCCAATACAGTCAATTCTTCGAAAAACAAGACATCATCAAGATCCTTACATAAAAAATTGCAGTTTTTGCTCAGCCAATGGCCAGTTTTATTTTTTAGTTGAGCCATAGATTCTGTTGCCCCACCGGCCAGAGCAGGAACATTTGTCAGTACTGCCACATATGGGGCACATGCCGGGGGGAGATCCAAACGGGCCAATGAAGACTTTTTACTCAACGGATTCTGATTGGACTTCCCAACCGGCTGTGGGCAGGACCCCCCAACCACTGCAGAACCACGGTCAGGCTGTCTTCTGAGGCTAAGACCATTCAGGGCCCCGCTGCCCATTGGTGGGGCGGTAGTTGGGGCCAACACAGATTGAATGCAGGCACCTTGTCCCCCAGAACTCGACAAGTTATCTAGATGCTGAGGCAAACTTCCCAGGGGCCCAGCATTTTCCTCCTGTAGATTCTCATCCATACTGGGACGAGATACACAACACAGGGCCTTACACCCCCCCATAAGATGGCTCCCTTGGCTTCTTAGTTCACCTAGCCGAGTAACTGCTTTTTCTATCACCGATAATTTTGCCATCACAGGTGTCAAAATACCCTCAATCATCTCCTTCAGCTTTAGCAAAAGAATGGTTGCATCACAGCCCATTAGCTCGCTGGATTTTATGCCACCATATAGCTCCTTGGAACTATCCACAAGAGAAGCTTTCGTTTTAGGGACAGATTTCTTCAGTGTCTTTTTCTTCCTTGGTGGGAGACTGCAATTATCCATAGAACAGGCCACAGGAGAAGACAGCAAAAGCCTTTTGCTTCTTCTCGAAGGCCCTGGGTCGCCAGAGTCCCCTAATTTCTCTGCATGGTCACGCTCTGATACAGCACACAGCTCTCCTCCATGGTGGACCACCACCCCCTCCTCCTACCCCAAAGCCACAGAGGGATCACTGGCTAATGAGACATGACCCCAATCCTCCATCTCCATAGATAGCCTCCTCTCCGCCAAGTCAATTTCCTTGGTCACGACCCCAACCGCTCTCGAAAGAAAGGAGTCCAAAGTAGTATTTACATTGCCCTGCCTGCCACCTCCACCACTCATGGCTCCAGATAGTTGGCCCTTTTTCCGCCCCATTTAACAAACAATAGCTCCTCACCGAGAGCAGCAGCAGCAGGATACACAGTTTGAAACAAGGGCTTCAAGCAAAAAAAGTCTCCAGGGACTAATACAATAAGTAGACACCAAAAAGGAAAAAAAACTCACCATCCCCGGCAAGATGAAAGGGGGGTGGCCCAGCCTGGCCTCTAACGGTCGATGACAAGTTTAAAGGGGCCAAAGGTCCCGCCCCTCGAGCAGCCGGTGTCCACAATGCGCGTCCCACGAAGCGTGTGCACAAATCAAGTTTAAAGGGGCAAAAGTTCCCGCCCCTCGAGCAGCCGGTGTCCATAACGTGCGTCCCATGAAGCAGGCGTGCGAATCAAGTTTAAGGAGGCCAAAGGTCCCGCCCCTCGATCAGCCAGTGTCCACAACGCGCGTCCTTTTTCCGAATTTCTAGGTTTTTAAATTCTATTTCCTAACTATAATGTCCATGTACCTTTCTTTTTTCAGTGATATATATATTATACACACCAAGATAACACCCTTTCAGCTTAGCTTAGAGTGCTGCAAACCTCATACAAAAAATGAAGCAGGGATCTCTGTGTAGGTCCAACTTTAGATGGAGAGCAGCTCCTTTTATATGGTACACACTACAACATGAGAAATGCTGTGAATCTGCTCACCTCAAATTTCTGTTTTTCTATCAGAGTTTGTAAGCATGCACTTATCACAGTGCCATCCATGCTGAGCTTCAAAGTAGCAAAACTTTTTTTCATTTTTACAACAAAGATTTTACTAATATGATTAGCTAGTGACATAGAATATCAATCTTTATATATATGTATATATTGTACATGTATGTGTGTGTGCACATATATCATATATATATATATATGTATGTGTAAATATACATATAGGAGTGACAGACATTAATTAAATGTAAGTTAATGCACTTCAACTCTTTGTGGTTTTGTGCATGCTTGCAGTTGTGTTCATGACTTTGTGAGCCCGTTTTCATTTTCAATTTAGTATGATGACAATACTTGTCATTCCCATGCATGTCAGGTACTTGTAGTCATGTAGTTATGAATAATGTTTTCATCGATTTATTTTTATTGTTTTAAATTAAATCAAGTTTATTCTCACAATATCTGACAAAATTGGAATGTTATAGAATACCACAAATGTACTCAGTTGAATTAGAACAGCTCACTGAGGGTGAAAAGCATAACAATAGGAGATTAGAGACAAATAAATATATTAACCCTACTTGTATGATGGGGGTGCCTTTGGCTGAGGCTTTGCCGGGCAAAAATAAAATTGTAATCAATCATGCAGAGTTCTGGCTACAATGCTGGCTACATGTGACTGCAGGAAAAAGAGACATGGTTACTTCCCCATTTCTTCATCCGTTGTAACAGATGGTAATGCCACCTGATGGGTGGACCTGCACAATGCCTGCGTTCTGTTGGAGATTGTGGCCTTTGACTGGCACCATGTTTTCACCCTGAAACCACTGCTGGAACCGTTAACATGGGCAGCTTAGAGATGTAGAGAGTGTTTGCTTGAATTTAACTTAGAGGAGTTGGCCTGGGATCGGATGGTGACTGAAGACTTCCCTCGTGAGGCGCAATGGCCTGATGCAGCTGGATCTGATGTAGGGATATGCCGAGAGGACGTTCGACCACTTGGTGGCCTTGCTGCACATATCAGACCCCCAGGTGTGCCAAGGGCTGTGTGCAGCAACTGGATGTGGTGAATTGCTTGGGGGACTGGAAAGTACAGGTTAACTGCTGTTGGACCCAGCCCTGCATTAATAGATGTTGCATCCCATGCTGCCTGCCAAGCAGGAAGAGATGGGATTCTGGTGGAGCCGTGCAACCAGAAGAAGCAAAATCTTGAACAGAGGTCAGGTTTTCTTATCATGCCCCAAGGATAATTCATCTGACATTTCTGTCTTCCCCTGTGATGTGGATCTTCAGGGCCCTCAAAAGTCCCTACAGTGTGCAGCTTGCCCAAGGTCGGAGGAGCCAATCCACCTCACCCTCCAACGGCGCTGCATTTGGGAGTTCCAGGTGCTCAACAATAATGTCCATGTGCATACTGCTACCCCAACTGGCAACCCATAGACTACCACAGACAAGAAACCCAGATTGGTTGAGACTCTGCAGGGGCAGTGTGCTACCCCCTCTCTTGGACTGAACTGGGCTTCTGGATCCCACATGTCTTGACTTCCAAAGGTTCGAATTACCTCCATGCTTGGTTGCCTGCTCATAACCTCTGCACTGCTTGGTGTAAAATGGGACTATCGCTGTGTTTGAATATACTTTCTTACAATAATAAGATATATAGATATAAATGTATTGTACATATATGCAAAACAACATTCATCTTGCCACAGTTATATGGGACTGGCACAAACGATTAGCCTGCACATGTGAGATTCAGTAAAACCAGACTCAATAGACATATTGGGTCACTGTGGGCCATATGGTCCATCTTTGAAACTTACAGGTCTTTCACTGAAGCAGGCTGTGAATACTGTTAATTAAAGTCAAATGTCTCATTTTTCTCAGCCACAGATACGTTTATTTTGTTCTTCAAGAGTTTTTTGGCAGATCACTGCTGATATTGAGCATCAACCCTGTTAACATCATAATATTCAGCACCCAGAGCCTTCTTCGCTGTTCTACAAAGACCCTGTTATTGAAAGTCATCCCTCTCCGTAGTGAGTCATTGGCTGTGAGAACAATTATAGGCAAAGCAAAACAACCTCCTTGTGGCCTGGGAGAACAGGATCAGAAGTAATCAATAATGTGCAGCTGTAAGTGGAAGTGAAACAAGACTCAGTAGCTGTCTTGTACATTCTGGACAATGTGGTCCATCTTTCGAAAGTTGCAGTTCGTCTATGGTGAAAACCCTGATAGCTATTAATTTCTTTCAAAAATGTGATTTATAATGGCTCCGGACGTGTTTAAGTCTTTTTAGCAAGACACAGCAGGTCTTGAGCACCAATCCTGTTATGGCATCAAAGTCAAAGACTATGGCCTTCTTAACTGTTCACCAAACAGCATGTGACCTCAAAGACCATATTTTTCTGGTGGAAGATATTGGTCCTGAAAGCTATTTTATGCAAAACAAACTCCACGTGGCTACACTCAATATAGGACTGGCACGCGCAAAATAGTCTGCAGTTGTGAGTATCTTACGAAACCAGACTCCGCAGTTCTCCCAGTGTATTCTGGTCAATGTTTTCTATCTTTGCAAACTCGCAATTCTTCCAATGGAGCTCCTCATTTCTTTCAAATATTTCGTTTTCCCTAAACCGAGACACATGTCTGATTCTTCTTTAGCTCTTCAGTGGAGCACAACAGGTACTGAGAGAACATCCGATCATTGCCACGGTTATCCTCTCTTGTGCAAGACAAAGGCCACATGAATCATCTTATGCAAAATACCCTCGATGTGACCAAGAAATCAGATTGGCACTCACTAATAGTCTGCCGCTGTGAGATTCAAGTGAACCAGACTCAGTAGCCCTCCCCCTGCATTCGGTCAACGTGGCATGTATTTCCAAATATACATTTTATTTTTATCAAATATTTCATTTTTCTTCGCCCCGGGTGCATGTGTTTTGCTCTTCTAAAGGTGTTTGGTGGAGCACAACAGGTATTAAACATCAATCCTGTTTTTAGTATAACTTTCATAGACCAGTGCCTTGTTTACTGTTCAACAAACAGCATGTCCATCTTCACTAATGCCTACGCTAAAGCTTACTTTGACTACCATGCGATCTATTAACTTGTGCAATGTAATGACTAATGATGTAATGGATGTGCTATAGCAGTGTATGTACATGCCAAAGCCCTAGGTTTGACTCTTAATAGTGCTTAGGGAGTTTGCATTCAAACTAGATGGTGACAAAACATAATTTTATGTAAATACCCATGGCATCTAACTGATTTCAACCATAACGCTTCAATGTTCCGACTTGAACCTCAGACATACCTTAAAATTTCATATTTCTTCCAGTGTTTCTCGGAGGGCATTTGTCAAGCTGCCACAACAGCGTTATTTGCATGTTGCTTTTAAACTAAATTTTGAGTGTAATGAATAAGTGGAAGGCAATGGGAACCTTGCAGAGGGCAGTGAAAAAAGTAGGAAACCACCACGCTGAAAACTGTACAATAAATGACACATATATTGACTGAAGATATGGTACCGCTGCTTCACACAGGAGAGGCGTTTATTACCAGAATCGAACCCCTAAAGTACCGACAATGTTAAGAAAGTTTCGTAGCACTAAGATTACTCAAGCAGCCAAGAATGAAATAGCTGATTTTGTTTATGTGTTAGAAACTAACTGCAATCCCAGCCCTGGTGATATTCCTTTAGTTACTGCCAGGGTAGAATTCATAAATAGATTCGCTCCATTAGCAGAAATGTATCAACTACCCACGGGTGATATGAGCGCACGAGCAACAAAGGAACTTCCCTTTTCAGACTGTATTTCCAGCCCAAAGGAAGTGAGCAGCTTGTTTGATTTAGCAAAGGCATTTAGATGTCAGATTGGTATTTTAAAAGACATGGTGCAACAGCTACTTAGATCGTCACACACAATCAAGGGAGTAGCCGGAAAATGAAACCCCCGCCCACTTTGATCCATGCCTCAAACTCCATTGGCTAAGCAAAGTGAGTAAGCCCTTCATTCTACCTTCAGTCCATTTATCTCTCCATCCTTTAAGTTTTCATCCATCCTTTCACCATTCTGGCCATCCACACTTTTATCACTATAGTTTCCATCCATTGTTCCACTCATGTCTAGCCATTCATCCATCATTCATCCATCCACCAACTCACCCGTCTTTTCTCAATTCATCAATCCTATCACCTTTCCGTCCAGCTGCCCATCCATCCCTTCATCCATTCATCTAGCCTTTTATCATTCCAGCCATTTTACTTCACCCAACCATGCAAATGTTGTTCTACCATTGCATCCATCAGTCATTCCAACCTTGATCCTTCCTTTAGACCCATACTTCTTGCCACAGTGTATTTCTTATTTTCAAATGTCCTCCATTATCTCTTCCTTCTAGCCCTTTCTTGCTCTGTCTCCTGTATTCCCCCTCTTTTACTTTTCACTTTTTTGCTGTGATTAGCTTTGCACTCCTGGCCTCTGTCATCGTCTTCCCTAACTTACGTTTGTTTCTTTTTAGAGCTTTTGTCTATAGAGCTTCAGAAAGGACAGGCTCATACATAACTATAAGTTTCGACTTCACCACAGCTGCAAAAGAAAGGGGTTCATGACCACAGCGCACAGTCACTGTTACTGATCTGATCCAACTTGGCCTTGTCTCAATCCCAGTTTATAAATACTTACGTCATCTTCCCTTGACAGTAATTCCCAAAACTAAAATGAGGGAGTCTGGTGCAGTAACGTGGAATATCCTGACATTGGTGAAGGGTGTTGCTGCAGCACCATGGAATCCTAGCTATTATTTACACTGAATAGTGGATTCTGCGCTAGAGGACGATGAATCGAAGCGACATAGGGTTTGAGAGGATGTCACCAGTGAGTATTGTAAGTATCAGCAATAATCAGCACAATCAATAATATTAAATCTCAGTCAATAACCACACCAGTTTATTAAGAGGTATTATGAAATTTATTTCCCTAGATTAACAATGCAAATGTCATGAAAATAACTCTCAAACACAAATGGTAAGCATATAGGATTAATAACAGTTGATTGGAAGGTCTTATACATCTTAATTTGATTAAGACAACCAAACAAATTAGTAGTAAACACAAGCTTTATTTGGTCAACATAACCATCAAAGCTACCACAAAAAACACAATTTGAAAACATAAATAATTAAAAACAGAGAAAGAATTTAAAAAACATCCGACAATTACAGTAAAAATATGAACACTCCCACTTCATGTACATGGCAAACTTGTTTCCAAGGATTTAGAATTCTTTAAAAAACGAGTGCATATGTACCCCGCAGCCACAAGGAACTTGCTAATCGCAGAAATTAAAGTAATTGAAGTATCACTTTTAGAAATCCTTAGATCAATATGACATTGTCTTATGCCCATATTCCGGCAGATTGTACAAATCCACTTACGTCGAGGAATGGAGTATACCGGACAAAAGAACATAAAATGTTCAATAGATTCAGTACAATTACAACACATAGGACATTGGTCAGATGTTACGGGCAATCCCCATCTCCTTGTTAAGGACAACAATGGTAGACATCCAAAATGGAAAAAAGCATACAAACTCTTCCCCAATGTATCAGGTATGAGATCTACATACGGTTCGAATTGGGGATACCACTCAAAAACAATAAATTGGTCAGTCAACCGACCGTGTGATATGCAAGAGAGAAAATCATTTTTTACATAAGACTAGTAAGCCGCTTTGAGAATGGATTTATCGATCCTCCCTAGGTTCTGTGGATTTTCCCAATAGCTTCCGAGCCCCGGAATACGAAACCATTTTGACACATGCCTGAACCATGAAATCGATACTTCCTTCTGTCTTCTCAAAAGGGAGTCCCTATATACAATGAGCTCAGGGGTGGTCCAAATCCTTAACCAGAAAAGCAGGGGTCTCAAGGCTATCAAATCAGCAACATGATTGAACCTGAGATCCAAATAAACTGGGATCAAGGGTGTACTGCGAGGGCACGCAAGTAAGGCCCTGGCAAAATTATTTTCGCCCACAGGTAATCTATTGCCATTATAAAACCCCCACACCTCGGCACCATAGGTGGACGCTCCCTGCGCTTTGGCCAAATAGATCTTAATGGCCGGAGATACTTCTTTTGTTACAGAACTTTTGTAGAAACACAGGATAGCTCCCGCCCTATGCTGAAGAAGTGCCACACTTTGGCTGATCTGGTCCTCCCATTGTAGATTATTTGAAATCCTCACTCTCAGATAGTCTACTGAACTAACCTCAAAGGGGTCCCATCTAAAATAATAGTGCATTTCCTAGTTGGTCCTGGACTAATCACCATTAACTTAGTTTTGCTGACATTCAATTCCAGGCCATAATCTGCACAATATGATTTCAACCTATCAGCAAGAATTTGAAGACCCATAGGGGTCTTAGAGATAAGTAAGGAGTCATCCGCAAACAGTGAAATAGGAATTTTCTGCTAATTTAGAGAGGGGGCATCATTCTGACAAGAAGACAATACTTCTACCACCTCATTTATCAACAAGGTAAATAGGGTTAGAGCCAGAACACATCCTTGATGAACCCCCTCTGAATAGGGATGTGTTCTGTTAATTCTCCCTGATTACCCCATCTCACCTGGGCGTATGTGTTCTTGTGTAATCGTTGTAATAGGAAAATGATGCTATTAGGAATACCCATCCTATGTAACACTTCCCATAGTTTTTCTCTAGGGACCATACCAAAGGTGGATCTAAGGTCCACAAAAACAACATATAAGTTTTGCTTAGCAAGAACTATATATTTCTAATATAAAAGCATCAACCTAAAAACCTGGTCTATCATAGTGGTTTTTGGGCAAAAGCCCGCCTGTATTGGGGACAGCACCTGATGGTCTTGAACCCAACTTAATAGCCTTCCCAAAAGCTGTTTAGCAAAAAATATTTTAAGGTTGTCAATAAGGCTCATAGGTCTATAATTTGCTGGGAGCTCACATTGCCCTTTTTATAGATTGGAATTATTTCGGCCCCTTTCCACGTACTCGGAATTGGGCCCCCTGCTGCAATTTTGTTTGAGATCATATTTATATACCAGGACCATACTATTGGTTCAGATGTATATAAATCCCCCGGAATCTTGTCCAGTCTTGGCGCTTTGGCAGATTTTAGGGAGTTGATTGCTGCTATAGTTTCATCCATGGTAAAAATAATTGGATCTTCGCATATAGAGCATTCTAGTGCTGGGTTATCCAGAAAAAAATACATTCTAGCCATCATCGGGGAAGAGCATTCATAAATTGGAAAATTACTAGGCAGGGCATAAAGTTTAGAGAAGTGACTCACCCAGCTCTCAGGTTGAATATAATGACAAACAAATTATTTCCAAGAGAATCACACTTGTTAACAATACCAGAAAAGGTAATAATGGCAAAATACTGGCAACACTCAAAAGATGTCAATATAAGTCATGAGCATTTCAAATCAATTCCCTCACTAACCACAAATTAGCATCAACATGTTGGGCTTCATGTGAAAATAATGTAATAACACAAATTTAGAAAAACTCTTTAACTCGGGTCAATAAAAGAATAATAAAATGCAGCATTCAGATCATATGTTGCAGCTGGTACTTGGAAAGCAAAAAAAACACATATACCATTACAATGACATACGTTACCAATGTCAGTCGCAGTAGCAACAAGCAGTTTACTTCAGTTAGGGGACAACATCAGTTATGTCTGTGGAAGATTTGGGCCTAACGACAACTAAACCCACATTTCTGCAGGAACACTGGGATCTCAGCTCTAGTCATCAAAACTCTGGTCATCTCTCTCCTCTCATCTCTCTCTGATCTCTCATCTGTCTTTCCTCCCATTCTACCCAGGTTGATAGACTAAATTCTAAAAAGCTTATGATTGGTCATGATTCTTCCCTCTCGTCTGTAGTTCCATTGTTCCATCCCAGTTCGAACACCTTTTATCAGTAAGAAACTTTTACTGCATCGACTTCACTTCCATCCTCGAGGAAAAACCAAGTATTAGTAACATTCTCAAACAATAGAACATTCAACTTATGCAATGCTTAGTAAATCATGAGCTTGTAGGACATAATGCAACAACCCACTAGGGGTAGCTGGTGACACATCTACTCAAACTCAGAATGCACTTTTGTGTAAGCATTGAATTATGGAAAATAACCACAACATTTAGTTAGAATTTTGCTCAGTTAGGAACCAAAAACGAACTGTGGCAACCATTTTCAAAAGTCGCCCATTTTACACGTTAATTCACTATGGGTTTAGTTACATCAAAATCATTAATAAACATATTAGTAAATTCACACTCTCACAGTGTGTTACCCGCAGAACTTGACCATATGCAATCCCAAAACAATTTGCCCAATACAAACAATTAAAGGCAACATTGAGTAGACGACCTAGTGAAAACTCTGGAATGTCATAATAATGTGGGACAAAGACGGCCCCCGAATGGAGCTTCCAACCCAGAGGCAACCAGAATCCGGTCATCTAGCTGATGATGTTCTATATATGATTAATGTTGCCAAACTTCTACTGGCATAAGGGAGTACAAAGATTCTCCAAATAAGGCTATACATTGGATAAGGAACTCCGTATTTATTGATTTGTTTAGACATTTTAGCGGCTAAACCTCATTCCTCTAATGGAGACAATCATGATTTAGTCAACCTTCTCCTTAAAAACCAAGAGTAGGCTGTGGGTGTCATTGGGTTGGATCGTCCCACATTCTTCAATAATGGCATTTCTATCAAAATTAAAACTAATCCACCATCTTCTGCAAGGCAGCAGGGAATTTAAGGGTGACTTATATTTAGATCATTATGTGACCTGGTGCTAACCCTGGTTCAGTTTTTGATATACTGGACTGATAGGGGTACACACAAAAGCTGCCAGTTGTGGCAAATATGACGTCTCTGGGCCACTCAAACATTTTGTCAGTAACTGACATCAACGTCAGGATGTATGATCAAATAAGAGGTTATTTTTTCAGAGAAACCAATTACATATGTCCTAAAACAATGAAAAGCACAATGGTTCAATTGTGCCCATAAAAAGGCAAAATTCAAACGTTTATTTGAAAGTCAAAACAAAGAAAGGCCTGCTGTAAAGTAGGCAAGAACTAATGTATGCAGTCTCTGGCCCATAGAAAGAAACAATGGGAGGGCTCAATATGGTGTGAACTTGTGGGAGTGTTAAAACGAAATGATGTTAGTGCATTTTGGCACTTAGTGGCCCATGGGAACTCAATTGTCAATGAAAGCATAGAAACACATCTAATCTCATGCATGAACAAAAGTATTTTAGAGATTTATATTGAACACCCTATTGGCATCTACCTTTAGACAAGAGCAGGAGATATCAAATTCTGCTATTAATGTTGAAGGGTTGAATTTATCCTAGATGGTACCATAACATTAACAAAACAAAACAAAACTGGGCAAAGTCCCTGAAACTATATGATTCCAGTTGATTTCTTTCTGTCAGAGCCACAGATTTACAGACCGTATATTAAAACATTATCCTATGTTATCACCTAGCAGGGCTGCCATCTTCCCAATACATAAGAATTGTAGTAAGGATGCCCATGCAAACTATAGGCCTATTAGTCTTAGAGATAACCTTCAGAAAATCTTCTGCAGGCATGTCCTCATCAAACTTCAGGATTAGATGTTGGAGAGAAAATACTTGTCTCATCTTCAGGAGTGATCCAGAAGTAAAGTGAGTATAGTTGACCAAGTCTTTGGTTTCCTATTAATGCTTTGATAAACCATAGGTTTACAATAGGGCCATCTTAAAGTAGTGTTTATTGCTCTTTGGTCAGCATTTGACTTGATCACAAGACCTAATCTACTGACAGTTCTAAATCAGCCGGTTGTGCCTGATTCTATCAATTCCATTCTCATGAGGATGCACTCTCAAAACTGTGTGCAAATCAGATGGGGACAAAATGAAAAGATAACTGACTACATTGCCTTAGGAAAAGGAGTTCAGCATGGCTGTGTGTTCACTACGACACAGTTTTCATTGGCGCTTCAGGCATTGCTGCATCAATTTTATTACTTTTTGTGTCAAAAGAGTTTGGAAATAAATCTCATAAAATCTAAATATATGTGTCTTAAAGACCATAAGTCTCTCAGACATGTTCACTCAGTATGCTTTTATTTCAATCAATTAAGACCATAAAATGTTCAAACAAAATGACAGCCATAAGTCAATAGAAAGCAAAAAATATACAACACACCCTTTAAAAAATCAAAACGTCATTAAAAAGTTACAAACATAGTCAATCAATGGGCTACATTGAAAACATTTCCTCTAAAAGTAAGACAATAGCAGTCATTTTTGTCAAACAAAGTGCAAAAAGTGCTTCACAAACAATTTGCAGGGAAAACAATCTGCTAGACATGGCAGCCTAATCCAAATGAGAAGAACCCATATGTAAGCGTTACCTTCTATGGCAACTAATTTACTCACTAGGGATGCTCTTACAACCTTATTACATGCTAGTCTAATATTGGTTGATCCGTTTCATAGTAATAAGGGCTGCCCAAGACCACTTCATAGCCCAAGCCTAGTGCAAAAACGTGGCGAGAATAAAGACAACTGTCTCAGATGTGTCAATTTGTAAAATTCAGTCCTGCTCCCAGAAATGTCTAGTATTCTGGGACTGCACCAGGGTAAGATCCAATATGTTGTAGGCTTCTGATAAGTTGGGAAAAAGGAAATAAAAAGATCTATTGTTTTTTTCTCACAAGTGCACATTGGGCACTGGGTATTGGGGGCCGCAGAGTTAGACTATCTTGATGAAAAAGAATTTAGTGGTGGAGTGCCAAGCCTAAAAAGTTCCACCCTATCTAGATATGGTTTGAAATAGGGTACTATTTTATTAATCAAAAATGCTTCAGTCAAACGTTCCCAAACAGCCACTTTAGACTCACAGTACACATATTGCCAGGAGGTAGTCTTAATTTGGGTTGAAGTAGTTTTGGTTATGCTAGCTGGATTTTGCCATAGTTTAGAGAGGTTCAGTCTGTCTAGCCATGTCTTGATATGGGAGATACACTGGATTTTGAAGTTACCTTTGAGTCTCAATAGTTCTTCCAATGTGGATAAATAGTGGATCAGTTCAGGCACACTCCAGATTCGTGGCCAGTACAGATCGGTTGGAGAGCAATAATGAGGTCAATCCTTTTTATGGCAAAGTCCAGACATAAAGACAATAATGGGGTACTCCTAGGTAGCATCAACATGACCCTCAAAAAAGAGTTTGCTACCATCAGGAGTGAATGATTATCTGCCGAGTCACATAGTTCTGCACCATGGAGAACACCTGATAACTCTTTGGCCCTATATATTTCTACTGCAGGAGACATGGCCATGTCACTAGTGCCCTTCAACTTATTAAACATCAGGGTTGAGCTATTGTTCAATATAATTTTTCTTTTTATAATCTGAGCGCCCCAAATGTGTGTATTAGTTAGGAAAATGCCCGGATCGTCAAAGGAATAGACTCACTCTAGCAAGTCACCAGAAACTCTTATTTTGGATTTAAGGCCATAACTTTAGTTTTGTTGGCGTTAATCTCAAGGCCTATATCATCACAGAAGACTTTGAAATACTGAATTTAGACTCCCAGATGGTGATTTGATGGACGGCAAATCTAAAATCATGTTTGTATAAATTAGGCTACATGATGTTTGGAGAATCCGATTGACAATATCAGGAAGTTCTGGAAAATTTATCAAAAGAACAATCTATGAAAATGTGGCAGAGGGATAGTGTACTAACCAATGAAATGGCACTATCACAACAACGATTTTTTAGTTAAATGCAACCCCAAAAGCTGCAAATCAATTATGCTTGAAATTCAGATATGGAATTTCACCTTTGCAAACTTTTAAGTTTAAATGGGCCCTAATATTAATCATTTCTGTTTATTCGAGGTGGATGCTGATGAACATTTGCTTTTTGGTACTGGATATGCCCACCTACAGCTCCGATATGTTGGTGTCTGGGCATGGTTCGATATGCAGACCCTTTACGACTTTTCCGATTGGATACCAGGATCCCTATTATATTCAGTGACTCAAGGTGACTGGTTTTATCTTGCTGTCTAAGAAGGACAAATTCAATTTTGACACGACTTTGTCCTCTAACTGACATTTATTTAAACTTCTTTTCATGTAGCACTTCCATGTTATGCAATGTATTAGAGAATTCTTGTACATTTTTGTGTATTTTCTTAACATTTTAATGACATTTTATGTGAATGAACAGTAAATGTTTGGTGTACTTTATCTGATGGGGAACTTCTCTGAAATAACCAATCACATAAAATGAATGGTAAGCATATATATGGTGCCACGTTCTGTGATGTCTGCGACCTGCCATTTTCCCTAATCACTGGGCCCTCTTCTATATTAGTGGCAGGGAAAAATCAGAGCAACTGACATGCCAATGAACCCTACTGATCAGGTGCATCTAGGAGTCATTTGAATTAAAATGCATGAGGAAGGTCAATGCCAGATCCCTTCTTTTTGGTATCTGTGGACCATAGGTGTCCCTGGATCTCAGAAGACTCTTGAGATTATTAGTAAAAACACTTTAAAACTTGTCTAGAAGTAATGGGCATAGTGTCATGAGTGTAACATTGCATATCATTGTCATAGCTGACATCTTAATGTAGAGTTCAAACTTTAAAGAAAAGCGAGTTAAGGTAGAGAACCCTCGTATTTCAGTTTGAAGGCCAATTTAAAAAAATCACCGGCAGGTTGCAGTCAACAAACTTTATAAAATTGATCTTTGTGATGAACATTGAAAAACCAATTTCAAATATAATGACTACAACAGACCATGCAGTTTGTGACAAACCATGAAGCCACTAAATGAAAATAAAGAATTGTTTTTCATGCCTATAAAACACTGAATGTTATTGTTTTCATGTCCCCATATTTCTTGCACTCGAAAGTTATAATGCGGTTTGCTAAGAATAAGTAACTAACAAAGCTCTTAAAAGATGACCTTCGTTTACTTGCCTTACTCATGGTGTTTGTTAAATGTTGGCCAACATTGGTTTTGTTTACAAAATAGGGGTGCAAAAGCACAGGTAAAAATGTATAGTTGCAATTGCTCAAGCGCAGCCATAGGTAGGCGTAAAATAGCAGCTCAAAAAAGAATCTCTAGCACATTTTGATTTTCGAACTTTTTTCAGTTTATTTCAAATTTTATTTTCCGGGAGGGGAAAAATTGAATGAGCTCTGTAAAGTGCAGTTGTTTATTTGTCTCCAAAGAAACAGCTCTACACAGGCTTATTATGACAACGCTGTATATTATAGCATCTACAATTGGGATGAGACCCGTTTTAGTGCAGCAACATAAGTTATGATGTCAAGATGGCTACAAAATATAATCCTGCATTACTCGTTAGGCGATTTCAACATAAATGCTAAGGACCGACTTTCATTTTGTCAATTCATTATTAATTAATGTATTCGTTAATTATTTATTGCAGGCACAAAATGGGCCATGCATAATGAGCTCAAGAAAACTGCGGGAACGCTATGAGAAAAATAGCACCCAGCAAAATGAACAAGGTCAGACCTCTTTTTAACATGCCAGTAAGGCTTGTACTTACTATTCAGGAGTAGCTAGTACTGCAGCCTAAGACCCAAGAATGATTTTGCTATCTCCACGAATTTGCATTTAATTTGTTTTGCCCTGAGCAAGAATTGAGTAAAGAAACAAAAAAGACACATAACTGGAGATTACCAAGTAAACCAGATCTTGCAGACGTAATCTTGAATAATAAAGTAGAAATTTTGAAATTGACTCTGGGCTACACTGGAAGTGGGGGTAAGGATCTCCTACAGTCAAAAATGATTTTGTATTTCCTAAGCCCAAATCTCAACTAGATGGCCACATTTTGTAGGCGCTATAAACTCTGTTTTTCTGAGTGAGTGTCATTAAGGGTAATGAGAGTAGAATTTAGGAAGGCTGAGGGTCGTGGTCGGGCCACGGCGGAAGATGGCCGCCTAACTCGGAACCTCCACGCTGCGACGTGTTCGGGACGGAGGCGCGGGTGCCGCGGCCACTGCAAATGTATTTTTAAAAACTCCGGAGGCTCTTTAAATACGCCGAGCCTCGGTCCCCAATGAGGGGCCCCGAAAAAATCCACAGGGAAGACCACCGCGCAACTCGGCGGTGCAGGCCTGCTTGTGAGGGCGGAGCCACGTCTTCCAGGAACAGACCGGTAAGAGACGGAGGAGACGGTCTAAAGATTTAACCAGCAGTTTTGTAGTGCCGCACTATCCAACTACCCTCCATACCCCCTCTTCCCTCCCCAGTGAACAGGAGTCTGCATCTACAGAGGGGGGGGATGACCGCCCTCTCCAGAAATACGGGGTGACGGGACACTGGAACAGGCCCACATTGCCTGCCCCTTCCTGCTCAACTATTGGAGCACCAGCAAGCACTTTGGCACAAGCAGGGCCCCTACCTGGAAAAGGGCCCCCCCAGTAGAAATCACTCTTAACAAGGCAGGCTGGACACGGCGTAGGGGAGTGCGACGCTGAAACACGACCTCCCGCCCTCTTCCTAAAAATCTTCGACACTCCAAAAGCCTGGCAGCTAAACAGTGGCGAGATTAGACCTGCGACACAAGTACGCAGAGGCCTTTGCTTCCTGTCTCTACCCCTAGAGACATCTCTATCTCAGGTCCTCCCACTACAGACATTCAACATTAATGAGTAGGACCTGTTCTATTCCCACTTCATGATTCTCAATGGGGCACTATAATCACCGATGATGTTACCTTACCACCTGGTCCAGAAATTTCACCAGACCTATACTCCTGTTGCCATTTTTCCTCATGCCCCGTAACGCAACTCCCCTAACCGGCCCCATTGGCGGACCTCTGCACACCACAGAAGACACCAGCTTCGCACAGAAATAAAGACGGAGGACCAAGTGTGACCCGCCTGTGCATCAACAACCTCACCAGCCCCCAGGAGGGAAAAGCGGCCTGGGCTCTACAGGGCGTCTCCTACAAGCTGGCATTGAGATGCCCGGTGGCAAGATAGGACACAAATCCACAGGCAGACCGGCGCAACAACTGCTATTTTCCGAGGCACTCCAACACAAGCGCTCTGTTTCCCCTATAGTGGACCGGATACTACAGGAGATCACCGCTGTCAGTCGCCGGCTAGAGGGGATGGACGCTTCAATATCCTTCCTCACCCTGGAGACCAAATCCATGCGTTCGGACATTGCAGGCTTCCAATCCAGAGTGACGGGATTGGAGCATCGCATGGGGACCCTGGAAGCTCACGTAACCGCAGTCCAGGACAGGGATCAGGACCTTCTCTACCTTCAGAGCAAAATAACGGACCTGGAAGGCAGAAGTCAAAGGGATAACGTCCGCCTTTTCGGATTTCCGGAAAATGAGGAGGGATCAGATGTACAGGCCTTCCTTGGCTCTGTCCTCCCCAAGTTGAGTTTGCTGACCTTTGATCCACCACTGGAATTTCAGCGAGAGCACAGAGTAGGTCCGAAACACCCTGACGGGGCCTCAAGACCCCATCCGATCATCGCATGCCTGCTACGTCACGTTCAGACTCGCCAACTCCTTCAAGCATCACAAAATCAGGACCTTTTTCGGATGGAAAAATATGAAATCCGCATAACGGCTGACTATTCCAAAGACACCAATGAACGCAGGAAGGCCTTTCTGGCCCTAAGCTCACCCAGCTGGAGATGAAATACGGCCTTTTCGATCCAGCGAGAATGTGGGTCACCAAAAATGGAGTATCCAAAGACTTCTATAATCCTGAGGACTTGAACCTCTTTTTGGACTCCTTTCAGCACCAACCCATGGATTCCACTACTTTGACCCAACCGCAAGACACCCTGGGGGACAACAGCTACACTCCTTCCTCAGGATCGGAGCGGGGAGGAGTGGAACGGTACGACCCCGACAACTGTCCCAGAGGCAGAGACCTGGAGAGGCTTACCAGGTCACACGACGATAGGGGCCAGGTCTTGCACGCTGTGGCACTCCAAACCCAGCTCTGAGAGGGACAAATCCCTCTCACCCCTGAAACCGGTATCTACCCCCCCCTGTGGCGGAGGTCTGACACAGCAGCTGTATGAGACAACGGCGAGAGCCTTGGAGCACGACCATCGCCAAATCGACAGATGGATGAGTACCTGCTTGGACTTTGTTTTTTCTTTGCTGTTGTTGATGATGTTGCTAATATGTTCCTGCCCCTATAACGTACCGTAACGTAATAACGTTATATAAGTAATCTCAAGTCTACTACAAAGCATATGTTACCTGCACTTAGACTAGACCTTGTTGACATCCACTGTTTATGATTAGGCCAGGGATATGCCTTATAGTTTAATGCCTTACATGTAACATTATGACATCGCGTCGTAGAGATGTTATCTAGGACCTGGCAGCCTATAAGTACACTTTTTAAGTCTCCCGTCTAGCCCAACGTTAACCCCCTCCCCCACCCCTCTCCCCCCTGTCCTCCTCCCTGCTCCTCGCTACCCCCCACCTACCCCTCCCATCCACCCTCCCCCACAACAAATCATCCATATGGTATAGTCCCCCGCATGACAGCGACAGCTAGACCTAGCGGTCTCTTGCTTAACTACGAGGGGTACGTTAATAATACAAATCCCCCAACAGCAGGATGACCCTCCTTTATGCACGGCCACACGCCCCCCCACCACCACAATAACAAGATGCTACACTGCCAATAGCTATAGTTACTTTACACCCTTTCCTCCGCTCCAATCCCCTCACACAGGACAATAAAACCCTTTACCACCACCTTCTCCTATGTCCCTCCGCAGCATCTCCATAACACCCCTCCTCCCTCCGGAGACAGAGGGTTCCTTGAGAGGCAGCGGCGGCCGTCCCCCACCTCCAAAGCCGGGGCCTGGTCGGCACCGCTGAGAGCTCCTATAGGATCGGACCCGCAGTCTACATTGCTCCCCTAGCTATCCTAGTCTAGCTCTCTTCTCCCTGTTCCTTTCCCCCCTCCTCTGCTTTCTCTCTCCCTTCTCTTTTTCTCGCCCCCCTTTCTCCCTAATATCCCTCTACATTAATCACTTCCTTTTCCCTCTCCTCCACTTTTTCCTCTATTCCCTCCTTTTCCTCCCTCTCTCACTCTTCTCTACCTTCTCTCTTTCTCTTCTGAAGGACCACTCAACGTCCACCAGTTACCCCCTCCCCATACCATTATACTGCTTGGCGACACTGTCCCTGCTTTCTACAGTAGAGGACACCCTTTCCTCTACCCACTGAACTGCTGAGGCCTTACCTTGCTATCCAGCATGACGGGAGCGGGCCCCCGCTTGACACACCCATTACGGATCCTCTCCTGGAACGTGCATGGCATGACAAATTATATCAAATGAAAGAAGGTGCTGTCCTATCTCCAATCGAAAAGGGCGGACATAGCTCTGATTCAGGAGACACATCTCGACAGCACGGAAACTAGCAAACTTCGTCGGGATTGGGGTAGGAAGGGTTCTCTTTAGCTGTTGCCCAGCAACCCAAGAGGTCAGAGGAGGTACCCCCCGCAAATATGGAGTAGCGATACTACTACGTAAATCCGTTTCGGCCACAATTATTAAAACATGGAACAACCCAGAGGGGAGCTATGTATTCACAAAACTGAAGGTGGGAGACACTTTTCTCTGCGTGGGCTCAGTTTACACACCGACCGGTACTAAGCGACCTTTTCTCCTGCAAATAAACCACCTCCTGACCGAAATCGGGACCACTCGCCACATCATAGGGGGGCGACCGGAACCTAGCCCGGGATGCCATATTAGATAGGACAGGCCCCATAGATATGGGCAACAACAACAACAGGGCGTTACTGACAGATGTGACCACTAATGCGGGCTTAGTCGATTACTGGAAAGACTAATCCATCCAAAAGACAAGGAATATACCTTCTTTTCGCCTGTCCACGGCACCCAATCTCACCTGGACTTCTTTTTCGTATCACACACTGTAATTCCCCAACTCCAAGACACCAGTATATTAGATAGCGGGCTTTCAGATCATTCCCCTATTCTGCTTTTGATCCAAATGGGTCTTACATCCCCTGGCCATAAACTGTGGCGCTTCACAGTGCACAGGTACCGCTCCCCTCAAGCGAAAGAACAGCTAAGGACTCATGTGTCCACATACATGGCTGACAACAATGGCTCGGTGGCCTCCAAATGGGTTCTCTGGGCGGCGGCAAAGGCAACCCTAAGAGGCAATATGATGTGCGATGCAGCATTGGCTAATTGGGACAGGGCGACTCGCCAACGGACCCTCGAAGACGACATTCAGAGCCTCACTAAACAATACACCGCCCAGCCGTCTCTCGCACTACGTCACTCCCTCGAACAAGCCCGAATGACACATAACGAGCTTTACACCTCGGAGGCAGAATACGCATTGTAACGACTACGCGGCCGCCACTACGAGCAAGGCGAGAAGGCTGGATGGCTTTTGGCGGCACAGCTCTGGCAGAGAGAAGCCGCCTCCGCCATCCCAGCCAAAACGTCCTCCTCAGGAGAAGTACTAACGTGCCCACAAGATATCGTAAATTAATTTCTGGCCTTTTATCAACATCTTTATACCCCTGAAAAAGCGGGGAGTAACGTGCAAATCGAGTCCTTTCTCACTGCGGCCAACCTACCCCTCCTTTCGGAAGCAGGCCAGACTCTCCTAGAGGGTGAAATAAGTAGGGTAGAAATAACTCAAGCCATTTTGAATCTCCCCTACCACAAATCTCCGGGCAAGGATGGCTTCCCTGCAGAATTTTATAGATGGGCAGTAGAAGAGACGGTCACTGCTGTACATGAGGCACTCGCAGAGGCATGCCAAGAGGGCTCCCTGGGTGTATTGTCCAATACGGCCACAATTGTTGTCCTACCCAAACTGGGCACAGACCCCCTACTCTGCGGTAGCTATAGACCTATTTCTCTCCTGAACGGAGACATCAAACTCCTGGCAAGTGTCTTGACGGCACGCTTACGTAAAGTCATACCATCCTTGATTCATAATACCCAGGTAGGGTTTGTACCGGGCTGCACCTCCAGAAATCTCATGCGCACTCTCTGTCATACTCTATACAAATCCTTAAACATGCCAGAGGAAGCCCTGGCCCTTGACACAGAGAAGGCATTCGACCGCATGGAATGGCCCTACTTGTTCGCTACTTTGAAACACTTTGGCCTAGGAGAACAATTGATCTCCAAATTTCACTTATTATACGACCACCCCACGGCGCAAGTTAACTGCGGGGGCTTCCTATCGGATCCGTTCCCCATTGGAAGGGGTACAAGACAGGGTTTCCCCTTGTCACCACTCTTGTTCCTACTAGGAATGGAACCCCTGGCAGCCACCATCCGAAACTCCCAGCAGATATCAGGTATCCCCCTCACAGGCGGCACCTCCAAAATCTATCTCTATGCTGACGATATCTTGTTAACCCTGTCTGACCTGGAGTGATCCCTACCCTCGTTACTCTCAGTCTTAGAGGGCTTTGCGTCCCTATCCGGATATCGGGTGAATTGGGAGAAGAGCGAATCACTACCCCTCTCACGAGTAACGATGAGGGCAGCATCCATGGTCTCCCATTTAAATAGACCCCGACTCGCCTCAAATATTTGGGAACGCTTGTCAATCGGGGCCTGGAGCACAGGGTTAGGGACAACTTGGACCCCCTCGTATCCCGGATGAAGCAGGATTTTGCCAAATGGTAACTATTGGGTTTTTCTTGTGGGGCAAGGTGCAGGCGGTCAGAATGGTCACTTTTCAGCGCTTTACATACATACTGGGCATGCTTCACCTACCTGTGCCCCTCCCCGTGCTCCGGATGATAGATGTCTCAATAAGAGCTTTTGTCTGGGGCCCCACACGCCCGAGACTGACAGCGGCAAAAATATTGGCGCAGCGATCCTGCGGAGGTTTAGGACTCCCCTCAGTGGAACAATACTCACTGGCCCTACAGCTATCACAATTGGCTTATATGCTTCCCAGAACTCCGGACCCTCCGCAGTGGGTGGCTACAGAGAAACTCCTACGGGCCCATCACAAAGGGCTAGGAGGATTATACAATGAATGTCCCCGGTAGCTCAATCCTGTCCTCACGGCAACAAGCACGGCATGGCGGAGGGCTCACTGCCCACTAGGAGTGCATCCCTTCTTACACATCCAAGCCCCCACAGAGGGTAACAACAGCATCAAAATAGGGGAAACCATCCTAAGATGGCCTCAAAGGAATATTGCCAGTGTCTGCTGTATAGCTCAAATCATAGATGGTGACCAGCTTCGGGCCATTGATAACCTAAGAGAGGAGTTCGACATTCAGTAGTCAAGAATGGTGTTATCTACAACGTAAGCACTGTCTGCATAAAGTACTGGGAACCCTCTCATGGGAGGTCAAAGCCTCACCAATTGTCGCCTATTTACAGACATGGGGCCGTCATAGAGATATAATGGCCGGCTTATATGAAGTACTAGCAAATCATCTTTACTCGCAACCTCTTCTTGAAAGGTTGCGCCTTAAGTGGCAATGCCGATTGGGGACCACCTATACCGAGGAGGACTGGTGAGATATTCTGGAAGCCCTTGACAGAAGCACCCGAGAAGCCCGACTGAAGTTCTACCTCTACAAAAGTCCTCCAGGACTGGTACTGGACCCCTATGGAACTCTTTGGGGCGGGTCTTATACCACACGTGAACTGTTGGCGCTGCTTAGATTCTCACTGCGATTTACTACACATTTTGAGCCACTGACCATCGATATAATCCTTATGGGACGCTGTGCACCACACTCTGGCGGACTCCCTTTGGATACTGCATCCAATTCCACCGCCGCTCATCCTTCTCCATGATACGCGTCCATACCCCCCCTGCCACGACCACAGCAGCGATTACTACATACGGCACTCGCCATAGCCAAAATTTGCATACTCCGACACTGGAGATCCAGCACCGCTCTAGCCCCGGCAGAATGGATGACCGGTATGATCCAAACCGCTACACATGAACGGGTAATCTATAATTTACAGGACCAGGCGGCCCTGTTTACAGAAGTTTGGAGGCCTTTCCTAGTAGGACCGTAACTGACAAAAGCTGTTCCCTCTTAACACCCATCACCCCTACCACCCATCCCCCCCCCACACCAGCTGGTGGACAGCCGACAGACGACAACCTGGCCCCCCCTTCCCTCTCGCTCCCCATCTCACCAATCTCCACCTCCATTCTCATTTCCTTTGTCAATGCACACCCTCTTCTTCTCCGACTCCTAGACCACCTATCTATGGCAGAACCCCTCGGTTCCATACTGTTTTTCTATAGCCTCGCTCTTCTTAATCCTCCTCAAGTCGAAGTTTTCTCTCCCTCTCTTCTCAGCTTATATTAGCCCGAACAGTGCAGGACTACGAGACCCGCTCCCAAGAGGTTAAAGCTGTCAGGGAAACCCACCCAGACCTCCCTCGATCCCTCCTCCTCCTAATCAACGAGGGGTGAGCCCCAGGGTACGGGAGAGGCAACATACTTACCCATATTGTACTCTACATATAATCGACCCACAGAATATCTGCCCCTTTCGGCTATCTTTTAACCATCAGGAGAGATATCCCTCTCCTGTCGGATTATACTACAGGTGAACAACAGTGAGCATAAACATCTATAAATTGGAGCTGCATACCTCCAACATCCTGTGATATACACCCTTATGAGCTTACCCGTCCTGATCCCCCCCCTCCCTGGTCACTTGAATAAAAGCGGCAATTACGTCCTGAATCACCGCTCAACCCCCCCTTACCACGCCTTCATCCTGGATACTCCACACTTAACATCTTGGACCTTGCGCCCTACAGTATAAGTATACATATACATAAGTTTACATAATATTTAATAATATTAAGGAAATTATCAACATACTCTCTAATCCACCCTGGCTCGCTGACCTAACCCTCCCCCCCAGTTTTCTTTTCACCTCTACCACTCCCCCCTCCCCTCTTCTCCCTTATCTATCTCCATCGTAATACATTTTTCCACCCCCCTCTACCTACCCCTATTTCCCCCCACTTAATATCATTTTTCAGTCTGTCTTACTCAATGTATTTTATATTGCCTCAGATGGCAATTAACCCTTGCATGTTAATCATAAAACTAGCCCTGTTATGAAGCATATGGACGATATCCCGAAAAGTACTCTGTAATATCCTTTAATTTCCAATAAAGATTTAAAAAAAAAAGAATAATTTAGTAAGGCTCCCACCAGCTCACCGCATGACTCATCCAGCCTGAAATAGAAAAACCTTTGAATGTTGCCCAAAATTGAACCCCACTTCATGGAAAAATCTAATTTATTTAAGGAAGTACACTGACATCAAAGAACCACATAAATTCAAAATGTTTAATGTCTTAATGAATATTGACACTGTTGGAAAGTGAATTATTGGTAAGAGCAGGTAAGTACCTCTACTTAGCAACAGGCCACTAACCCCCACTAGGTTCAGTTAGATCTCAATACAATAACCCCAGCTCAAACCTTGGTAGCTTTACTACAAGCGACAAGGCTTAACTTAGGAGACAAAGGTGGTCATTATGACATTGGCAATGAGTGATAAAGTGGTGGTAATACCGCTAACAGGCTGGCGGTAATTACCACCAAATTATGACGATAGCGGGGATAAATCCCATAGACAACCAATGTACCACACCAACCGCCAGGGTGTAAACACCACTGACCACGACGGTAGCAATCAATAGCCAGGCAAAAGTCAAAGTACTGCCCACCATATTATGACACAGAACACCGCCACGATTTTCCAAGTGGTACCAACGCCATCGAACGCCTGGCAGAAACACAACACCGAAGACCAAAGACTCACCATTAGAGACACAGAGAAGATAAACCCCTCCATGGAACCGGAACTGCAGGTCTTCCCGATGTTTTTCTATGCCATGCTCCACCTGGAACACCAACTCCGATGAAGACGACGACGGTGAGTACAGCCGTCTAGCACACAAGGGGGGGAGGGAGGAAAAGAGACTGACACACACATGCACAACACACATCATTCACAAACACAACATACACACAACCGGCTACAGACAAAAAACAATGTCGCAGGACAGACCTCATAATAATGCAAGGACAACAGTAAGGCAGAATTGAAAATGTATTTGGATGACAACAACCACAATTAGTACCTAAGTGACAAATATTATGCATGAACCATTGTCCAGAAAGGGCCAATGCCCAGTCCAAAGTACAAAAGGCCCACATGGCCACAGGGAAGCATCCAAGCCCCAGCTTAATCCTAACATACACAGCACCAAACTGTGCAGGGGCAACATGTTGGAAGTGGGCAGGCACCTCAGGGGGAAGTGGGGTGGGGGGGCACCTCAGCTGAAGTGGGGGACTCGCTCACTGGTTCTGGAGGGGGCCCCATGCCTATTTCCCAATGCTGGGGAGTGCAAGTCACAGTCTCTCAAGTGGGGAATTCGCCCACTGCTTCTGGTGGTGGCTCCATGCCCATTTTCCAATGCTGGGGAGTACAAGGTCACAGTCTCTGAAGTGGGTAACTTGCCCACTGCCTCTGGAGGGGGCTCTTTGTACAACAGTTCCTGTAGGGTAGCCTACATGCCCACTGCTGGAGATGAGGGCTGCATTGTCTCTGCTGGGAGAGGTGTCTCCTGGGCAGCCTCTGCTAGATGTGAGGGCTGCATTGTCTCTGTTGGGAGAGGTGTCTCCTGGGCAGCCTCTGCTGGAGGTGAGGGCCGCATTGTCTCTGCTGGGGGAAGTGTCTCCTGGGCAGCCTCTGCTAGAAGTGAGTGCTGCTGTGTCTCAGCCTGAGGTGAGGGCTTCTTGCCTTTCATTCGTGGTTGAATGGGAACCATTAATGTCATTGATGATTGAGTGGGAACCTTACCCTTCCTGGCTGGTGGAGTGAGATCCTTCCCTTTCATTGCTGGTAGAGTGGGATCCTTCCCTTTCCTGGCTGGTGGAGTGGGATCCTTCCTTTTCCTGGCTGGTGGAGTGTGATCCTTCCCTTTCCTGGCTGGTGGAGTGGGATCCTTCACTTTCCTGGCTGGTGGAGTGGGATCCTTCACTTTCTTGCCTCCATGACTAGGAGGTGCCTCCACGGTCCCCGTGGACTGTTTGGCTAAGGTGCTGGGTCATTGGGACCCTGCTCCTACGGGCAGGACAGGGGTAGAGGGGAGGGAAGAGGTCAAGTTGGGCAGGGAAAAGATTCTGAGGGACGGAGGGGTGGGATGAGGGATGGGAGTGGAGGTAGAGAAAGTGGTTGTTGGAGGAGTACCTCTGCTGGACTTGGGTGCAGGTGCACGGGCAGTGTGCTGATATGAGGTGGATGGCTCTTGGGTGTCTGAGTGTGTGCATTTGTGTCCCTTAGGAGGGGGGACAGACAGGGTGGGAGAGGACACACGGGATGCATGGATGGATGTTGTGGACGTGTCTGTTAGTGAGGTGTGTGTGCTGCTTGGTGTGGTGATGGTGGTGCTGGCTGTTGAAGCAGTGCATGCAGGTGTGAGTGCGCATGTGACTGTGAGGGAAGAGGAGGGGGTGACAATGGAGGCAGTGGATGTTGTGTGTGCAAATGTCTGTTGTTTGTGTGAGTGCTTGTGGCCTGAAGCGTGCTGCCTGTGTTTGACTGTGCTACTCTTGTGTGACGTTTTTTGTGCATGCCTGTCTGAATGTGTGCATGGGATGGGTTAGGATTTAGGAGACTGGGACTGGGAAGTGGTAGTTGGAGTGAGGACAGTAGGAATAGGGAGAATGGCTTCCATCAGAGAGTCGGGCAGAGCCTGGAATGATCTCTGTTAGGGCCGCTATATCCACAGTGGATGTCATCCAAGAATACATTGCATTGCTGCATCTGGGATGCCTGTCCCCGGATGGCATTCACTATGGTTGACTGCACTACAGAGATGGTTCTCAGGAGGTCAATACCCTCCTCACTCAGGGCAGCAGGTCTCACTGGGGCAAGGTCTGAGGTGCCTGGGGCAAAGGAGATACAACTTAGTGAGGGGCTACTGGGAGGGCGGTGCTGGTACGGGGGTGGCGGCTGTACCTGTAGCTGGGGTGGTCATAGAAGTTTCCGCCACCACCAGGGAGCTCCTATGGGAGGAGGTATCTGATTCAGAGTTGTCACCTCCTGTCTCCACTGTGGTGCTCCACTCACCCTCCGTCGTACTGGTTCCCTCGGCATTGGTGGACTCTGCCTCCTGGGTGCTGTGTGATGTAGCTCCCTCAGTAGTCTGTGCCCCTGCTCCTCCGCCAGATTATGCTAATGAAGACATGAACAGGATGACAGAAGAAAAAAGGGGGGGGACAGAGAGAAAGGGAGCAATGGGTCAGTTACAGCACCAACACCACAGCTGGCATACACATTACCATCACACACAGGGTTCAGGATTGAGCACTATGCACCACATTGGCAATCAATTGGCTAGGTGCCACAGCAAGATGAGGGCCAAACATCCCCAACTGCAGCCCTCCTGGGACCCACTAAGTCCTGTCTGATGTGGAATACAGCCTAGCTAGGTTTCCTGAATTTGCTATACACCCATTACCCTTGAGCTGGGTCACGCTGCAATGTCTGACCTGGCATTAAGGGGCACCCACTGACTCACAACCACCACCGGTATCCCATGCCACCTACCAATGATTGTAGTTACGTCTACTGTACTCACACCCTTGTGGATGCTGTGATGCCCTCAAATGCCCATCCAGCTCTGGGTAGGCCATGACCAGTATGCGGGCCATCGGTGGGGTAAGGTTCTGATGGGCACCCCTTCATCGTTGGGAGGCCATCCCCAGCTGGGCCTCCATGGTCTTCCGTGCCCAGCATCACAGGTCCTCCCACCTTTTCTGACAGTGAGTGCTCCACCTGCTGTTGACCCCCAGGGTCCGCATGTCCTTGGCGATGGCACAACATAATCCCTTCTTCTGATGGGCGCTGACCTGCAGAGGTAATACAGATGGAAGTACACTATTACACATGCAATCCAGCCTGCCACACATATGGGCCACAAATCCCATTTCCATCTCCATTGGCACACACATCACCCGGCGCCCACCATGTACACTGCCAAAAGACATACCACCCCCCCCAAATTACACAATTCTTGCACACACATCTCCATGCAACCTTGGCACATGCATAGTTCCCAACGTGTACTCACCTGTTGGTCTGGAGGCCCATAAAGCAGTCCATACTGGGGTAGGACTCTTTCCACCAAACACTCCAACTCCTTCGAAGTGAAGGCAGGGGCCCTTTCCCCGGTGACACAGGCCATGGTAGATTCCAGACACAGGTCACAGCAGCACACGCAGTGTAGGTGTTGTCCTGTGGAAAGTCAGGAATCAAGTGAGGATTTAGATAGAAAATTACAGTAATGTCCGCAGCGGTATACACCGTCACTGCTGCCGCTGATCCCCATTGGCCACTGTACTCCATAGAGCCCTATATTAGCCAATGAGGAATTGCATGGCGGTCCAAGACCGCCTTCCACCATGACACACAACGTCGGCGAAGTTCCCTCACTTCCACCTGTCCTTACATACAGGACAGGCGGTCGTCATTTAATGGTGGTGGACAACATTCAGAAAATCAATAACTGCGTCATTGCTGATGACTGCATGTACATTGTCATTCCCACTGTCCCATCACAATAATGCTCTATGTACACTGAGCTGCTGGTTCCATTGTTCAAATTGTGACAGTCTACTTACTCTTGTGTCCGTTAGATACCTAACACTACAGATGAATAGGAGAAGGAGTCAAGCCCCTGTGTACAGACTTCTTGTGGACTTGGCTACACTGGAGGAGGGGCACATAATACTCACCTATAGACTGGACAGGGCTGCAATCACAGAGCTCTGGGCCCAATTGGAGCCTGATCTGATATCAGCTATCCGTCATCCCACTGGGATCCCCCCTCTCCTGCAGGTTCTATCAGTGCTCCATTTCCTGGCAACTGGTTCTTTCATAGTGACAGTGGGCTTGGCAGCAGGAATGTCACAGGCAATGTTCTCAATCATGCTGGCAAGGTTTCTGTCTGCCTTGATCAAACACATGTGCAGCTACATTGCTTTCCCCCAGGTGGAAGATTTGGCCACTGTGAAGGCAGGATTCTGTGCAATGGGACATATACCAAATATTTTTGGGGTGATTGACGGAACACATATTGCATTTGTACCCCCCCTGTCAGAATGAACAGGTGTTCAGGAATCGGGAGAGTTCCACTCACTCAATGGCAAATGGTGTGCCTTGCGGACCAGTACATCTCCCATTTCACTGTCAAGTATCCTGGATCGGTGCATGACACCTTTGTACTGAGAAATAACAGTATCCCACAGCTGATGGCACAACTACAGAGGCACAAAGTGTGGCTAATAGGTGAGCCTGAGTGCCCACCCAATGTATGTCAGTGCATGCCTTCTGCTGTTAACCCCATACCATTGTGTAAGGCTAATGTTTGACCCTCAATAATTGCAGATGACTCCGGCTACCCAAACCTATTGTGGCTCCTAAACCCTGTGAGGAATGCCAGGACAGGGGCTGAGAATCGTTAAAATGGTGCACATGGACAAACCAGGAGAATTATCGAAAGAACCTTTGGCCTCCTGAAGGCCAGGTTCAGATGCTTGCATCTGACAGGTGGATCCCTGTGCTACTCATCCAAGAAGGTCTGCCAGATAGTTGTTGTTGGAAATGGCCTTAATGCAGGGTTATCCCCAGACTTTTTGCCTTCCTCCTTCTCTTTTTCTGACCTAATTTTTTGCTGGCTTTAGGACTCTGTGGGCCATATTTATACTTTTTGACGCAAAACTGCGCTAACGCAGTTTTGCGTCAAAACAATTAGCGCCGTCTAACGCCATTCTGAAGCGCCATGCGGGCGCCGTATTTATCCAATGACGTTAGCCGGCGTTAGCCGCCGGCGCTGCCTGGTGTGCGTGAAAAAAAACGACGTACACCAGGCAGCGCCGGCGTAGGGGGATATGGAGCTTGGGCGCCAAAAAATGGGGCAAGTCAGGCTGAGGCAAATTTTTCGCCTCAACACCGATTTGCGCCATTTTTTCCGACTCCCAACCCCCATTGAAATGACTCCTGTCTTAGCAAAGACAGGAGTCATGCCCCCTTGCCCAATGGTCATTGGGCATAGTGGCATGTAGGGGGGCACAAATCAGGCCCCCCTATGCCAAAAATAAAAAATAAAAAATACTTACCTGAACTTACCTTAATGTCCCTGGGATGGGTCCCTCCATCCTTGGGTGTCCTCCTGGGGTGGGCAAGGGTGGCAGGGGGTGTCCCTGGGGGCATGGGAGGGCACCTCTGGGCTCCTTCCGAGCCCACAGGTCCCTTAACGCCTGCCCTGACCAGGCGCTAAAAAACGGCGCAAAAGCGGCCGTACGTCATTTTTTTTGACCCGCCCACTCCCGGGCGTGAATTTTGCCCGGGAGTGTAAATACGGCGCACATGTCTCGGAGTAAATTTTTTAGACGGGAACTCTTACCTTGCATATCATTAACGCAAAGTAGGTGTCCACCCTAAAAAATGACGCAAACTCCATGGACTTTGGCGCTAGATGCGTCTAACGCCAAAGTATAAATATGGAGTTAGTTTTGCGTCGGAATTGAGTAAAAAAAAACGACGCAATTCCGGCGCAAACAGAGTATAAATATGGCCCTGTGTATTTTACCACTGCTAATCAGTGCTAAAGTGCATATGTTCTCTCCGTTTAAACATGGTAACATTGGATCATACCCAATTGGACTATTTAATTTACTTATAAGTCCCTAGTAGAGTGTATCATATGTGCACAGGGCCTGTAGATTAAATGCTACTAGTGGGCCTGCAGCACTGATTGTGCCACCCACTTAAGTAGCCCCTTAACCTTGTCTCAGGCCTGCCATTGCAAGGCCTTGTGTGTGCAGTTTCACTGCCTATCCGACTTGGCATTTAAAAGTACTTGCCAAGCCTAAAACCCCCCTTTTTCTACATATAAGACACCCCTAAGGTATGCCCTAGGTGACTTATAGGGCAGGGTGCTGTATAGGCAAAAGGCAGGACATATACCTATGTACTTTACATGTCTTGGTGGTGTAATACTCCTAAATTCGTTTTTACACTGCTGTGAGGCCTGCTCGCTTCATAGGCTAACATTGGGGCTGCCCTCATACATTGATTGAGTGGTAGCTGCTGATCTGATAGGAGTAGGACGGTCATATTTAGTATGGCCAGAATGGTGATATAAAAGCCTGCAGAGTGGTGAAGTTGGACTTAATATTACTATTTTAGAATTGCCACTTTTAGAAAGGGAGCATTTCTATGCACTTAAATCCTTATGTGCCTTCCAATCCACGTCTGGCTAGGTTTAGTTGACAGCTTCCTTGTGCGTTCACTCAGACACACCCCAAACACAGGATACTCAGCCTCACTTGCATACATCTGCATTTTGAATGGGTCTTCCTGGGCTGGGATGGTGGAGGGCTTGACACTTACATGTCAAAGGACAGTAGTCTGCCCTCCCACAAAGGACCGTCACACCCCCTACTGGGACCCTGGTACACAGGATGGAACTGAAAGGGGACCTTGTGCACATCTAAGCTACTCTGTGAAGTCCCCCCCCACTTCAAAGGCACATTTGGGTATTTAAGCAGGGTCTCTGACCCTACCAACTTAGACACTTCTTGGGGTAGACAGTTTACTTCATAGACACTTCCTGGAAAAGATAACTGGAACAGGAACTTGAATCCTGCCAAGAAGAACTGCCTGGTAGCCCAAAGGTCTCAACTGACTGCTTTCTGTGATGGACTGCTGTCTTGCAACTGGACTCCTTGTTGGCGAAAATTTGACACACAGCTTGCTAAAACCGACGCACAGCCTGTCCCACAGTGAGAAATTCACTGCACGCCAAACCAGAACGACGCAGCACGGCTTAGCAACGAGAAGATCGACACAGTGCCTGCGTTGTGACTGGAACTTTGACACATGGCCCACTGGATCGAAACTCAGCCGACCCAGGACGATGCAGCCCGACTTCCAGAGGGAAAATTGACGCAGCGCCTGCCGTGCGGAAGAAACTTCCACGCAACACCCACCAGAACGATGCAGCGCTTGTGACTTTGCTCCTCAGGCCCAGGATTCCACCCAGAGGCCCCGGGGTGTTTGAAAACCCCGCAACCAGAAGAGGATCCACGACCGAGCGATGGAAATCGACGCACTGCACTCCCTGTGTAGAAACTAAACAAAGCACCGCCGTGTGCGGCCCGAGAAATTGACACACACCCCTTTGTTTTCATGCTTCTCCTCCTCTGCGGCCCCTTGCGGAGATTTTTCATGTGAACCAGGTACTTTGTGCTTGAAGGAGACTTTGTTTGCTTTAAAAAGACTTAAGACACTTAGGGGGTCATTACAACCCTGGCGGACGGTGTTAAAGCGGCGGTAATACCGCAAACAGGCCTGCGGACAAAAAAAGGGAATCATGACCCTGGCGGAAACCGCCAACAAAGACAGCCACTTTAACACACCGGCCGCCACGGCGGTACAGACAAGCAGCGTGGCGGTCACCGCCAACAGATAGGCAGAAGACAATGTACCGCCCATAGAATGACAACCCGCCAATCCGCCACCTTTTCCGGGGCGGATTCACCGTGGATAAAAACACGGCGGAAACTGTTGCTGCAATGGGAAAACGCCCACCTGAACACATCCCACGAGGAACGAGGACTCCATGGAGCCGGAACTACAAATACTCCCTGCGCTTGTCTTTCTGCTCCTCTACGACCACCATCTACGTAGGCGCCGAAGACAACGGTGAGTACTGCACCTACGACATGGGGGAGGGTGGAGGCAAAAGTTAGGGGGACACCCACGAAACACCCCCACCCCCACCCTCGCATATTAAAACATACACACCAATGCATTTCCAAACATCACAGTAACAACCCACAATCCCCCCGGAAGAATGCAAAGACAAAGCGAAATAAGTTCAAACATTGTAATGTTGCAATAAACAAGTCTTACAAAAATATACAGATATATACGAAAATCTGGCAGAAATATATACAGTACGAGAAGTAGTGCAGATATGTACATGTCAATGTCTGTGCACCACTAGTCCAAAAAAGCATGGGCGAGGCCCACAAAAGATACCTGACCACAATCGGAGAGAACACTGCAGGGGCATCAGATAGAAATACTACAGGCACCTCAGGGGAAGGGAAGGGGGGGCAGCTCAGCCGGATGACTGCAAAGCCAGACCCACAACGGGGCTCCATGCCCATTGATGTATCCTGGGGAGTGCAAAGCCACAGTCTCTCAAGTCTCACAAGTGGGTGGCTTGCCCACTGTGCCATCCTGGGGAGTGCAAAGCCACAGTCTCTCAAGTCTCTAGAGTGGGTGGCTTGCCCACTGTGCCATCCTGGGGAGTGCAAAGCCACAGACTCTCAAGTCTCTACAGTGGGTGGCTTGCCCACTGTGCCATCCTGGGGAGTGCAAAGCCTCAATTTCGCAAGTAGATAACATCCGCCAGTGGCTCGTGAGGGGGACTGGTGCCCAGACTGGATTAGTCTCCCTGTGAAAGTTCCTGTCCCGTCAGTGTCCCAGCTGCACATGGGATAACGATGCTTGATGTGGCGGTCTAGTCATTCTTACCCGGTGCATGCCCTGTTCAGCGGTCTTCACCATGGCGGTTCGGGACTGTTCAGCGGTGCTTTGCCATGGCGGTTCTGGACTGTTCAGCGGTCTTCACCATGGCGGTCATTGCCCTGTTCAGCGGTGCTTTGCCATGGCGGTTCTGGACTGTTCAGCGGTCTTCACCATGGCGGTCATTGCCCTGTTCAGCGGTGCTTTGCCATGGCGGTGCTTGCCCTGTTCAGCGGTCTTCACCATGGCGGTTCGGGACTGTTCAGCGGTCATTTGCATGGCGGTTCTGGTACGGACATTGGTGTGTGGCATGACGTTCCCTAGACTGGGCATTGGTGTGTGGCATGACGTTCCCTCATAGCCCACCTGGGCTGTGGCAGCTGGGGCCCTCCTGGGTACTGACTCCGGCGGTGGTCTCCTGACCAGTGACGATACTTGGGCCCTCCTGGGTACTGACTCCGGTGGTGGTCTCCTGACCAGTGACGATACTTGGGCCCTCCTGTGCTATGACTCCGGCGGTGGTCTCCTGACCAATGACGATACTTGGGCCCTCCTGGGCACTGACTCCGGCGGTGGTCTCCTGACCAGTGACGATACTTGGGCCCTCCTGGGCACTGACTCCGGCGGTGGTCTTCTGACCAGTGACGATACTTGGGCCCTCCTGGGCACTGACTCGGGCGGTGGCGGTGGTCTCCTGACCAGTGACGATACTTGGGCCCTCCTGGGCACTGAAACCGGCGGTGGCGGTGGTCTCCTGACCAGTGACGATACTTGGGCCCTTCTGGGCACTGACTCCGGCGGAGGCAGTGGTCTCCTGACCAGTGACGACGGTGCTGGCGGTTGGGTCTCGACCGCCGGGAATGATGGCGCCCTTCTCCGCCGTGACACTCACAACAGGCTGGGCAGACTTCCTCTGGCCCTTCCCCACCTTTGGTGGAGTCACAGCTGACTCTCCAGTCCCCTTGGAACCCATGTGAGTTGTTTTCCCACCAGGAGTCTTCACACCGTCCACTCTCCAATTTCAGAGCCTTTACAGGGGGTGGGCTGCCAGTGCCTTGGCTCTGGGTCACACTGCCTGCCCTGGTGGCCGGTGCACTCCACATACCTTGAACAGGCACCACTTGCATTGGAGGCTTTTTGGCTGAGGCACTACGACGGGACTGATGAATTGGAGGGGGGTGGGGGCAAAAAGGTCAACTTTACAGAGGGACAGTTTCTGACGAACACTGGGATGGGTAGTTGGAGGGGGCCTGGGAGTGGAGGAAGAGGAGGTGGTTGTAGGAGGTGTCACTTTAGGTGTTTTGGGTGCAGGTGCAGGTACTGGAGGCTGTCGTGAGGTGGATGGATGTTGGGTGTGTGATTGCCGGCGTTTGTGTACTTTGGGAGGGGGTGTCACAGACACACTGGGAGAGGACACAGGGGACGTGTAAATGGCAGTGGAAGTGGTGAGTGCAGGCGAGCGGCTTGTGGTGCTGGGTGTCCTCGTGCGATTCCTGGTGCCTGTAGATGTGGTGCATGCAGGTGTGTGTGTAGACGAGACTGGGAGGGAGGAGGGAGAAGAGGAGGAGGGGGACACAGTGGAGGCAGTGGATGTTGCTGTGTCTGTATGTGGGTAAGGCTTGCGTGAGTGCCTGTGGGTTGTGTGGTGCCTATGTTTGCTTGAGCTACTTGTGTGTGCTGACTAGTGTGTATGCTGGTCTGTAGGTGTGCTTGGGATGGGCTGGGGTACAGGGGATTGGGTCTGGGTGGAGGAGGTTGGAGGGGGGAGGCTAGCCACAGGGACAATGGCTGCCATCAGTGCTGAGGCCAGAGATTGCAGGGTTCGCTGAAGGACAGCCTGACCAGAATGAATGCCCTCCAGGAATGCATTACTGTGTTGCAACTCTCGTTCTACACCCTGGATGGCATTCACAATGGTAGACTGCCCAACAGTGAGTGACCTGAGGAGGTCAATGGCCTCCTCACTGAGGGCAGCAGGGGTGACTGGGGCAGGGCCTGAGGTGCCTGGGGCGAAGGTGATGCCCACCCTCCTGGGCGAGCGGGCACGGGCGAACGCTGAGGGGCTGCTGGGAGGGCGGTGCTGGTAGGGGAGGTGGCGGCTGTACCTGTAGAAGTGTGGGGCACAGATGGTGCCGCCACCACAAGGGAGTCCCCATCGGCGGACGAGTCTGTATCGCTGCTTGGTGATCCGGTGGCCGACGTGAAGCTCCCCTCACCCTCCGTCCCACTGGTGCATTCTGAGTCCGTGGTGTGGCCCTCCATGACCATGTGAGATGCAGCTCCCTCGGGCTCCGGTGCCACTGTACCTCCGCCTGATGATGCTGATGCACAAAAGAACAGGGAGAGCAGAAAAGGGGGGGGACAGAAGAAAGACAGGTTGAGTGCATGGCATACCGCTACTATTGGCGGACAAGACAGACACAGCAGCCTCCTGCATTACGCCGTGCTCCTGGCCTCTGCATATGCAATTTCTGGGATATGGCCTCCATGGCAATGGTGGACATCTGCACACTTGGATGCCACAGGGGCAACTATACCTCCACTTGGCACCCTACTGAGGTGGGGTAGAGTGTCACATGGGCTGCATTACAGAGGGGCCTAGTCTTCGTGTTTCTGGCTGGCCTAGGTATACCCACAGGCCTCCTCCCCCATCCAGACCCCTCTACTGCACGCAAACTCCGCAGAATGAGGTTGTACTCACCCCCTTGTGTCTGCTGTGATGCCCTCAAGCGCCCATCCAACTCCGGGTAGGCCACCGCCAGGATCCGGAACATTAGGGGGGTCATGGTGCGACGGGCACCCCTCCCACGTTGGGAGGCCATCGCCAGCTGAGCCTCTGCCGTCTTCTTGCTGCAGCGGCGAATGTCCTCCCATCTTTTCCGGCAGTGGGTGCCCCGTCGCTGGTGGGCCCCCAGGGACCGGAACTCCTTGGCGATGGCACACCAAATGTCCCTCTTCTGGTGGGCGCTGACCTACATGACATGCACAAAGGGAAGAGGAACAGTCATTACCAACTGCACCGTCGATGTGAGTAGCCCCCTCCCTACTCTGGCCATGTGGCCCATTCATTCACATGCATAAATGTTCTATGAACTCTGCCCCCGTCCCTCTTCCAACCAGCCCTCTCCACCCAGGCCTAGCCCATACAACGTGCTCCCTGTGTACTAACCTGTTGGTCTGGAGGACCGTAGAGTAGCGTGTACTGGGGGAGGACCCCGTCTACCAGTTTCTCCAACTCCTGAGCAGTGAAGGCAGGGGCCCTTTCCCCAGACGCAGCAGCCATCGTCGCTTCCAGACCAAGGTCACAGCAGCACTTGCAGTGTAGGTCCTCTCCTGTCGAAGGTCAGGTATCTAGTGATTGAACAGATAGAAAAAGGCGTCATCACCGCCGGCACACCTGTTCATTGGCTCCTGGGACCCATAGGGTCCAATTTTAACCAATGCAGCATTGCGCCGCGGTCTACGACCGCCTACCGCCACGGTGCGCAACGCCAGCGCTGTTACCCCACAATCCCATTGTCCCAGTTTAGAGGTCAGGCAGCCGCCATTTCAGGGGCCCACATGGCTTCATTTACCTCTGCGTCACATATAGCTAGGCCTACACTCAACACACATACAGGAAGGGTTTTGTGATTGGTGTAGTCTTGTGTGTAACTGTGGGTACATACCTGGATGAAAAATGACTGATTCGTCGCTGTTGTCCTTCGTAGGCACCGTCAGTGAGAAGATGGCGGAATCCTCCGGTGTACCGACCGCTGGAGGACCTGTTGACAATGGAAGAGCGACATGTCATCGTCACCTACAGGTTTGACCGTGCCACAATCCAGGAACTATGTACCCAGTTGGAGCCAGACCTGATGTCACCAATTCGCCATCCAACAGGAATCCCCCCTGACGTGCAGGTGCTGTCAGTGCTCCATTTCCTTGCAAGTGGCTCTTTTCAGACAACAGTGGCCATGGCATCAGGGATGTCCCAGCCTATGTTTTCCAATGTCTTGTCCAGAGTGTTGTCTACCCTGCTGAAACACGTAAGGAGATACATCATTTTCCCTGAGGTGGAGGATTTGCCTACAGTTAAAGGTGACTTCTATGCCCTTGGATATATCCCCAACGTCATAGGTGCCATTGATGGGACCCATGTAGCTCTGGTCCCCCCCCACAGGAGTGAACAGGTGTACAGAAACAGGAAGAGTTATCATTCTATTAATGTACAGATAGGCTGTTTGGCAGACCAGTACATCTCCCAGGTTAATGCTATGTTCCCTGGCTCTGTGCATGATGCCTACATCCTGCGGAATAGCAGCATCCCTGATATGATGGGTCAACTCCAGGGGCACTGTGTATGGCTATTAGGGGACTCTGGTTACCCCAACCTTTCCTGGCTACTGACCCCAGTGAGGAATCCCAGGAACAGGGCAGAGGAACGCTACAAGGAGGCCCATGGGCAGACTAGGAGGGTGATCGAACGCCCCTTCGGCCTCCTTAAGGCCAGGTTCAGGAGCCTCCATATGACAGGTGGGTCCCTATTCTACTCACCGAAGAAGGTGTGCCAGATCATCATCGCCTGCTCGATGCTTCATAATTTGGCTTTACGACGCCAGGTGCCTTTTCTGCAGGAGGATGGTCCAGATGACGGTGTTGCAGCAGCTGTGGAGCCTGTGGAGCCTGGGGACAGTGATGAAGAGGAAGCTGAGGAAGAAGACAACAACAACAGGGAGTCAGTCATACAGCAATATTTCCAGTGAGCCACAGGTGAGAACATTTTAATTTTTACCATTACATTAACTTTCACACGTCTACCTCTATCCTGTCTGTCGATTTCAAGCAGTATTTGGTAACTGAGTTGTACCTTTCCATTACGGTTTCACAGGTGTGGTTACCAACGTGTGTCATCTGCTTGCATCCTTCAAGGACTTGTGATGTGTGAAATAGGTATGTTGGCTTTACAATGGGAAACGCATTATGACTCTGTCATTGATAATACATATGTACAATCTCACAGACTGACTCCAGATTGTTTTGTGTTTCAAGGGTGTTTATTGAAGTGCTCAGAAATGGGAGGGGGTTGTAATATGAGGATGGGTGATGGCGGAGGAATGTCCATGGCAGAGTCCAGTCTATTAGTCTCACAGGTGCACTGCCCATCTGGGCATAGGAAGTGGAGCTGGGGCAGTTCAAGTATGGACAGGGTAACAAAGTGGGTCAGTGGGGGGACAATCAAGGTGGTCTCATTTCCTGGCGGGGGTCTTGCCATCTTGCTCTGTCCTGTTCCTGGCTTTCAGGGACTGCTTGCATGGTGGTTGTCCGTCTGCAGGGGGTGGGGTGCTGGTGTGGTGGTCCTGTGGCGGGGAGTCCTGTCCACTAGTGCCGGCGGAGGTGGTGGGCAGTTCATCGTCCATGCTAGTGTCAGGGTCCCCTTGGAGTGCCACAGTGTCCCTCAAGGTGTTCTGTATGTCCTTCAGCACCAATACGATGGTGCCCAGGGCGGACCTGATGGTCCTAAGCTCCTCCCTGAACCCCAAATACTGTTCGTCCTGCAGGCGCTGGGTCTCCTGAAAGTTGGCCAGGACCGTGGCCATCATCTCCTGGGAGTGGTGGTATGCTCCCATGATGGAGGTGAGGGCCTCGTGGAGAGTGAGTTCCCTTGGCCTGTCCGCACCCTGTCGAACAGCAGCCCTCCCAGTTCCCCTGTGTTCCTGTGCCTCCGTCCCCTGGACCGTGTGCCCACTACCACTGCCCCCAGGTCCCTGTTGTTGTTGGGGTGGTGGGTTCTCCTGGGTTCCCTGTAGTGGTGGACACACCGCTGATTGACCTGTCCTGGGTAGGGAGGTATGGGCCCGCTGGGTGGGTGCTGTGCTGGTGTTACCAGAGGGTGGAAGGTCAGTGTTGGGCTGTGCCTGTGCAAGGGGAACCGACTGTCCCGAGGCCCACGATGGTCCGGGCTGGTCATCTGGATCCAGTAGGGCAGAGCTGCTATCGTCACTGTGGGCCTCTTCTGGGGGTGAAGTGGTGTTGTCTGGACCCTCTGGTGTGGTGACGGTCCTTCGGGTTCCTGCAGGGGCATAAGAGCATAATTAATGCATTTGTGTGTGTGATGGTGTGCAATGGGTGGGTGTCTGTGTACCCCAGTGCAGGCATTCCTGTGTGTGGGCTTGTGTGATAATGGTTAGGGGGTGTTCTGGGTATGTGCAGTGGGCATGCTTTAGTGAGGGGTGACCATGCTTAGTTGTGTCATGCAGGGCTTGGTGTTGGGATGTGTGGTTTGTGTTATTAGTAAATTAGTGAGGAGTTGGAGTGATAGAGGAGGGGGTGAGGGTGGGGGTGTGTTCTAGCATGCAGGTAGGGTGGGGGATATGATAGTTAAGGCTTGACTTACCAGTGTCCCATCCACCACAGACTCCTCCGAGGCCCTCTGGATGCATGATGGTCAAGACTTGCTCCTCCCATGTTGTTAGTTGTGGTGGAGGAGGTGGGGGTCCGCCGCCAGTCCGCTGAACCGCGATGTTGTGTCTGGAGACCGTTGAACGCTCCTTCCCCTGTAGGTCGTTCCACCTCTTCCTGATGTCGTCCCTATTTCTTGGGTGCTGTCCCACAGCGTTGACCCTGACCCAGGTTCTGCACCATAGCTCCATCTTCCTGGCTATGGAGATGTGCTGTACCTGTGAGCCAACTAGCTGTGGCTCTACCCGGATGATTTCCTCCACCGTGACCCTGAGCTCCTCCTCGGAGAAGCGGGGGTGTCTTTGGCGTGACATGGGGTGGTGTGTGTGATGTGTGGGGCGGTGTGAGTGTTGATGTGTGTGGTGATGTGTAGTGGTGTGTGGTGTTTTGTGCGTGGATGTGGTGTGTGTGATGGTGTTGTGTGCCTCTGTATGGTGGTGTTGTCTTGGCTGTGCTGTCTCTCTGGCCTTCGTCCGTGAATTGTGGTCGAAGGGGTTTGTGGGTGATGTGGGTGTGTGTTTTATATTGTATTGGGTGTGTGGGAGTGGTGTTTGTATGTGTATCAGGTGTGTGTATTTGGAATTGTCCAATGTGGCGGTGTTTTGGAGATGTGCGTGTATTTTGAGCGCAGCGGTGTATACCGCCAATGGAATACCGCTGTTGAAAGACCGCAGCGTGGATTCGTGGGTCGTAATAGCATGGGCGTGTTTCTGTTGGCGTGGAGGGGGAGGTTTTGTATTCGCCACTTTAACACTGACCTTTGGTGTGGCGGAGTTGTGTGGGTGTCTGTATTTCGGCGGATTCCGAGATGTGTGTCATAATAGCTGTAGCAGACAGGGGTGTGGAATGTATTAAAATATCTACTTGTCCAGGGGACAGGTTGCTTCTCAAATCTACTTGTCCTGTAAAAAGATCTACTTGTCCCTTTGGTGCCATGTAGTGTGGCGACAAATTATGGCGGCAATCTCATTATGTAAGAGCTCTGATAATAGCCTCTCTGATTATGCCAGGGCTACTACTATAGTAGGGCTTGAATACTTGCAGTTTCAAGCCCTACTGTAGCAATTTCCTTATTTTGCCACCTTTCTGCAGATCTGCATACTGGGGCTGGAGGAAGCAGTAAGCAATAGTTCCAGGGCTGGAATGCCTTTGAGTCTGCAAACCTACTAACCTGCATGTCTTAAAGATTTTCACCAGCTTCTCTCTAATATTTTCCCATAATAAGAAAGGTTGGACATTTACTCCTGACAATGGCAGAATTAGAACTTCTTCCAGGGTTGGGAAGAAAGTGGCCGGAGGGAAAATGAACTTGCAAATGCTCAATAGATTTTCACATGAGCAAATCTACACATGCGTATTAACCCATGCTAAAATACAGTTCACAAATATTTTATAGGGGTACGACATATACCATGGGTGCACTTTTGTGACTTTCTTTAAGAATTTGGGGCCACATGTAGGTAGGTTCAGATTTGCGACCCGCAAATTGCGAGTCGCAAATCCGAATGTAGGATGGTGTCCCTGACACCATCTGTGATTCGCAAGGGCTTCGCAAATGCTCACCTAGTGAATAATCATGAGGTGGGTCGCAATTTGCGACCCCCTTGCGAATAGCGGCCCTCACAGAGATGGTGGCCTGCTGGAGACAGCAGACCACCATGTCTGTGACTGCTTCCTTAAAGGAAAACGAGATGCATTACAAAAACGAAAAATGAAACGTTTTCGTTTCATTTTTTCAGAGCAGGCAGTTTTGCGAAAGTGTTAGCACCCATTTGAAATGGGTGCAAACTGCGATTGGTTTGCGCCCACGTTCGCGGTCACAAAACAATCCTACATTGCACTGCGAGTCGCAATTAGGAAGGGAACATCCCTTCCTAATTGCGAGTGGCAAACCCATTTTGCGATTCGGTAACCAGGTTACTGAACCGCAAAACTGGGTTTGTGCATCGCAATGTGCTTTTTGCACGTCGCAAACAGCAAAAGTCGCTGTTTGCGACATGCAAAAAGCTACCTACATGTGGGTCTTGGTCCCTAATTAGGTCTGGTGTTAACAAAGACATTTTGTTTTTATTAAACTTCTATTTCTCTCTCTTTCGGCTGGCTTTACTGTGAGTGATCGCATTCTGCTCTTCCACAAGGAGCATATTGGAACACAAAGTAGTTTTGTTCAGTGTCAGGAACTACAGTGGCAATCAGTGACGTAACAAAACTGGAGGGTGCCCCTTTGCAAAGAACATGGAGGAGCCCCCTCTCCAGACTCACTCAGGGCAGGTGCTGTGCTGAAGGGGCCCCCTGGAGGGCGGCTGCGGGGCCTTTGTTATGCCACTGGTGGCAACGTGTGCTTTTAGAGTTCAAAAACTTGGGGGGGGGGGGTTTGCCAGTGTTTGTTACAATGTTGAGGGCCTGGTAGCTCCCACAACAATAAAGTGTTACAAAACCCATGTCAAAACAAGACACGCATTGATGAAACTAAAAGACTTATAAAAATATGTCAGACCAGTTGGCTTTGTCAGTGTTTGTTTATTTTCATGCTTTCCATATTCGTGTTGAAAATGGTTACACTGATTTTCCATTAGAAATATGTTTGGGAAATACTAGCATGCATCAACACATTTTACTAAATGACACTTCATTTGCATCTAATCAGAGATCATTCTGGGAGCATTATACTTAGCCTCATAGCCTAAACTTTTCAAACATGTGTATACACGTTTTTGTTTTTTTTGTACTGGAACCAACGCCAGTAGTGAAATGTGACCTTAAAACATTTATTTACAGCACTCACCCTAATAATGAAGGCTTTCAAACAATGAACCATAAATACAAGTTCGAACAGCATTATTTTTTGGAAACACATTACCTCAACTGCAGAGAGTTCCACTCTCTGTAAACAGGCAGCCAAAGGGTTTGTGCTGCAGAGTTTTGGGCCTACTTGTCCCAAGGACAAAGTAAACATAAAAACTTGTTGCCCTTGACCCCAAACAAGGTGTCCCGGGCGTCGGGCGATAGGAATTCCACATCCCTGAGCAGATTACCGCCATCGCAGCGGTGTATTGGCGGTCTTCTGCACGGCAGTAAGCACCTTTTACCGCCAATGTTGTAATGACCCCCTTAATATCACTTTTCAGTGATATCTCTACAATTTCTTATTGTACCTTTGATCGTTTTGACCTGCAAATATCCAGATAAATATTATATATTTTTCTAAACACTGTGTGGTGTATTTTTGTAGTGCTATATGGTGTTATTGTATGATTTATTGCACAAAGACTTTACTCATTGCCTTCTAAGTTAAGCCTGACTGCTCAGTGCCAAGCCACCAGAGAGTGGGACAGGATAATTTGGATTGTGTTTGACTTACCCTGACTAGAGTGAGGGTCCTTGCTTGGACAGGGGGTAACCTGACTGCCAACCAAAGACCCCATTTCTAACAGTAGTGGCATGCTGCATGTTGCACAACCTGGCCCTCAGACAACATGTGCCTTATCTGCAGGAGGAGGAGACTGGAAATGCCCCTGTGGCAGCAGTGGACCCTGAGGACAGTGAGTATGAGGAGGCAGAGGATGAGGATGTGGACAACTGAACATCAGTTATACGTGAATACTTTCAATGACACACAGGTGTGACAGAGTAACTGACCATTACTCTGACTATTGTTTTTTTTTGTGTGGGTGTAGCAGGATGACATTCACTTCCTTTCCATCTCTACTTACTGTCACCAATGGTGTCTCATTTTGCAGTTGTTAGTGATATTACATGTACTGATGTGATGACTACAGACAGCTTCAGGTCACTGGATGCTATCACAGTTTTTAGATCATTTGCACATGATGTGACTGTTTCCATAAATGCACAGTTTCATTACTTTAAACACTATCAGTCAAGTTGTGTTCAAGGGTGTTTATTGTGGTGCAAATAATTGACAGGAAAGTGCAATGGAATGGGGTGATGGTGGAGGAAAGCCCAGGGCATGGTTCCATTCTGTTTGTAGCACAGGTCTAGTGTCCAATGGCCATAGGAAGGGGAGCAAAGGCAGTTCAAAGTGGACAAGTTGACAGGGTGGGACACAAGGGGGACATTCAGAAGGGTCTTATTTCCGGGCAGTGGTCTTGGTCTTTACAAGTGTCTCTGGCTTCTGTCTGGGTCACAGGGAACGTTTGTGGGATGGTTCACCTTCTGCAGGGGGAGCAGTGCTGGTGGCCTGTGGGTCCAATGGCAGGGCCTCCTGCCCACTAGCTGCAGTGGAAGTGGAGGGCTGGTCAGTAGGCTGGCTAGTAGTAGGGGCCCGCTGGTGTGCTTCCCAATCCCTCATGATGTTGGCCATGTCTGCCAGCACCCCTGATATGAAGATCATGGTGGTGTTGAGGGCCTGCAAATTCTCCCATATCTCCTGATGGTGCTCCTCCTGCAGCCCATCTTCTCCTGGGACTGTTGGTAAGCCCCAGGACATTAGTGAGTGCCTCCTAGAGAGTCGGTTCCCTGGATCTGTCCTCCCCCTGGCGCACAGCGATCCGCCCAGTGTTCCTGTACCCCTGTGCCTCTATCCCGTGAACGGTGCGCCCACTGCCACTGATCCCAGGGCCCTGATTGTCTTGTGGGTGAGGTGTGGACTGGGGTCCCTTTACAGGTGGGCACACTGCTGATTGATGTGTCCTGGGGACAGAGGTGTGGGGACGTTGGGTGGATGCTGTGGTGTTGGATACTGATGGGGGAGGCTCTGTGGTAGACTGTGAGTGGGCTGGGGTGTCCGACTGACCAGTGGTCCCTGATGGGCCAGGTAGTTTATCCAGATCCTGAAGTCCAGAGTTACTGTCATCGCTGGGGGCATCTTCTGTTGGGGGATGAGTTAGACGTGGCACCTCCTCTCCGCTGAGATTGGCTGGTGCACCTGTGGGGATGTAATTGATGTATTATGCCTCATGTCTGTGACAAATTGTACATCCTTGGCTGTCCGTAGGTGCAGTGTGTGGGATGTAGTGGAGTGATGGGACTGAGGGTGAGGGGGAATGATAACATGCAGGTATGGGGGTGATACCTAGTAAATATTGACTCACCAGTGTCTAGTCCTCCGGCAACTGCAGTGAGTCCCTCAGGATGCAGTATTGCCAAGACTTGCTCCTCCCATGCTGTGAGCTGTGGGGGAGTAGGTGGGGGTTCACCGCCAGTCCTCTGTATGGCAGGTTGGTGCCTTGCTGCCTCGAAACAGACGTTCCTCCGTAGGTAGTTCCACCTCTTCCTGATGTCATCCCTTGTCCTTAGATGCTGTCCCGCAGCATTCACCCTGTCCACGATTCTTCCTGGCAATGGATATTTGCTGTACCTGTACTCCAAACAGATGTGGCTGTACCCTGACTATTTCCTCCACCATGACCCGCAACCCCTCATCAGCGAAACGGGGGTACGTTAATGGGGACATGGGTGTTGTGTGGTGTGTGTTGGTGGGAGGGTATTGAGTAATGTGGTGGGGTGTGGGATGTGGAGTGTGTGACGGATATGTGGGTATTTGTGGTATGTGTGTGTAGTTGTCTCAGTGGTCTTGGTTTCAGTCTGGTGGCAATAACTGGTGTTCATAAACGGTTGTGGGTAGTGTGGGTGTGTGTTTTATGGTGCTGTGGGTGTGTGGGTGTGGTGTGTGTATGAGTGTCCAGTGTGTAATTTCAGTTTTGGCCTATGTAGTGTTGTTTTGTATTTGGGTGTCCTTTACAAGCGCACCGGTGTGTACCGCTAATGGTTTACCGCTGTTGAATGTCTGCCGTGGTGATTCATGGGTCTTAATGTGGTGGGCATTGGTACCGACACTTTACCACAGACCTTTGGGCTAGTGGATTTGTGTATGTGGCAGTATTCTGTTGGATTGGTGTGTGTGTGTGTCATAATATGGCAAATGGATATCTGCCACTGCAGCGGTATGTTGACGGACGTCACAGCGGCGGTAAGCAGCATTTATGGCCAATTTCATAATGAGGGCCAAAGTGTAAAGCATTCAAGTATCACAAAACAGTAATTAAATAAAACACAGGAAACAGTTTAAAAATCCAAAACCAATTCATAAAACTAGTGTTAGAAATGGGGTTTCTGATTGGCTAGGGTATGCATCTCAGCCAGGCAGAACCTACCCACTCTAGTCAGGGCTTGGGAGTTACACGTCCAAGATAACCCCTGCTCACCCCATTGGTAGCTTGGCATGAGCAGTCAGGCTTAACCTGGAGGCAATGTGTAAAGCGTTTGCACAACACACAACACAAGTGACGCAAAATGTACACCACAAAGTAAACACAACACTGAACTATGTAAAAATAATTTGTATTGCACAAAACATAATTAGACCAACATTACATGTAAGCAATACCCTGCTACCTTAGCAGTTGTCAGAGGGTTACACAAGTTACTAATACTCTGCACGAATGTGCAGTTGTCACATTAGAACACGTAAGTACTCAGAATTCTGCAACATAAGCAGTAGTCAGGAAGTATAGTAAAAGGTATATGCACTTGTCATGAACAATTCCTAAATACCCATGAAAGGAGGATTAGAGAATATACCACAAGTCATATACATACATATCAGTTAGACATGCCTAGAAAAGGAACATTAGCACATATTTGTATCACCAGTAAACAGGTAGGAAATAGCAAACATCTGTATGTGAGAAACTAGGGCTGATTGCAGAGGCCCCATAACTTTTTGCCCCCATTTTCCACTTTATGCTGGTGTTTTCCTGACTCTGATGGTGCCCTGGGTACTGCTAACCAGTCCCAGGGCCTGTGCTCTGTGTAAAATGGATATGCAAATTAGGCTAATTATAATTGGCTAAGTTAACCTACCTATAAGTCCCTAGTATATGGTAGGGCATGTAGGTTTAGGGACCACAGCATAGGTGGTGCACACCTAGGTGCATTGCTGAGGTGCCCAGTGTCATTTTAAAAGCAAGCCTGCCTTGCTGGCTGCTTTTAAATTAAAGTTATATGCAAATTCGACTTTGGAATTAAAGGTACTTCCAAAGTCTTAAACTACCTTATTTTTACATATAAGTCACCCCTAAGGTGTGCCCTATGTGCCCCTAGGGCTGGGTGCCATGTAACTATAAGCAGGGACTTTATAAAAGTAGATTTATAAGCCCTGGTGAGGTAAAAACAGCCAAATTCGTTTTTCCCTCATTGAAGTAAATGGCCTTCATAGGCTAGAATGGGCAGACTTTATTTAAAATTTTAAAGTCTCCTTAAATGTTACATACCAAGAATTTGGTATCAAATTGATTGTTATAATAAATCCCACAACTTCCAGTTGTTGGATTTAATATAACTAGTGCAGGTAAAAAGTTTAGACTTTACCTAAAAAGTTGCCAATTTCAGCTCTGCATTGTTTTTGCTGCTGTGCTCTGATTGGCCTGCCTGCAGCAGCTTCTGCCAGGCTACTTTAATGAGGTGTGAAGTGGCCTGACTTCACACAAAGGAATGTGCTTTGGGGAGAGAATCTCCCCTCAGCAGATGGGGAAGCAGGAAGGGGGAGGGCTGCCAAACTGGTCTTCAAAGGCAGAGAAGGACATCTGGAGCACCCAGCAACACCCCCACATCCTGCAACCCCAGACAGCTAGGTGCCCCCTTGATTAGATTAGGAGAGGGCAGGAGAGGGGTGTGTTTATGATTTTTAGCCACACCAGTGGGTGGGCTCAGCCAGATCTCTCCTCTAAAAATCAGATTCATCCATTTTGGATTTTTAGAGACTGTTGCCTTCTGGGATGGATTTTTGCCACACTTCCCAGGAAGTGGTCATCACAGGGGGACGACCCTGTCCCTGATTGGAGGACCAGGGCCCCCCTGCTTTTCACCCAGGAGCAAGGATAAAACTGGCAGACCTGCACCCACGCCTCAGGTCCCCACCAAATTTCAAGAAGAAAGAACTACAAGGAGAAGAAGGACTGCCCTGCTGGACCCCTGGCCTGCACCTGGACCCTGCACTCAGAAGGACTGCACCAGCTGCACACTTGGGCTTCACCACAAGAAGGACTTTGCCTGGCTTCAACTGGTTCAAGGAGGGACTCCCTGTTTGCTACAGGTGAAAAATTGCTAAACCAGAGTCCCCTGCACCAACTCCTGAAAAAGAGACCAGCTGACCACTGCCCAGTGGCCAAAAAGGAGTTTGCGCCAGGTGCACTCTGGGAGTTGAAGTCCGCACTTCCCAAGGACCATCACAGAACTTCTGGACCCTTGGGGTGAGCTGTGGACCCCAAAAGAACCTTAAAAGAACATCTGGGTGAAGCCCCAGAAGTTTGGAAAAGATTGGAGAAATTTTAGAAAAAAGCTCCATAAAGTGACCGACTCGACGCGGAAATTCTAGCCGGCTTGCCTCAACCGCGACCCGGCCTGACTTCGTGGTTCGTCCCGGTCAAGAAAAACATCCGAAAAAGAGACTAAGTCCGAACGTAAAAAGTTGACCGGGACCTCCCAGCCATCGTATCCGAGAAGGGCTCCACGGACGTCGGATCAAGATCCAGGTTTACCCCGGTCGAAGGATTTTCATCTCGAAAAAACGACTAAGTCCGAAGGTAAAAATCACCACCGAGGAAACCGACTTCGCGTATCCGGACAAGGGCTCCAGGAGGTCGGATCCAACTGGCAGGTTCGTCCCGGTGAAGAAAAACTTCAAAATAAAGACTAAGTCAGAAGGTAACTTTTTAACCGAGGCCTCCCGCGACCTGTAGCCGAGCAGGGCTCCATCGCGGTCGGCCTGAAAGTTTGACTTTGTCCCGGTCCTGGTGCAACCAGATGACCCGATTGGCGCTTTTTGTTTCTATGCGCTAGAAAATAATAATACTTTAAAAATTCATATCTCCGGTTCCCCTGAACCGATTTTAATCGTTTTTGTGTCATTTTAAAGATAAAAATATAAGCTATTTTTATAAATTGGTTTTGGATTTTTAAACTGTTTCCTGTGTTTTATTTAATTACTGTTTTGTGATATTTGAATGCTTTACACTTTGTTTCCTAAGTTAAGCCTTGACGCTCGATGCCAAGCTACCAAGGGTAGAGCTGGGATTAATTTACTGAGACCTAACTGTACTTTTGTGGAGGTTTGTGGCTTGTTGCTAGGTGTAGGTACCTACCTGCCCTACCAATAACCCATTTTCCAACATAATTGGAAGCAGCGACGGGATCCTGTACTTGTGTTCAATATCACGTTACAGTTTTAGATAAAACAAATTAAAAATCCTTTAAATTGTCCTAGTGCAAAAATTGTTTTTAATTTTTAATTTTAATTTTTTTTTAAAATTAATTTGGATTAATTTCAATTATTGAATTTTTGTAATTTTTCTAAATTCCTGTTACCAATTTTTGCAAAAAGTTTTTGTTGACACAAAACTAGGGAACCATGGAGCTTGATCTGGCTAGCCTACCTACACTGACAGTAGTCCAGCTTAGGGGGTTGTGTGTTGAGAGAGGGTTGCCTGCAACCACTAATCTCAGGAAGGAAATCCTAATTAAATCCCTGACAGCATGGGCTGAGGCCCAAGAGGTAGAGACAGAGGAAGCTCCAGAGGAGGAAGAAAAAGAGGAAGATGCTAACTCTAACCACTCAGGGGAGGGAAGGCATCAGACCCCAAGTGAGGAAGAGGAGGAACGGTCCTCAGTAAATACAGTCACTAGGGGCAGACCCAAAGCTAGTGGTAGGAAGAGGGTCCTTTCAGGAGGAGAGAACCCATCCATCAGGGAAAGAGAGCTGGAAGCCCAGCTAGCCTACATAGCTTTGGAGGCAGAGAAGCTTGCCCTAGAAAAGAAAAAATGGGCAAGCAAAGAAAAAAAAGATGGAAGCAGCGAGAAAGAAACTGAGGTGTCCCTGGGTGGGGGTTTTGCCCCCAGATTACCCAAAGGGGTGGTTCCTGCCTATGTGGAGGGGGATGACATAGATAAGTGGCTGGGGGCCTTTGAGAGGGCCCTCCAGATGAGGAAAGTCAAGCCTCAGTACTGGGGTTCACTCCTTTGGGAGTTAGTTCCCAACTCTGGGAGGGATAGGCTCCTAACCATGAGTGGGGAGGATGCAGACTCATACCCCAGTATGAAGAGTTGCTTGACTAAAAAGTTTGGTCTAACCCCAGAGCAGTATAGGCTTAAGTTTAGGGACACCCAAAAGACAAGCACCCAGTCCTGGGTGGACTTTGTGGACATTTCAGTAAAAGCACTGGAGGGCTGGATACAGGGCAACAGGGTAAGTACCTTTGAGGGGCTGTACAATCTGATTATGAGAGAGCACATCTTGACCAATTGTATCCAAGAAAGGTTACGCCAGCATCTAGTGGACTCTAAGCTGACCAACCCTAGAGAGCTAGGGGAGGCAGCTGATGAGTGGTTGAGAACCAGGGTGGTTGTCAAGTCCCAGGGGGGAGACTCCAAGAAGGGGGGGACAGGTCCCCAAAAACCTAAGGAGGGAGGTGGTAAGCCCACCACAGAGACTCCCTCTGTACCCCAGAACCCTAAGAAGGAGGAGAGTAAATCCCACTCCCACTCTGACATGCAGAGACAGGGAGACCCCGGGTTAAAAAAGCTCTTGGACAGTAGGGCTTGCTTTGACTGTCAGCAGACAGGTCACTTCAGAGGAGATGCAGCCTGTCCAAAGAAGGTGGTTAGCACTGGGCTGTCCAGTGTAGCCATAGAGGAGGACTCCTCAGATGATGAAGTCCTCCTAGCATTGTGCTGGGAGACAGGACCAGATGGTAAGCTGGTGATCCCTGAGGGTGGGACTAGGCACTTCCACCACATTCAAGTGAATGGGATCCCTACCACTGGCCTGAGAGACACCTGTGCCAGTCACACTATAGTGAGTGACCGGTTAGTGACCCCAGACATGTATGTCCCAGGAAAGACAAAGAAAGTCAGGATAGCCACAGGGGAGGTCACCTCCAAACCTGTAGCCATAGTGACCCTAGAGAGGGAGGGTATCCTTGACTGGATTAGGGTGGTAGTCAGTGCTGACCTTCCCCTAGATTGTATCCTGGGCAATGACCTCCCAGAGGTGAGTCTGGTCACAGATGGGGTGGTCGCCCAGGGCGCCCCCCCAACCCAAAGTCCTGGGGAGTCAGTCCCTACAGTTAGGAGACAGGGGTCCCCAAGAAAAGGAAAGAAGAAAAGGAAGGGTAGGCCACTCTTAAAGAGAGTTCCAGGGAGCCAAGGGCCTTCTGCCCCAGTAGGGGGGGAGCCCAGAGTTGGCACTGGTGAGGCCTCACCTGACCCCAAGGAAGTCCTGAGTAGTCAGGCAGCTGTCCAGATGCAGGGTGTTGCCCCTGCACTGACAGAAGGGAGAGTGGAAAGAGGGTGTCTGCCACAGGAGGTGGTAGCCCCCCACTCTAGACAGCAAGAGGGGTGCCAGGACCCCAAAGATGCCCCTAAAGCAGCTCAGCCACCTGTCAGTGGAGAGCTTAGGGTGTGGTTCTGGGTACTGACAGCTGTCAGTAGCCTCTGCTGGGTGCTAGCCTTCCTGGCAGCACTGTACTTGGCCTGGGAGGCAGACCCCAAGGCCAATAGCAAAGTAGGCCCCCTGACCCTGTTGGTCATGGTGGGGTTGCTCAAGTGTTGGGTGACCTCTTTGGGTAAGCTAGGTGTTGCCCTAGCAAAGTTAGGAGTAGGGGAGGTGGGCACCTCACTACCCAAGTTGGCAGAGAGAGAGGAGGAAGACCCCCCTAGAGGGAAGTTTCAGTTTGAGTTGGGTCCTTTTACTGTTGGGATGGCTTCACTACCCAGAGGGAGTGACCCTGACAGGAGGATATAAGGCAGAGTAGGCCCTGCAAAGGGACAGCCAGTTTTCTTCACTGTCTTCCTCGCCTAACAAGCCAGGAAGACTCTCCCAGGGTTGGGCTGAGTCTCCTGGGCGTGTGGGCTGGGGGGGGGGGTTGTGTGAGAAACTAGGGCTGATTGCAGAGGCCCCATAACTTTTTGCCCCCATTTTCCACTTTATGCTGGTGTTTTCCTGACTCTGATGGTGCCCTGGGTACTGCTAACCAGTCCCAGGGCCTGTGCTCTGTGTAAAATGGATATGCAAATTAGGCTAATTATAATTGGCTAAGTTAACCTACCTATAAGTCCCTAGTATATGGTAGGGCATGTAGGTTTAGGGACCACAGCATAGGTGGTGCACACCTAGGTGCATTGCTGAGGTGCCCAGTGTCATTTTAAAAGCAAGCCTGCCTTGCTGGCTGCTTTTAAATTAAAGTTATATGCAAATTCGACTTTGGAATTAAAGGTACTTCCAAAGTCTTAAACTACCTTATTTTTACATATAAGTCACCCCTAAGGTGTGCCCTATGTGCCCCTAGGGCTGGGTGCCATGTAACTATAAGCAGGGACTTTATAAAAGTAGATTTATAAGCCCTGGTGAGGTAAAAACAGCCAAATTTGTTTTTCCCTCATTGAAGTAAATGGCCTTCATAGGCTAGAATGGGCAGACTTTATTTAAAATTTTAAAGTCTCCTTAAATGTTACATACCAAGAATTTGGTATCAAATTGATTGTTATAATAAATCCCACAACTTCCAGTTGTTGGATTTAATATAACTAGTGCAGGTAAAAAGTTTAGACTTTACCTAAAAAGTTGCCAATTTCAGCTCTGCATTGTTTTTGCTGCTGTGCTCTGATTGGCCTGCCTGCAGCAGCTTCTGCCAGGCTACTTTAATGAGGTGTGAAGTGGCCTGACTTCACACAAAGGAATGTGCTTTGGGGAGAGAATCTCCCCTCAGCAGATGGGGAAGCAGGAAGGGGGAGGGCTGCCAAACTGGTCTTCAAAGGCAGAGAAGGACATCTGGAGCACCCAGCAACACCCCCACATCCTGCAACCCCAGACAGCTAGGTGCCCCCTTGATTAGATTAGGAGAGGGCAGGAGAGGGGTGTGTTTATGATTTTTAGCCACACCAGTGGGTGGGCTCAGCCAGATCTCTCCTCTAAAAATCAGATTCATCCATTTTGGATTTTTAGAGACTGTTGCCTTCTGGGATGGATTTTTGCCACACTTCCCAGGAAGTGGTCATCACAGGGGGACGACCCTGTCCCTGATTGGAGGACCAGGGCCCCCCTGCTTTTCACCCAGGAGCAAGGATAAAACTGGCAGACCTGCACCCACGCCTCAGGTCCCCACCAAATTTCAAGAAGAAAGAACTACAAGGAGAAGAAGGACTGCCCTGCTGGACCCCTGGCCTGCACCTGGACCCTGCACTCAGAAGGACTGCACCAGCTGCACACTTGGGCTTCACCACAAGAAGGACTTTGCCTGGCTTCAACTGGTTCAAGGAGGGACTCCCTGTTTGCTACAGGTGAAAAATTGCTAAACCAGAGTCCCCTGCACCAACTCCTGAAAAAGAGACCAGCTGACCACTGCCCAGTGGCCAAAAAGGAGTTTGCGCCAGGTGCACTCTGGGAGTTGAAGTCCGCACTTCCCAAGGACCATCACAGAACTTCTGGACCCTTGGGGTGAGCTGTGGACCCCAAAAGAACCTTAAAAGAACATCTGGGTGAAGCCCCAGAAGTTTGGAAAAGATTGGAGAAATTTTAGAAAAAAGCTCCATAAAGTGACCGACTCGACGCGGAAATTCTAGCCGGCTTGCCTCAACCGCGACCCGGCCTGACTTCGTGGTTCGTCCCGGTCAAGAAAAACATCCGAAAAAGAGACTAAGTCCGAACGTAAAAAGTTGACCGGGACCTCCCAGCCATCGTATCCGAGAAGGGCTCCACGGACGTCGGATCAAGATCCAGGTTTACCCCGGTCGAAGGATTTTCATCTCGAAAAAACGACTAAGTCCGAAGGTAAAAATCACCACCGAGGAAACCGACTTCGCGTATCCGGACAAGGGCTCCAGGAGGTCGGATCCAACTGGCAGGTTCGTCCCGGTGAAGAAAAACTTCAAAATAAAGACTAAGTCAGAAGGTAACTTTTTAACCGAGGCCTCCCGCGACCTGTAGCCGAGCAGGGCTCCATCGCGGTCGGCCTGAAAGTTTGACTTTGTCCCGGTCCTGGTGCAACCAGATGACCCGATTGGCGCTTTTTGTTTCTATGCGCTAGAAAATAATAATACTTTAAAAATTCATATCTCCGGTTCCCCTGAACCGATTTTAATCGTTTTTGTGTCATTTTAAAGATAAAAATATAAGCTATTTTTATAAATTGGTTTTGGATTTTTAAACTGTTTCCTGTGTTTTATTTAATTACTGTTTTGTGATATTTGAATGCTTTACACTTTGTTTCCTAAGTTAAGCCTTGACGCTCGATGCCAAGCTACCAAGGGTAGAGCTGGGATTAATTTACTGAGACCTAACTGTACTTTTGTGGAGGTTTGTGGCTTGTTGCTAGGTGTAGGTACCTACCTGCCCTACCAATAACCCATTTTCCAACATAATTGGAAGCAGCGACGGGATCCTGTACTTGTGTTCAATATCACGTTACAGTTTTAGATAAAACAAATTAAAAATCCTTTAAATTGTCCTAGTGCAAAAATTGTTTTTAATTTTTAATTTTAATTTTTTTTTAAAATTAATTTGGATTAATTTCAATTATTGAATTTTTGTAATTTTTCTAAATTCCTGTTACCAATTTTTGCAAAAAGTTTTTGTTGACACAAAACTAGGGAACCATGGAGCTTGATCTGGCTAGCCTACCTACACTGACAGTAGTCCAGCTTAGGGGGTTGTGTGTTGAGAGAGGGTTGCCTGCAACCACTAATCTCAGGAAGGAAATCCTAATTAAATCCCTGACAGCATGGGCTGAGGCCCAAGAGGTAGAGACAGAGGAAGCTCCAGAGGAGGAAGAAAAAGAGGAAGATGCTAACTCTAACCACTCAGGGGAGGGAAGGCATCAGACCCCAAGTGAGGAAGAGGAGGAACGGTCCTCAGTAAATACAGTCACTAGGGGCAGACCCAAAGCTAGTGGTAGGAAGAGGGTCCTTTCAGGAGGAGAGAACCCATCCATCAGGGAAAGAGAGCTGGAAGCCCAGCTAGCCTACATAGCTTTGGAGGCAGAGAAGCTTGCCCTAGAAAAGAAAAAATGGGCAAGCAAAGAAAAAAAAGATGGAAGCAGCGAGAAAGAAACTGAGGTGTCCCTGGGTGGGGGTTTTGCCCCCAGATTACCCAAAGGGGTGGTTCCTGCCTATGTGGAGGGGGATGACATAGATAAGTGGCTGGGGGCCTTTGAGAGGGCCCTCCAGATGAGGAAAGTCAAGCCTCAGTACTGGGGTTCACTCCTTTGGGAGTTAGTTCCCAACTCTGGGAGGGATAGGCTCCTAACCATGAGTGGGGAGGATGCAGACTCATACCCCAGTATGAAGAGTTGCTTGACTAAAAAGTTTGGTCTAACCCCAGAGCAGTATAGGCTTAAGTTTAGGGACACCCAAAAGACAAGCACCCAGTCCTGGGTGGACTTTGTGGACATTTCAGTAAAAGCACTGGAGGGCTGGATACAGGGCAACAGGGTAAGTACCTTTGAGGGGCTGTACAATCTGATTATGAGAGAGCACATCTTGACCAATTGTATCCAAGAAAGGTTACGCCAGCATCTAGTGGACTCTAAGCTGACCAACCCTAGAGAGCTAGGGGAGGCAGCTGATGAGTGGTTGAGAACCAGGGTGGTTGTCAAGTCCCAGGGGGGAGACTCCAAGAAGGGGGGGACAGGTCCCCAAAAACCTAAGGAGGGAGGTGGTAAGCCCACCACAGAGACTCCCTCTGTACCCCAGAACCCTAAGAAGGAGGAGAGTAAATCCCACTCCCACTCTGACATGCAGAGACAGGGAGACCCCGGGTTAAAAAAGCTCTTGGACAGTAGGGCTTGCTTTGACTGTCAGCAGACAGGTCACTTCAGAGGAGATGCAGCCTGTCCAAAGAAGGTGGTTAGCACTGGGCTGTCCAGTGTAGCCATAGAGGAGGACTCCTCAGATGATGAAGTCCTCCTAGCATTGTGCTGGGAGACAGGACCAGATGGTAAGCTGGTGATCCCTGAGGGTGGGACTAGGCACTTCCACCACATTCAAGTGAATGGGATCCCTACCACTGGCCTGAGAGACACCTGTGCCAGTCACACTATAGTGAGTGACCGGTTAGTGACCCCAGACATGTATGTCCCAGGAAAGACAAAGAAAGTCAGGATAGCCACAGGGGAGGTCACCTCCAAACCTGTAGCCATAGTGACCCTAGAGAGGGAGGGTATCCTTGACTGGATTAGGGTGGTAGTCAGTGCTGACCTTCCCCTAGATTGTATCCTGGGCAATGACCTCCCAGAGGTGAGTCTGGTCACAGATGGGGTGGTCGCCCAGGGCGCCCCCCCAACCCAAAGTCCTGGGGAGTCAGTCCCTACAGTTAGGAGACAGGGGTCCCCAAGAAAAGGAAAGAAGAAAAGGAAGGGTAGGCCACTCTTAAAGAGAGTTCCAGGGAGCCAAGGGCCTTCTGCCCCAGTAGGGGGGGAGCCCAGAGTTGGCACTGGTGAGGCCTCACCTGACCCCAAGGAAGTCCTGAGTAGTCAGGCAGCTGTCCAGATGCAGGGTGTTGCCCCTGCACTGACAGAAGGGAGAGTGGAAAGAGGGTGTCTGCCACAGGAGGTGGTAGCCCCCCACTCTAGACAGCAAGAGGGGTGCCAGGACCCCAAAGATGCCCCTAAAGCAGCTCAGCCACCTGTCAGTGGAGAGCTTAGGGTGTGGTTCTGGGTACTGACAGCTGTCAGTAGCCTCTGCTGGGTGCTAGCCTTCCTGGCAGCACTGTACTTGGCCTGGGAGGCAGACCCCAAGGCCAATAGCAAAGTAGGCCCCCTGACCCTGTTGGTCATGGTGGGGTTGCTCAAGTGTTGGGTGACCTCTTTGGGTAAGCTAGGTGTTGCCCTAGCAAAGTTAGGAGTAGGGGAGGTGGGCACCTCACTACCCAAGTTGGCAGAGAGAGAGGAGGAAGACCCCCCTAGAGGGAAGTTTCAGTTTGAGTTGGGTCCTTTTACTGTTGGGATGGCTTCACTACCCAGAGGGAGTGACCCTGACAGGAGGATATAAGGCAGAGTAGGCCCTGCAAAGGGACAGCCAGTTTTCTTCACTGTCTTCCTCGCCTAACAAGCCAGGAAGACTCTCCCAGGGTTGGGCTGAGTCTCCTGGGCGTGTGGGCTGGGGGGGGGGGTTGTGTGAGAAACTAGGGCTGATTGCAGAGGCCCCATAACTTTTTGCCCCCATTTTCCACTTTATGCTGGTGTTTTCCTGACTCTGATGGTGCCCTGGGTACTGCTAACCAGTCCCAGGGCCTGTGCTCTGTGTAAAATGGATATGCAAATTAGGCTAATTATAATTGGCTAAGTTAACCTACCTATAAGTCCCTAGTATATGGTAGGGCATGTAGGTTTAGGGACCACAGCATAGGTGGTGCACACCTAGGTGCATTGCTGAGGTGCCCAGTGTCATTTTAAAAGCAAGCCTGCCTTGCTGGCTGCTTTTAAATTAAAGTTATATGCAAATTCGACTTTGGAATTAAAGGTACTTCCAAAGTCTTAAACTACCTTATTTTTACATATAAGTCACCCCTAAGGTGTGCCCTATGTGCCCCTAGGGCTGGGTGCCATGTAACTATAAGCAGGGACTTTATAAAAGTAGATTTATAAGCCCTGGTGAGGTAAAAACAGCCAAATTTGTTTTTCCCTCATTGAAGTAAATGGCCTTCATAGGCTAGAATGGGCAGACTTTATTTAAAATTTTAAAGTCTCCTTAAATGTTACATACCAAGAATTTGGTATCAAATTGATTGTTATAATAAATCCCACAACTTCCAGTTGTTGGATTTAATATAACTAGTGCAGGTAAAAAGTTTAGACTTTACCTAAAAAGTTGCCAATTTCAGCTCTGCATTGTTTTTGCTGCTGTGCTCTGATTGGCCTGCCTGCAGCAGCTTCTGCCAGGCTACTTTAATGAGGTGTGAAGTGGCCTGACTTCACACAAAGGAATGTGCTTTGGGGAGAGAATCTCCCCTCAGCAGATGGGGAAGCAGGAAGGGGGAGGGCTGCCAAACTGGTCTTCAAAGGCAGAGAAGGACATCTGGAGCACCCAGCAACACCCCCACATCCTGCAACCCCAGACAGCTAGGTGCCCCCTTGATTAGATTAGGAGAGGGCAGGAGAGGGGTGTGTTTATGATTTTTAGCCACACCAGTGGGTGGGCTCAGCCAGATCTCTCCTCTAAAAATCAGATTCATCCATTTTGGATTTTTAGAGACTGTTGCCTTCTGGGATGGATTTTTGCCACACTTCCCAGGAAGTGGTCATCACAGGGGGACGACCCTGTCCCTGATTGGAGGACCAGGGCCCCCCTGCTTTTCACCCAGGAGCAAGGATAAAACTGGCAGACCTGCACCCACGCCTCAGGTCCCCACCAAATTTCAAGAAGAAAGAACTACAAGGAGAAGAAGGACTGCCCTGCTGGACCCCTGGCCTGCACCTGGACCCTGCACTCAGAAGGACTGCACCAGCTGCACACTTGGGCTTCACCACAAGAAGGACTTTGCCTGGCTTCAACTGGTTCAAGGAGGGACTCCCTGTTTGCTACAGGTGAAAAATTGCTAAACCAGAGTCCCCTGCACCAACTCCTGAAAAAGAGACCAGCTGACCACTGCCCAGTGGCCAAAAAGGAGTTTGCGCCAGGTGCACTCTGGGAGTTGAAGTCCGCACTTCCCAAGGACCATCACAGAACTTCTGGACCCTTGGGGTGAGCTGTGGACCCCAAAAGAACCTTAAAAGAACATCTGGGTGAAGCCCCAGAAGTTTGGAAAAGATTGGAGAAATTTTAGAAAAAAGCTCCATAAAGTGACCGACTCGACGCGGAAATTCTAGCCGGCTTGCCTCAACCGCGACCCGGCCTGACTTCGTGGTTCGTCCCGGTCAAGAAAAACATCCGAAAAAGAGACTAAGGTGGTCATTCTGACCCTGGCGGTCTTTGACCGCCAGGGCGGAGGACCGCGGGAGCACCGCCGACAGGCCGGCGGTGCTCCAATGGGGATTCCGACCGCGGCGGTAAAGCCGCGGTCGGACCGGCACCACTGGCGGGGTCCCGCCAGTGTACCGCCGCCCCATTGAATCCTCCGCGGCGGCGCAGCTTGCTGCACCGCCGCGGGGATTCCGACCCCCCCTACCGCCATCCAGATCCCGGCGGTCGGACCGCCGAGATCCGGATGGCGGTAGGGGGGGTCGCGGGGCCCCTGGGGGCCCCTGCAGTGCCCATGCCACTGGCATGGGCATTGCAGGGGCCCCCGTAAGAGGGCCCCTACATGTATTTCACTGTCTGCTGCGCAGACAGTGAAATACGCGACGGGTGCAACTGCACCCGTCGCACAGCTTCCACTCCGCCGGCTCGATTCCGAGCCGGCTTCATCGTGGAAGCCTCTTTCCCGCTGGGCTGGCTGGCGGTCTGAAGGCGACCGCCCGCCAGCCCAGCGGGAAAGTCAGAATTACCGCCGCGGTCTTTCGACCGCGGAACGGTAACCTGACGGCGGGACTTTGGCGGGCGGCCTCCGCCGCCCGCCAAGGTCAGAATGAGGGCCTAAGTCCGAACGTAAAAAGTTGACCGGGACCTCCCAGCCATCGTATCCGAGAAGGGCTCCACGGACGTCGGATCAAGATCCAGGTTTACCCCGGTCGAAGGATTTTCATCTCGAAAAAACGACTAAGTCCGAAGGTAAAAATCACCACCGAGGAAACCGACTTCGCGTATCCGGACAAGGGCTCCAGGAGGTCGGATCCAACTGGCAGGTTCGTCCCGGTGAAGAAAAACTTCAAAATAAAGACTAAGTCAGAAGGTAACTTTTTAACCGAGGCCTCCCGCGACCTGTAGCCGAGCAGGGCTCCATCGCGGTCGGCCTGAAAGTTTGACTTTGTCCCGGTCCTGGTGCAACCAGATGACCCGATTGGCGCTTTTTGTTTCTATGCGCTAGAAAATAATAATACTTTAAAAATTCATATCTCCGGTTCCCCTGAACCGATTTTAATCGTTTTTGTGTCATTTTAAAGATAAAAATATAAGCTATTTTTATAAATTGGTTTTGGATTTTTAAACTGTTTCCTGTGTTTTATTTAATTACTGTTTTGTGATATTTGAATGCTTTACACTTTGTCTCCTAAGTTAAGCCTTGACGCTCGATGCCAAGCTACCAAGGGTAGAGCTGGGATTAATTTACTGAGACCTAACTGTACTTTTGTGGAGGTTTGTGGCTTGTTGCTAGGTGTAGGTACCTACCTGCCCTACCAATAACCCATTTTCCAACACTGTACATCTATATTAGGCTCCTAGAGCCTGGAGTCTCTAGAAAGTACCTGTTGGCTGGTGGGAAAGGCACTTCAAGTGCCTGGAGATGAACACAGGAGCCCCCGGCGCTCCTCGGCGCACCACGGGGGCCTCGCGGTGTCTGTGCGTGAGGGGGCGATCAGCACCCTCTCCCTTGGTGTGTAGAACGGGCCCCTCCGGGGTCCCGTGATCCTAGTGGGGCCCCCTGGGACTCGGATGGCCCTCTCCCGAGAGGGAGGCCCCAAAAGCAACAAGAGTCGAGTGGTGGGGCGATCACACCCCTAGCGCAGTGACCGGGTGGGCAAGGGAACTCCCTTCCCTCCCCGCGTCCTGCTCAGGGGGAGGCAGCTGCCCTTGTCTGCGGCGCGGCTGCCAGAGAGAAGAGGGAGAGGAGCCGGGGCCTCCGATGAGGCTTCCGACCGGCTCCCTGATGCGACCGCACCTGATCTGGTGCGCGCACCGCGGTTAAGCCCGACCTGGGCTGCTCCGCGGGGCAGGCACCAAGGATGGTGCCTGCCTTTGCCCCGGGGGCGCGTCAGACAGCGCGCTGCGCCCCGGGGGCACGGTTGGAGTGTACTCGCTCCGGTCCTGGTCTTTTGGTGGTGCCCCGGGGCACGGAGACCAGCGCGATCCTCACGCTGAGTAAAAATATGACCCCTGGGTCGCGGCGGTGATTAACCCAAGGCAGAGGTGCCGTGGGGAGCTCGAGGGGCTCGTTGCTGGACCCGGGCAGCGGTGGTGACTTTGTGGGGCACAAGAAAAGTGCTTTTCCAAGCGCATGGGCAAGTTTAAAAGCCCGGCTGCGGCGATGATCTTTCTGGAGGAAAAATAAAGTGCTTTTTACCGCGCTAAGCCAAGTTTGCAGCCTGCAGAGATCCTTACAGGGGTCAGGGACACAGCAATCTGCCCCTGGGAGCAACCAGGAGACAAGGGAGCACAGGCTGGTGGGCCCAACTACAGGCCAGCACAATGGTTTCAGATGGTGACAGTCCCTCTAGTGACCAGGCAGGTCACAGGTCAGCACAGCAGCAGCAGTCCAAGGTGGTTTCCTGGTGAGTCCATTCATCAGCGTTCTGTGTCCAGTTTCAAGTTCCATGAGTGTTCAAATTGTGGGGAAAATTCCCCTGTACTTATAGTCAGTTCTTATGGTGTTTTTCAATGGTAGGGAGAGGAGGTTCCAGCCAGTTACAACTGGTTCTGGGAGTGCCCCCTCTCTCCTTTCAGTACAGGCTCCAAACATCAGTGGGGGGGGGGTTAACGACCCTATTGTGTGAGGCCAGGGCACAGTCTTTACAAATGCAGATGTGCCCCGCCTCTCCCTTCTCTCAGCCCAGGAAGGCTTTACAATATGTAGATGCATCTCTGTGTCACCTCCACCCTCCCTGTGTTCAGGCTGTCTGAGAAGTATGCACAAAGCCCCAACTGTCAGTCTGCCCAGACGTTGATTGGAGACAAGCTGAAAAACACCAAAGTCATAAGCACAGATAAATGCGCACTTTCTAGAAGTGGCATTTCTGTGATAGTAATAAAAAATACACCTACACTAGTAAGCAGCATTTCTTACCACTGTCACAACCATACCAAACATGCCTACGCTACCCCTCATAAATCAGACAATACCCCTGACACCTAAGGCAGGGCATTTCCAATGTAATCCTATGAGAGGGCAGCACTCACAGCAGTGAGACACCAAGTTAGGCTGTTGGTCACTACCAGGACAGGCCACGCAACATGGCACATGTCCTGCCTTCTACATACATGGCACCCTGCCCAAAGGGCTAGCTAGGGCGTACCTTAGGGGTGACTTACATGTAGTAAAAGGGTATTTCTGGGCCTGGCAAGTAAAATTAGATGCCAGGTCCCTGTGGCAGGAAACTGCGCACACAGGCTCTGCGCTAGCAGGCCTTAGATAGGTTTGATAGGCTACTTCAGTGGGTGGCGCAAGCCGCGCTGCAGGCCCACTAGTAGCATTTAATTTACAGGCCCTGGGTATAGGGATACCAGGGACTTATAGGTAAATTAAATATGCCAATCAGGTATATTCCAATCATACCAAATTTGTAAGAGAGAGCACATGCACTTTAGCACTGGTTAGCAGTGAAAAAGTGCTCAGAGTCAAAACATCAGCCAACAAAGGTAAGAACAATAAGGAGGTAAAAGCAAAAAGTCTGGGGAATGACCCTGTAAAAGGGCCAGGTACACCAACTAGGAAATATTTTTAGCTTTAAAATGACACCAAAACAAATAAAATCAGATGAGGGGAACTGGAGAGAAGTTCCGCCAGATACAAGACCGCCAGTGATGGCGGTCTACAGACCGCCAGATTGTGACTGCTGATGGCTCTCCTACATAAACTGGTTGGAGAGCCACCAGCTGCCATACTGGTGGTTGCCGGTGCAATGAAGGTTGCTCCGCTGGCACCGCCACATTAACACAAGACCACCACACCTATTACGACTAAATAATAGGCATGGCGGTGTTTTGGTGACGGGGCACTGGTGGCGGAGCAAGCGCCATAGATCCCGTTCCCTTCTGGATGATTACAGTGACCACCAGGTAAGGTAATCGACCGACAGGGGAGGCGGGGTTGGAGCTGTTGTGTGTGCGTGCCTCAGTGTATGTTTGGATGTCTGTATTGATGTGTGTATGAATGCGTGTTGGGATGTATGAGTGAATGCGTATATGGTTGTGGGGTGTGGGGGCAGTTGTGTGGTGTGTGCCTGTGTGTGGGTGCATGAATAGGTGTCGTGTGTGTGAGTGTGTCCATGTCTCCGGGTGTGTGCGTGTATGGGGTGGTGGGGCTTAATATGTGGGGTGGGGGTTAGTGTATGGAGCGAGGGGTGGGAGGCTTGTGTTTCATTTGGAAGTGGGGGGTCAGGTGCTTGCTGGGGGGGTGAGGGACCCACCTACCAGTGACAGGGAAAGAATTCCCTGTTACCGGTAGCCCTACCGCCATAATTTTCGTGGCGTGGCTACCGTCACATAAAGCATGGCGGAAGGCCGGGTCACAATACTGCGGGCAGTACTCTGGGGGCCGCTAGGTTGGAGATTAAGAAGTGGTGTTGTGGCAGGTTGCCAGCGGCAAATTTGCCAGGGTCATAATGTGGTGGTATGCACCGCCAGCCTGTTGGCGCTGCTACTGCCATTTTACCATGGCGGTCAGAAGACCGCCAGGGTCATAATGACCACGTTCGTGTTTTTTAGCGCTTAGGAACGAATAGCACCAATCTGGGCATCTGGTCGCACCTCGACAGGGGAAAAGTCAAAGTTTAAGGCTGACTGCGATGGATCCCTGCTCAGCTGCAGCAAGCGGGAGGCCTCGTCAAAAGTTTACCTTGGGACTTAGTCATTTTATTGAAGATTTTCTTCAACAGGATGAAGTTGCCAGTGCGATCCGAACTCCCTGGAGCCCTTCCACAGATACGTGTCGCGAGAGCCCTCAGTGAAGATTTCTACACTTGGAATTAGACGATTTTTCAAGATGAAAATCTTTCGACCGGGCTAAACCTAAATCTTGATCCAACGTCCCTGGAGCCCTCTTCCGATACACTGCTCGGGAGGCCCCGGTCAACTTTCTATGTGCGGACTTAGTCACTTTTTTGAAGATTTTCTTCTGCAAGTCAGGCAGGGTCGCAGTTGAGGAAAGCTAGCTAGAGTTGCGGTGGTGGGTCAGTCCCTTTATGGAGCTTTTCCAAAAAGTTTCTCCGATCTTCCTCTAGAAGGTCTTTTAGAAGTCCACAGCTCACCTTAAAGTTCTAGGAGCTCTGAGTTGCTCCTTGAGGTTGCGGACTGCAATTCCCAGAATGCACCTGGCTTAAACTCCAAATTGACCACTGGACGGTGGTCAGCTGGTCAGTTTCGTCAGGATCTGAGCTAGGGACTCTTGTGAGCAATTTTTCACCTGTAGCAAAGAGGGAGTCCCTCCTTCAACCAGTTGAAGCCAGGCAAAGTCCTTCTTGTGGTGAAGCCCAAGTGTGCAGCTGGTGCAGTCCTTCAAAATGCAGTGTCTCTTGTGCAGGTCAGGGGTCCAGTAGGGCAGTCCTTCTTCTTCTGATGTTCTTCCTCATAGGGACCTGAGGTGTGGGTGCAACTCTGCCATATTTATCCTTGCTCGTGGGTGAAAAACAAGGGGGTCCTGGTTCTCCAATCAGACGCAGGGTCCTTACTCCTGTGATGACCAATTCCTGGGAAGTGTGGCAAAAATCAATCCCAGGGAGCAACATTCTTCAAAAATCCATCATGGCTGAAACTGATTTTTGGAGGTTACATCTGGCTGAGCCTACCCACTTGTGAGGCTAAAAATCCTAAATATACCCCTCTCCTGCCCTCTCCTATTCTAATCAAGAGTGCACGTAATTGTCTGGGGTTGCAGAATGTGAGGAAGGTGCTGGGTTGTTCCAAATGTCCTTCCCTGCCTTTGACGAACAGTTTGACAGCCCTCCTCCTTCTTGCTTCCTCGTCTGCTGAGGCAGTTCTCCTCCCCCAGGCAAATCCTTTGTGTTCAGCCCAGGCAACTTCACACCTCATCAAGTCAGCCTTGCCAGGCTGCAGGAGGGTGGCCAATCAGAGAAGGGCACTACAAAGCTGAAGTTGGCAACATTTTGGGTAGAGTTTAAAACTCTCTACCTGAACAAGTTATATTAAATACAACAATTGTAAGTTGTGGGATTTATATATAACAATTAATTTGATACCAACCTTGAGGTATCTGACAATTAAAGGGACTTTGTTAACTAAAAAGAAAGCCTACCCATTTTTGCCTATGGAGGCCATTCACTACAGTGAGGAAAAACACAAATTTGGCTATTTTACCTCACCAGGGCTTATAAAACAAGTTTATACGGTCCCTGCTTATAGTTACATGCCATCCAACTCTATAGGCACATTTTAGGAGGCTGGCCTGGCTTATAGTGGGTAACTGTTGGTACTTACACTTTGTGCCAGGTCCATGTATCCCTTATTAGTAGATTAGTAGTGTTCTAGCAGCTTAGGCTGATAGAGGTAGCTATAGCAGAGCAGCTTAGGCTGAACTAGGAGACATGCAAAGTTCCTACTATACCACTTGTATCATATAGCACTATATCATAAGAAACACAATACTCAGAGTTGCTAAAAATAAAGGTAGTTTATTTTAGTGACAATATGCCAAACGTATCTCAGAGGATATACTCCCTTAGGAGGTAAGTAACATACACAAAATATACAAACAAAGCAAAATCAGGTAAGTAAACAGTTAGAAAAGTAGTGCAAACACTGTAGAACACAATAGAATGCAATAGGAGACAACAGGTCTAGAGGCAACACAAACCATATACTCCAAAAGTGGAATGCGAATCACAAATGGACCCCAGATCTAGTGTAGTGTGTAGAGGGTCGCTAGGAGTGTAAGAAAACACTAAGGCCCGTATTTATACTTTTTTTGGGCCGCATTTGCGTCGTTTTTTGACGCAAAATTGGCGCAAACTTACAAAATATAATTGTATTTTGTAACTTTGCGATGATTTTGCGTAAAAAAACGATGCAAATGCAGCGCTAAAAAAGTATAAATATGGGCCTAAGGGTGTCCAAGTTACCCTACCCCAAAACTATGCGTGGCACCACTGGCTAGTTTTGATGGCGCACCAGGGAGCCGCGGCTCCCAGTTTGGGAACCACTGTAGGGGACGAACAATGTCAATCCCCACCCTCTCAAAGGGAGTCCCAACCACTGGCAGCAGTATCAAGGGAGCCTTTGGCCTGCCCCCTTCCTTGCCATTGTCCTGGCAGGTGACACAGGAGCTGCAAAACTCTTTGATGTTCTCTGACATTTCGGGCCAATAGAAATGGTTGACCAGCCTGTTCCAGGTCTTGGCCTGTCCCAAATGTCCAGGTGAGGGAATATAATGGCTTAATTTCAGGAGGAATTCTCCATACTTCTGGGGGACTACCACTCTCCTGGTTCCCCTGGTTTGGCGACCCTCGCCTCTGTGTAGAAAACTCCATCCTCCCAAAAAACCTTGTGGGTCCCACTGGCATCCCCTTGTTCTTGCCTGGCAGCAGTATGCCTAAGGCCCTCAAGAGTGGGACATGTTCTCTGTCCTTGGCACAATTCTTCTCTGGTGGGCCCACCTGTCCCTTATAGTTCTGCCAAGTCAGGTAGAGCTTGCAGGGGAAGGGGGCCTCCATCAGAGATCAGATCCTCCCCCTCAGGTTTGGAATCCTCCTGACTCTCTGTATTTGTTGGGGCTGGCAAGCCAAACCCAGTGCCCTTCCTCTTCTTGCAGGCTTGACCCATTCTTCAAGGGTCCAAGTATCCAGCACTTCCCTGTTGTGTGGCCTGTGACCTGGTCACAGCACACACCCAATCAGGGAGGTTCAGCATCTGTGCATGGACCCTTCTTTCCACCTCTGACCATTCAGATGCTTCCAGATCATTTTCCAGCAAACATTCTACTGGGAGAGCAGGAGCTACAGCTACCTTCTTAGGGCCAGTCACACCTCCCCATTCCAGGCTCACCATGGCCATGGGATGGAGCTTAGTTCTGCTATCTGTGTATGTTACTTGGTGGAAGACACCAGGTAAGACCTGCTCTTGAGAAACCAGCTTCTCTGGGACTACGGTCACATTGGCTCCTGTATCTCTCAGAGCTTCCACCCCAGGCCCATTGACTCTAGGCCTCTCCCTATACCTCTCCATGCTGGGTGGTAAGGTGGCCATAGTTGCAATGTCCACCCCACCCACAGACACTAAGGTGACCTCTGTGTACCCTGACCCCAGCGCTTGAGGGCCAACGTCCACCCCTACATCTACACTAGCTATCCCATGGAACTGCCCACAAGTGGGGGGCTTCTTGGAGCAGATAGCAGCCCCTCTTTTGTGTCCAGGTTGATGACACACTAAACACTTGCCGGCCTAAGCAAGCTCCTAAATCTTTCCTGCATTAACATGATCATAATGCTTCCCCTGATGCCCCTTCTCCTTAGAAGTGGCATGGCTTGGGATTCCCCCACTCTGAGAAGTGTTTGGGGACTCTTGTGAGGACTCTTTAGACTTTTTGTTATCCTTCCCTTGGTTCTTCCCCTGAGAAGAACCATGTCCTCCCTTTTTCTGGTTCACCCTAGTTCTTAACCTGTCATCCCCTGCCTCCCCCAGCTCTCTGGGGTTGGTCATATTAGAGTCAACTAGATACTGGCGGAGCTTCTCTTGGGCACAATTAGTTAGAAGGTGCTCCCTCATAATCAAATTGTAAAGTCCCTCAAAGATACTTACCTTGTTGCCCTGTATCCAGCCCTCTAATGCCTTAACTGAGATATCCACAAATTAACCCAGGACTGGGTACTTGTCTTCTTGGTGTCCCTAAATTTGAGCCTATACTGTTCTGGGGCCAGACCAAACATTTTAGTTTAGCATCTCTTCATACTAGTGTATGAATCTGCCTCCTCCCCACTTTAAATCAGAAACCTATCCCTCCCAGAGTTGGGGATGAACTACCATAGAAGTGAAACCCAGTATTGAGGCTTAACTCTCCTCATCTCAAAGACCCCCAGCCATGTGTCTATATCATCCCTTTCACATAGGCAGGAACCACCCCTTGTGTAATCTGGGGCAAACCTCCCACCCATGGACATCTCACCATCTCTGTTGCTGCCACCTCCTCTTTTCTCTTCCTTTGCCTGCTTTTACTTTTCCAGGGCCAGCTTTTCTGCCTCCAAAGCTATATGTGCTAGCTGGGCTTTCAGCTCTCCTTTCCCTAAGAGACAGGTTCTCTCCTTCTGAAGGGACCCTCTTCCCCCAGCTAGCTTTGGGTATGGCCATAGTAACTGTGTGTAGTGAGGACCGGTCTTCCTACTCCTCACCAAGGCTCAGATGCCCCTCTCCCCTGAGTGACTGGAGCTAGCATCCTCCCCTGCTTCTTCCTTCTCTGGAGCTTCCTCTGGGCCTACTTCTTGGGCCTCAGCCCTGGCTGTCAGGGATTTAATCAGAACATTCGTCCTGAGGTTAGTGGCTGCAGGCAACCGCCTTGCAATACTCAACTCCCTAAGCTGGACTACTGTCATTGTAGGTGGGCTAGCTAGATCAAGCTCCATGGTTCCCTAGTTTTGGGTCAAGAAAAACTTTTTTGCAAAAATTGGAATCAAGAATTTAGAAAAATCACAAAAATGCAACAATTAAAATAATCCAAATTAACAATCAAAATTTTTTTTGCACTAGGACAATTTAAAGGATTTTAATTTACTTTACTTAAAACTGTAGTGTGATACTGAACACAAGTACTGGATCCCAACACTGCACACTAAAAATGTTGGAAAGTAGATTATTGGTAAGGGTAGGTAAGTACCTACACTTAGCAATAGGCCACTAACCCTCACTAGGTTCAGTTAGGTCTCAATAAATTAACCCCAGCTCAACCCTTGGTAGCTTGGCAATGAGCGACAAGGCTTAACGTAGGAGACAAAGGCCCTGATTTATACTTTCTGATGGATACAACTACCTGTGGATTCCTCACCTAATGAATACTCCCATGGCGCCAGCATTTGACGGAAATCTTCTTACTAGTCTCTGCACGTCGACGAGGACGTCACTCTAGCCCACGCGACGCCGTCTGACGTCATACAGGCAATAAGAAGTCCTCGCCGACGTGCCGATGACAGTTCCCTTTTTTCCGTGCATTCGAAACGGTTATCTTCGAGGGAGTTACTGTTACCTTCGTGGTTACAGTGTATTGTCTGCTGCGTAGTCTTCTCTGCGGTAACAATGTCTCAGAGGAAGTCGGGTTTCAAGCCCTGTCGAGAGTGTGGGGGCAAGATGTCAGTTACAGATCCTCACTCCGACTGTCTATGGTGTTTGAGCTCCGACCACGACGTCTCGACTTGCGATTCATGTCAACACATGAATCCGAAGGCCCTCAAAGAGCGCGAGGCCAAGTTATTCATGGCAAAGTCAAAGAAGAAGGAGAAACATCATAAGAAGTCTTCTTCGCCAAGGTCTCACCGGCGTCATCGAGACTCCCGGCGCCGTAGAGACTCACGACGTCACTCCAGCAAGGAGTCTCGTTCGAGGTCACCTTCGGCTCGGCGTCGGAGGACTTGGGAGGTCAGCCCCACGGTCACGCCGCATCCATCGACGCCGTTGCCCTCTCCGGCGTCACCGACTTCACCTGGTCAGGCGTCAGTGATTGAGGTGGTGCAGCCTCTTGTGTTTTCTCCGGCGTCGCAGACGTCGAGGCCGGCGTCGGGGTCGCCCTCGATCCAGGCACCCCAGTATCCGGCTTTTCCCACTCCTGGAGCCGATAGTACCGCGTTTCTTAATGCGATGTATACCATCTTTCAGCAGATGGCTCCAGGAGCTGCTCCGGCTGGTCCTTCGGGGCCCTTGGCCTTTTCGTTGGGTGATCCTGCGCCTCTTCGGCCGGCACCCTTTATGCCCTTTCTCCCTTTTGGGAATGTGGGCTCGGCGCCGGTGCCGGCGTCGGTGGCCGCTCCGGTGGCTTCGGATGTTTCGGCCCCGGAGGTTGCCCCTCCGTCGAAGTCAGGATTTTGCCCTGTGACTCCGGTTGGTCCATCGGCTCCAAGACCTCGTCCTCCGGCTCCTGCCTCGGCGCCGAAGCTGCCTGTGGCGCCGGACGCGGCGTCAGATGCTTCTGGAGATCGGCGCCGTTCTTCGACGTCGGCGGAGGCCATGTCGACTCCGCGTATCGAGGAGAGACTTCATTCGAGGAGGCGTGCTCTCCGTCTTTTAGAAGAGAAAGAGTACCAGCGAGTCCTAGAGGAGGGAGAGATTGAGGACTCTGGAGACGGACTGCATGGTCTGGATACAGCCAGTGGGCTGGACACTTCCCCTGAGTGGGACCTTTCATCTCCAGGGGAATATACGGAGGAGGCTGCTTCCTTTCATGCTGTGGTGAGGAAGGCAGCGAGCTTTTTGGACCTGCCTTTGCCGGTGGCAGAGGCAAAGCAGAATTTGCTGACAGAGGTATTGCATCCGGCCTCTGCTGCAGCTGAGCCTCTCTTGCCATTTAATGAGGCTTTGCTGGATCCGGTGTTGGAGGTGTGGAAGAAGCCGGTGTCTTCCTCGGCCGTTCATAGGGCTGTGGCCAGGAGGTATCGAGCTGCACCATCTGACCCTGGCTTTCTCTCTAGACACCCTACGCCGGAGAGCTTGGTGGTGCAAGCCTCCTGTTCCTCAAAGTCAGCGCCTCGTTCCTTCCCGACGGTGCCTGGAGACAGAGACTCCAAGAAACTGGATGCGCAGTCCAAGAAAATATTTTCGTCATGCAGTTTGGCGTTGAAGGCCACCAACGCCACGTGCATTCTGGGGAGGTACATCCATGCGCTGATGGATGATATTTCGTCTTCATTCACGGAGCTTCCCCAGGGTCTTTTGGATGTGGTCTCGGACGCCCAGGCTGCCGCGACCCAGATTATCCAGTCTGGGCTGGACACGACCGACTCGGTGGCCAGGGCGATGGGCACGGCTGTGGTGGCAAGAAGACAGGCCTGGCTCCGAAACTCAGGGTTCTCTGCGGATGTGCAGTCGACCCTGCTGGACCTCCCGTTTGATGGGGACAGACTGTTTGGAGCCAAGGCAGATTCAGCCTTGGAACGATTTAAGGAGAGCAGAGCCACAGCCAAATCGTTAGGACTGCAAGCTCCTTCTTCCTCTGCCTCTTCTAGAATTTTCAGGAGGTTTCGGGGATTTGGGCGTGGCTCTTATTCCTCTTCCTTTCGGGGGAGGTTCCAGCAACCCGCCTCTTCCCTCCCCTATAGGTCATTTAGAGGGAGGGGGAGGGGTGGGGTCCGTACCAGAGGAGCCTCTCAACAGCACTCTGCCTCTTCCTCGTCCTCTGGAGGGGTGCAGCAGGGGAAGCAGCCTTAGGCTTCCACCGTTTCCCACTCACTCCTCTCCTGTAGGGGGAAGATTACAGCGTTTTCTCCACAAGTGGAAGTCTATCACAACGGACACTTGGGTTCTCGGCATTGTGGGAAAAGGCTACGCCCTTCCCTTTCGGGAGTTCCCGCCCCTCATCCCGCCCCGCCCATCTTATTGTTCAGAAGAACACCTCCTGTTGCTAGAACAGGAGGTTCAAGTCCTCCTTTCAAAGGGCGCGGTAGAGTTGGTCCCAGAGCAGGAAAAGGGTCGAGGTTGTTACTCAAGATACTTCCTGATTCCCAAAAAGGATGGTCAGTTGAGACCAATCCTGGATCTGAGGATCTTGAATTGGTTCCTCAAACAGGAAAAGTTCAAGATGCTGACCCTAGCACAGGTGCTTTTGGCGTTGAACAAGGAAGATTGGATGGTGTCTGTCGACTTGCAGGATGCTTACTTTCATATCCCGATACTCAAGTCGCACAGGAAGTATCTCCGGTTTGTGGTAGGGTCGCAGCACTATCAGTTTGCGGTTCTCCCGTTTGGTCTTACTTCAGCACCTCGAGTCTTCACAAAGGTGATGTCAGTGGTTGCGGCGGAGCTCAGAAGGAAGGGGATAGCAGTATTCCCTTACTTGGACGACTGGTTGATCAAAGCCAAGTCCCCGGAGCTTGTGTCGCATCATCTGCAGTCAACAACCCAGTTGTTGTTCGACCTGGGCTTTTCGGTGAACGTGCCCAAATCTCACCTGGAGCCCTCTCAGCGCCTCCTGTTCATAGGGGCAGTACTGGATACAACATTGAGTCGAGCCTTTCCTCCGCCTCAGCGGATTCAAGATATTCAGGAATTGGTTCCAATGTTTCGAAATGGAGCGGTAGTTCCAGTCCTCAAGGTCCTTCGTCTGCTCGGTCTGTTCGCCTCCTGCATTCTGTTGGTCACGCATGCTCGCTGGCACATGAGGGCTCTTCAGTGGTGCCTCCGAAGGCAGTGGTCTCAACACAAGGGAGATTTAGAAGGTACTGTCAAGATCTCCAGAGATGCTGCTGTGGAATTGAAGTGGTGGATTGCGGGCAACAATCTTTCACAGGGGAAGCCGTTCGCGCAGTCGCCACCAGTGGCCACGGTAATAACGGATGCCTCCACCCTAGGATGGGGAGCTCATCTGGGGGATCTGGAGATCAAAGGGCTTTGGTCTCCAGAGGAACAGGTGTTTCATATCAATCTGTTGGAGTTACGGGCTGTACGTTTGGCTCTCAAGGCCTTCCTCCCATCCCTTCGTGGTCAGTCGGTACAGGTCCTGACGGACAATACTACCACGATGTGGTACATAAACAAACAGGGAGGAGTAGGGTCGTACCTTCTCTGCAGAGAAGCTCTTCGGCTATGGTCCTGGGCAAAGGACCATCAGATTTGCTTGGTGGCAAATCATCTGGCCGGGGTCTTGAATGTACGTGCGGACAGTCTCAGTCGCCAATTCTCGGCAGACCACGAGTGGCGTCTCCATCCAGATCAAGTCTGTTTAATCTTCCAGATGTGGGGGTTTCCTCGGATAGATCTGTTTGCCACTCGGGAGAACGCGCATTGCCCGTTATTCTGCAGCCTCCAGTATCCGATGCAGGGAGCGTTGGGGGACGCGTTTCAGATAACCTGGTGCGACCAGTTGCTTTACGCGTTTCCCCCCATACCCTTGATTCCTCGAGTGTTGAGGAAAATTCGCCAAGACCGGGCCCAAGTCATCTTAATAGCTCCGGATTGGCCAAGGAGGGTATGGTACTCCGACCTTCTCCAACTCTCACTGTGCCCTCCGCTCCGTCTCCCTCTCAGGGCAGACCTCCTCTCGCAGTCGCAGGGGCAGGTTTTACACCCCAACCTCCAGAGTCTGCACCTACATGCTTGGAGATTGAACGGGGCAACCTGAGTTCCTTCTCTCTCCCGCCTGATGTAGTGGATGTTATCTTAGCGGCCAGGCGACACTCCACTAAATCTATCTACGCTAATAGGTGGTCTAAATTTGTTATGTGGTGTGGAGAGAGACAGATTGATCCCTTACATGCTCATCTGTCACATGTTTTGTCTTTTGCACTGTCTCTAGCGCAGAAAGGTTGTGCAGTAGCTACCATTAAGGGTTATTTGTCGGCCTTGTCAGCCTTCATTTGTCTTCCAGACCAACCATCGTTATTTAAATCCCCTATTGTTCTCAGATTCTTGAAAGGTCTTCTGAATCAATATCCTCCAAAACCATTCGTTATGCCTCAATGGGATTTGTCCTTGGTCCTGACTTTCCTTATGGGGTCCCCTTTTGAGCCTATGCATTCTTGCCCCTTAAGGTATTTGGTTATTAAAACAGTATTCCTGGTAGCTATAACATCTGCAAGGAGAGTGAGTGAGTTGCAGGCCTTATCGGTTAAACCCCCTTATATAACGTTTTATGGGGATAAGGTGGTGTTGAGGACCAAGGCTGCTTTCCTTCCGAAGGTTGTTTCACCCTTCCATTTGGCTCAGACAATCACTTTGTCCACGTTTTATCCTCCGCCTCATCCTTCAAAGGAGGAAGAAAGACTACATCGCCTGGACCCAAAAAGGGCGTTGAGCTTCTATATCGACAGAATGAAGGATATCAGGCTGGAGGATCAGCTGTTTGTCGGATACGTGGGCAAGAGGAGAGGAAAGGCAGTCCACAAGAGAACACTCTCCAGGTGGGTTGTTCTTTGCATTAAAATCTGTTACTCTTTGGCAAAGAAGGATCCGCCTGAGGGCATTAGAGCTCACTCCACCAGAGCTAAGTCGGCCTCTTCGGCCTTGGCCAGGGGTGTTCCTGTGGTCGACATCTGCAAGGCCGCAACTTGGTCGTCCCTTCACACTTTTGTGAAACATTACTGTTTGGACTCTGAGGTCAGAAGGGACGGTCATTTTGCACAGTCAGTGCTGCAGGATTTCTTGGTTTGACCATTTAGGCACCCACCGCCGGGCGTGGTACTGCTTTGGGACTCTATTCATTAGGTGAGGAATCCACAGGTAGTTGTATCCATCAGAAGAACGAGTTACTTACCTTCGGTAACGACTTTTCTGGTGGATACATTAGCTACCTGTGGATTCCTCACGGTCCCACCCGCCTCCCCGTTGCCTTTTTGGTCTCTCCAAGCAATCCTTGAGTGTGCTCCTTTTGGTCTTCAAAGTTGCAATACATTTTGCATGTATGATATTTGTATATATGTGTATATTTATATATAAATCTATATATATATTGGGTATATACATGATTCGTATGTATAAATATATTTATTTGTTTAAAAAAAAAAAAAAAAAAAAAAGGTTATATTAAATCTACAGCTATTTTATTGCAATGTTGTGTGATTTACAATATTAAGAGATGTTGCTTTGCTCTTTCATTGCATTGGGTTATTATTATTCTCATGCACGTAAAAAATGTTGGTACTGTCATCGGCACGTCGGCGAGGACTTCTTATTGCCTGTATGACGTCAGACGGCGTCGCGTGGGCTAGAGTGACGTCCTCGTCGACGTGCAGAGACTAGTAAGAAGATTTCCGTCAAATGCTGGCGCCATGGGAGTATTCATTAGGTGAGGAATCCACAGTTAGCTAATGTATCCACCAGAAAAGTCGTTACCGAAGGTAAGTAACTCGTTCTTTTGGTGCAAAACTGCAGTAATGCAGTTTTTCACCAAAAAGTTTAGCACCGGCTTGCACCATTTCTGTGCACCAGCCGGGCCTCATATTTATGGAACGGTGCAAGCTGGTGTAAAGGGTAGGCTAGCGTCAAAAGTAATGACGTTAGTCGGGTGGGGCTGGTGGTATGGAAGAAGGGGGTTTTGCACCACAAAATGATGTTAGGCAGGTTAGAGTAAAACAAAATACTCTAACCTGCCTAGAGTCAATTTCTGATGCAAAACCATCCATACCACATGATTCCTGTCTTAGAAAAGACAGGACTCATGCCCACCACCCCAATGGCCAGCACAGGGGACCAGCGTCTCTTGGGCATGGCCATTGCACCCAGTACTATGTAGGGGGGCCAATTTCAGGGCCCTCAATGGCACTTAAAAATATATATACACTTACCTGTACCTACCCATACTTACCTGGGATTGGGTCCCCCATCCTCTGCTGTCCCTCTGGTGTGGGTGGAGGTGTCCCTGGGGCCTGGGGAGAGCACCTGTGGGCTTATTCCATGGTGTTCCAACACAGAAATAGGCCCACAGGTATCCTAACGCCTGCCCTGACCCAGGAATTAAAAAAATGGTGCACCATTTTTTGACCCCTCCTTCCTCCTGTGCATGATTTTAGCACAGGGGGATAAATATGGCTCTAAGGCCATAGAGTCATTTTTTGCACGGGAACGCCTACTTTGCATCTCATTGATGCAAAGTAGGTTTCCAAGTCCAAAAAATGACTTTAACTCCATAAATTTGGTGCTTGACGGGTCTAGCGCTAAAGTATAAATATGCAGTTAGTTTTGCACCGAATTTGCGTAAAAAAAAAAGACACAAATTAGGCGCATAAAAGTACAAATATGCCCCAAAGTGTAAAAGATTCAAGTATCACAAAACAGTAATAAACTAAAACACAGAAAACAGATTAAAAATCCAAAACCAACTTATCAAAGTGAGAAATTTTTAGCTTTAAAATGACACCAAAAAGAATAAAATCGGAGAAGGGGAACCGGAGGTATGAATTTTTAAAGAATTAATGTTTTTTAGCACATAGAAAAGAATAGCATCAATCTGGTCATCTGGTCGCAACTCGACCGGGGCAAAGTCAAAGTTTAAGGCTGACTGCTATGGAGCCCTGCACGGCTACAGCAAGCGGGAGGCCTTGGTCAAAAGTTTACCTTTGGACTTAGTTGTTTTCTTGAAGATTTTCTTCAATGGGACGAAGTCACCAGTCCGATTCATCCTCCCTGGAGCCCTTCCTTGGATACGCGTCGCGGGGGCCCTCAGTGAAGATTTCTACATTCGGACTTAGATGATTTTTCTAGATGAAAATCCTTTGACCGGGCGGAACCTGAATCTTGATCCGATGTCCCTGGAACCCTCTTCGGATACACTGCTCGGGAGTTCCCCGGTCAACATTCTATGTTCAGACGTAGTCACTTTTTTTTTGATTTTCTTTAACGGAATGAACCTGCAATTCTGGCCCTATCATGGTTGAGGCAAGCCGGCTACAGAGGGTAGGTCCCTCTATGAAGCTTTTTCCCAAAAGTCCTCCAAACTTCTGGATCTTCTTCGAGAAGGTCTTTTAAAGTCTTTTAGGAGTTCACAGCTCACCCCAAGGTTCGAGAAGCTCTGAGTTGCTCCTTGAGGGTGCAGACTACAACTCCCAGAATGCACCTGGTTCAAACTCCAAATTGCCCAGTGGCAGGGGTCAGCTGGTCAGTGTCTTCAGGATCTGAGACAGGGGACTGGTTAGCAATTTTCCAACTGTATCAAACAGGGAGTCCCTCCTTGAACCAGTTGAAGCCAGGCAAAGTCCTTCTTGTGGTGAAGCCCAAGTGTGCAGCTGGTACAGCCCTTCAGAGTGCAGTATCCAGATGCACGTCAGGTGTCCATCAGGGCAGTCCTTCTTCTTCTGATGTTCTTCCTTGTAGGGACCTGAGGTGTTGGTGGAGCTCTGCCATATTTATCCTTGCTCCCGGGTGAAAAACAGGTGGGTACTGGTTCTCCAGTCAGATGTAGGGTCCTTACTCCTGTGATGACCACTTCCTGGGAAGTGTGGCAAAAATCAATACTAGGGAGCAACATTCTTCAAAAATCCATCACGGCTGAAACTGATTTTTGGAGGTTACGTCTGGCTGAGCCCACCCACTGGTGGCTAATAATTCTTAACACAACCCTCTCCTGCCCTTTCCTAATCTAATCAATAGTGCACCTAATTGTCTGGGGTTGCAGGATGTGAGGAAGGTGCTGGGTTGTTCCAAATGTCCTTCCCTGCCTTTGAAGGTCAGTTTGGCACCCCTCCCCCTTCCTGCTTCCCCATCTGCGGAGGCAGTTCTCCTCCTCCAGGCACATCCTATGTGTTCAGCCCAGGCCACTTCACACCTCATCAAGGCAGGATGACCAGGCTGCCAAAGGCCGGCCAATCAAAGAAGGGCACTACAGAGCTGAAGTTGTCAACTTTTTAGGTAGAGTTTAAAACTCTCTACCTGAACAAGTTATATTAAATCCAACAATTGTAAGTTGTGGGATTTATTATAACAATTAATTTGATACCAACCTTGAGGTATCTGACACTTAAGGGGACTTTGTTAATTAAAATAAAGTCTCCACATTAGCCTCTGGAGGCCATTCACTACAATGAGGGAAAAATAAATTTGACAGTTTTACCTCACCAGGGCCTATAAAACTATTTTTATAAGGTCCCTGCTTATAGTTACATGGCATCCTATGCTAGGGGCACATAGGGCACACCTCAGGGGTGACTTATATGTAAAAATAAGGTAGTGTAAGACTTTGAAAGTACTTTTAATTCTAAAGTTGAAATTGCATATAACTTTAGTTTAAAAGCATCCAGCAGGCAGGTCTGCCTTTAAAATTACACTGGGCACTTCAGCAGTGCACCTAGGGGTGCACAACCTATGATGGGATCCCTAAACCGACATGCCCTACCATATACTAGGGACATATAGGTAGGTTAATTCTGCCCATTATAATTAGCCTAATTTGGATATCCACTTTACACAGAGCACTGGCCCTGGGACTGGTAAGCAGAACCCAGGGCACAGCCAAGAGTCAGTAACTACCAGTATCTGTCTAAAAGGTTTGAGGGTGAACAGGGCAAAAAGGAGGACTTTCCTGCAGACACCCCCCAGGCAGTGGTTGGGGACAAAGGTATGGAGTGGAGCAAATATGTTTAGGAATTAAAAAGAGAATCTCTCTTACATGCATTCAGTTTCAAATAGTGTGGAATCCCCCCCCCCCCCCAATGCATAAATGGAGCAAAATATGAACATTAGGAGGGTTGGGCAAGACTTACTATTCTACTTTTAGTCCTCAACATTGATAAAAGTACCCAAAATAAGCAGGTCTGATATATTTTTCTACATCCAGAACAAGAACCAGTTGAGGAAGTGCATAAAGAGGATTTGGTGCACCCAAGTCATAAATACTGATGGGATGAGTTTCAGAGAAATCTTTTGATAGCGTAAATTTAATGAATTTATTTGGTGTTCTTGACAGGATGAATTCAATTAATTAGGAGTATGCTGTAACATAAATGATATCTTATCTATACAAGTTAGATTATATAAAGTACCAAAACAGGGATACAAACCGTCCCCTCTTCTGTTTGATTTATCCTTACAACTTTAGGCCATAGCAATTAGAGTTAATAACACCATCACAGGCTTCAAAATTGGCAATACAGAGTGAAGATATCTGCTATTAGCATATGTCATGCTTTAGCTTTGTCATCACCTTCAGTTCCAGACTTATTGGAATTATCCGACACGTTTGGCTGATTTTTAGGCTACTGAATAAACTGGCTGAAATTTGTTATGATGCCTACTTCGAAGATACTAAGGGGCAGATTTAAGAGCCCCTAGCGCCTTCTTGCGCCACATAAGCGCAATATTTTGTTTTGTGCTAATGTGGACCAATGAGGCCAAAATTGCTGCGCCAATTTACAAAGTGGCCCAATGCATGCATTGTGCCACTTTGTAACCCTTTGAGCTACATTATGCCTGTGAGAGGCATAACGTATGCAAATTGGGCGTACCCCACGTTGGGGGGGTGGGGGTTGAAAAAACAGTACAAAGAAATCTAAAAGATTTCTTTGCGTAATTTTTTTGGGCACTTTTAATGCCTGCTACAATTGTCTGACCACTTTTACATGCAGAACTTTTTATCGACAGAATTTATTACTTTCTCTGTTCTTTCTTCACACATTGTGCCCACGGTGCTCTGCATAGACTGTGCCTTCCACTGATTTGCTGTGCATCAGAACAAAGCTCTAGTACATAAATGACAATGGTTTGGGCCCACTGTACATTAGGCCTAGCTGCATATACTGTGAGAAAATTGCACACCAAAGTTTTGGGAACTGGCATCGTTTTGACTCGTAATACTCATTCACACCATAAAATGCATTTTCATAGACGGTTCGAAAACCTCGTGCATTTTATGAACCTCTGTGAAGGGCTGTGTATGGAGGAATAGAAACCGGTGATGGAAAAGGGTGCCCATCCCTGCATTCACATTCTCACTTTGACGACATTCTTTATTAACAGCACACAATAGACCAGTCATATTAACATTTGTTTTAGTGAATCATAATTTGCTAGTAGAAAAGAATCACAAACTGCTCATCACATAATCAAATGTATAAAGCAGCTACAAAGAAACAAGTGAATTGCAAATTTGTGATCCAGACCCAGTTACAATTTGTGAATGTCGCACTTGCCTTGACTGACGGCTTCATAAGCAGGAAGTACAGTGCTTCCTGCACATTGCTTAGCTGTGGATTTGGCAGGAGAAAAACAGAACAGCTGTCATTCAGCTACATCAGCAGAAATGCCACTAGCGTGATAAAGAAGATGAGGAACGAAAAAATAAATATACGTTGGCAGACAAAGAAACAGAATTTCCATTCTACTCAATTTTGTTTCTAATCTATTGAAGTAATTTGAAGTAATTTGTATTTATTTTAAAATATGTATTGTTCATATGAGGCACTTTAACACATGGCGTTAAAAAATAATGTACATGACATTTTTTATAATGCATGTAGAAACACCATTTTGGGATTTGTGGTTTACAAACAAGTCATGCAACACTTCACAATCATCAAATTCCGTTTGGGGCAAATGTGAAATGGATAGAGCGGCTCAGATCCATAATTAAGAATATATTTTACTATAGATTTTTTGCCAAACATGGGTATTCTTTAGGAATATTTACACAAATACACACATCCTGGTTACCTATTTTAAAGGTGTGGGGAAAACATTTCTTTTCTGAGATACATTAAGGGTACCTTTTGATAAGAACAAAAAATAATACTATATTTCTTAATAAAAAATGCATAACAATATTATTAATGCTCCTATATATGAATTAGTAATTCACGTTTTAATCTTTTAACAACAGATATTGAACCTAAGACATATAAGGTTGATGAGGAGCCTATTACATTTGAGGTTGATGAGGAAGATATTTTTGTAGAGAAAGGGCCACAAGCTTCAGATGCATTTGCTTTACCAACAAAAAGCATTATACCAACTCATGGTTTGCTGCTAAAAACATTGTGTCACAGACATCTTTCTGCTGTTACACCCACTTCTAGGGTTGCTTCCCATGTATGAAGTCTTGGAAGGAAAAGATGGATGCCTAGGAGATGTTGGATGAAAGTTCCAAAGGAGCAACACCCTCCAGCCAGAAATTCCTGAACAATATTGGCCTCACCCAAGTAGTAACCAACCTCACACACACACAGGACATACACCCACCCTGACAGGCCACGGACACAACCTCAGAATCATTATGGACAGCAAGCTCACCATGGAAAACTAGATCAATGCAATTTTGTCTGCCTGCTTCATCACTGTTTGCATGCTATGTAGCTTTTTGAATAGCTCCTGTCAGCACCAGGTGAACCGTGATCCAAATCCTAGTCACCAGCTGGCTGGACTACAGTGACATGCTCAATGTAGGAATCACCACACACCTCCTGAAGAGGCTGCAGAACATTCAGAGCTCTGCAGCAGCCTCAACTTTGACCTCCTCAAATGGGCGCACATCACCCCCACCTCAGGAAGCTCCACTGGCTCCCCATTCAGAAGAGATGTTAATTCAAGAAACATAGACCAGCATACATCAACCACTGCTTGGACTTCCAACAACCCTCCAGACCCCTGCAATCTGCCTCCCTCTCCCCCTAGAGCACAACCCCTTCATCCACCAGAGTAACAATGGAGGGCGCGCATCCTCCGACCTCACAACCAAATCCTTGAATGACTCCCCCCCTTCACCTGCAGACCTCATCCTCTCTTCTGGAATTCAGGAAAGGACTCAAGACCTGGATGTTTGACTGACAGCTTCTCAGCACCTGCATACCCTTGTGGTTGATTAGCTGTGCTCTATATATATGTTTTGACTTAATTTGAATTCTTTTGAATTGAGCATTTAGTGTTAGAGATCCAAACAAAGCAATTAGATGCTACTAAGGATATTGGTAGGTTTTTCTTCAGTCACCAATAGCAGTGATAGAGTCAAATCATCTTTATGTCGTACAATCCATAACAGATAGATACATCAAAATACAATACATTGTCGTTTTCGTGTGTGCATTTAAAGATGTGGCAAAATGTTGATTAAATGGCAGCTGCTACAGGGTGTCTTAGTAGAAGAACCATTAGTATCCAACAGGAGATTGTCAACTTCGCCATGGGTGAGATCCAAGGATTGGGTAAGGCTGCTTTATCACAGGAATTACTCCAAACTATCCAGGGGCATTCCAGTGATCAGCCAAACGCTGGTTAGGCATTGATTAGGCTTAGTAGTTTCTCTAAATCAGAGCCTCGATATCAAAGGTGTGATAGTAATTGTGCACCTGATACAAAAGGATAGTAGCCTTTTTTTGTCTCGTCACTTTGCCTAAGATTAGAAGGAGCCTACAAAACCACCAACATCCCTTATGGGTTAGAGTAAAAAATATTTTAATCATTGTACACATATGTGATAATTTTGGAGCTATTCGACCAGTGGTGGAGCCAAGATATTGAGTTTCTTTATATTTGAACCTTCCTTGTCTTGCATCCACATCACATACGCCTGGGCAATCCAATCCCTACATGTATGAGTATTATGATGAGTCCATGCCTTGCGTATTTGTGCCTCACTATCTGTATCAGATAAAAAAAACAGATTCTTTACTTTTTTGGGTCTTTCCCCTGCCACATTATTGTTTACCCCAAATAATACTGAAATAGGGCTTACCTTGAATACTTGTTTTGTTACCTGTTGTTATCGAGCTTTCATCCCTCCAGAATGCATCACAATTTTCAGTCAGATCTGCTAGAACAGGGGGAGTCTTGAAAAGCAAACATGTTGATCTTTAGCTCCTTTATTATGTAGGTGTGAAAGTTTACCAGGACTTGCCTAGACTTTTTTCTATTTTGATTCAGCTTGTATGTGTCTCTATGAACCCTTTGCATTTCAGGCTCAAGGTCTTCCTGATGGGTGCCTCCAAAAACCCCCTCTTGAATTAGTCTTATAAACATGTTCTTAATGGAAGGCCCTTCTTCTCCTTCTGGTAAGTTTATTATTTCAAGATTTTTACTCATAGCTTGATTTTCCAACGTTGCAAGGGTTGCTTGATCTTTAAGGGCAGCTAATTCCTGTGTGTTCCTCTCTACAACTAACATTGTTTAAGCCAGTGTTTCTTCCAGCATTGTGGTTTATAGAGCAAAACAATCTATCTTAACTCTTAAGCCCCGATTTATACTTTTTTTGCACCACATTTGCATCATTTTTTGATCCAAAAGCGGCGCAAACTTACAAAATAGAATACAATTGTGTACGTTTGCTCCACTTTTGCATCAAAAAATGAAACAAATGGGGCGCACAAAAAAGTATAAATCAGGGCCTTAATTTTAGGCATGTGTCATGTACCTTTCACTGCGTTTCTTCTAATATACTTATCGTATTCCTTTTCCACTGGATAGGTCCCTTAGCATCGATTCCAGTCCTTCTTTCAACTCCTTGGATTAGAATCTTTAAGAGGATTGTGAAGTTCATACTGGAAGAAGGTGGGAGATAGTTGTTGTCTGAATGACTTCTTGGTGGTCGGGTATCTTGGCTTGCGAGATCGTGTCTTATGGTAAAAGATGCACCCCCTCCGGTGAGTCTACTACCCACTCTTCCATTTCAGTTAAAGGTCCACATCTGTTTGCTAGTGAAAATATTTCATCTTTAAGTGAAACCTCTGTTTGTGGACTGTATTTTGCTTAACAAGACCCATAGATAAGGTTTGAGTTATAGCAATAAGGGGTTTGTCTGATTCATTTGCCCTTGTACTTTTAGTAAATTTAGACAGTCTAAAATAAGACCTTAAAGACAGCGTGTTGGGAATGTTTTCCAGAGAACAACAATTGTTTGTTGAAGGACATAATGTGCAATTTGCATTTACTGATGGATCATGATGCTTCCTGTGAAAAAATATGGGAAAAAATATATTATCAAAAAACCTTCAGTCTTTTTTTTTATTAATGTAACATATACTTACCTTAAAATAGTTTCTTGTTATGTGTGTGTGATGTTCCTTCCTTCTTTTGCCCTAGTAGATTCTTGAAAAGGGTTGTGGTGTAGTGCTTCTTCTTTGTTATTTAAACTGTCACCAGCCTGTAGTGGGAGTTATAGTAGCTATGTTCTGCAGCATAGCACAGGTTGCAAAAGTTCTGCAAGCTACATTGGGGGATTTATGAAGGGCACCCCCTCTCTTATGCATACACCTGAATCTTGATTTCAGCAGTCCAAAAGTACACTTTATTACTGCCAGTGCACACCATATTACAGCTTGCTAGCTGTGGTCACCTTGACATATGGTATAATAATCCAAGGGCATATTGCGTACTGTCAGCTATTAGGGAAATAAGGTTACTAAAATAATGTAGACATTTTAAATTTAAATGATGTTCTTATAACTAAAGCTACGTGATGATACCTAATAGGGATGCATCTCCAGACTCACTTCTTGAAAGATTGCTTTACGGGCTGCAGTGCCTGAAAATGTATGAGTCACGACTTCTCTCTGAAAATGTGGCCCATGATTAGTAATTACAGAGCCTACGTTACATATTACCTGGATGTTTAAGGGATACAGGCTTTTTAAATTATTGTAAAGATAGTCTGTCCCACTTAATGGTAATATTAGAACATGTGTCCCATCCACATAATCTATGACCTCTGGAAAATTTGCAACTCAGGAAAATCTAACTGTGTTTGCTGCAATTGCTGCGGAATGTTTAGAAAAGCAATGTGTGTGTGTTTGTTAAGTAACAGTGCACCTAGAATCTTTTAAAACACTGTCAAAAGAGCTCTGCACAACCACTTCAGTTGTAGTTCCTACACCGTGATAACAGCCTGACACCAGAAAGTGAAAGCAGCAAACAACTTGCCATTTTGCTAGTGTTCCCAATTTGTGAATGCATTGTACATATTAATTGGAAGTCATATTTAGGTAATCCTAAATAAGTATTCACTGTTTGAATTTGCAAAACCATAAATGTGGTATTCATGCAATTGGCACAACAAACCACTTTTGCATATAGATAAATACATATTTTTGCAGTCACAAATCATTTATTAGTACATAAACACATCTACCTCAGTCTCCCTTAACGGAAGAGACAATGCTTTAAAAAATGTTGGCTAGCTTTGAAGACATTAGTGGAGTATGCATTGGTTCCTGGATCAATTTCTGCTCTCCCTGAGACTGGGCACTGTTCCCAAAGCTCCTTTACACATTCGTTCCTATCCCAGCTATGGGTTTGGTAATGGATCATTGGTTTTCAACTTCAACTGTGGTAAAAAAGGAAACAAAATACGTCTTATTGCAACTTGCAGATAGGATAATTATGTCAGTTTTCATGCCTCATCCTCCTTGATGTCTGTAAGAGTTTACAAAATTGAGTCAGAAAGACCTTTGAACACTACGATGAGTCTTTCTACATTGAAAAGAGATTTTGTAGAAGCAATCCTTCTGATTTTAGGAGTTGCAAGCTTTAGGTCTAATTACCCTTGTGAATCAGGACCTTCCTATGCAACATGCTAGATGATATCCTCTACGTATATTTTCACCTGTCATTTCTCAGAGTGTGACCACATTGATTTGTAGTGTGTGCCTTACAATGATGTGAGTATATCACATGCAATTATCACGAATAATTAATTTATATACTTGAAGTGTAATAGATCAGGTGACATACTATAGATATGATTTCTTCTACCATACTGGCTGAGGTTCTGCTAATTTCATATAAATCATATGCAAAGCATGTTAATAATGCTTGGCATAATTGTTAAAAAAAACAACTATATTGACGAATGAACCAATCTGAATATGCTACATAATATTGAAAAATGTATATGTTCTTATGCAAGTATATGATATTATATTTAAGATATATTGAGCCTCATTGCAAGTTCCCCGTTAACTCCCAGGTCCAGAATTAACAATTACGGGTAGTATATCCCTGTACATTATTGGGGATTATGAGTTATGTTGATCAGGAATAAGGAATAACCTGCAGACCCTAGAATCCTGAGTCCAATTCTATGTGTTTCCATCTCCCAGTGGAAATAAAGGCCTCTTTTCCATACACAGTTCCTACATCTTTGGAGCAGATGGTAAAGTGTTTTTTCGGGTGAGGGGTGAACGAAGCAGTTGCTGAGGGGAGGGTAGATGGTACTTACCTTAGGCTAGGGGGAGCATTTTTCTGCACCTTCCATGCTGAAGTAAGCCAGTGGGTGGGGACTGGGCACAGCAGCTGCCAGCAGCCCCCACAGCTCCACTGAGCAGTCTGGGCCAGGTATCTGGGCCAAGTCTGGAGATTTTGGATCAAATAACTTTAGGCAAAGAAATATTGGAAACATTAGTTGCCCACAACTGTATCTCCCACACCCTTGGATTTCTGTTTCATTTGATGTCTACAATTGGAAGACAATATTTTAGCCCACTTTTAGAAGTCTATAAGAGGAAGTGTTTACCTGTTTTATCTTATGGCTTAGGAGTGTGGGGACACAAGAGCATGAGTGCACCGCACCCGGAGGAAAATATGGCCTGCAGGCATGTTTTGGGCCTCCCAGCTAGTAATCCTGCCCAAACAATTCATGAAGAGCAGGATCTTGCGTATGTGGAAAACTATACGTATCCAGCTTCCCTGTCGTTATTGTGTTCAATCTAGGGCAACTCACAGGCTAGCTTTAAAAGGGAGGTTATCGACGATTGTCTGTCTGTCTATATCCAACAAACTACACAAAAGCTGGATAAGCTGCAAACTTCTTCAATCCTATGGCAATACATTTCAAGGTAAAGGTGTGACTAAAACGCATTTTATAGCCCAGAAGAGTGAGGAAAGGGAAGAGGAAGAATTAGTTAAGACAACATCAAATATTGAAAATCTTCAGTTATGCAAAAACATGGGTGTGGAGCCATACTTGGATATTGTGTTTAATTTGTGGGATCGGATGCTGTGGGCCAAGTTCAGGTTTGGAATCTTATGTTTTCCTCCCGGGCCAGTTTGATTAGGCAGCTGTTATGATATGCCCCTGCTATGAACTATCTGTACAATTCCTTTGACATTTTACCTTTTTATGTAAATGTTAATATGTATTTTTTTAATCTGTACTGAGAATGACTAATATTGTAAAATGCAACCCTGCTTACTATTTCTTCAACATATTAACTTGCATTTAGTGTGTGTAATGTTGGTTCTTTTTAAAATTAGTTTTATGTCAAATGAGAAAATTTCTGACTTAACCTTTAACTGTAATCAGGGACGTTATAGTTAAGTTCTGAATTTACTCACACAAAATCTTTGAAATTCAGTAGTTATAGTTAGAGTTATTTCAAGTAACTATAACTTGCGCCCTGAGTAACAATGACTCAGGCCCTCGACATGCACATTTTTCTGATCAATAATTATATTGCAAATGTTGCAGTGATAACATCAAAGATGCCTAAATGGTGTCATCATTGATATAAAATGTGGAGTAAAGTGGCTGCGGATGGCAAAGGCCTGAGTTAAGGTTACCTTAGGGCACGAGTTATAGTATTTGAAATAACTCTAACTACAGCTGCTGAATTTCTAAGGTTTTTTGCGAGTAAATTCAAAACCTAACTATAATGTCCCTGTAATCTTTGTTTTTTTCTGTAAATTTCTGTCTTCTTTTAGCACACACAGACATTAATACCTGGCCTATGGCCAGGTCTTGCAGCCAACCATCCTCCATGCAACCAAATCCAAATTGTGCACAGCCTTCGGCCATACGCATTATGAGTTCGATAGAGTGGGTGTTTTTTTTTCTTCACTTTTTCTCTGGATTCGTGAATCCTCAAGTTCACAAGTCCAGGATCAGTGGATCCACCAATCAGACAAAAACAAAAAAAAGAATTGGGCAATTTCTGCTTACGAGGACTCCATCTATGTGTCCCATGGGGTCAGAATACATGTATCCTGACCTATTATGTCTTTCTTCCCTCTTTGTTTCTCACCCCTGAGCCAATGTGACAAACAAAGTGGCAGGGGAAACTTTTCTATCAGGTTGTGGCCAGTCAATCAGGGTCTTCCTTTTCCTAATCGAAATCCCCGAATCCGGGAAGCTAGATAGCTTTATTTTTTAAACTTTCATATCTCAGAAACTACTGAATGGATTTACACCAAACCAAAAGAAGCATGGTCTGTGGAACAGAAGCTAGCATTGTGTCAAATTTTGGTTTAATCCCATTCAGCGGTTTTGTCTGCAGGTGTGTCTAAAGAATTGAAAATCCCCGTAGACACAAAATGGAGAAAAAGCGTTTTGAGACACCTCATTTTTTTTGGCTCCAACTTCCTTCTTCACACTGAAAATTTCAAGGCAGCAGCTGAGCTAACCAAATTATATGTTTTGAACATTTTGTGAAGAATCGTCAAGTGGTGCCAAAGTTATTGGCAAAATAAAAAACGCTCCGTCTAAGGAAAAAATGGTCCTCACTATAACTGCTTAGTGGTGACAATATATGTAGTGTGCTTTTATAACTCATTTTACATGAACATAGAAAGCTTCATCAACTCATGTATTCATTCACTCATTCATTCATTCTTATCCCTCTGAACCCCCCTCCTATTGAGAGTACTGTTCCATGCAACTCATGATGAGGACCTTGGTGTCTGAAGTCTTATCTTGTTAGCGCTATGCAATTTTTCTGGGGATAAAATCCAACCTAGTCATGAGCAGATAGAGCCAACTAATTCCAAATAGTCTTTTTTCAAACCTGATCAGGTAAAACTCCAGTTAGCACCAAGCTCTTCACCCTTTACATACCTTAATTTAATGTGATTTCACCCACACTGACAACGACATGAAGCCTGATGTACAAACATCCATTTGTAAACCAAATTGCACTTGCTGTATTGCAAATGTATGTGCATTTTGTGGATGTTTGTTGGACCTGGCCCTTTTGCAGGGCCATTCCCAAACATTTTGCCTCATTCCTCCTATTTTGTCAGATCTGTTTTTGTTGGCTTTAGGTCTCTGGGCACTTTACCACTGCTAACCAGAGCTAAAGTACACATGCCCTCTGGCTAAATTGTATTGGTGATTGTTTCATCCATGATTGGCATATCCGATTTACTAGTAAGTCCCTAGTGAAGTGCACCAGAGGTATCCAGGACTTGAAAATCAAATGCTACTAGTGGACCTGCAGCACTGATTGTGCCACCTGTATGAGTAGCCCTGTAAACACGTCTCAGACCTGTCATTGCAGTGTCTGTGTTTGCAGTTTTAAACTGCCATGTCGACATGGCAAGTGTTCCCACTTGCCAGGCCCAACCCTTTCCTTTTACCACATGTAAGTCAGTTCTAATGTAGGCCCAAGGCAGGGTGCAGTGCATTTAAAAGGTAAGACATGTACTGGTGTGTTTTACATGTCCTGATAGTGAAATACTGCTACATTTGTTTTTCACTATTGCAAGGCCTATTTCTCCTACAGAATAACATGGGGATTGCCTTAAAAGTTCCTTTTAAGTGTAATTTTCCATTGGGAGCAGATAAACATATGGAGTGTGGAGATTCTGAACTCACAATTAAAATTTTAAAATACATATTTTAGTGAATTTGGTTTTAAATTGTAATTTTGAAAATGCCACTTTTAGAAAGTTGACTTTTTCTTGCTCAACCATTCTGTGCCTCTGCCTGGATGTGGAATACGTGTCTTGGTCAGACCTACAGTTGGCTGTTTGTAAATTCACTCTAGACAGTCATACAAAATGAGCTGAGATGTGTATTGCATACCCTAATGGGTCTTCACGGACTAGAGTGGTGGGAGGAGCTGACACCAGCACCCGAATAAGGCTGTGTCTTTCCTCACACAATGCAGTCTCCAACCCCCTAGAGTGTGCCTGTATCAGGACAGAGAGAGACAGGGTCTTGTGCACTACAACTGATTTTCTTTGAAGTTTACCTACTTCAAAGGCAGAAATTAGTATAAGTATTGGACAGCTGACCCCACAACTTTAGAACACTTCTGGACTGAGGACGTTCTGGTAGGGAGAAGAACTGGATGCATGAGGAAGACCTGCCACTCTGCCTCTTAATTTGCTGTGCTGGCCTGCTGCTGCTACTTCATCCTGCTTACCAAGGTACTCCAAGGGCTTGAACTTTGGTTGCCTCCTGTTAAGAAGTCTCAGGGACATCAAAGACTTAAATTGCCAGTGTCTGGGCTCTTCTGCTGAGTGTCCTGACTTGCCAAGTGGTGCCAAATCCAGTCTCTGTGCCCTTGGAAGTGGAAGCTGGTGACCTAAAGTAAAAGCCACGCACTGCGGCGTTGCAACAGAAAAATGGATGCATCGCCTGTTCTGCAGCTGAAAAAATGATGCAGCGCTGGCAAAATTGACTAATCGCTAGCTTCAGCACGGATCCATTGTTGCTGTGTGCCTGTATTTTCCAAGTATTGTCCCTGGGTGAAAAAATCTTCAACAACAGCGCGCGGAACCAAAGCTGTTTGGCCGGAAACTTACTCCTCGTTGTCCAGTGGGGAAAGAATCAATGCATCGCCTACCTGGCGAGGAAAGAATTGATGCAAAGCTTCACTTGCGAATAATGAATCGATGCATTGCTTGCTTTTCTGATGCATCACCTCTCCTACGACTTTATTTTTGATGCATGCCAGGTACTTTGTGCTAAAACAATGCATCCATTGATTTCCATGGATTAGGACTCTTTTAATTTAAATATTGATATCTTTTTTGTATAAGTTAGATTTTTTGTTCTTTTGGTCTTGTTTTGCTCCGATAATTAGTGGCTATTTTTCTAAACTGGCAAGGAGTACTTTAGTGGTGTTTTCACTGTGTTACTGTGTCTGTACAAATACTTTACACATTGCCTCTGAGATAAGCCTGACTGCTCGTGCCAAGCTACCAAGTGTGTAAACAGGGATTATCTAAAGTGTGTGTTTCCTTTACAATGACTAAAGTGAGGGTCCCTACTTCGACAGAGTGTAAAGTGACTTGAGACCCTATTTCTATCAATGTTACATCACAATTTGTCCGTTCCTGGCATGGTCATGAAATAACCTGCCTAATAAATGCTAATTAGGGATGCCACAGATTTGGATATCCTGTAATTGGCTAGAAATGGACGAATGGAGGTCTGCATGGAACAGCAGATGTCTCTCCTTTTGCATTTCCAGATAGGAAATATTTTTTTAGTGTAGTTTGTGTTCATACAAGCAAATTGGGCACCTTTTAAAATGAATTACTTCTTATTTGTTATGCCATCAGAGGAAGCAGACTGGTCCTTGGGGCCACTCCTTACTCCTACTAAGGCAGCTGACATGACTGCTAAAGGGGAAGCTGTACTATGAGGACCATTTCCACTTTGGAAAATTACAATAGTGGTCACAAAGCCTAAAAGCATACTTTTCTGACTCCTAAATAAAAAGGTGGAAGGGAATATGGCAGCACAGTACAGATGGTCGGGGTCTACCGAGCATTGATTGTGAACTACAAACCTCTCGTAATCAAGAGGAACAACTGCATCCATTTCTTTAGTACTTGTTTGCCTTCATATTAAGCATCACACTTTCATTATTTGTTGATAGAACAGTCCTGGATCATCTCTTTCTATTGGCCCAACTCAAAAGGTTTGGCATCTAGGCAAGCGTGTAAAATAAAGAGTCACCTCTTTGTGGTTATAGTTAATCTGCACTTTCCATGGAAAAGCAATGTCTTGATTTGGCTATAATATCTGACCGCCATGGATGGATTTGCACTAAATTTTGCAAGCACTTGACTTAGCTAACTAAGGTCTGGCATTTAAATTTTCATACAGGTCATTGTAGTGAAAAGAAAGCGAAAGGGAGAGATGTGCTATCCCATTTTAGTTCTCAAATTAAATTTGATTTCCTTCTTTGGCCCAAATTAAAGAGTGGATTTACACAAGACTTGGTATGAAAGTAAAACGTTACCCAGAAAGCATGTTTTTGTTAGGTGTATATTTATTTAGAGGTTTTTGAGGTGCAAGCAGTTTAAAAAAGTTGCTGAGTGGGCTATGAATGGTCAACACTTCTGTATATCTTTTTCTATAGAACCTTTTCTTGGATACCACGAATCCAAAATGTAAATATATAGAGGAATCTGATAGCCGTAAGAACCTTTTATCCAGTCATCCTTTTCAGATCTTCAGTTAGAAAGTTGAAACAGTAAATCTGAGTGCTCTGATTGGCTGATCACAAGAGAAAAAAGTCCCTTTTAGATGCCATTTCTGGCTGGACCATACAGTCTACATGTCCTGAAAACAATTAAAAGGCTGTATAAGGGGGCAGTATGAGCACATCCTGACCCCGAGGTCCTAGAGGTGAGCAGTCAAAATGGTCCTCCATGGTCTAAATTAAAACAATATCTTTCTCTGTGTTGACATTATCCTGACACATAAAACAGCAGCTGGAGACCACAGTAACAAGACAGTTAAAGGGAGCCCTAGTCTGGATTGTAGGTGCCAGGACTATTGTGATCCCTAAAAAAAAGATCCATGAACGGGGAAAGCTTCATGCCAGAGTGCCATGAACTCTGCCCATGCCTCACCATTCTGGGGTTTTTGGTCATGGATTTAGGACTGTGAATCCCTAAAAGGAGAACTATGGGTCAGACAGGCACAACCTGGTTTGCTGTACCCAGACAGGAAGCTTGCCCTTGATTTACAGTCCTAAACCAGGATCTGCAGATGGAAAACATTTTTTTAAACAAACAAGACCTTGCCAAAAGCCACATTCTTTGGGCCAACCCATATGTGTAGTGAGTGTTAGACACTTGCAGTTGTTTTGGTGCACAGCCAGACACTGCTGCCAGCCCATTCCCACAAGGGGTTGGGCACTGGACCTGGATTTTAACTGTGTGCAGGTCATTATTGGAGTTTCATCCAGATAATAGCAATATTTAAAATCTAGATGAAAAAAAAAAAAAAGAAAAGTACAGAAAAATACAAAGTTCAAAGAATGAGAAAGATAAACAAAAATGTATATTGATATTGGTAAATGAACAAATTTGTATTTGTACTGAGCTGGCATGGATCAATTCATTGGCATAGTGTCTCTTTCCAATTCTCTGTGGGTGAAGCAATTAACCCAACATTAAGTGACGGAGAATTGCTGTGATCAGCAGTGACTGTTCATTTTCCCAGTAAAATATTTAGGCCCTGATTTATAATTTTTGATGCAGAACTGCGCTAACGCAGTTTTGCTTCACAAAGGTTAGCGCTGACTAGCGCCATCTTTAACGCCACTCTGACGTAAAATTTATACTTTGATGCTGGGTGGCACTAAAAAATGTTGAGAGTCATTTTTTCCCACGTTAACCATTGCGCCTTGTCATAAGGCAAAATAACGTTAACGGAGGAAAAATGACTCTAATCCGGTTTACGACATGGAAACACGTCATAAAGCGGAAATGCACCATTTTTGCCCATAAAAAAGAGACGCAAATGGAGCAAACAGTGCAAACGAGCACCAAAATGGATCCCAGAAGCCTGGAGAGACCCCAGGGAGACCCCAATCAACCAGGAACCAGCCAGCAGGACACAGACAAGACCCAGGGGAGATTAAAGAAAAAGAGGAAGTGTTGTTTTATTGCAGAGGAGCACGAAATACTGGTGAGAGAGGTGACAGAGCATCAAAATTTGCCAAGTGGAAGGAGAGAGGCAATCTGGCATCAGATTGTTGATAAGGTCCACAGTGTGGCAGAGGTTAGGAGAACAGTGACTGAGTGCAAGAAACATTAGCATGACTGCAAGAGAAGGACCATGGAAAAAATGGCACGGAACAGGAAGGCAGCACGGCAAACTGGAGGTGGAAGTCCAGCACCACAAGAGGACATGGATCAGATAGAGGAGATGAGTGCATTGGTCTTCCCGGAAGAAATTGTCACAGGGATACAAGGACAGTGCAGTGCAGAATACCAGGAAACACCACAAATGCAGGGTAAGTTGCATGGGGAAAATATATTCTTAAATGTCAATGCTAGAAGGGGGAGGCACAGAGGACACACACAATGTATGTCAAAGGAGTGAAGAGGGATACAATGCACATTAAGCAACTTGCACCATACCATTGTAAGCTTACCATTTACCTGCATCTTGGGAGTGCCATGCACCATTGAAACATACACAATCTAGACATATTAAGAACACCAAGCCTAAATACCCACATGTACAAATGCAGCACATGGGATGGATGGCATGTATAATCACTGTGCCACTGGTTGTGATATCACTACATCTCTTGCATGTAGTCACATCAGCACCATGAACAAGACCTCAGAGACCAGGTAGTCAGTCAACATCATTCCTGGGGCAACTACATAGTGGTGTCCCTTGCTATAACATTTTGTAACAGCCTTGCCTCATTGCCCAAATGCATGTGTGCTGCATCTCACAGCACACTAATCATTGCAACTGTCCCAACAGTACCCAGGCATGTGCAGGTAGAACCACCACACTTAGATAACACATCCACATAAGGCAACCATCCCTACATCATGCAGTCAGGGTGTCCCCTGGGTGCATGGAACAATTAACTCAGCAGGTGCTGGTGGAATAGCAGGCTGGACTGGAATCATTCGAAACATGCCACTACCCAGACCAACTAAACTGAAGTTGTATTCAACCACACATATTGATGCTGAACTCAAATGTGCCAATACTCAAAATATGTACCATAAATTGCAAACAGTAGGCCACAACAGTCACAGCTTGAGCCCACATCTATTTGGACACAACCATGTCAGACACATGGGAATTGGGAAATAAGAACACTCAACCAACTCATGGGGTATGGATTTCACATAATGGCTGTTAATCCCACACCAACGGGCGGTAAATGGTGCATTGACAAGCCCAGTGTTGGTAAGAGTGCCAGTGCAGTGTACCCACTGCACTTGGCCATATGAGTCACGTGTTGGGATTGCGGCTGGTAATATGTCTGCACATAGTAGCTCTGTGGGGCACACACTAGACAATATAGATGGATCAAATAGAGTTAGTGCCAGTTGTGGCCTGCATTAGGTGTAGCAGGACACGCTGCACCCAGCCCTGCAAATCAGGCAATGGAAAGGGCAAAGGGACAATGTATTGGACACCCTACACTGCCCATGCCAAGTACATGGGCTGTGCAAGCCCTCCCAGGGGCAAACCACATCACTCCCCCAGCAACTATTTCATGGGGGTTACACCGCCATGCAAAGGCTGGAGGAAATGTGGAAATATACCTGGAGGGTAGTGTTGAATGTATCACTGGTCTGGTGTCACAGGACTGATGCCATAGCCAGTCCCTCAGCTGCTGGTAACCTGCCATGTCCAGACCACTGGCCCATGGGGCATTACACATTGACAACAGTTGCCACCACCTGTGCTGTAGGGGGGAACAATTACACAGTGGCAGTCAGGTGCCCCTTGGACTGTTGCACATGAAACATGAACCTACCTCAGACCCTAATCTGAGTACAGCCCCTCAGAATTGGCAATGTGCATAGGCACATTTACCATCAGGCACTGTCACAAACAGAATGATGTACACAGGAGAAATGTCATACCCATATTTGCCCTACCTGGGTTCAAACCTGTGCTTTTGTCACATGAGCTGCTGTGTCACCATGCTGCACTTGTGTTTCATATTGCAAGGACGGCTGCATTGAGGGGGAGGACATAGGTGTTCAGTAAGGTAAACAACCTTCTCCAAGAGGAGTAGAAACAGTACTCTGCCAGGTCCCTAAGTGCTATGTAAAGTAGCACACAAACACAAATCACAACATGAGGAGACATCAATGTCAACAAGAGCACAGTGTGGCGACTATGCCATCCCTGGGGTGGTGCAAGGTCTTAGTACAGCATGGGTGTATGTGAAACATGTAAGGCTGTGACAGGTGAAAATTGTCATGTGCGGTGCTGCGCCATGAGCACAGCAACACACAATGCAAGGCAACACCATGCAAATGGATGCAAAGGGAGGGTAGAACAAGATAAGTGGCCGTCAAGACACAATAATGATAGATAACACACTTAGAAGATATGACGTAGACCATTGTGGCAACTGGGCTTCCATTCATGTGACATGCAGGTTGGGCATAGGGCTGTAGACTGCAGCTATGATGTACTGGAACAATCCATTGAAACTAAAGGGGGCATCATAGTCCCCTAGCGTCACTGGAGCATCACATTCAGTAACGCTCCAGTAGCACTAAGCACTGTGCTGTATTGACAAGGTAGTGTTAGTACCGTTTTTATGGTATTATGTCACATTGTAAATGAGTAGGCACCTGATCATGACAGTGTGAAGGTGGTGCAATGGGTGTTGCTGTGGGCATGCCGTAACATACAACATATTTCAATGCTGCCTCAGATAAATGGAAAATTGTACACTTGAGGTAGGGTCAAACCTATTACGCCAGCTCCAGGGGTGGCATTGGCAGAGTGCAACTAGAAGGAATACATTTGTACCTCCTTCATTTCTGAATTCCTATGTCTGTTGCAATCTGCAGCATGCATAGGAAGAGCAAAATGCCAGAAATTATCATTTAAGGCTGTGAATGTGTAACTCCATGCACATAAACAATCATATGTAAATGTGGAATTGGCTCTTCGGAGTGTGCTGCATTCTACAGCTCACACAGAAGTGCTAAAGTGCCATGGTGATTGTTAATGTGCATGAAGGGACGCTTTCACACAGATTAACAGTTTGTCAGAACATGGCTGGTGCACGATCTAGGGCCCGCCCGAGCTAAATTAATATTGCGATCATTATTACCATTGTGTGCCAAACCATCATGTGGGAAGGCTCATTAAGCAGCCTGCAAAGTGGTCTTGTCGTTTATACAGCTGTGTGTTATGGCTGTGCTGCTTCACTTCCTGTCATTTTTGTAGTAGTCTGTAGGAGACTACAAGTCCCAGCAAGCTGCACAGCCACCATCTTGGGTGTGGCAGCTACTATAAAACCGGCCCCACCCAACAACTGATGCTCACTATCCTTTTCGGGATTCCTGACGGTCAGCTGGTTCCCTGTGCCAATTTCGTCCTCCTCTGTGAGGTTCTGGCCTCGAAGAGCCTTTTCCTCTTCACCTCCAGTTTTATTGCGGCTGCAATAACACGACTTCCGATTTCCTGGACGTTTTCTTCTTTCATCGGCGGAGCCCGTATTGGCATGAGGAAGTTGCTTTCCTTTACCCGCAAACACAGAACAGACCGTGTTCTGTACGGTAAGGTGATCTACCACTAAGGCACATGGAATGTTAGTTTTTATCCTGAACTAAGATACTTGCAAGGCTTGTTCCTCTTGGCTCATTGAGATTATTGCATGACGAACAGTTACTAATCATTAATGCACAATTTCTTGAGTTGCTTAGCATTTTGACATTTTTGTTGTGTGTGAATTGGTTTGCGAATCTTTTGATTCATACGAGGCTATTAGTATGAATGTTGGTATTATATGTATGGACGCAAGTGTATTTGGAAGTTGCGACAAAAATCATGTGGGCCAGAACTGACAGGTGTGATTACGAGTGTTTATTTTCCTGGATAAGGACAACACATATTATTAGTAGGACCAGAAATTTATGGAAGGTGGTAAATCAATCCTGTTCTGGGATATTCATATAAGCAGATCTTCCAGAATTGCTATGAAACAATACCAAGTATATTCAGAGTTGTATGATTATATTTTCTTTCAGATCTCCTTCCCTGCTGACCCCATCCCACACCCTTCCCCTCGCCGGACCACTCCAATAATCTGCGCTATAAAATCATTCAGATTTGGAGATGTGTGGAGGTGGGCCTCGTTGAGCTCCATGTAGGTCCTGAGGAAGTGTCGCTCCGCCTGACACAGTCACACCCCTCAATGTATACATTCTTCCACAATGGTGCAAGGATGTCTACAATTATGCTGGCAGCTGAATCTTGCACCAGTATGGGGGACAACACAGGGGTGCCCCAAAATCACTTGTATAAAGTGCAACCTTGTGTCACCAAAGTGAAGCAGTGCGGCACAGATTATTATTGCACTACCCTGGTGAGAAGAAATAGAACCACAATTCATTTCTTACACTTTATCTTACAGATGCTTCGGACCTCAAGAAAAATCTACATTTTGTCCTGCTCCCAATATTGTCTCCACAGATGTGTTGATTTTTGAGCAAGCAGTTTTAACTGCCATTCCTCAACTTGAGAATCATAAATATATTAAACAAAATATTTCAAAAGATGATAGAAAAGCATTGTCAGAATTAAAAAATGACCAATCTACAGTAATTAAGCAGGCTGATAAAGGAGGGGCAATTGTGAATTGTGTGGCGAAGGAATGCAAAAGTGAAGACACGAGAACTGTAAACTTCGTACTTGTATAGCGCACTACTCACCTGTTAGGGTCTCAAGGCGCTGTACGCATACCGCTGTGGAACCCCTCCTGGCTTTTCCCTGTGAGGCACCCACTCCTGGACAACCTCCAAGGTGAAGCCAGGCATCCCAGCGCTGTTGGGGCCCTTGTAGAGATTAAGCAAGCTATTGCCCAGAGTTAGACCCATGAATTAGATTAAGCACTGATGCGAGAATTATCAAGTCCGAGGAAATTGAGCCCAAGACCTGCCGAGGTGGAAATTGAACCCTGGTCTCAGGCCAGATTTCTGCATCAGGGTCTGCCACTCTAACCATTGAGCCACACTTCTCCACAAGACAAGTGGATAATCTGGTATTCTACCGCAGGCTCAATAAAGATCCCACCAAAGAAATACAAGGAGAAGTTGAGGGTATGATCCAACAGGCTTTTGATGAAGGGCTTATTGGACCTAAAGAATGTGAGTTTTTAGTCAATAGGAACTCGCAAGTCCCAACCTCTTTAAATTGCATTAAAATGAGGAGAAGCCCCCAGGTTGCCCAATAGTGTCTGGTTCTGATTCAATATTAGAGCCTATTTCCAAATATGTTGATGTGTTTTTGAAGCCTTCTGTACAACAAGTGCCTTTTTATCTTGGGGACACCACAGATTTTATTAATACAATTGAACACATTGACTTCAGTCTTGAATATTAAATGTTGGTCACACTGGATGTGGTGTCTCCATATACACAGATTCTCCAAGAAAATGGTTTAGTAGCTTTGGAGCTGTTCCTACAGAGCAGAGCAAGGCCCCACCAGGTACCTTCTGAGTTTATGTTGAAATTAGCTCAGTTTTTCATAAAAAATAATTATTTGAAATTTGACAACAACTTTTTTGTTCAAGTAAAAGGGACAAAATGGGTTGTCCCTTTTCCCCGGAATTAGCAGTCCTCTATATGGCACTGTTTGAGGAATGTTTCATTTACAATAACAATCCTTTTGTACAAAATATTATCAAATGGTTTAGGTACATTATTGATATTTTTTGTATTGGGTAGGGACAGCTGATTCACTGAATAAGTTCACCCTCTGGCTTAGTCAGAGATCAGAGGATAAAAACATCAGCTTAGTAATCACTTTTTTAAATGTTGAGGTGATTCCTCGAGATGGGAAATTGATAACTACACTTTATATAAAGCCCACTGATCGCAAAAAGCTTTGCATAATTCTAGCCATCATCCTCTGAGTCTTCGTGACCATTTGCCTTATGGGCAGCTCTTAGGAATCTGATTAAATGGCTCAGACAGAGAAGCATATGATGATCATGCCCTTAAACTGTGGGGTAAGCTTAGAGAGCGAGGTAACCCCCAAAAATTGATAAAAAACTGTATGAAAAGGGCATGGTGGACCCCACGCGAAGCCCTGTTGGTAGAACAAAATAAAATGGCTTCTGAGAGATTGGTTAGTGTATCCACGTTTTGTCCCCAAACTAACAACTTTAAGAAAATAACGTTCCAGAACTGGCACTTGATCGCCAAACTTGATAAATCATCTTAGAGGCCTTTATTTGCTTTAAAAAAGGATGTCAGTATTAGTAGACAAGTGGTTCGAGCATGCCCATCCGCAGTTACAATCAAAAGAGATTTGTGCCAAGTTTGAAATTTGGCAATTTGGTGGGACAGTTCAAGGGAATCAAAGGAAAATGGGTTATGTACAAAGACACTAAATGGAATTATTGTGAACGGTCCAACTGTAAAACTAAGAATGTAGTTCATGGAATTGTGTGTTCTTGCAATAAGCTGTACATTGGTAAGATAAATCAAGAGGTGAAACAGCGTATTATCCAACACAAGTACTGTATGTAAATTCATGTCTGCACCAATAGTGAACCATTTTGTAGAAAACGATCTCTCAGAAGATGAAGTAAAATGTACTGTTTTGGCAGTAGTGGCAGTTATACAGAGAGGAGAGGACTTAGACACACTACTCATGAGAAAAGAAGCACATTTAATTTTCAGATTTCACACCACGGAGGATGTCTTGACAAATTTTAGGAGGTGCACAATTTACTGGTATGCTATCTTTAGGGGTTATCTGAAAGACATTGCTCAGTATTGTTTAATCTACATTTCAATCTTTTTTTACATTTGTTATTCTTCTGGGTCATGACCCTTATTAGGAGTACTGGCAGGTTGTCTATGCCAATGAAATAGCCATTCCGGATGTTTGTGGTAACACGTCCCTTTATGTACACTCTGGGACTCGTTTTAGGCCAATGAAACTTTCGACCCTGATTGAAGACACCTTAGGACGAGATAGCTAATCAACATGTCAATCAATATGTCAATAAAGTCAACATTTTTATCATAACAAGAAAATTCACTTTAAACAAAGACATTTAATAAGACTCAGGACACCACCATGACCTTTCAGTCATAAATAACCGCACCAGTTTAGTACGATTTTGGGATATTTATTCCCTATTGATTACAATTCTACTAGCAAGTTAATTAATCTCAAAACAAAGAAGCACATTAGCATAGTCATAGTATGGCAACTCTGATAAGCCTTCATCAAAGCAAGAATCACGAATATTAGAACATAACACGAGGTCAACATAGATCAATCTCAGCAGAGTAACGTTAGTGTCTTTCAACAAAGGATAGATTCAGTCATTTGTCTATTTGCGTCCGTTTAGTGAACCCCTTAACTATCTCGAATTAGCATTGGCATGTTGGGCTTCATGCAAAACAATTTAGTAACATCAATTTGGAAAACCTCTAACTAAAGTCTCTGTCAAAAGAAGCAGTTGGTACCTAGAAAGGAAAAGCAAACAGACAATCACAATTTCATTGTCATATAGTTACCCTCCGTATTGGGTCAGCATACAGGTTCTGTCTTCGTCCTCAGGACATCAGTCGATTGGCCATCAGTCAGGAACTCAGCACAGGTAAAAGGATACTTCCCTCATAAGGAGGTAAAGTATAAACAGGCAATATAAGGGCAAGGATGGTTTTAAGAACCAAACAGCAAAGTCTCTATGCAGAGAGACAAAGGGGGTCATTCTGACCCTGGCGGTCTTGGACCGCCAGGGCGCAGAATGACGGAAGCACCGCCAACAGGCTGGCGGTGCTTCAAAGCCCATTCTGACCGTGGCGGTAAAGCCACGGTCGGAAAACCGGGGCCGGCGGTTTCCCGCCGTTTTTGCCCTGGCTGGGCGAATCCGCCAGGGCAGCGCTGCAAGCAGCGCTGCCCTGGGGATTCTGACCCCCTTACCGCTAGCCTGTTTCTGGCGGTTTTCACCACCAGGAAGAGGGTGCCGGTAAGGGGTGTCCTGGGGCCCCTGGGAGCCCCTGCACTGCCCATGCCAATGGCATGGGCAGTGCAGGGGTCCCCTAACAGGGCCCCGGCCAGCTTTTCACTGTCTGCCTAGCAGACAGTGAAAAGCGCGACGGGTGCAACTGCACCCGTCGCACGGCCGCAACACCGCCGGCTCCATTCGGAGCCGGCTTCTGTGTTGCGTCCTCATTCCCGCTGGGCCGGCGGGCGCTAACTTGGTTAGCGCCCGCCGGCCCAGCGGGAATGTTGGAATGCCGGCAGCGGTCTTTTGGCCGTATGACGGGCGATTGGCGGTTCCCGCCTGGCGGGCGGGGGTCATAGCAAATTGCAACAGCATCTCCCCCTCCTCTATCTGAATGGCTCCCCGTGTCATAGGTTTTTATCCCTTTTCTGTTGTACAGTCCCCAAATTTTAATTGGTTGGGGTCGGTACCCCACTATCTCCTTCCAATAGGGTTTCAATGTCTTCATTAAAATTGTCACCCCATAACAGTTCTCACATAGTTTATTGGTCCTTATGATTGATGTCTTCAGCGGGTAGAATGTCCGGTATGATTTCATCCTCTCATGGTCCTTTGCACATCTTCAGTCAGTGGCTCCATTGTCTGTACCAGTTCAGGCGACCTTGTACCTGGGATTAATCTACACTGTTGCATTCAGCTACAATGTTTCTTTAAGCAAGTCGAATTTCATGAGAACAGATCTACTACAGTTACATTCATCTTCTAGCTTTGGAAAAACAAGAGTTCATGTCCTTCAGCAAGTCAGCACACAGCACGTTAGAAAAACACACTTAATATGAAAGCCAGACAGCTAGGGCTCGACTCATGCTAACTAAGGCCTAATGATTTATTAGCAGACCTTTAGCATATAACCTTTAATAATTAGTCTAAAACTATACTTTCACATAATATTTCATCATTATTAGTCATTTTCATTAGTCCCCGTATATATTGACGGCCACTCCCCGTGGGCACATTTCAAGCGCGCGTTTTAGCAAAGTACATTAATACATTTTCTATGCAGCATTATTGCGCACTAGTTCAGAAACATTTCATGTTAATATTGAGTATATAAGCTACGCTCTCTCAGTCCCTCCTCTGATGACACTTGTTATCACACAAAACCATTCCCTTCACAACTTTTCATTTTGCTTCAGGGTACGCATTTAAATTTCTTCCTCCCTATGTGATTTTTCCCAAATTTCTTGGAACATTTTCTCTTTTCCCTTTTCTTCTTTTCTTTTATTGCGTTTTGCCAATTTTCTATTGATTCTTTTGCTGATTTTGCATGATAACCATAGTCCCAATAGACAAGTTAGAACAATCACTATGCCCCCTATTATTTTTGCAAGTACCCCATTCCAAATACTACTAAACCAGTTCCCTACTCTGGTAATTCCTTTCCCAACCTTTTCCCACACTCCAGGTTCCTTCAGCTCTTTCAAATCTGCACTATCTCATGTTAGGTTAGTAAGCATACCTCTAATCTTATTACTAATATCAGGAATGAAAGTACAACAATGGTGCTCATTAAAGGGCATATTTATACTCTGTTTGCACCTAATTAGTGTCATTTTATTTTACTCTAATTCGGTGCAAAACTAACTCCATATTTATACTTTGGTGCTAGACCCCTCTAGGACCAAATTTATGGAGTTAAAGTCATTTTCTGAAAGTGTAGACCTACCTTGCATTAATGAGATGCAAGGTAGGTGTTTCCGTGCAAAAAATGACTCTATGGAATTAATGCCATATTTAGGGGCATATTTATACTCTGCAGCATATTAATATCCTGTTTGCACCAAATTAGCATCATTTTTTTTACTCTAATTCGGTGCACATCTAACTCCATATTTAGACTTTGGTGCTAGACCCATCTAGCACCAAGGCCCTGATTTATACTTTTTTTAAGCCGCATTACCGTCATTTTTTTACGCAAAAGTGGCGCAAACTTACAACATATTGTCCCTTATTGATACTTTTTGCTGCAAAACTGCACTAACTCAGTTTTGCACAAAAAAGTTTAGTACCGGCTTGCACCATTTCTGTGCACCAGCCGGGCACCATATTTATGGAATGGTGCAAGCCGGTGCAAAGGGTAGGCTAGAGTTAAAAAAATGACTTTAGTCGGGTGCGGCTGGCAGTATAGAAGAAGAGAGTTTAGCACCAAAAAATGGCTTTAGGCAGGTTAGAGTAAAAAAAATTACTCTAACCAGATTAGCGTCATTTTATGGTGCTAAACCTACCATGCCACATGACTCCTGCCTAAGAAAAGGCAGGAGTCATGCCCACCACCCCAATGGCCAGCTCAGAGGACAGAGGTCCCCTGGGCATGGCCATTGCACCCTGTGCCACGTATGGGGGCCCATTTCAGAGCCCCCTATGGCACTTTCAAAAATAAAATGCAATCTTACCTTACTTACCTGGGATGGGGTCCCCCATCCTCGCTGTCCCTCTAGCGTGGGTGGGTGAGCCCCTGGGGCCTGGGAAGGGCAGCTGTGGGCTTATTCCATGGTGTTCCACCATGGAAATAGGCCCACAGGTCCCCTAACGCCTGCCCTGACCCAGGTCTTAAAAAATGGGGCAAAGCAAGCTTTGTCCCATTTTTTGACCCCTCCTCCCTCCCTTGCACCATTTTTGCATGGGAGTATAAATATGGTGTTAAGGCCATAGAGTCATTTTTTGCACGGGAACGCCTACCTTGCATCTTATTAAGGCAAGGTAGGTTTCCACTTCCAAAAAAGGACTTTAACTCCATAAATTTGGCGCTAGATGGGTCTAGCACCAAAGTATAAATATGGAGTTAGTTTTGCACTGAATTAGAGAGAGAAAAAATTGACGCTAATTCAGTGCAAACAGGGTATAAATATGCCCCTTAGCGTCAAAAAATGATGCTAATCTGGCCAGAATCATTTATTTTGACTCAAACCTGCCTAACATTATTTTATTTTTTAAGCTAGCCTACCATTTGCACCGGCTTGCACCATTCCATAAATATGGTGCCCAGCTGGTGCTAAAAAATGGTGCAAGCCGGTGCAAAACTTTTTGGTGCAAAACTGCGTTAGTGCAATTTTGCACCAAAAAGTATAAATAAGGCCCAAAGCATCTTACAAACTCCGCCACTCTTTGCTAAAAGAATGTGTAAAGCAAGCCGGTTTTGAAGTCATAGCCCTCTCCGCAGCAAGTTCAGTATCCATCAGGAGTATAGCCCCTGTGAAGTTTGTCAGCATCTTATCCACAATAGTAGACAACTTTCGAATCTTTATGGAGTATAAGATAACTCCTACTGAAGAAATTATGGCTCCAAATATGTCACCTACGACAGCAGCCACTGTCTCTTTCTTTTGTCTAGCATGATGTCATTCAGACATTTGAGGAATTTGCTTTAAGTCATCAATCTGGTAAATCTTTGGAAAAACTATTCACAAATAACATGTCCCATACCATCCTTTAGAAAGACGGTAATAAGTATTAAGTCCACATATATAATAGATCCCAGGGATTGCTGGATCCTGTCCATTTAACATGAACGTCCACTTACTCCGAAACAAAAACACATGCCTACACTCACTCGTTCCCACAAACAAAGTATCAAGCTCAGATTTTGGCCTATATATACAAAGCCTACCTATATGCAGTGCATCTATAGCTAATTTACCTTGGGGCATATTCATACTCCGTTTGCGCCGGAATTGCGTCGTTTTTTTTGACGCAATTTCGACGCAAAACTAACTCCATATTTATACTTTGGCGTTAGACGCGTCTAGCGCCAAAGTCCATGGAGTTTGCGTCATTTTTTAGCGTGGACACCTACTTTGCGTTAATGAGATGCAAGGTAGGCGTTCACGTCTAAAAAATCGACTCCGAGGCATGTGCGTCGGATTTATACTCCCGGGCAAAATTCACGCCCGGGAGTGGGCGGGTCAAAAAAAATGACGTACGGCCGCTTTTGTGCCGTTTTTTAGTGCCTGCAAAAGGCAGGCGTTAAGGGACCTGTGGGCTCTGAAGGAGCCCAGAGGTGCCCTCCCATGCCCCCAGGGACACCCCCTGTCACCCTTGCCCACCCCAGGAGGACACCCAAGGCTGGAGGGACCCATTCCAGGGACATTAAGGTAAGTTCAGGTAAGTGTTTTTTTTTTTTTTTTTGTGCCCCCCTACATGCCACTATGCCCAATGACCATGCCCAGGGGACAGAAGTCCCCTGGGCATGGCCATTGGGCAGGGGGGCATGACTCCTGTCTTTGCTAAGACAGGAGTCATTTCTATGCCAGTTGGGAGTGAAAAAAAAATGGCGCAAATCGGGTTGAGGCGAAAAAATTGCCTCAACCTGACTTGCCCCATTTCTTGACGCCCAAGCTCCATTTTCCCCTACGCCGGCGCTGCCTGGTGTACGTTGTTTTTTTTAACGCACACCAGACGGCGCCGGCGGCTAACGCCGGCTAACGTCATTCAATAAATACGGCGCCCGCATGGCGCTTCAGAATGGCGTTAGCCGGCGCTAATTTTTTTGACGCAAAACTGCGTTAGCGCAGTTTTGCGTCAAAAAGTATAAATATGGGCCCTTGTGTCTTTATTGCGGTCTAAGCATAATCATTTGCAAATTTGCATTTTTCTAATCCCTTTTCTAGCCTTTCTTTTAGTGCTTTTCGTCTATCATCAGTGTGATTTAAGAAGCTTTTCTCTACAGGTGTTAGTAAGCATGTTAGATTATTGCGGTGCGCATAAGCTGTTCCAAATGTCAGTGTCGGCTCAAAGAAACCCCTAACTAATTTTATACTGTGTTCTTTAGCTAATTTGTTTAGAAACTCAATCACGGGCACAAAAGAAAACACTACATCTCGATTAGAGTAGAAGTATTGCACATGTTCTTGATTATAGAATCTTGTTAATAGCAAATTATCCCATCAGTGAGTGGCAGACTATGATAAGTAACCCCTTCTTGTACTGACAAAGGAATCTTTGTGCACACATAGCAATTCCTCGCATCCATTGTGTCAACATACTCATTCAGCAAGTGATAGAAGACATTAGTGGATAGTTCCCCCTTTGAATTAGTTCCCTCATGCAAGTATTTAGTATCCCGCTCAAACTTTTCCCATGGTGTTAGTGTAGCAGTTTCAGGAGTTGAAGCATTGTTAGTCACTTTCTTATCCACCATGGATGAGTCCTACCCTTTCTACTATTATCCCTAGTGTAACTCATGATCTGTAAAGAATCAGAAGGCAGTTTTATACAAAGCAAACAATCAACTTGAGGAGGATTTAAAAAAGCTCCTTTTTTTCAATGCAAAGTCTCTCTTTTTCAGCAAGTATTTACAGCGTTTCACTCACCCCAGGACCCTTTTGTCAAATTAGGTTTAGCAGCTTTGTCATAATCGGTTTTTCAGAGTCAATTCAGGTTATCAGTGTCACATCCTGTAATTTATCAGTCTCTTTTCACAGCTTTTCAGCTTTATTCAATTTCAAGTTTAACACAGTCTCTTTCTAATGTTTAATTCAGGTGCCGTAGTATTGACCTGGAATCTCTTGCTCAAAACAGAACACCAAGAATTCTTGTTGCCATTCAGCTGATGTTGCATACGCCCATTCAGGACCTGCGTACCTTCTGTTTGCAACTCTTTTTCTTTTCAATTTGCGGTCACCCTGTAACTCTCCTTCACTGAGATCTTCTTTCCTGGTTGTATCAACTTCTTCCTCTATTGTGTAATTAGGGATCACTTTCTCCCCGGCAGCTTGTGTCTCCGGCCAGTTATCTCCTTTAAGTGTTTTCTTTCTTCTTGGCCTTTCAGGACGTTGAACAGCACCCTCCTCTTGTGCTATGGTGTTTTCTCTTGATGGATCTGCAAGCGGCTCAGGAGGAGTCAGAACACCTTGACCTCCTTCTGCCTCACTTCCTTCGCCTTCAGGGTCTGTTATGGGCTCAACTTCAAACCTGTATCTGTCTGCTTCTGGGAGAACCTCTCTTCGTCTTGGTTCCCCTGCTGCCTCGGCTGAGATAGGCTCACTGTCACCTCTCTGGAACTCGTTTACCGTTTGAGTGACTAAGCCATCCTCAGCAGGCTCTCCTTCAGTCTCAGTTCCCCTTTGATTTCTCTCTGGCCCTGAGACTTCCTTTTCTGCAGCTGTTGTTTTGGACAACTCAAGTTCCTCATCAGTTGGACACGTCACCTTCTTTGTGTGACTGGCATGTATCCAATTTGGAAGACCTGCACATTTCACAGCTGTGGTAGTTGTCAGTATTACTTGATATGGCCCCTTCCAACGTGGCTCCTGACACGACTTCCTCACGTGTTTCTTGACAACAACCCAGTCACCGGCTTTCAGGGTTTGAGCTGGATCACTTATCGGTGGCAATGTGGTAGCCTCTACCTGGTGAGAGAAAGAGCAGACCACATCAGCCAGACCCTTGCAGTAGTCCAACACCATATCATCCGTGATATTCACAAGAGCATTTGCAGGCACTGCGGGCAATCTCATAGCGCGACCCATAAGAATTTCATGAGGAGACAGTCCTGTTTTCTTGTCAGGTGTGTTTCTTATTGACATCAGTACTAAGGGCAATGCATCTAGCCATTTCAATTTGGTAGCTGCGCACATCTTTGCCATTCTCGACTTCAAGGTACCATTCATTTGTTCCACTAGTCCTGATGCTTCAGGATGATAGCTACAATGCAACTTCTGTTCAATGTTCAATGCGGCACACATAAGCTTAATCACCTCATTGTCGAAGTGTCTGCCCCAATCTGATTCTAAAGAGATCGGAAACCCGAAACCTGGTATTAGTTCCCCAAGCAACAGTTTAGCTACTGTGAGGCTGTCATTTCTACGTGTAGGATAGGCTTCAATCCAACGACTGAAAATGCACACAATCACCAACACATACCTCAAGCCTCCACACAGGCATCTCAATAAAATCCATCTGCATCCTGCTAAATGGGCCTCCAGCTCTCCCTATGTGGCTCAAATTCACCATGGTCCCTTTCCCCGCATTCATCTGCTGACAGATGATGCACCTGTGACAAATAACTTCTGCAGCTTGTCTGAATTTCGGATTGAACCAATCAATTTGAATAACCTGATCATTGCGTCTCTCCCAACATGTGCTTGACCATGGTAAAACCTTGCAAACTGTGACAAAAGACTGTTTGGCAAAACCATTTTCCCCTCCTCTGAGACCCACAAGTCATCAGATCTCTGTACACATTGCATTCTCTGCCAGGAGCATTTCTCCTCTTTGCTGGCACGTCCCTGCAAGGATTTTAACTCATCTAATGTGTCAACTACTCTTAATGCATATGCTGTGCATGTTTCATTTTCAGTTCCAGGTAACAATTCCCACTGATCTCGAAACAATGTACAGTTCAATGCACAAAACCTTGCGACTTGATCTGCATATTCATTTCCCATTGACAGGAAGTCTTGTGACTTGACATGGGCATTGCATTTCACCACAGCAATTTCAAGAGGTAACTGAATCGGATGCAACAAATCCTTAATTTTCTCGCCATTTTTCACTCGTGAACCAGAAGACGTCATGAAACCCCTCTGTGACCATAGTTGGGCAAAATCATGTACAATTCCAAATCTGTATCTGCTGTCAGTATAGATAGTGACTTTTAGGTTTTCAGCTGCGTGGTATGCCCTAGTAAGAGCAATTGATTCTGCCACTTGTGCGGAGTATACTCTTTCGAGCCAGAAAGCTTCTAAGATACCAGTGATTCTACACACGGCATATCCAGCTCCTAGTACTCCTAATGTGTCTCTCAGGCATGAACCATCAACAAACATAATGTAATCATTTTCCTCTAATTGAGTATCTTTAATGTCAGGTCTTGGTTTGGTGCACAGATCTGTTACCTCAAGACAATCATGTTCGACTTCCTCAGCATCATCAATGTTCTCATTTTCAATAGGAAGCAAAGTTGCTGGGTTCAATACAGTACATTGTTTCAGGGAAACATTAGGTGAGCACAGTATAATTGTCTCGTATTTTGTAAGCCTCGCATTTGTCATATGCTGCGTCTTGGTTCGGGTCAACAGGATTTCAACTGAGTGAGGGACCATTACTGTTAGGGGATGTCCCATCACTATACCTTCACACTGAGTGAGGCTTTGACCAACTGCTGCAACTGGGTGCAAACAACCTGGTAAGGCTGCTGTGACTGGGTCCAAAGTAGCTGAAATATATGCTACTGGGCGGTTTGCACCTTCATGGACCTGTGTCAGGACAGATAAAGAACAAGCATCACGTTCATGACAAAACAGTACAAATGGCTTTGTGTAATCAGGCATACCTAAAGCTGGTGCCCTGCACATACTTTCTCTCAGTTCCATGAATGCCTTCATCTCTTTCTCGGACATGGTTGTAGCACCCGGGCCATCCTGAATTTTCTCAACCGTCAACCTCACTAAAGGTTTAGAGATAATTGAGAAGTTGGGAATCCACTGACGACAGTAACCAACCATTCCCAGGAACATCCTGACATCTCTCTTTGTTGTTGGGGGATTCATCTGCAGTATGGCTGTCACTCTTTCTTTGGATATTCTTCTAGACCCCTTTTCAATCAGGTGACCCAAATACTTCACTTCTTTCTGACAATATTGCAGTTTCTTTGGGGACACTTTATGTCCATTCTTTCCCAAATGATTTAACAAGGCAATTGTGTCATACCTGCAGTCATCTTTTGTTCTTGACGCAATTAACAAATCATCAATGTACTGTACTAGGGTCGAATTGAAAGGTAACTCTAGTGACTCCAAATCCTTCTTCAATATCTGATTGAAGATGGAAGGTGACTCAGAAAACCTTTGAGGAATTCTGCACCAACTGTAAACCTTGTCCAGGAATTTGAAACTGAAGAGAAATTGGCTGTCCTCATGAAGAGGCACCAAAAAGAATGCTTGAGACAGGTCCACAATTGTGAACCACTGTGCATCACATGGAACCTGAAACATGATCACAGCTGGATTTGGCACTTTGGGGCAACATTTTACCACAGTCTCGTTTATTTTCCTCAAGTCTTGCACAATTCGAACTTTTCCACAAGGCTTTTTCAGACCCATTATTGGTGAATTACACTGGCTACTCAGCACTTCTTTCAGAACCCCTTGATTCACAAAGTCCGCAATTATCTGCGTCACTTGTATAAGGACATCTTGTGCCATGTGGTATTGCGGTACCTGGGGGAACACTGCATTTGGCTTTACCTCTACTTTGGCCGGTTCTACTCCTTTCAGTAACCCCACTTCTTTTCCTGTCGGGTCCCACACCTTTTCTATCACTGTTCCCTGCAAATCAGCTGGTAAGTCGTTCACTGTGAGCATTGGGAATAAGGTTATAAAAGGGTATTCCTCATTTACCATTTCCATCTCTAACTCAGAGATCTGAACATAAGCCCCTTCATCATCACTGTTTGTCTGCACCTCAGTCCCTTCGTTGGAACAGGTAATTGAACACCTTGTTTTACACAGTAAGTCTCTTCCCAGTAGTGATACGGGACTCGAATCACAGACCACAAATTTATGTAATCCCTGGAAGTTACCAATCTTAGCTTGGACCGGATCTGTAATTGGGTTTGTCAGGAACTGATTTGCTACTCCTACCACCCTTATAGTACGCCCGAAAGTGGCAATTTCAGAACCTCTGCACCTCTGACTGTAGAGAGTGTAGCCCCTGTGTCAACCAGGAATGAAACCTTATTCCCCATCACCTTTCCCTCTACATAGGGACCCCTCTGATCTACCTCTAGGGACGCTTTAAGCCTGCACTCCTCACTGTCTGAACAATCATCTGACCATTAATCGTTTATTCCATCCTCACCACACAATGTGAACTGTTGTACTGTGTTATTTTGACTAATTTTTTGACCTGTGACCTGTTGAGGAAGCATCACCTGTTGCTGTCCCATAGGAGCTAATGGTATCTGCATTTGCTGTCTAGATAGCATGGTAATCTGCTGTTGTACTTGTTGCACTTGTGCTGGTTGAACACGCCGCATTTGTATCTGCTGCATGGACTGTAACCCCTGCAACTGAACCATGTTATTCTGGAAGTTCTGATTTTGTCCTCTCACTTTTGGACCCCTCACATTTTGAAATGTACTGACACATTGCTTTGTTGAACAACACCATCCTGCACCACCATTGGACATTCCCGCTTCCAGTGCCCCACACCCCGCACGCGTGACATGGTGACACCTTTTTCATCCTCTGCACATCATTCCTTATTAATATCCGGTCCCCTGTTCACAAAACCTCCATGACCTCGTCCTCTTGGTTGTGCCTGAAACATTCCATTTCCCTGTGGTTGCTGCTGTACCATCTGCTGGATTCCATTTCTCTGCATCCCTGCCTGCGCTGCCTTAATCTGCATCACCATCACTTTCTCCTTCAACTTTCTCTGTTTCAGCTCAATCTCATCACTACAGTATTTTGCATACTGCTACACCTCATCAAGCGGCTTTGCTTGCCAACAGATCAAATGATTCTTAATCATTTGACTAATTTCCGGTCTCAACCCTTCAACAAATCTGAACACAAGGTGATTCATGTCTTTCGGTTCTATGACCTCAGTGCCACTATAGTGTTTGAACGCCTTTAACAACCTCTCATAGCATGGATCGACTCTTTGGCCTCCTGTGATGTTCGATCGATTTTCTGCCAATCAGTAACTTTCAGCGACACTTTCTGCTTCAGAAACTCAATCACTTTATGATAATACCTCATCACCTCTTTTGATGGTGCTCCAGTAACCTTATCCCTTGTCGGCTCCTCTGTCGGCCAGTCCACACCTCTCTTGCACTCAAGCCAGAAGTCAGGTGGAACTATAATCTCAAACAGGGTATTCAAGTCTTCCCAGAGACATTTCGCAAGTTTCACAAACCTATCTCTCTGCTGATACCACTCTATTGGCTTCTCCCTCCACCTGGGATAATCATTTGTGAATGAGAGGATGTCACCTCTAGACCACGGTACATGGACTTAAACTCCTCCAGCTGTTTCTCTCATTGGTAACATCTTTATTGTTCCCGTGTCTGGTGGGGTTTTAGCCTGCTTTGGTTCCGGACCATCACCTTTCTCTTTATCTCTATTCTTTGCCCATCTGCCTTCCCACTTTTCTAATGCTCCCCAAATCTGAGCACTCTGCAGTATCTCCTTAAGATGTGCCTTCATTCCAGTAGATCTCATGTGTTCAAAGTCTTTAGGCTCAAAGTCCAACCTATAGCTCCTCTTCAAATGTTTAGTACTTTCTATGGAGGTCATTCTGACACCGGCAGGGTCGGCGGGAGCACCGCCGACAGATCGGCGGTGCCCCGCAGGGCATTCTGACCACGGCGGTTCGGCCGCGGTCAGATGTGGGAAACCGCCGGTCTCCCGCCGGTTTCCCGCTGCCCTGCAGAATCCTCCATGGCGGCGGAGCGCGCTCCGCCGCCATGGGGATTCTGACATCCCCTACCGCCATCCTGTTCCTGGCGGGTCTCCCGCCAGGAACAGGATGGCGGTAGGGGGTGCTGCGGGGCCCCTGGGGGCCCCTGCAGTGCCCATGCCAATGGCATGGGCACTGCAGGGGCCCCCGTAAGAGGGCCCCACAAAGTATTTCAAGTATGCAAATCCCAAAATACCCTCAGCGGTCTTTCGACCGCGGAGCGGTATTTTGGTGGGGGAACTTTGGCGGGCGGCCTCTGCCGCCCGCCGAAGTTAGAATCACCCCCTATGTCTATGCCGTATTTATCTGCCAGGTTTGCCAACCTCTGATGCACCTTGCTCACTTCTCTAGTTATCTTGGGGCCCAGGTACCTCAACCCTGCCTCTCTGTATGACTCCAATCTGTTAACTCTCACTGTCCCTTCTACTAGTTCTGTGGCTTCTACACCCAGTCTCACAAAATTCAGGTGCTCGTCTCATTCTTACTTAACCACTGTAACTGTAGTAGTCTGCGGAGTGTTGAGCTTGTCTAACCACTCATTCAGTTGTTGCACTGTCAAACCTTGCAACAAAACATTTCCAGACTGCACCATGGGTGTCTGTGTAGTATTTGTACTCATTATCTGTGGGGTTATCTTACCTAACCCTGCTTACCTCATTGTCTCCAAAGGAACCACAATCGGACTACAGTCTAGCAAGGATCTAGACCTTTCGGCTGACTGACTTCCCTGTGTCATTCCCTGCAGGTTTCCGGTAGACCCTCCTCTTATCGCCTCCTGGGTCATTACTCCCTGATCACATACGCCAGGCTTACCTTGTGCATACAGCAGTACTGGTGGACCAAAAGTAATTGGCAATGATATAGCAGCTGGTGACTGTCCAAGTCCCCAACCCAGTGGAGCATCAACTCCCATAGCTTGATTTGTCATGGGTGCTACAGCTACTGACTGCGATCCTACAACAGAAGTATAACTCGGAACCACCTGTTGCTGCGGCTGGGGCAGCAATTGTGGAGTTGGCTCAATCTGCACTAACTTTGATCTAGTGTATACTGGTTCAGGCGGCCCCATCAGACTCGTAGTTGTCTCTAGTACTGGGACATCTGGATAAAGCCTCTGAATCAGTGGTGGTTGCAACTGTATCTGCGTGTCTGGCGCAGTGGGTACACTGACACCATTCTGTATAAAAACTTGTCTGCACTGTATTTGTAATTCCCTTATTCTGTGCCGGACCTTCAGGACCCACACTAGTGCTCTGCGTATTGTCATTTATGGCATATGGTGGTGGGTGATCATGTAACAACTGATTAAGAAACTCTTCATCGTCTAAATCATCTTCATCTACCCAAGACCTCGGAGTCTCCTTTTTTTTACCAGAACTTTTGTCTGTCTTACGAGTGGCTTTCTTTCCCTGCATCTCGTCTTCTTGAGTTATTGCCGGAAACATCTTAAGTCCGTCAACTATTCCCCTTCTCCACATCCTGGTCTCGTTATCCCATCTAGCCTCAGCTAAAGTCTTTTCTGCTCTTTTCATTCTCCTTTCAAATTTCTGCTGTCTCTGTCGAATGGCCATTAAATCCCAGATACATAATGCCTCATACTGAGCTGGTCTCGGAGGTGGTTTTTGTACACTTAACATTAACCGCAAATTCTCCAAAATTCTTGCATTAAGCCGTTCCGTGCTCCGGAAACGCCAAACATCCCTCCTTCTCTGTCAGTTTGCACCACTGCTTTAACCAAAGACATGGCGCGACTCCCTTCTCCTCCATTACGATATAGGGTGGAGTACCCTCAGGCGGTGTAGGCTCCCCTACATTTGCTGCAATAAATGTATCTCCCCTCAAGGCACAGTTTAAAGCCTTGAAAAACGTGATTTTTGTGTCTTTTATTTTTCTTAGAATCTAATCAGTAAGTGACTTTAATTCCCAGAACACTCTTCACCCACTTTTCTCAACCAATTGCCTCTCACGGACGGCTGCCAATCAGTGTGCGACCCCTCTCGGCAACTGACCTATCCCAGCGTGGGTCAACTGACGTCACACTCACACACACTGCGGCTGACAAAGTCTTGTAGCTTGTCCTCCTCACACAAAACTAATGCAATATATTGCGAGCACCTTTCACAACAAAACCCAAATTTGCTGGTTTACTAAAGGAAGGGTACACAATCGCTTCAGAACTTTACAGAGATTTCACTTGAAGCCTCTGCCGCTACTCTCTCCTTCTCAGCTCCCGCACTCGCAAGCAGAATTTGACCCGCAAATCCTACTCTCGACTTGTCAATGGTTCATCCTAGTGCACTTTAGAACTTGCCAAATCTCCATCGAAGGTTTCACTCACACACTTTGACTCAAACTCGACTTGTCAACCATGCCCGAATGACCTATTAATTCACACAAATTACAACATAAACCCAAGTGTCTCCTACACTTGTCAATATATTCTGGAGTCATAGACCACGACGGGTCCGTACATCACCAACAACCAGGTGGATAATTTATTTTTAGCACAAAGGGCCACACTCACATGAAGTTTGCTGACTTCCCTACTCTCATACTGCGGAGTACGCCCACTCCTACTAAAACAACAATACCTGGCCTAAATTCACACAAATTTCACAAATCACCTGCAATAGGCATAACCTGAGCAAGCGCAAATTCTACACCACACATGCTAAAACACCAAGAACATACCCAACTCACTTAAGCAGGCTCCGAGATTCCGGGAAAGTCATGGGGAATTTAGAAACACATCATACCTCCAATTTGCATTATCTTGAAAAACAATTCTAAACAATGATCCTTCGTCCTAGGGCCCCCAAAGGGCCAAACCGTCGCTCTGCTACCAGAACTGTTAACGCGTCCCTTTATGTCTAATTTATACACTCTGGGACTCGTTTTAGGCCAATGAATCTTTTGACCCTCAACATGTCAATCAATATGTCAATAACGTCATCAATATTTATCGTAACAAGACAATTCTCTTTAGTCAAAGACATTTAATAAGACTCAGGACACCCCCATGACCTTTCAGTCATGAATAACCACACCAGTTTAGTACGATTTTTGTGATATTTATTCCCTATTGATTACAATTCTACTAGCAAGTTTATTAATCTCAAAACCAAGAAGCACATTAGCATGGTCACTATATGGCAACTCTGATAAGACTTCATCAAAGCAAGAATCATGAATATTAGAACATAACACGTCAACATAGATCAATCTCAGCAGAGTAACGTTAGTGTCTTTCAACAAAGCATAGATTCAGTCATTTGTCTATTTGTGTCCGTTTAGTGAACCCCTTAACTAACCTCGAATTAGAATTGGCATGTTGGGCTTCATGCAAAAAATTTAGTAACATCAATTTGGAAAACATCTAACTAAGGTCTCTGTCAAAAGAAGCAGTTTGTACCTAGAAAGGAAAAGCAAACAGACAATTACAATTTCATTGTCATATAGTTACCCTCCATATTGGGTCATCATACAGGTTCTGTCTTCGTCCTCAGGACATCAGTTGATTCATCAGTCAGGAACTCAGCACAGGTAAAAGGGTACTTCCCTCATAAGGAGGTAAAGTATAAACTGGCAATATAAGGGCAAGGATGGTTTTAAGAACCAAACAGCAAAGTCTCTATGCAGAGTGACAAAGTGTCTGGGTCATAGCAAATTGCAACAGCATCTCCCCCTCCTCTATCTGAATGGCTCCCTGTGTCATAGGTTTTTATCCCTTTTCTGTTGTACAGTCCCCAAATTTTAATTGGTTGGGGTCGGTACCCCACTATCTCCCTCCAATAGGTTTTCAATGATTTCATTAAAATTGTCACCCCATAACAGTTCTCACGTAGTTTATTGGTCCTTATGATTGACGTCTTCAGCGGGTAGAATGTCCGGTATGATTTCATCCTCTCGTGGTCCTTTGCACATCTTCAGTCAGTGGCTCCATTGTCTGTACCAGTTCAGGCAACCTTGTACCTGGGATTAATATACACTGTTGCATTCGGCTAAAATGTTTCTTTAAGCAAGTCGAATTTCATGAGAAGGGATCTTCTATAGTTACATTCATCTTCTAGCTTTGGAAAAACAAGAGTTCATGTCCTTCAGCAAGTCAGCACACTGCACGTTAGAAAAACACATTTAATATGAAAGCCAGGCAGCTAGGCCTCGACTCATGCTAACTAAGGCCTAATGATTTATTAGCAGAACTTTAGCATATAACCTTTAATAATTAGTGTAAAACTATACTTTAACATAATATTTCATCATTATTAGTCATTTTCATTAGTCTCCGTATATATTGGCGGCCACTCCCAGTGGGCACATTTCAAGCACGCGTTTTAGCAAAGTACATTAATACATTTTCTATGCAGCATTATTGCGCACTAGTTCATAAACATTTCATGTTAATATTGAGTATATAAGCTGCACTCTCTCATTTGTTTACACCATTGCTAAGCCTCAGCGTGTGAGCTCTCGAATGTGTGTTTGAATTTAGTTGTCGCTAGTTATCACTTGAATATGGGTTTTTACTATTTCTCAGTATATTTTCTGCGTTATTAGTAAGTGTGATGTATGTTCTTCTGATAGCACGACTCAGTCTGTATGGACCACTTTCCTCACACATCTATTTAGATTCTCTTTGCGTAGGACGCTATTTAAGTTCATCTGGTTAGTTAATGAATAGCAGCAAGTGAGACATGTTTGCTTATAGTACACCTACTTTGCGAAGAATTCAGATCGTTTTAAGATTTGGTAGCACAAATGTGTGGTTTCCAGACATATAGACTGACAGGACTTAGCTTTTAGGGATACATGTCCCACAATTACCTGCACTCACATTGATGTTCTTCTGGTTCAGTTTGTTATTAACGTTTATCTAAGTAAAAGCCTAATAGTAACATGGGAGGCACTATTGACATTGGCAGTTCTAGGTGCAGTACGATTCCGCATCTGTAAGATACAGTTTAAGAAATTTGTTGTGGTTTCACTATTTCTACGTCAACGGGGTCATTTTAAGTGTGCATATTGCCATCCGCACTCTGCTTGCTGGACCAGTGTGTGAACGTGAGAAGTGTAGTTGCATTTGCTGCCTGCTTACCAGCTTAGTATTGGGGTGTTTCCAGCAGGCTGTGTACGATTCATAGTTAATTTTCTTTTCCCACTGAGTTCAACACAATCCAACATTTGTCATTTCTATAGAAAAATTGCTTTAAAAGTACCCGTTTGTCCTGGTTTGGTGAATCACGCACATTGAGCGGTAAGAATATTATGGGGGTCATTCAGACCCCGGCGGGCGGCGGGAGCCGCCCGCCTGGAGGGAACCGCCATAGCCATTCTGGCTTTCCCGCTGGGCTGGCGGGCGACCGCCAGCAGGCCGCCCGCCAGCCCAGCGGGAAACCCCTTCCCACGAGGAAGCCGGCTCCGAATGGAGCTGGCGGAGTGGGAAGGTGCGACGGGTGCAGTTGCACCCGTCGCGAATTCCAGTGTCTGCTGAGCAGACACTGGAATTCAAAGTGGGGCCCTCTTACGGGGGCCCCACGACATCCCTCACCGCCATCCTGTTCCTGGCGGTCGGAACCGCCAGGAACAGGATGGCGGTGAGGGGGTCGGAATCCCCCATGGCGGCGCAGCAAGCTGCGCCGCCATGGGGGATTCCCAGGGCAGCGGAAAACCGTCGGGAGACCGCCGGTTTTCCTGATCTGACCGCGGCCAAACCGCCGCAGTCAGAATGCCCTGCGGGGCACCGCCAGCCTGTTGGCGGTGCTCCCGCATCCCCGGCGGGGTCAGAATGAGCCCCTATGTGTTTCCTTGTGTGATAGCGGTCCAGTGCGAGTATTGCTACAATGTCTCATGTTCTGCTAGTAGTACAGAGTACACTTTGGTTTTGGTCTTATGCTATGCCATTTCAACTAGTTGGTTCAGCGTTTATGGTTTCAGAGTTCATTTTGCAAAATTGTGTCATTGTCATTTACACCATTGGCTGTTAGGTAATATGATTTGATCAGTGCTTGCTACTTGGTTTGGCTCCTAAAAAAGCTCAGTGAAAATTGCTCCAACTGTTTCAAATGTATCGGTTTCGTTTATTTCTTTCTTCTTTTTAGAATAATTTGCAGCAATTTTACTGCCACCACACAATTTACGAAGAGAGATATTTTTCCAGTTTGAAGAACCATCAGCAGAATGTGCCCATCTGTATTAGGTATTTTTGTAGAAGTGTATTACCCAGTTGGCAGTCAATAGGCACTAAGGGCCAGATGTAGGTATATATGATTTTGCGACTCGGAAATTGCGACTCGGAGCGACTCGCAATTTCCGAGTCGCAAAATCATAAGCAGAATGGTGTCCATGACACCATCTGCGAATCGCAAGATGGGTCGCAAAGACCCACCTCATTAATGTGAATGAGGTGGGTCACAATTTGCGACCCCCTTGCGATTCTCTGCACTCACAGGAATGGTGGCCTGCTGGAGACAGCAGACCTCCATGTCTGTGACTGCTTTTTTATTAAAGCAGTTTTTTTTTGTATTGCAGCCCGTTTTCCTTAATGAAAACGAGTTGCAATACAAAAGAAAAAATGAAACCATTTGGTTTCATTTTTTCAGAGTAGACAGTGGTCCAATGGGCCACTGCCTGCTCTGAAAAAATATTTTAGCCGACATTCACAAAGGGGAAGGGGTCCCCTGGGGACCCCTTCCCTTTTTGCGAATGAGTTAGCACCCACTTGACATGGATGCTAACTGCGAATTGCTTTGCGACCGTGTTCGCGGTCACACAGAAATTCAGCAGCGCGGTGCGAATCGCAAATAGGAAGGGAACACTCCTTCCTATTTGCGAGTCGCATTCACATTTTGCGAGTCGGTACCGACTCGCAAAATGGGAATGTGCATCGCGATGTGCGTTTTGGATGGCGCAAACGGCGAATTTCACAGTTTGCGTCATGCAAAACGATTTGTACATCTGGCCCTACATCTCATGAAGTGTTGAGGGTGTTTTTTCTTTTTTCTATTTTTGCCCCTTTAGTGCCATCCAAGGGCCATATTTATACTTTTTGACGCAAAACTGCGCTAACGCAGTTTTGCGCCCAAAAAATTAGCGCCGGCTAACGCCATTCTGAAGCACCATGCGGGCGCCGTATTTATTGAATGGCGTTAGCCGGCGTTAGCCGGCGTTAGCCGACCGGCGCTGCCTGGTGTGCGTGAAAAAAAAACACGTACACCAGTAAGCGCCGGCGTAGGGAAAAATGGCGTTTGGGCGTCCAAAAATGGGGCAAGTCAGTCTGAGGCAAAAAAATCGTCTTAACCCGATTTGCGCCATTTTCTTTGGCGCCCAGACGCCATTAACATGACTCCTGTCTTAGCAAAGACAGGAGTCATGCCCCCTTGCCCAATGGCCATGCCCAGGGGACTTCTGTCCCCTGGGCATGGTCATTGGGCATAGTGGCATGTAGGGGGGCACAAATCAGGCCCCCCTATGCCACAATTTTTTTTTTTTTTTTAAACTTACCACAACTTACCTTTTCTTCCCTGGGATGGGTCCCTCCATCCTTGGGTGTCCTCCTGGGGTGGGCAAGGGTGGCAGGGGGTGTCCCTGGGGGCTTGGGAGGGCACCTCTGGGCTCATTCTGAGCCCACAGGTCCCTTAACGCCTGCCCTGACCCAGGCGCTAAAATCCGGCACAAATGCGGGTTTTTTAGTCCCGCCCACTCCCAGGCGTCATTTTTGCCCGGGATTATAAATACGACGCATATGCATCGCAGTCATTTTTTAAGACGGGAACGCCTACCTTGCATATCATTAACGCAAGGAAGGTGTTCACGCCAAAAAATTACGCTAACTCCATGAACTTTGGCGCTAGACGCGTCTAACGCCAAAGTATAAATATGGAGTTAGTTTTGCGTCAAATTTGCGTCGAAAAAAACGACGCAAATTCGGCGCAAACAGAGTATAAATATGCCCCCAAGTGTTCTGTGTCCTGATGAGAACCCTTCAGTTATGTGGGTTTGAAATATGTCAACCACATAGAACATCCAAACAGTGCATCTGAAGCAGGATGGTCAGACAGGGACATTTGCAGGGAAAGCTTTAGATTGTACATCATCCCTGCATTGGCCACATGTAATACTCATACTTGGCTATAGATTTATGAGCTGTAAAAAGCCTGTAAATTGCTTCAGAGTGTGTTTTTCAAATTGTCAGAACCTGGAAGCAACATATTTTATTGATGTGTTTCACTGCTTTATCTGAATGTTGTCACGAAAAGCACTAAACTTATCTGATTATGTTTTTGTATAATGTTTTTTTTGACCGTTTGATGGAAACATGTTTGATTGATTGTTCATGATTTTTTACAATTAAACAGTGAGAGCGCTAATTTATTTACGCTTCCATGTGTGTTCAAATAATTTGGTATATGAATGTTCCCAGCGTTGACTCTTTTTTCCTTCTTTGGTGGTTTATATTGGTCCAGCCCTGCTGTAGTATAGGGCAAACCCCTCTTCTTGTGTAGTAGCTCGAACAGTGGCACTGGAAATCATAAATACAGAGGTAAAATGCAGCAGGCACTCTGCTTGAGCGCAGCATCATATGCGTCTGAGATGAAGATTCTCCAACGGCCACCATGCCACCTTACACAAGTAAGTGCTTGCTGCAAGTCCCGCCACAGCAAAGCTGTACACATGTTGGTGTAGCTGCTGCTCTCCAAGTTCAAGAATATCTTATAAAAAAATTGTAATGTGTGGCACAGAAGCTAGCATAATGCATAGCATATAAATGAGGGCAATAAACTTACAGGTGTCCTTACAAACATCAAATTAATGCAGGTGTTGCAAGTAAATAGCCAGGAATCGCAACGGGTTGCTTAGGTGTCGCAATTGGGACCCATGGTGACCCCTAATTGATGTCCATGGACCTTTCGCTGTTCATGGATATTTTACCTTGCATTGTCAGGTGCACTTGAAGAGACTATTGATTTTTCAGCGATTTCGATTCATGAGTATTTTCTGATTGCTCCCTCACATCTAGCCATGATAAAATCAGTGTCAAAAAAGTATGCTAAATAGCAATAAAATGTGATGTATCATGATTTAGCACATTTCCCAAGCTGCATACAGTTATGGACTATGGGACAGATTTACTAGGAAATCACACCATGCAGCTACTATGATGCAGCACTGTTCTCCTCTGTACCTATCCATGCACAATTTTGGTAGCCATGCACCAAAGCAGACACCCTTGAATTTTAGTGCAATTATGTCTGATTTGTGGTAGGTATATGTGTTGTGCTGGAAGGGGCCCCTTCCTGTACAAACAACTATGCTTTAAGTTGTGTTTTCCACTTTGTAAGTGTGCTGTGTAATGCAGCACACAAGAAAAGTGGGAAAAACAATGAGAAATGAAAACATTTATCTTTGTTATGCCTACCTCAAAGGGCAAGTGGCACAACATAAGCCCCTGTGGTGAGGGTAGGGGCCCCTATCTCCAGGGGTACTCTTCAACAAATGTGGTAGGTGGTGGGCCAGGGAGGAGGGGCCCCCACCATATTCTTTGCAGGAGGGCCCACTCTAGGTTTGTTAGCCACTGTCAAGGAAATACAGGATTTTGGCACAAATTCCAGCATACAATTCTTTGTAGATAACAAGTTGCATCAAAACCTATGGATGAATTGATGGGAATGCCAAAGCACAAACCATTGAATGCCCCCTTGATGCACCTGAAGACAAGTTAAAAGGAGCATTTTTTTTACTAAGTGTGGGTGAGTTCAAAATATGCATCATGTCCTGCAAGCTGTGAAAGGCTATGCCCATTAGGACTAGAGAAGTGATAGAAAAATAAGTTTTGATGAAGCATGCTAAATACCTTCCAGTCCGAAATGCACATAGCAGACTGTAGCTTTTATTGATTGGATAACGTAATCAGTGATGTTATTGATTTTGTTGTCTGAGCTGTGATCAGTGATGACATCAATGATGTCATTTAACATGAGTGATGTATGTGAGATCAGAAGAAGTGCATTACAGAAGTACAAGTTTTAATTAGTTCACTGATTTATAACTGCAAATGTCAGTGTTTTTTTTGTTTTTGAATGGTATGTTTTGGGTGGCTACATTGGGAACTCCTGGTCCAGATCCTGATCTGTTATTCTAGAAATAGATTTTGTGAGAAAATGGGTTACTGGCTGTCAGGAAGGGAGCAAACCCTACTCAATCAACAACCACAATTCTTGTTAGGGTGAAATACAAGCAAACCACAAATTACCTTGGGTCAAAAGCAGTCAGGCTTAACAAAGAGGCAATGTGTAAGGTATTTATGCAGCACTTCAAAGAATAATAAAGTGAAAACATGACACATGAAAAATCTCACACCAATTGAGAAACATAGAGCAAAATGTAATCAATTATTTGACACCAAAATAGCAAAAACCCAATCAGTTGAACTGGAAATATGTAATTTTAAATGTTCTAGTAGAATTAGTGCTTAGAAGCACAAAGCCCCAACTGTGATTATCTGGTCGGGCCGACTAAAGCAAAGGCGCAAGTTCAGGTCTGCCACATAGGACATGGGCTGGATGCAGCGACCAAGTTTAACAAGCTCAACAAAATACCTTAAATCCTGGTTGCAGAGCATTGTGAGATTCCATGTTAAAGATGCGTCAGACAGCAGTGGTTCCATTGAGCTGCGGGCTGCGATGCAAGGCCCTGCATTGAGGATTCATTGTGCAGGCAGTTCTGAGGAACTCAGGGGTTACGAAGCGAGGTCCTATGTGGAGGATGTGTTACGCTGTTCGGAGCAAATTGAGGACTACGATGAGAGGTTCTGCATTGAAGGGGCCTCGCACAGCGGTGGTTCCGATGTGGAGCTGCAAGGAAATGCTTCATAGTGTATCACTTTTCCTCAAAAGACCACAGCTGGGCTGCCAAAGAAACTTCAGGACCATTTACAAGGGCCCAGGACTGTGGTGGCATCGCTTGTGGGGCAAGACTCATAGCCAGCAGAGTACAAATGCAGGACTCAAGGTGGTTGGAGCCTTTTCTGTCCCTGAGGTTCTGATCTGGAGGCTAGCCAACTAGCCCTTTGAGTCACTCTGGTGGTCTTGGGATCAAGATGCAGGTCCAGTCCTTTTCACTTTGACAACAGTCCTCATTCTGAGTCTTCCACAGGTCAAGATGTGTACTGTAGAGTTGAGTCTGAGGGTCCTCTGTTTATATACTGTGCCCACTTTGAAGCGGGAGAACGTTCTGGGGTCCTCTCCATACAGACATGTCTGGAATTTCCTACTTTCCTTTCCAGGTCCCAGGTTGTCTGGGAGCACAAATGACTAGTGTGAAACCTTTTATGAGTGTGCTGAGGTAGAGTCTTTGTGATGTGCAGATATGGTAGGTGACAGTTCTGCCCCCCCATCAAGTCAGCGATGACCCATTCTCCAACATCTATTTATCCTTTGTCTCACTGCCTGGGAATAATACACAAAAGCTAAGTGCAAGATACATGTAGTCATGTGACCCAGGATACAGGCTTCAGGCACCCAATGGCGAGGACAAGAAAAAATTGAAACTTTCTAAAACTGGCATGTTTATAATTGTCTTTTAAAATCCAAAGTTAGGATTAAGGAGGGTTTTAAATGATAATTCTTAAGAGACAATAATTAATATTCCTACCTACTTCTAAATGAATATCATCACTTATTAAATGTAATAAGGTAGAGAAAAACAAATTTAAGAGTGTTAGACTTGGCATCTTTGGTGTGGTCTCCCCTAACTTTTTGCCTCTACTTCCCAGGTTGTTTCTTTGTGCTGGACTCTGTTTTTGCTGTTTTGTTTGCTCTGGACATTTTACCACTACTGACCAGTGCTAAAGTGTAAATGTTCCCTGTATAAATTATATGTGTGCATTGACTTATTCATGATTGGCATATTTGATTTGCTAGTAAGTCCCTAGTAAAGTGCACTAGAAGTGCCCAGGGCCAGTAAATCAAATGCTACTAGTAGCCTGCAGCACCGTTGTGCCACACACATGAATAGCTCTGTAACCATAACTCTGACCTGCCACTGCAGTGTGTGTAGTTTAAACTGCCAAATCAACTTGCCAAGTGTACCTGCTTACCAGGCCTAAACCTTCCCTTTTTATACATGTAAGCACCCCTAAGGTAGGTCCTCTAGACAGTGACACAAAGGGAGCTGGGATGTAGCCTGCATACCCTGATGGGCTATCTGGGCTGGAGGGGAGGAGTGGTCACTTACACCTGAAAGGGCTATGCCTGCCCTCCCACAATGCTGTCTCCAATTCCCTGGTGTGTGTCTGGGGCTGGCCTGGGCAAGGCAGGCTCTTGAAAACAACAGAGACTTCTTTTTGAAGTGGGACTTCAGAGGCAGAAAGAGGTATAAGGAGAAGACCAAAAACCCCTGAAAATCAGATTACTTCTCGAACAAAGAGGAACCTCTGCCCGGGAGAAGAACTGGAGAAGCTGGAGGAGGAGTACTGCCCACTTGACTGTGACTGGGTTCTGCTGGGTTGGCCTGCAGTAGCTGCTTCTGCCTGAGAAAGAACAAAGACTGACTTTTGTGTGACTTCCCACTGGTGAACTGAGCTTGCATCCTGTTGTTGAAGTCTCAGGGAAAACAGAGACTTCTCTCTGCCAGCACTTGGGCTTTCTACTGAGAATCCTGCCTGCCAAGTGGTGCCCTAACCCGTCTCTGGGCCCTTGAAAGGTGCAGCTGGTGGAAAAGAAATCCACCATAAAGACTGCTGTGCAGGGAAATTTCGATGCACCACCCGCCGGCAGCTTTCTGGCTAAAATAGATGCTATACCTGCATCGCGACTGGGAGCCCCCACACAGCACGGTTTCTGACACCATACGAACGGATTTCAAGGCAACATCGCTGGGCGTGGAAAGTCAACGCAAATCCTGCCCGGTCCTAAGGTGCCTGTCCGGGATTGACGCATCACTCTCTTGCAGGAGAGAAGAAACAATGCACGCTGACCGAGGATGAACGACGCATGGTCTCACTTGTGAGTGAGAAATCGATGCATTGCTGGCCTTTTTCAATGCACACTCACCCGGGCGGCTTTATTTTGACATTACCCAGGTACTTTTGTGTAATAACAGCATTCTCACTGTTTTCTAAAGATTAAGGCCCTCATTCCAACCGAGGCGGGCGGCGGTCGCCGCCCGCCTGGCGGGAACCGCCAAATGGCCGCACCGCGGTCGGAAGACCGCTGGGGCCATTCCGACCTTCCCGCTGGGACGGCGGGCGCTAACATTGTTAGCGCCCGCCGGCCCAGCGTGAAGGCTGCCTGCAACACAGAAGCCGGCTCCGAATGGAGCCGGCGGTGTTGCAGGTGTGCGACGGGTGCAGTTTCACCCGTCGCGCTTTTCACTGTCTGCTAAGCAGACAGTGAAAAGCTTCATGGGGCCCTGTTAGGGGGCCCCTGCACTGCCCATGCCAGTGGCATGGGCAGTGCAGGGGCCCCCAGGGGCCCCAGGACACCCGTTCCTGCCATCCTGTTCCTGGCGGTAAAAACCGCCAGAAACAGGCTGGCGGGAAGGGGGTCAGAATCCCCATGGCGGCGCTGGGCCAACCGGGGTTAATCCGGCGGGAAACCGCCGGACCCGGTTTTCTGACCGCTGCTTTTCCGCCGCAGTCAGAATGGCCCAGGAAGCACCGCCAGCCTGTTGGCGGTGCTTTCCGTCGTTCGCGGCGGGTCGGAATGACCCCCTAAGACTCATTCTTTTTTAAATTCATATCCTGACTTGTGCATGTTGGATTTTTTATGTTTTGGTCTTGTTCCGTTTAGATGAATAATACCTATTTTTCTAAATCTGTGTTGTGTCATTTTGTAGTGTTTTCACTGGGTTACTGTGTGTGTTGGTACAAACACTTTACACATTGTTTCTGAAGTTAAGCCTGACTGCTCGTGCCAAGATACCAACGGGGTGAGTGGGGGTTAACTGAGCGTGATTCTCCTTTATCCTCACTAGAGTGAGAGTTTTTGCTGCCACAATGGGTAACCTGACTGCTAACCAAAGACCCCATTTCTCACAAAGAGTTTTTCACTACCTGGACATTTAAAAGTTAAAAGTACATAACTCACTTTTTAAATGCACTGCAACCTGCCCAATGGACTGTTTAGGGCCCACCCTAAGGGAAACATATGTATTAAGTGAAGGAAGGTTTAGGCCTGGCAAGTGGTTGATTTTGCCAAGTCAAATTGGGAGTTCAGAACTACACACAAGGTTGAAATGGTGGGCCTGAGTCATGTTTAAGATGCTACAGAAGTTGGTGGCACAAGGAGTGCTCCATGCCCATAAGTAGCATTTAATTTCCGGGCCCTGTATACATATAGTACCACTTTACCTGGGAACTACAAGTCAGTTAACCATGTCAATTGGCTGTAAGCCAACTGCACCATGTTTAAAAGAGCGAGTACATACACTTTAACACTGGTTAACAGTGGTAAACCTTGAAAAGTCCTAAGACCATCAAAAACAAATTCAACAAAACAGGACTAGAGAAGGCAAAAGGTTTGGAGTAAGACCTCCCTAAGGCTAACAGAGTCTGTATGCCACAAGTGCCAGTGGGACGCAACAGGCATTTGCACCCGCAAGGGGCCGCAGATGCTTGTTCAGCCCTTTTTGTCATTCAGATAACGCCGGCACTCACACAGCAGCAGCACTAAAATTAGAGGGAATTCTCTCATTTGCGTGGGACATGGCCCACGCAAATGAGGGAACCACTTTGCCTCTGTATCCACGCTGTATTACCAATGTGGGTTCAGAGTCAAACATGCCTTTAGAAGACACAAAAAAGTGGCACACTTCCAGTGCGCCTTCTAAATGCAGCCTTGTAAAGAAATGAAAGGGGTATCCTGTGGACCCCCCAAACATCCCCTTGCAGGTGGGTGCAGTCACTCACTGCACCCTCCTGCAAGGGGATATCTAATCCCGTTAAAATGTGCAGGTGGATTGCTGCTTGCTCAGAGAAACACTGAGCAACTTTTAAACAGCATCTCCGTATTTCTCATGAATGTAAGTTCGCAGCTGCCCTGAGAGCACTGCATTCTACCGAATAGGTTGCTCAGTCCTATTTTGCACACGGCGCACCTGCTTTAAGGTGTGCTGTGGCACATATATGGAAAGTATGCCGTTAAGGTAATTCGGGACCAGGTCTAACAGAACTCCACTATGATCTAACACACATAAATTTATCATATTTTATTAATGCAAAGGAGATTAAAAATGCAGACTAGGTTGGTATATTACTAACAATTTAAAGTGTGATTTTGCAAAAGTGCTGTTCTGTTGTAACGTGGTATTCAATCACATGTGCTTGGGGAACTCAATGTCATGTTGTTCCTGGTGCTAGGCTTCATCATTTCTCACGTTATTTTACAAATGTAATGGTACACTGTTAAAACCCTACCTAAAATTGCACAGACGAGAAGAAAAGAATGCATGCTTGGCAAGGAAGGCAGGCTGGATAATATTGCATACCCATGCAAAAATGGTATCTCCAGCTGGAAAAATATTCATCTTGGCTCTGCTAATTTTCCCCATCACTGAGAACGAGAGGGTGCACCATAAATCAAAGTCAAGCACATTTCAAGTGGATGGAAATCTGCTCTACTTAAACTGGTGTGGAGAGAGTAACGAAAAACAGGTCAACGAATGATAAAGAGGAATTAAACTGACTCGAGAAAGGTTTGGGAATCAGGGACGCAGCAGAGGGTGTTGTGAAAATTGTGACTGAGAAGGAGCGCTCTCCAGAAGGAGGCACAATAATTTCGATTACATGATGTATGTCATGCATATTTTGGGGTTTAAATCAATACAAATTTCCACAATCATTGAATTTTCCTGAAGGTGTTAGTTTATTTGCATTTCATGACCTTTTTTTGCTAGCGCCCCTACAGTCTCTGAGCTGCTTTTCAACACTTCTTTGTTCTGGTGCATTGTAGAACGTTCAGAAAGACATCGTTCAATGGACTGCCAGGTAGCGCACATGTAACATCCTGATGTAATAGGTGTGGTCCTAGCCTTTTCAGTAACTTCCAGACGTCTTCTTAAAAGGGGTGTGGTCACTGAGAGGGAGGCCCAAATGGTGCAGACTTGTGATTTTAAATAGTTTGCTCTCCAGCATGGAATGTTCGCTGACGTTGACTGACATTGTATTAGCATTCTGTATTGATTATTCGGTCAAAGAGAAAGCTTAGAAGGTTGCCACCTGCTACTGCCAGAGGTCAGTCACTTTGCAGTAACCCGAGGTACAATGATCCCGTATTCTCGACCAATATACCTTGTAGACTTTAGTCCTGATCCCCATTGGTCTAGAAAGGGGTGAGGTAGTTTACCAGGTGTACTGAGTACTTCCTATTCCTTCTCTTCACTGGGAAAATGATGAATAGCAAGCAGAATGTAGTCCTAACTTCAACACATTCTGCATGTATAAGAATTAAAGTAATGTTCGCATCCATTAAATTGAACCTGGTGTGACCAGAAGAAATTCGCCAGAGCTCAATATCACAACTGTTGTATGTCCAATTGCTGTGCCAACTGGGTCTATCACTTCAATGAATCAATCAATTAATCAATGTCTTTAAAGAGCAATTACTCACTCATAAGGGTCTCAAGGCGCTGGGGGTGTAGGTGTAGCGTCTACCGGTGATGTGGTTCTTTATAAAAGCCATGTCTTCAGCTCCTTTGTGAAGTTGAGGAGGGGAAAGGTTTGTCTGATGTGGAGTGGGAGAGTGTTCCAGGTGGTGGCTGAGAAGTAGGAAAAGGAGCGTCCCCCTGTTCTGGTTTTCCTGATGCGAGATACTTTGGCGAGAGAGAGCTGGGCTGAGCGTAGGGCCCTGGGGGATCCGTGGAAGTTGAGTCGCCGTTTCAGGCAGGCTGGTCCGGTGTTGTGGAGAGCTTTGTGTGTGCAGGTGAGGATCTTGAATGGGATTCTTTTCTGTACAGGAAGCCAGTGTAGTGTGTGCAGGTGTTGAGCGATGTGGCAGTGTTGAGGCAGGTTGAGGACCAGTCTGCCAGTGGTGTACTGGATGTTCTGTAGTTTGCAGGTGAGATTCTTGTTGATTCTGGTGTAAAGTGTGTTTCTGTAGTCCAGTCTGCTGGTGATGATGGCGTGTGTGATGATCTTTCTGTGTTCGAGGGGGATCCATTTGAAAGTCTTGGGTAGGAGGCGTAGGGTGTCGAAGCAGGAGGAGGTTACTGAGTTGATTTGGTGGTTCATGTTGAGTTTGGAGTCTAGGATGATTCTGAGGTTGTGGGCTTGTTTTGTGGGGGTGGGTTTCTGAGGGTGGCTGGCCATCAGGAGTCCTTCCAAGCATTGGGTTGAGGGTCCAAGATAAGTACTTCTGTCTTGTTTGCGTTGAGTTGAAGGCAGCTGTTTCTCATCCAGTTGGCGATTGCCTCCATGCCTTCATGGAAGTTGTGTCTGGCTGTGTTGGGTTAGTTGGATAGGGTGAGGATGAGTTGGGTGTCGTCGGCGTAGGAGACGATGTTGATTCCATAGCTTCTGGCGATGGTGGCCAGTGGGGCCATGTCGACGTTGAACAGCGTGGGGCTGAGGGAGGATCCCTGGGGAACTCCGCAGGTGGTAGGTGTGGGGTTCACGGGGCGAGTCTTACTCATTCAGTTCTGCCGGAGAGGAAGGATTGGATGAAGTCAAGGGCCTTGTCTTTAATGCCGCTTTTATGAAGTCTGCGTATCACTGTGTGTTGGGAGACTGCTGAGAGGTCTAGCAGGATGAGTGCCACTGCCTCTCCCTTGGCCAGTAAGGAGCGGATATCGTCTGTTGTGGCTAGGAGGGCTGTTTCGGTGCTGTGGTATATCCTGAATCCTGATTGAGGATGTTGTGGTCTTTGATGAAGGTGCGAGTTGGCTGTTGACGGCTTTGTTGATGACTTTCACAGGGAATGGGAGTGGGGAGATGGGCCTGAAGTTTTTGAGGTCGGTGGGGTCTGCCGAGGGTTTCTTGAGGAGGGGGTTTCATCGCACTGTGTTTCAAGTCATCGGGGAAGGAGGCATCAGCTATGGAGCGGTTGATGATGAGGCAGACCTTGGGGTTGATGGTGTCCCCAGCTCTGTTGAAGATGTGGTGGGGCATTGGGGCATTGGTCCACGGGAGCCCTGGAGTGTATGGATTTCATTGTTTTTAGTGTGCCTTTGGTGGTGGGGGGGGTCCAGCTGATGATTTTTGGTTTGTCGGCGTCGGGTTTTGGTGGGGGGGTTCTGCACATGGGTTTTCCTCACTGAAGCTTTCATAGATGGTCTTGATTTTGTGGTGAAAGTAGGTATTGAGTCTGTCCCAGAGGTCTTGTGAGGGTGGGATATCCGTTGATTCGCTGTTGGGTTGGGCGAACTCCTTGATGATGCCGAAGAGTTCCTTGCTGTTGTGTGCATGTGAGGAGATTCCCTCTGGTATAGCTTTCTTTCTGGTGCTCCTTAAGAGTTGGTGGTGTGAGATGGTGGCAACTCTGAAGTTGCTTTGAGCTTCTCTGGAATTGGTGTTTCTCAGGATTTTCTCAAAGTGACGCCAAGTACGTCTGGATTCTCTGAGTTCTGGGGTGAACCAGCTGGCTTTCTTGGCGCGGGTGCTGCTGTTTTTTTTAAGGGGCGCTATGGTGTCAGGGCAGTTGGCAATCCATTTGTGAATGGTGTGTGCTGCAGTGTTCAGGTCATCGTTGTGTGCGATGGTGGGGGTGGAGTTGGCTACGGCGACGGTGAGTTGGTTGTCGGTGATTTTTGTACAGCTTCTATGTGATACTTTGCGATGGGGTCTGATGACAGTGGGTGTGGTGAAGGTGAAATGGAGGCATCGATGATCTGTCAATGGGATTTCGGAGGTGTGGCTGAAAGTGAGGGAGGTTCCTGTTGTGAAGATGGGGTCGAGGGTGTGTCCTGTTGAGTGTGCTGGTTCCATCACGATCTGTCGAAGCCCTATTTTGTGGAGGTTATCTAGGAGGGATGCGGTGTTAGGATCTTGAAGACTGTCGAGGTGAAAGTTGAGGTCTCCCAGCAGGCTGTAGTCGGTGGCTGCGATGGCTTTTGCGGCAATGTAGTAAGTGATGGAGTCAGTGAAGAGTGTGCGGGGTCCAAGTGTGTGTGCTCCAGACATCGCCACCGCCATCCCCGAAGGCTACAAGATCTCCAGGAAAGACCGCACCAACCAAGCAGGAGGAGGTATCGCCATCGTCTTCAAAGACTCCATCAGCGTAACCACCTCCACTGAGGACACCCCTCTCGCCGCGGAACACCTGCATTTTCAGATTCGCACCGACCCGAGGACCACCCTCAGAGGATCCCTCGTCTACCGTCCTCCCGGGCCACGCGCCCCTTTCAGCGACGCCATCGCCGACTTCATCTCCCCGCACGCCCTCGCCTCTCCGGACTACATCCTCCTAGGCGACCTCAACTTCCATCTGGAACAAAACAACGACCCCAACACCACCACCCTGCTCGACAACCTTGCCAACCTCGGCCTCAAACAACTGGTGAACACCGCCACGCACATCGCCGGACACACGCTCGACCCCATCTTCTCCGCCAGCAAACACGTCTTCTTCAGCCACGCCTCCGCCCTACACTGGACCGACCACAGCTGCATCCACTTCACATTACGACGCGAGACCCGCCACCTCCACACCCAACCCATCCCTCGTCGACAGTGGAACAAGATCCCCGAAGAGCAACTCTTCTCCGCACTCGCCGCCAACCAACCCACTCTCACCACCGACCCCAACGATGCAGCCCTCAACCTCACAAACTGGATCTCCAATTGCGCAGACATCCTTGCTCCCCTCAAACGCACGCATCGACAGACCAACACCAAAAAACCTCTCTGGTTCTCTGACACCCTCAAAGAATCAAAGAAAACTTGTCGCACCCTTGAGAAAGCCTGGCACAAGGACCACACCGCTGACAACATGACCGCCCTCAAGAACGCTACCCGCGAACACCACCACCTGATCCGCGCTGCCAAAAGGAACTTTTTCACCGACAGACTGGACAAAAACAGACACAACAGCAGAGAACTCTTCAGCATCGTCAAGGAGTTCTCCAACCCCAGCGCCAACGCCAACGCCGTCACTCCCTCACAGGATTTGTGCGAATCCCTCGCCACTTTCTTCCATCGCAAGATTAGCGACCTCCACGACAGCTTCGGACACCAGACCCAAACAAACACCACCGAACCGGCATCCACGGCCATCACCCTCAACAACTGGACCCACATCAACACGGAAGAAACCAAATCCATCATGAACTCTATCCACTCCGGCGGCCCTTCGGACCCCTGCCCGCACTTCATCTTTAACAAAGCCGACGACATCATAGCCCCGCACCTCCAGACCGTCATCAACTCTTCTTTTTCTTCTGCTACCTTCCCCGAATGCTGGAAACACGCCGAAGTCAACGCCCTACTAAAGAAACCTACGGCTGACCCGAGCGACCTGAAAAACTTCCGCCCCATCTCTCTTCTGCCTTTCCCAGCCAAAGTAATAGAGAAGACCGTCAACAAACAGCTGACCACCTTCCTGGAAGACAACAACCTGCTCGACCCCTCACAAACCGGATTCCGAACCAACCACAGTACTGAAACCGCCCTCATCTCAGTCACTGACGACATCAGAACCCTGATGGACAATGGTGAAACAGTCGCCCTCATTCTGCTCGACCTCTCGGCTGCCTTTGACACCGTCTGTCACCGCACCCTAATCACCCGCCTCCGCTCCACCGGGATCCAAGGCCAGGCCCTGGACTGGATCGCCTCCTTCCTCGCAAACCGTACCCAAAGAGTTTACCTCCCTCCGTTTCGCTCAGAACCCACCGAGATCATCTGCGGCGTACCCCAAGGCTCATCACTCAGCCCGACACTCTTCAATGTCTACATGAGCCCCCTCGCCAACATCGTGCGCAAGCACAACATCATCATCACCTCCTACGCCGACGACACCCAACTTATACTCTCCCTCACCAAGGACCCCGCCAGCGCCAAGACCAACCTACAAGAGGGTATGAAGGACGTCGCAGATTGGATGAGGCTCAGCCGCCTAAAGCTGAACTCTGAAAAAACAGAAGTCCTCATCCTCGGCAACACCCCGTCCACCTGGGACGACTCCTGGTGGCCCACGGCCCTCGGCACCGCACCGACCCCCACAGACCATGCCCACAACCTCGGCTTCATCCTGGACCCTCTTCTCACCATGACCAAGCAAGTCAACGCCGTGTCCTCCGCCTGCTTCCTCACCCTCCGCATGCTCCGCAAGGTCTTCCGCTGGATCCCCGCCGACACCAGAAAAACCGTGACCCACGCCCTCGTCACGAGCCGCCTGGACTACGGCAACACCCTCTACGCCGGGACCACAGCCAAACTCCAAAATCGCCTGCAACGCATTCAAAACGCCTCGGCCCGCCTCATCCTCGACATACCCCGCAGCAGCCACATCTCCGCACACCTGAGACACCTGCATTGGCTCCCAATCAGCAAAAGGATCACTTTCCGACTTCTCACCCGCGCACACAAAGCCCTCCACGACAAGGGACCGGAATACCTCAACAGACGCCTCAGCTTCTACGTCCCCACCCGCCTCCTCCACTCCTCTGGCCTCGCACTCGCTGCTGTCCCTCGCATCCGCCGCTCCACGGCGGGTGGGAGATCTTTCTCCTTCCTGGCGGCCAAGACCTGGAACTCCCTCCCCACCAGCCTCAGGACCACCCAGGACCACTCCGCCTTCCGGAGACTCGTAAAGACCTGGCTGTTCGAGCAGCGATAACCCCCCCTTTTTCCCCTAGCGCCTTGAGACCCGCACGGGTGAGTAGCGCGCTTTATAAATGTTAATGATTTGATTTGATTTGATTTAGATGAGGGTTCCCTGGAGGATGGATGTCGGGCTGGTCTGTATTTTGAAGTGAAGGTGTTCTATCAGGCTTGTTGGTTGGAACTGTGGATGATGGCGATTCCACCCCCCCCCCCACCGGGTGACTGGGGCAGTCTTTCCAGGTGATCTTGTATCCTTGGGGAATGGTGATGGCTTTGTCCGGGCCTGTGGTGGTGTTGGTCCAGGTCTTGGTGAGGAATGCGACTTCTGGGGTGGTGTTGTCAAGGAGGGCCCAGATTACAGTAGCGTGTTTATGGAGGGAGCGGATGTTGAGGGGGATGCACTTCAGAGTTTTTGGAGTCGGTGTCTTGGTGCGGATGGGTTGTGCTGGGTCAAAGGTCTTGGGAGGTGTGGGTTTGGTGGCAGCGGAGACAGCTGAAAGGTATGTAGGTGTCAACTGGTGATGGTTGCTTACATTTGTTGTGCGTCCCGGGTTGAGTGCGATGAGTGCTGCTGGCGAGTAGCGAAGGCAGGTGGCAGGTCCAAGGATCCTGGCACTGGTCGCAATCGGATCACAGGCGGGCGCAGATGGCTTGCCCTTGGCGCACCAGTGGTGCGGCCGCATAGCGGCCACCATTAAGTAGGGAGGAGGGGAGGAGAGGAAAGCTGGGAGGCAGGAGCAGGATCAGGAAAACAGTGCAAAAAAGGGGGTTGGAGCCAGGGGGCAGCAGTGGCGGGGAGAATGAGAGAGAGGAGAGAGAGAGAGAAGTGAGAAAGGAGAAAAATTAGGAAAAGGTAGAGGAAAGCGCAGAAAGTGAAAGGCACAAAAAACAGCACACTAAAAGAAAAACCGAGAGGAGAGGATGGAGAAAAGAGAAAAGATGGCAGCCTAGCAGAAGAGCAGAGCTCTCCCACTAGACACCAGGGATGAGGAGCAGGCAGCAGCTAGCGGGTGGAGGAAGGCCTTGAACTTCTGACCAGGGTCAGATTTCAAGGCAGACAGGCTTCACTTACTGGTGGAGCTACACATGGCAGAGCAGTTCACTGACCAGGTCACAGGGATCATAATTTTCCCTGCCTCTAAGAATTAGATCCCTAGTGCCATTTTTTTTGCTCACTTTCACCTCTCTTTGATTCTCTCAATTTTGGCAATGATCATCTTTGCAATGATGTGTGCTTCTTTTGCAATTCCAAATAAATTCCACAAACAGAAGTAGTATTGCATTACTCACAGCAAAGCAAATCATCATTCAGCAACACAGGCAAAGGAAGCTAACATCCCTGGTCAAGGCTCTAATATATCCCCTAACACAATCTTATACTGAAACCAATGTAAAACATATTCATGTATTCACTTGCTCATGCAAAAATAATCCCTCATGCTCTACATCTTGGTCCCTTTAAATCATATATATATGTATGTATACTGAGAGTCATCTGCTCAACTAGTGTGCATATATGCATATATATATAGATATATATATTCCACAGCTCTCTGCTTCCAAAAGCAATATATTTAGAGCTATGAAGAGGCCTCAATGCACTTTGGTCCATATTTATCATTTTCTTCATACAGCGCAATGCAGCAAGTCACCTTGCTGCGCTGCTTCAAAGGGAAAGGGCAGAAATGCACTTTATTTAACATTATGGGGGTCATTCTAATTCTGGCGGGCGGCGGACGCCGCCCGCCAGAATTCCGCCCCCATAATACCGCTCCGCGGTCAGAAGACCGCGGAGGGTATTATGAGTTTTTCCCTGGGCTGGCGGGCGGTCTCCAAAAGACCGCCCGCCAGCCCAGGGAAAAACTCCCTTCCCACGAGGATGCCGGCTCGTAATCGAGCCGGCGGAGTGGGAAGGTGCGACGGGTGCAGTAGCACCCGTCGCGTATTTCAGTGTCTGCAAGGCAGACACTGAAATACCTTGCGGGGCCCTCTTACGGGGGCCCCTGCCGTGCCCATGCCATTGGCATGGGCACGGCAGGCGCCCCCAGGGGCCCCGCGACCCCCCCTACCGCCATCCTGTTCATGGCGGTAGGGGGGGTCAGAATCCCCCATGGCGGAGCAGCAAGCTGCGCCGCCATGGGGGATTCTGAGGGCAGCGGTAAACCGGCGGGAGACCGCCGGTTTACCCTTTCTGACCGCGGCCAAAGCGCCGCGGTCAGAATGCCCTGCGGGGCACCGCCGGTCTGTCGGCGGTGCTCCCGCCAACCCTCGCCCCGGCGGTCAAAGACCGCCGGGGTTAGAATCAGGGCCTATATGGCACATTCCTGTCCTTTCCTAGCTCTGGTGCACTTTTGGCTGCCTAGCACCAACACAGGCACACGTGCCTCATGGTGCAAGGGTGCCTGCTTTGTAGGCAGGATTGTTTTTGTGCAGGAAGGGACGCCTTCCTGCACAAACATAATCCACTGAGTCAGTTTCCTCTTCCTATGTGTGCTGCAGAATGGAGCACATGTAGATAGATACAAGAAACAAGGAGAAATAAAGATATTACTAATGGTATCTCTAGGTATGTGCCAAAATACATCGTTGGAAGTGTGGAAAAACCCACACTCCACCCAAGGGATGCCTCCTTGAGGCGGAGTAATGCGAGGCAGTGATTTGTGTTAACTTGCATTACTCCAGATTTATCAAGCCATGCAGGGGCAAGCAAGGTGGCCGTGCATGGCTTGATAAATCTCACTTAGATTTTGCATCATCCGTGAAACCCCTTGCAAGGGCGCTAGGGTGACTCAAAACCTTGATAAATCCAGCCCTCAGTATTCTGCTTCTTTTTGCAAAATTGTATAAGTTAAGTGTTGCAGTGTATGAGTGAGTGCTGATGGGCGTCTAAATGATTCTTATGTAAAAACGTTGAGTGTGACTAAAGAGTTGCAGGTCAATCATAAAATATTTTGCTTGCAAGTTACATATCCTCTAATCTACCACTTACTACATTTCACTGTCTCTCCCATGCTTTTCATTTGTGTTGTTTGTTATTTAGAATGTATTATTCTCTATTTTTCTCCCATCACTTCTGTGCTATCTAGCTGTCCAATTCTGTCTGCCTCATTCTGTTATCAAGTGTCAGAAGTTGCCACTTTAAGATCAGAAGTCTGTTTTAGTCCTGATTGCACCCCCTTGATCACCGTGTGAATCAAGACAAATCACTTTATCTTTCAGACACCTATTTCCCTTATTTTACCTTATCTACCCAAATTAGGAGTGCTCATGCTGATTTCTTTAATACACAATATGTAAAACCAACTCTACCAATGTGAGCAGCCAGGGCTGCTGTAGCTTACCGTGTTGCAATGCACACACCTACTACACGCTATTTCCCATTAGACATTTTCTTTTTTCTGCTCTCTCTTTGTGGTCCTTCCATGTGTGCATCCCAGTGTCTCTCTATGCCCCAAAGCATGCAAATGCAAATGAAATCCTAGAAGCCAAATGCCGAACAGATGATAGTTACTTTGTCACACCCTCATTGAGATGCTAAGAAATGTGTTCTGTTAATACCATGGTAGAACTAGTCCTTTGTGCAATAGACGTTCAACACTCTGGTTCATCTGATTCCATTTATTTACACAGGATTGTGAGACAGCGCTGCAATTTTAGCAGTGTTTGCCGCCACAATCCCAACATTGTTTGGGAACTAAGGATGTCCAGACAGAGTCCATTTGGGTGACATGACAATAGACATGTGGAGGTAAGAGTGGTTTCAGTGAGGAGGTGCAAATTGCCATTAGGGAGTGTAGGCCTCTTCAACAGACCACAAAAAGGCAAGGTTAACACGTGCTGGGTGATGTAGAAGGTGGCATAATTACAGACACAGGACCTCTGTGAAACTGGCCAGGGACACAGACAAATGTTTCCGAGCAGATTGTCTTCAAACCCAGGTGCAGTGTATAACTTCCTCCCCTGATGGGTCTTGTCCCTCCCCTGAAGTTGGTTGCATTTCTGTCGGAGGTCATCTGAGGCCAAACCACAGACACAGGGGCAGAAGAGGTGGCTCCTGTTACGTTGCCAGCATTTGTCTCAGTCAGCAAGGAATACAGCACAGCGCTGTAAAGGGTCTGTTGCCTTCTCAACAAGGCTACAACGCTGTGAAGGAGGGCACCAATTGTAAGAGTCTAAATTGTGCTCCATAGATGCCAAGATGTCAATGATGGTACTCAGCTTGTTGGCAACATCACTGGTGCCAGAGATAAAGAGCTGTTGTTCTTGCTTCTACCTCATTACACCAGCAATGTCTGCTAGGGACTCTTCCATACTATGTAGCCAAGTGTGGGTGCCTCTGATTGCCTTGGTTGTACCCTTATTGGGACTGAGGCACCTCCGGACTTCTTCTAGAGTGCCTGCCATGGTTGCCATCCCACCCACACCTCTTCTGCCATTTGGTACTGGACTCCCACCACTCTATGTTGGAAGTCACATTTGTGGTCCTCAGAGTCTGCAGCTGATGTTGGACTGGCAGATAGGGCATGTCCTGGGAGGGCAGTTCCTCCAGTGATCCTGCAACACTGTTGTCCCTTTCCATGACCGAAGGAGGAGAAACCATGGATGCCAGGAGTTGTTGGTACGTTTCTGTTGGAAATGGCCCTTCTTGCAGAGTCATCCCTAATCTTTTTCCATTCTTCCTCCTATATTATCTGACCAACTTTTGTTGGCTTTAGGACTCTGGACACTTCTAACCAGTGCTACAATGCATATGCTCTCTGTGCAGATTTCCTTTGAGAAATATGGAGTTTGTGGTCTCTGAACTCCCAATTTAAAAATACATCTTTATTTCAAGTTGGTTTTTAGATTGTTACTTTGAAAATGCCACTTTTAGAAAATATGCATTCTCTTGCTTACACCTTTCTGTGACTCTGCCTGTTTGTGGATTGCCTGTGCTGGTCAGTCTGACAGTTGGGCTGTTTGTGAATCCCCTCTAGACAGTGAGACAAAGGGAGCATATCCTGATGAGCCATCTATGCTAGAGTGGAGGGAGGAATGGTCACATACACCTGAATAGGCTGTGCCTGCCCTCTCACAAGGAAGTCTCCAACCCCCTGGTGTGTGTCTGGGGCCAGGCCTGGGCAACAAAGGATCCTGTAAGCAACATAGACTTTCCTTTGAAGTATCCAAATTTCAAAGGCAGAAAGGGGAATAAGTAGTGGACCCAAAACCCCAGACTTAAGATTACTTCAAGAGCACTTCTGGATTCAAGAGGAACCTCTGGCAAGGAGAAGAGCTGAATAGCTGAGGAGAAGTGCTACCCCTGCCTGTGACAGTACTCTGTTGGGCTATCCTACAGTTGCTGCTTCTGCCGGTGAAAAGGGACAAAGACTGGGCTTTTTTGTGCATTCCTACTTGAGAAGAATCTCCGAGGGCTTGACTTGAGCTTGCCTCCTGTTTTGAAGACTCAGGGCCATCAAAGACTTCCTCTGCTAATATTTGGACTCTCTGCTGAAACTCCTGCCCTGCCAAGTGGTGCCCTATCCAGTCTCTGGGCCCTTGAAACGTTAAGTTGGCAGACAAGAGCTGAAAATCCATGCACAGAATGCCATGCAGAGAGGTTTTTTGCACACTATCTGCAACGCGGCTGATAAACAATGAGCCGCCAGCTTCATGGCTAAAATCGATGCTCTACCTCCATCGTGGCTGGGGGATCAACGAATTGCAGCTGGAAAAATGACATGCAACACCCGCTTGTGGCTGTTGATAAAAATGCAAACCCCACACAGTGCAGTTTTCTAACACTGTGCGACCGGATTTTCCACACATCGTCCCTGGGCGTCAAAGTCAACCTGACTCTTTGGGGGTTCGAGGTGCCCCATTCGGATATAGACACACTGCTCTGTTGCCAGGGAGAAAAACAACGCATCGCAGACCTGACCAGAGAAAAAAACGATGCACGACCTACCGACCTACCTTGTGAGGAAGGAATTGATGCATCCCTACCTATTCTGATGCATGCTTGCCCATGCAGCTTTGTTTTTGAGGCTATCCAGGTACTTTGTGCAAAATCATTGTTTCCATCGTTTTTTTTTATGGAATAAGACTCTTATGCTTTTGAAAATTCATATTTTAACTTCCTTAGATAGATACTGCCTATTTTTCTAAACTGGTGTGGTGTCCATTTTGTATTGTCTTCACTGTATTACTGTGTGTGTTGTTACAAATACTTTACACATTTCTTCTGAAGTTAAGCCTGTCTGCTTGTGCCAAGCTACCAAGAGGGTGAGCGGGGGTTAACTGAGTGTGACTCTCTTTTGCCCTGACTAGAGTGAGGGTCCTTTCTTGGACAGGGGGTAACCTGACTGCCAACCAAAGACCCCATTTCTACCAGTATCATGGTCCATGGGGAGCAGGAAGGCATCCAGGACAGGTTGGTCATCCAAGACAGGCTTCTGTAGAGGAGGTGTTGTTTGTCCCTCTGTAATGAAAGAGTAATGTGTTAATGATGATCTAATATAAATGTTGACATAAGTAATTTGTGTGGCGCTAGGAATGTAAATTCAATCACTTTATGTTACACATAAATGTGTAGGACATGTGTTACTGAAAGTACTTAAACACGCTACATCGTTGGCTTTCACAACCAGTGTGTGACAAGGGGTCCTTTTTGTCAAACCACACATTGTGACATAGTTACACACCTTACTGGCCTGCCCTGCCAGAAAGGGTGAGTGCAGGTAAGGGCACATTGCGATGTTGCTTGGCTATTTCTCATTTGACAACAAATTGATGCAAGGTTTTCTTATTGACACCACTGCAGAGAACATTACACCATGTCACCAGGGTGCCTGCATTTCCTCTAGAGATAGCTTAGGCCACAAATCCAGAATGAGATATGGTATTGTGTCATATCTCTGATTTGGTCCAGCACTCTGCATTACACACAGTATAGTTCACATATCTGCCTAGTTGTGAACTATATCATATCATGCAATTTGTCACCTTGTGTTCAGGGGGCAAATTTGATACACATCCACACAACTCCACCCCCAAAACAACATTGCTGCACTGCAGTGGTGGGCTAGAGCAAGTACTAACCATAGTTTATGTATTTGTGTGGAATCCTGTAGTATCCTAGCACACACACTTTTCCTCGGAGTCAGGGACAGTGACACTGTTAAGCATCTCTGAAGGGGACACGCATTGTCACACTTGGTAATGCATATCCACTGGAGCTCACTCAATTTCCTCTTTTACAAAGTTGCTCATCTGCAGAGTTGCACATAACTCTAAGCTCAGCCTATTCACTTGCACTTGTGCATGACTCCTCTGTCAATCTTGAATAAGAGCTAGACACTCTACTTAATGTCATACACTGATGACATCCAAATCATACTATGACTCTCAGGTAACACACACACCACCAACATGAATCACAATATGCATTTTCACTACATGCCTACCTGTATGTGTGAACTATGTGTGATACTGTACCTCAGAAGATATTATGGATCCCATACAGGACCATGTATCCTGCCCTGTTTGTCCACACAACTAGGCCCAAACATGTCATACTACAAACATTTCCTAAGCCTGCCCATCATCCTGGACACCTGAGTCAACTTGTTACTTTACAATTCCCTGTTTCACATCATCCTGCTTTGAAATTTGTAGCATAGTTGGACTTCCCATCTCAGGGCTCCCTCCTGACACCTGTTACACCGTCAACCAGGAACACGTAACATGTAGACTGTAGTACAGCAATGCCCTCTTCTACAGCAACCCTTCACAGCTAAGTGTGAAAGTATTCTACACAGCAGTGCCTGACTATCACTCAGACTGCTATGCCACACAAATATTACACCTCACTTCAGATGATTAAATGGCTCCACTTTTAATGTTCAATTTGCTCTGTGTTAGAAATGGGGTTTCAGGTTGGCAAGGGTATGCACCTAAGCCAGGCAGAACCCACGGACTCTAATCAGGGCAAGGGGGTTACACATCCAAGATAACCCCTGCTCACCCCCTTGGTAGCTTGGCACGAGCAGTCAGGCCTAACCCGGAGGCAATGTGTAAAGCATTTGCACAACACACACAACACATGTGACGCAAGATATACACCACAAAGTAAACACAACACGGAGATATGTTAAAATAAACTGTATTGCACAAAACATAAATAGACCAAACATTATACGTCAGTAATACCCTGCTACCTTAGCAGTTGTCAGAATGTTACACAAGTTACTAATACTCTGCCAGAATAAGCAGTTGTCACATTAGAACACATAAGTACTCAGGATTCTGCAACATAAGCAGTAATCAGGAATCACAGTAAATACATAAATGCACTTGTAATAAAACATATCACAAAGGCCTATTTCAGGAACATTATAAAATTATATGGCAAGTCATGAAAAACATATATCAGCAGATCATGCCCATAACAGGAACATGTAGCAAATATATATCACATTAGCAAAATATCACCCTCCCAGTGTTGCCAAAAGTGCCTGGTTCCTGAGAAAAAGGTACTCCTAGTGCCTGGAAGAGTAAGGTGGGGCCCCTGGTGCTCCTGTGTGCTCAATGGGGGCCACATTTGGCTCCTGGGGGAGAGGGGCAGTCGGCATCCTCTCTGTTACACCTAACGGGCCCCTCCTTGGACCCGCGATCTCAGAGGGGCCCCCCGGGCCTCCACCGGCCCTACCACCAAGGAGGGGGCACCAAAAATGCCAAGAGTAAGTTACTGGGGCGATCGCACCCCTAAGGCAGTGGCCAGGGGGAAAGGAACTCCCTTTCCACCCCGTGCCCTGCGTCGTGCAGGCAGCCGCCCGCGTCCTTGGTGTGGCTGCCCAAACAAAGGTAAGGTGGAGCAGGGGCCTCCGATGAGGCTTCCCTCCAGCTCCTCTGCGCCCTCACCCGACACAGTGCATGGTGCCACCGGTGAGCTGGAACCAAGGACGGTGCCTACTGGTGCCCCGGGGACGTGTCTGAAAGTGCCCTTCACATCGGGGACACGATTGGAGAGCGCTTGCTCATGTCATCTTGCTTTTGGTGCCCTGGGGGCACCGGATGGAGTGTGATGCCCTCAACACACTAGGGCTGCCGCGGTGATATCAGGCAGCAACGGAGTGCTTCAGAAAAGTGCTGGGGCACATCATGGATCCCGGGCCGCGGTGGTGCTTCGATTTCCTGGCAACTGTGCTCAGGAGATGCAAGAGCTACAAGGAAGCGAGCTTCTAGGCGCTTTCCCTAACCACAGGAGCACTCCTCATGAAGGAGATAATTGCAGGAGTCAGGGGCCCCGGCACCCTGCCCCTGGGGACAAGAGTGAAAAGGACCACAGGGCTGGCGGGCCCAGCTACAGGCCAGCACAAAGGATGCAGATGGTGGCACTTCCTCCTCGTGACCAGGCAGGTCACAGGTCAGCACAGCAGCAGCAGTCCAAGGTGGGTCCTGGTGAATCCTTTCAGCAACATCCAGTGTCCAGTTTCGGGTAACTGTCTTCAAGCCTCATGAATGTCCCAATTGTGGGGGAAAATTCACCTGTACTTATACTCAGTTTGCAGTGCCTCTTACAATCAGGAGGAGAGGGGGTTCCAACCAGTTTCAACTGGTTCTGCGAGTGCCCCTTCTCTCCTCCAGCACAGGCTCCAAACATCATTGGGAGTAAACGACCCTATTGGGTGAGGCCAGGGCACAGCCTTAACAAATGCAGGTGTGCCTCGCCTCTCCCTTCTCTCAGCCCAGGAAGACCATACAATATGTAGATGCACCTCTGTGACACCTCCACCCTCCCTGTGTACAGGGTTTTTGAAAAGTGTGCACAAAGCCCCAACTGTCAGTCTGCCCAGACGTGGATTGGGGTCAAGTTGTAAAACACCAGAGTCATGAGCACAGAGAAATGCTCTCTTTCTAGAAGTGGCATTTCTGTAATAGTAATACAAAATACACCTACACCAGTAAGCAGCATTTCTTACCACCATTACAACCATACCAAACATGCCTACGCTACCCCTCAGAAATCAGACAATACATTTATAATGCAATCCCCTGAGAAGGCAGCCCTCACAGCAATGAGACACCAAGTTAGTCTGTTTATCAATACCAGGACAGGCCACACAACCTGGCACATGTCCTGCCTTCTACATACATAGCGGCCTGCCCATAGGGCTGGTTAGGGCGTACCTTAGGGGTGACTTACATGTACTTAAAAGGGGAGTTCTGGGCCTGGCAAGTAACTTTAGATGTCAGGTCCCTGTGGCAGAAAACTGCGCACAAAGGCTCTGCGCTAGCAGGCCTTAGATAGGTTTGAAAGGCTAATTTAGTGGGTGGCGCAAGCAGCGCTGCAGGCCCACTAGTAGCATTTAATTTAAAGGCCCTGGGTATAGGGATACCACTTTTCAAGGGACTTATAGGTAAATTAAATATGCCAATTAGGCATAAGCCAATCATACAAATTTTACAAGGGAGTGCATATGCACTTTAGCACTGATTAGCAGTGAAAAAGTGCTCAGAGTCATGACGTCAGCCAACAAAGGTCAGAAAAATAAGCAGGCAAAAGGCAAAAAGTCTGGGGAATGACCCTGTAAAAGGGCCAGGTCCAATACTCTGCAATACCTACATGCCACTACACTACCAGGGGCCCACCAAGCTCACACCCCATCTTTACTTCCAACACACTCACAGTCTCTTGCATGCATCACTTGCTTTCAGCCACAGACCCAGTGATCATTAGTACAAGACAGGAGGTAGTGTGGTTTCTAACATGGCAGGCAACACCAGTGACATCTCACACAACTTATCAGGGGAGATGTGTGCAATATGTTGTCCCACTTGTGACTGTAAACATGTCTCTTCTCATGAAACTACTTAGTGATCCTTCACATACTCAGCATCTGGACCCCTTCAAGGATGAGAATTAATCATCTGGCAAGCCCATTTAATTCCATTACTTTCTAGTCCACTTTTGGCTATGCAAGACAGGCACATTTGCCTCATGATGCAAGGGGTGTCTGCGTTGTCACAGTCAGGTTGGGTAGGTTTCTATTCTTCATGCATGAAGTGCTGCTCCTATCCCAGTATTTAGCTTTGTATTGTGGGACTTGTAGTCCTGGTCACTCCTGATCAACATTATACTGCAGGTCACAGCCTTCAAAGGACAGCTGGGACTGGGATGGCACATCACGCATTGACATAGCAAACTTAGCAGGGCTTGTGTCGGCTGGACAAATTGCCACTGGGCAAGACACTTACATTTATGTGATGTATGAGTTCACATGCAAGACATCCCTGCCTTTGCCCTTATGCACAGCACAGCACAGCACCATGTACTACCCTACAGCATTACATTTTATGACACTCACTCCATTGTTGCCACAACCTGGTAGATGTTCCTGTTCCTCATATGCACCACCCTTCCTGTCCTTCCACTCCTGGCACTGACTGTGTTGGGATGAGTGACGGCAACTGTTTTTTCAGTGGGTATAGCTCCTCTGGGTAGTCAGGACATCCCCTGGTCAGCATGGTTGCCGTCTGGTTCCTGGCATGTTTTTCTTTGGTCTTGTGCATTTAATCATGCCAGTGCTTCTTAAACTCTGGCACTGTCCTTTTCCTTTGGCCTACACTGTTAATCTTATCCACTATGGACTGCCAAATGGCTACCTTCCTCTTTCATGGAAATTTGAAGGTGACAAAGACGAAGTGTTCATTTCTTGTCTTCTCAGCAATTAATATTCGGTTCTCCTCATCAATGAAATTGCTCTTCCTCTTCTGGACTTCTACCTGGACATCTTGTTTGGTGTTGGGGTTGTTGCCCTCATAGCTGATGTACCTGCTCCCTCCATTTTCTGGTGTGTTTGTGTTGCCATCATTCTTTTTTACAATGCATCATTTTTATGGGCTTTTAATGCACAATACACTCCAGTGTGGGACACTGCTGTTTTGTGGCATTTTTGTGTGCTTTGCGACCCGCAATCAGCAGTGCACAACATATGGATTAAATGCGCTAGGACACTCTGTGCCATTCTTCCCACTGATGCGTTTTTGAGTCTTTTGGACACATTTTGGGACCTTAAGACATGGTGCTCCATACCATAAATACGGATCATCTATGCCGCAGCAAAGTGTTGTAGGAAAGCATAACTTTTTTTGATGCATCTCTGCCTTGCTGCAGCAATGTGTCAGTTCTAAAAGATCTGCCACTCAAAATCTTAAACCTTAGAAACGTATTCACCCATATCTGATCATCTGTCCTCACTTTGAGATACAGTTTATTGGCCAAGAAAAAATGCATCAAATACATGCCCTACATATATTTTCAGTAAAGCAAAATATATTATCATCAAACCTAACAATCGATATGCGTGTGTAGTGATCTGCACTGCTGCTGGAAGATGCAGTACATTTTCACAAGTTGTCAGACTCTTGTCCTGAGAAGCTCTTATGACATCGCCTAATAATTAATATCTCTGCAGAATTGAGATCAACAGGCATTGTGGCGGGCAATCACGGCTGTGTTAGGATTCAATTTCAGCAAAGACTTTTACAATTACACTTCTTAATGGACACAAGGCTTTTAGTAGGTTGACATTAAATACATGACTATGCTGATCAGGTAACAAACCCTCTGTCTGTCTGACTGTCATCAGGAAGCACCATAGGCAGGTGTAACATGAGCTGACAGGGTGCAGCAATTTTATGACGCTCTGTCAAGGCAGTTATAACATTTGTAGCCCTATAAATCTGACTGCTTTTTATAATCAGGAAAAGGGTTATATGCAGTCTAATGTTGAAGCACTTTAAGTTTATAATAATAAACCAGACTTTCCCGTCTACTGCACTCTGATTGCATTCTGACAATCCGACAAAAACCATGGACATATCAAAACTGGCTTTATTATATATGAAGGATGATGTTCTCAAAACAGCACCACAGGCCTAAATTGCTATACATACCATCGAGTTCTTAAAACAAACTAATACATAATATAGCATTATGGCATTCTGATAAGGGCTATAATAACTGCTAAAGACCCTGAACCTGAGTTATAGACTATAGCTGCGGGTGAGGGTCTAGAACAAGGATCAGTAAATATAGCCTGAGGCAAAGAATTATAAAGCTATAAGAAACATCCACCAATGAGGGTAGGATGTTCTAAATTAAAAGGGACAAAAACAAGGAAAAACATTGGAATGATGGAGGGGGAGTCGCACACCAGCCATTATTAGGCGTAGCCACATCATTGTCATCAATGGAATAATCAACATTTCAGTGTTCTAATACAAAAGATAAAGTACCCCATATTGCATATTATAAGGATGCAGCAGATCCCCCAGGAGTTCTGTGACCATATAGAAGAATGAAGCAGAATGCTGAGTTCCATTTTGAGATATTGGAACTTCGAGGTGACTTGCAATATCCTTATAATTTAAGGCAGGAGGTACTTTACTCTTTATAATACAAGCTCCAAACAGAACCTTTCTCACAAACCGCATAAATCGCACGAGTGGTTTTCTTTCATATGAAAGAGCTAGGATGTTTGTAAACCCGACGAATATGATTAGAATTTCGTGAGCAACACATCATTTATGTAGTTTGTGCAAAAAATGTTATTATTAGTTTAGTATAAATCAGATTAAAATAAAAATGTTGCAGCTTTGAATGTAAAACGCATGCAGAGAGATTGGATCTTTGCTCGAATTACCTAAAGAGTGGACAAAATAAACACATAACCTTAAATCTTTCATTCTGCTTTTCACTGTTCATCTACAAAAACTTGGCTGCTGGCTTACAACAGGCATTGTGACACCAAATCTCAACTTCAGAAAGTTATACAGTTGAGTGGCGTTGTCGTTTCTTTATTACTGGCCATGAACATTAATAGAGGGATTGAAAGCTCCCATGTATTATAAAATGTATAACTCCTGCCTCTCTGATAGGATTCTAACCATCCATTGTCTCACTGTAATACCTACGTTGTTTTGCCCACCCTTTCTCTAGTCTCTATCATTCCATGTTTTTCAGCCTACCAGTCCTGATCCGGGTCTATTGGCTCCTACTGTTTTCATCACAACTTGTTGATCATTCCTCATCCTGGGAGAATTGACCTATGGTGAAGCTGTCCACTGTTAGACCAGGGCTTCCATTTCTCAGCATTCTCTCTATTCCTTCTGAACGCTTTAAACAACTCCGTTTAAGCTATATTATCAATCTCGCCTATTTTCCCTGCCAATTTTAAAAACTCAATAAAAGCCTTCAACAGAAGGTGTTCTTCCCCTGCTTGATGCATTCTTACATTTGACTCATTCTTTCACTACTGCCATTACCTTATGAGGTACTTTTGAGTGTCCATCAAGTATAATGTCATCCCATTAAGAATGAAAAAAGAGAATGTCTAACTCTTGATATATTTGTTTCAACAGACCAAACGTATTCTGCATGCAAAACCCTTTTAACCCTCTTCCTGGGCATAATGATGGCCACTAACTCTCTCTTGGTCAATGAACGCTCTAACTGCAATTTGAGTACCTATAAAATTTCCCATTCCAACCATCTGTTCTGATCTCCCAACCAATTCTTCTTTTTTTAATAAGATGTAAACCTTTACATACAGAGTAGTGGACCAAGCTTGGTCTAATTTCTGATGTATGATCAATAATGAATCCTGCCCTGGCTAGTGTATTGCCCATTTTTATAGGACGATTCCAATGCCTTCTATACATGCATTCATTTATTTCAGTTCATTGTACAATGTAAGCACATATCCATGCTTCTCATTTATTCTGCTCCTTCATCTTATAAATACCATGAGAAACATGCCAATGTCCTCTTCACCCTATACTTTTCATCCGGTTGTGTGTAAACTGCACATCACTTTGATCTACACTTTTTTCCTCCCTTACCTAACCGTTGGTCAACTGTTTCTCCTATTCTTTTCTAAACAATATCTTTTGAATTTCTTACGACAGCGTTTATACATTTGCTAATTGACTCAATAACCACTGTTCTTGTCACTAAATTACAGTCTTTATTATGATAGCGTCTCTCCTTTCACCTTTCAGTTAAATATTCTGATTTGATCATACACAAAGTTTTGTCTTTTGATCTGACTAGTTGCGACTGGGATCCTTTTCCCTTCTGTTCAGTCGTCCCTGTCCTCTTCTATTGCAGCCTTTTGTCCATAACTCCCAATTAACCTAGAAAGGGGCCATTTGCGCCTTTTGCTGCTGTCACTTCTGACCTTATAACTGCTGGAAAGCATGACCATAAATGTTGATTGCATCAGCAATTCTCCCCATTCAGATGCACCAGTCCAATTACTATTCTAATAGTGTACTGTGGTTGCCTCCCTCGTGTCCTTTTTGATCCACTTCCAAGTCCCCAGCCAACAAAGGTTCTGAGGGATATTATCTATAGAATGAACTGGCTGTCAATGTTCCCAAATTTGCTATTTTTTCTCTTTCTTGTCCAAAAGGGGTCTGGTGACCCTTTCCAAGCCCTTTCCTGCCTGTTTCATGATTTTCCACACCACTCATTGTGAATTCTCTCCAGATCAGGCAATGTGTTCCTTTTTATTAGCACTATCTATTCTTCAAATAGTTGTCGAGCCATCTTTCTCCTACACATTGCAAATCTTCTAATACCTGTGTTGCATGCATCTCTACCTTCATAGACAACACACAAAGGGCCAGATTTACAAGAAACTGGTGCAGCGCGGTGCTGTGCCAAAATTAGCAGAGACACACTGCTCCACTTTTAAAAAGCAGGGTTGTGCCAGATTTGCAAGAATACAGTGCACCCCTGTGTTTCTCCCTGTGCTGGCACTAAATTTGGCAGCCTGCACCAATTCAAGCATCATTACACCATAGTGCAAGGGTGTCTGTCTGGAGGAGTATGATTGTTAATGTGCAAGAAGGTGTCTGTTCCTGCACATATACAACCATCCAAAAATATTCCTCCTCGTTGTGCCATGGTAACACCACCCCTGGGGTGACATTAGATTTTGGAGCTGCCTCAGATTTACGAATTCTTGTAAATCTGGGGCAGCATCAAAAGCAATGGGTGTTGCAGTCAGGGGCAATGAGTGTTGTGGTGACACCCATTGCTTATCCCTCTGATGCAGAAAACTGTGTCGAAGGTGCCCATATTTACAAGGTGTAAAGTCACAAAAAGTGGCATTACACCTCCTTGTAAATATGAAGACGTGGTTCTCGCCTCTGGAGCATCGCAAAATGTGATGCTCCAGTGGCGCTAGGACCTTGTACATCTGGCCCATAGTCTCCAATAGCATTAATAAAATAGCGTCTGCTATTCTGTGATCACAGTATGGATCTCATTTACAAGAACTGATGCATTGCTGTGTTGTAGCAGTGATGTGTTAAAAAAGCTTCCTACGGCTAGTAATATCTTCTAGTTTCAGAGGTGCTGCAATTTTAGAAGATTGAGGACAGATGGATGTTCTTGCTTCATGGGGATACAGTCATCTTAGATTAGGTTTGGTTAAATTAGAATAGACTTGGTTAGGGTAGAGGGTAAGTCACGTATTGTTTACTTCCTAAAGCAATTGAATTTTGATTAAATCTAAGCAATATTTTGAATTTAAATTCATATTAATCTATGTATATTCAACAATCTCAAAGCATGCAGTGGTACCCAGAAATGTGGGTCACTGAGTTAAAAATTATGAGGAAAGCATGATCACCACTTATAACATAACTTCCACAGCACATAATTCTGAACAGCAGCCGTAGGCCATATTCCAGGGCAGACGAAAAGATGTAGGCCTTATTCTGAAAGCTGTCACTCAACGCAGCACAGCAGCTAAAAATACTGTTCTGTGCTGCATGGCAAGGAGAGAGTAAGAGAGTGCCATATTACATAGAAATGGCACTTTCCTCCCCTCTTGCTAGCATCGGCTAGGATTTCAGCTGCTGTGCGCCATGCACACACTTTAGCGTCATTGTGCTAGGGTGTATACGTGAGTCTAGCTTAGGTTTTGTACAGAAAGGGTACCCTTCCTGTACAATACACTATGCCTAGACAAGTGGAAATGCTTTTCCTCCTTTGTATGTGTGCTGTACAGTGCAGCACACATGCAAAGTCATAAAAGCACAGAGAAACGAAAACACCTTTCCGTTTAACACCTGCTTTTCAGTGGCATTAATTTTTTGCACTAATCCCTTTCTATTGATGTTTCAGAATAGGGTTTATCACCAAAAAGCATGGGTGGTAGTGCGAGTACTCCCATGTACCACTCATGAAATGTCCCCTTGACGCAAAGTAATGCAAAGCAGCGTTTTGCTCTGCGTTATTTTTCCACACAAACCAATGCAAAAACCAATTTGCATTGGTTTGTGAAACCTGAAAAACGTTAGCGTCGGTTTAGCATTACAAAAATAATGCTACCCAGACGCTAAAGCTTTGAGAATCTAGGCCGTAGTCTCTGTCTTGGTAATGAAATCGGCAATCCAACAAGGGTCAATGTGGTTCACCTGGAGCTTGAGGGTGTCCATAATTCTGAAATTATCATTAGTGACCCCACATTGCTAATATCAACATCATTACACATAATGTCCTCAACCATTCAGTTTGACCCTAACTCAAATTACTCTACAGTTTATATTCTTGTTTATTTTAGTGATGTTTTTCTTGCTCCTCATTATACCTGTTCCAGGTAAAAAATATGCAAATGAGGCTTTCCCCCACTGGGAGACTCCAATAAATGGCACACTGAAACCGACAATATTTCACTGTGCCATTTTAGCGTAATTTTTTAACACTTGCTTAGGGAAGGTGTCAAATTATGCTAGGCTCTTCTTAATGGGCCTCCCCAAACTTTGCTGTACTAACATCAACATTTTTTACGCTTGTCCAGCAAAGCACCATAAATGTGTCAAAACCTTTGATGCAGTTGTGCTAACGAGCGCCATGGTGCACTGTGTTATAAAAACAGCATTACCATGGTCATTAGGGGCCCCAGGGTGATGCAAAGAAACTGTCACATTGGAGCCGATGTGTCAGAACCTTGTAAATGAGGCCCATTATTTAAGTACTAAGCCGTGTGTTATTCAGCCTCCTTATTTCGCTCGTCATATATGTCAATCTTGATTTCAAATCATATTCTATCAGATTAAGTTTCTGTGAGTTTCTCTACGAAACTCCATCATACATGCCAACAGATTCTTTCAGGTGGGAAAGTCCTCCTTTTGGAAGCCAAATGTGTCTTTATTTTAGCTGTCCCACGCTTGAAATTGCCTATGTCTCAATAGAAGTCAATTGGTAAAATATGTTTCCCAATATTTTTTTTTAAATCCTAGAATGTTGGCATATATACTTCAGTAATGTCTGTGTGTAGGTCCCTGTTTATGTTGGGCAGGGTGGGGGCTGTGCTGTATTTTCTTGGGCCTCTTTGCTTAGCGTGCCACCTACGTCTGCTTTACTGAGGTCATAGGCCAAAATTAAAATGCAAAGGGCCTCATTTACAATGTTTTCGCTCCATTGTAGCACCATCTTTTTAACACTACGGCGGCACAAACATTCCCCCACACATCGCTGCAATTACATACGGTGCAATGGAACCACTGCACCAGTTTGTAAAGCCTTTTGCCACATTATACCTGCGCCAGGTATAATGTATGCAAGGTAGGCATTCTGCTGAGAAGAGCCCCTCAGGATTGGTACATTGAAATCTACAACATTTTACGGCTCCATTCTGCTTCATCGCAGCATCATTTTCTTAATGCCTGCAAAGGGCAGGCATTAAAGTGAAGCTGTGCTGTTTTCAATGGTGCACCCTTAGCATTGCTAGACTAGCATCAGAATTTCTGACGCAGTTGTGGAGACTGTGCCATGGAGCACTCCCATAGCGTCATTAGAGGGGCGCAGAGCAGCGCAAGAAAACTGGTGTATTGATCATGATGCACCAGTTTCTTGTAAATGAGGCCAAAAGTCTGTCCCTGCCGTGCACTCTATTTCTGCTGCTTATGGCAGAGTTGCTGTGTACTAGTGCACCTTCGAGGTCACAGCCCTTTTCTACTTTTACAGAAATCATAAGAAAATCAAAGCAATTTCCATAAATTAATGATGCAGTGTTAAAGGAACTTGAGAGAGTGGTAGAATGGTGCATTTAGGCAGAATTAGGAGCTTCTAACAGGATTTGAAAATTCTGTTATGCCGTTAAAATTACATAAGCTGCAAAAAAGTGAACACTGCTCTTTATTGTGTAATGTACATAATATATTTTGTAACACACTAACTTATCACGTATTCAGTATTACATTGTATTTTAATTATTTCCCTCAAATATCAAAGTGCTTTGCGCTGGTTTATATTTAGGGCTGGCTTTAGGGGAATGCGATTAATGCAGCCTCAATGGCTTTTGACATAAAAGAGGGCCGCACTGCCATTATTTAGCAATAATTTGCCATTTAAAACCACTTGCTGCAGAGTTCCTTGTGTGTCCACCTTACTGGCAGCAATCAAAATTACAAGATAACTCTTGTGATTAATGTTACTTTATTGTATGTGGTTAACGGAGTGAATTAATGTATGTGAGAGAGAGGCTTTGGTGAGAGAAGGGGCACTTTTGCTAGGGAAATAATGAAGAAATCTGAGGAGGAGGACATGGGTGGGTACAGAGTAAAGATTGTTGCACCAGCTCTAAAGCCATCTGTGTGTAGCAGGCAAACTGCATGGATTAGCATTTGTGAAACTCATACAGAGGTAGCAAGGGCTGTACAAATACTGCAATACACTACACTATGTCACACTATGTCCTTCACAATGGTAAAGAGCTCCTTGTTACATTGATTGCTGGCTGCCATGTGGTCAGTGAGTTTGTTCTTCTTGATTTCCTTTAGCAAGCAGTGGTACCGTTTGAGTACTGCTTTGAAAGCGGTGAAGTCTCCTGTTTATTTCTGTTGTGCCATTTCCTTTCCAGGTGCCTGCATTTGTGTTTGGTGGATTGCAGTTCTGGGGTGAACCAGCTGGCTCTTTTGGTGGGTCGGGGTTGGGATGACTGTGTTGGTGAATACTGAGATCCACTGGAAGAAAATCTTCACAGCCTCATCTTAGTCATCTGTTATATCTGGGAGGTGGACTTTTCTGAAACCTTCTTCCAGTTTGTGCAGAAGGAGGTGGGGAGTATGTTGTCTGTGTTGGTTGGCCCGAAGATAGTGACGTGGATGTTGTAGTGGTCAATCCAGATGAGCTCTGTGAATTGCTGGTATGTGACTCTGCCGCTGGATGTGAGGATGGATTGGTGTGTGTGTCCTACGAAATGATTGGACTTGATGACCAGTTGTTTGAAACTGACGCTGTTCATGCTTTTTAGTAATTCAGTTGTGTTGGTGTTGCTGGAGTCATTGAGGTGGTAGTTGAGATCCCCTAGGAGGATGTAATGCTTGTAGTCGATGGTGAATTGGGTAATTATGTCTGTGATGGTGTTGCAGAAGTTGGGGCATGGTCCTAGTGGTCTGTAGGAGAGGTTGCCTTTCCCGTTTGTGTGGAGTTGGAAGTTGAGGTGCTCTATTATCGGAAATGATTCGTCCTGGGAGAGTGTGCAGCACTCCCCGGGGATGGGGATGACGAAGTCTGGTGCAGAAGCTGGGTCAGCCAGTGAGGAAGAAGACATCATGGTGAGGGATACATTCAAGTCCCAAGTCTTTGTGATGTGTTTTCTGAGAGATTGTGTGTTGAGTAGAATTCACTGCAGTTGTGGTGTGGCGGTCATGATCAGTGCGTTGGGTGTGGTCTTGTATGCAGTGTTTCCGATGTTGTTGGTTTCATTGGTGCTGCAGGTAAAATGACAGTGATGGCAGGAGAACAGCCCTCTGGTGATGTGTGGAGATGTGCAGAAGCAGTAGTTGTTGTTGACGTGTCAGGGATCCAGTGCCAGAGCTTGTGTATGGTGTAGATGAACGGGGTGGCAGAACCAGGGTGTGGTCCTGGCATGGACGGGCTCAGAAGGCTTGCTTTTGGTGAGCCTTCGGTGCACCAGCTGTGCGTCCACCCTGTGGCCTCCAAAAGTAGTCCTGTGAGGTGGGATGGGTCGCAGGGAGTCTGGAAGGCAGGTAGTGGAAAAAACAGCAGGTGGCAGGAAACAGCAGAGAAATGGGAGTGTTGGTAAAATTACAAATGGAGTGAAAAAAAAAGAAATATGCAAAAATTACAATGCGGTGAAAACAGAAATATAATGTATGCACAATAATAATGGGGTGAAAACAGAAAGACTGGAATACAAAACAATGTAATAAAAAATTATGATGAAAAGAAAAACAAGAAAAGCAGGAAAACGAACAACACAGTTACCCGACCAGTGGGATCGGACTTGGTAGGCTACAGAACTGTGGCAGAGTCACAGTACTGTTGAGTTATAGCAGTAGCAGCAGGGGAGTGGCACATTTTACCTTCGGGGTTGAGGACTACTTACTGGGGCCACGCAGCAGCCTCCATAAGTAGTCCTGGCAGGTCAAAGGGCTGGCTGGGAGGCAGGAAGGTAGGGAGTGGGAAAAACGTCAGGAGCGGGGTGGCAGGAAAGCTCAAAGGAAACCCCCATATATTGTAAGGTAAAACATATCCTCTACTGTTGTTTTATGGATATTCCTAGTCACTTTGGAGTTTCATGTGCTTATAAAGAAGCTTGCCCTTTTGATCCCGTTCCTCTTTACAGTTATTAAAGTGTGAGGTGACCTGCAATATCCTTAAAATGTATGCAAGAGATACTTTGCATATTCTTACTTCCTTACCTGTTGATCAGCGACATAAGCTTTGCTTCCTTTTATTTACGTTTTCACTGTTCACTTCTATCATAAAAATGTTTGCAATTGAGTCCATCATCTACCATATTCAGGGTTTTTTATTAAATGTTTTCCATTTGTTCCCAAAGATCTGGCAATTTCTGAAAAACATATATTCTTTAGATATGATCCTTCTGAAAATTGCAGTTTTGAAATGAATCACCATTAGGCACTTGTGGTGTAAGTAGTTAGGTTAGTAGAGGCTGAATATACTCTGTCTTTAAAGAGTTGCACTACTAAGCAAAACAACATTACAGAATAAATCACTATGGAAAGCACGAGCTGTGAAACTGGTTTAGCTATTTGAATTCCATGTCAAGAGACTCACCATTAATGGGCGTATTACTGTCACCGTCCAATGTGCACTGAAATGAAGTAAATACAGTCTCTGGTGTTGCATCAATCTCACCATGCACTTCCCTCCTGAGGGTCACACTTCTTAAATTGTAGCAGTTTTAACTAAAGTTCCTAGAGGGTCCAACAGGCATTTGTTCCTGCGTAATTACACCCATGGTACTTTATTTTATAGAAGTCACCCCAGAGATTTGTGCAGATTTCACTGAACTACGTTTTGCACTGGCACAATGAAAATGGGACTTTTAATGAGAATGACCTGATACAAATGAGACAACATATTCCCTTAGCTCCTGTACCATGTTACAGTCTTGGGCATTGGTGCAAAAATGCTTTTGAGAGGCCAGAGAATACTCCAAGTAGACGTGGTGCAGACTATGGCCCTCATTTCGACCTCGGTGGTCTTTTTCAAAGACCGCTGAGGTACCGCCGTGCTGAAGACGGCCAGTGCAGGTGGTTTTCCGCACGTGTATTATGATTGCTGGCAGCCCTCTGTCCTTTTTCGGACGGAGAGCCGCCAGCAGCCATACTGGCAGTTGACTGGGAAGTGGAGGCTGCTCCACCTCCACCGCCCATCATCAGAACACCGTCCTCCAAATCACGTTCCATGATTTGGTGTGGCGGTGTTCTGGTGACGGGGAGCTGGCGGTGGAGCAGCCCCCATGGATCCCGTCCCCTCCCGGAGGATCAACAGACAAGGTAAGTTGATTGTCCGTTAGGGGAGGGGGTTGGGGGTGTTGTGTGTTGTGTGCGTGCATGGGGGTGTGCGTTTGAGTATGTAGAGGATGTGTGTGAGTGCGTGTATAGATGCGGGGGTTTGTTGTGTGTATGGGAAATGTGTGCCGGTCGGTCTTTGTGCATGTCTGTTTGTATGTGTGCGGGTATGGGTTGTTGTAGTGTATGTGTGTGTTTAGGGGTGTGTGTCTGTGCATGTTGGGGGTAGGGGTGGGGAGGGGGGGTGTCTGTGCATGTTGGGGTAGGGGTGGGGAGGGGGGTCCTGCCACCTTTGTGGGGTGGCAGGGGGGGTGCAGGGTGTGGGTAGGACTCGGGGTGGGGGAGACCCCTATCAGTGCCAGGGAAGGAATTCCCTGGAAACTGATAGTGCCTACCGCCATGGATTTTGTGGCGGTTCCAAACCACCCAAAATCCATGGTGGTATGCAGGGTCCTGATACCGCTAGCCGTCTAGTGACGGCCGCTGGGCTGGAGACCGTCGTCGGACAATGGCCCACTACTGAAGGGGCACTTGCCAGTTATATGCCTTTCTGAACTCAGTTCGGCTTCTCTGTCTATACTCTCTGGGGCCACTGAACTGACCCATGGAAACCCTTATCCTCATCTGGGGACCTCATCTATGAAGCTCCTAACCTTAATTTGCTCACAGATGCATCCCAGTAGGCAGACAGTACCATCATGGCCAACAAAGTGATGTGGCCCATTGCTCTTCGTGGGTCTGACTTCTGTTCCCAACCCAGGGAAAACTCTGTCCATAAGGACAGCAACCAACAGTGGCCATTTACAGATGTCAGTGTCAAGAGCCAGGCTCCAGACGGCCCACAGCTATGTGGAGGCCCTGAGTGGGGTCATTAAGCAAGCTTCTCCTCCAGCCTTGAAGCTGGGAAGGAGTTCCAAATGGCCTCCTAAGGTTTCCCTGACCTCTCAGGTTTCTCAGAATGGGGCAGTAGCCCCAGGGATCTTGCAACCCTTCTCCACTCTAATTCCCACCGGTTTAGTACCCTGAGGCTGATCATTGGTGAGTCCTCCTTCACCTTGCCCCTACATCTGGGCTCCTGTACCCTTCTCTGGGGAGTGGTACAGCCAGACAACATAACTGTCAGGACACCCTTAGGGGTCACGCTTCTCAGTTTTCCTCCCACCAGGGGTAACTCATTCCCTGGAATACAGTCAATGGGCATCTGGGGACTAACTGTGACCCGTCTCTTGGTCACCTCTCCAACCCATTCCAGGGATACCAGGGCCATAGGGCTGAACAAATCCTTCCCATGGGCTGGAGTCACCCTACAGTCCTGACCAGTGTGCTGCTCTGGTGAAATTATTCTCTCCACCATCATGGTATGACCAGCCCCTGTGTCCCTCAGAGCAGTGACTGGTACCGCATTCACTCCCACCTAGTGGAAATGACGACTCCCACCCTCAAGGATCACCAGCTTACCCTCTGAGTACCTCCTAACTAAGGGAGATTAGGGCATGGTCTATGACCTGCACACCACTTCCCCCTAAGGCCACATTGGCCACCCCTGTAGAGGTCCCACCATTGGATGATTTCTTTGGATAGACAGAGTCCCTCTGCTTGTGTCCTAGTTGGGAGGACTCAAAGCAGCGGGGTTGGAATGGGTTGCCTTGGGCCACAGACCACCAAAATGACCACCCTGTTTCTCAGATGGGAAATGGGAACCCTTCCCTCCCACTTACTCTGGGACTTTTCTGGGTCATCATTAACCTATCCCTCACCCTGTTGAGGGGAACCCTAGACACCCTTCTTGGGGTAACTCCCAGGTACCTGCTTGAACACTCTGGTGCTAGCCCAGAGGTCTACCTCCACAGCAAGCTTCCTGGGATCAGTCAGCTTACTATCAATCAGGTGCTGGTGCAACTCTGCAAAGCAAATACTGAGCATATGTTCTCTTAAGATCAAATTATATAACCCCTTATAATCATTTACTTTACTGCACCGCACCCATACATTCAGTGCCTTACTAGAAAAATCTAAAAAGTCTACCCAAGTTTGTGTGGAGAGGTTGGTACTGTCCCTAAATTTCTGGTGAAATTCTTCAGGGGTCAGTCCAACCTTGGCAATTAAAATGGCTTTCATAGGAGCATATGTGTTCAGATCCCCAAACTCTAGTTTAAGACATATGTTCCTCCATGTATTCACACGTGTTTCCACAAGCAAGCCCCCTATAGCTCTTCAGGAACCCCATGAGCCCCTAGTGCAACTTCATATGCGGTAAACCATTTCTCAATGTCATCTCCCACCACATAACTTGGCACCCCATTTTTGAGTATACAAACCTTTTTGTCTCCAGCAGATCCTGTGTGTATGCTGCCACCATCACTGCTGGACTCAGACTGCCTAGACGTGAGCTCCAGCTCCAGCTCCTTCAGCCAATATGAGTTTCTTTTCCTCCAAGGCCCTCTCATCTGCAGCCTCAGCGCTCCTCTCCTCTTCCTTTCTCTCTGCTCTCTTCTCCTCCATTTTTAATCTGGCCAATTGCAGTTGGAATCCCCTCTCCTCCTTCATTTCCTCTGCAGTCAGGCCATGCCTTGAGACACTGCTCCCTGGTTTAGCAATGGGCACAAATCAAGGGGTGTCACCCTTTACTGCTATTGGCAAATTCTTTAGGGAGCCATCCTCTGACCCCTCCACTTCAACATTCTCTTCTGAACGGGCTTCTCTCAAGGCCCTCAGCACCTTTTTGGTACTTGTCCTTCCTGAAGACACCCCAGGTAGATACTACTGTGCCCTTGCAGAACCCTTTCAGCTGGCTGACAGTGTATGTAGCTCAAAATATGATTTTTTCCCATTTGAAGATAACCTACTTCATCAGGTAAAAGGGACTTCCATGGTTAGTGCCTTTGCTCCCAGTCTAGCCTGTCTGTACATGTATATTTTGGAGCCCACACAACCTTTCTTTTCTAACATTCGATTATGGCGAAAGTACATAGATGACATCCTGATCATATGGAAGGGTGCTACTGATGAGGCCTACAGATTTGTAGATTGGATCAGTACCCTAGACCAACATTTACTTTTCAGCACTACCATTTTGAGCAATAACATTTTTAGATCTACGGATCATGATGAAAGAAGGAATTTTACAAGTCAGACAGATAGAGACAACTTATTACTATTTGACAGTTACCACCCCAAATCTTTGAGGACAAATTTACCTTTTGGTCAATTTCTGAGATTGAGGCACAAATGTAGTAACGTTGCTGATTTCCATTCACATTGAGCCATAATTGATCAGAAATTAAGAGATCAAGACTATCCTTCTTAGGTTATTGCGCAGGCCAAGAAAAGAGCCCGCAATATAGCGATGAACATTCTATTGACTGATCTGACAAAAAAATAGCAGACTAGACTTACCTGTGTGACTACCTTAACACCTCTAAGCAACCAGGTTAAAAAAAAAAGGCAATTAACAAGCAATGGCCTACACTAACTAGCACTGGGGAGTCCCTATATAATCCTCTAGGTGCTTTCAAGAGGGCACAGAATATCAGGGACTTACTTGTCCATACTAGACATAGACGGAAAAGGATAATGGACACTACTATACGACAACCATGATTGTAGGTAATATGACACCATCCGTGTGGACATTGCTATAAATGTCCCCTATCCATGAGTACAGGGGAGTTGGATCTAGGAGAGACTTTTAAGTGGCAGTTGACTAAACATATGAAGTTTTGCACAAAGAACTGCATCTACATGATTAAATGTCTTTGCAATCTCCGGTATATAGAAATGACAACAAGGATGGTGAAAACAGGAATAAATTAACATAGGAGTACAATAGGATGTCAACGAGCATCAACTAAACTAACAATGCACTTCATTGAACTTAAACACACTGCTGATGATATGAAATGGGTCATTTTAGAAAGCATTATGGACAGCAGTGAATGCATCAGCAAACTCTTGGAAAAAGAACACTGATGGGTACATAGATTAATGACACTTTTGAGGGGCCTTAATGATGATGTTTCCTGGTCCGAAATGATATGAATGTATTGCATACAGTGGGTGCGGGATCATGCATATGTAAGATTTCCCCTATATAATTTACTTAAAACAGCATGAGTCATACCCCGAGATTGACAGGATTTAAGTTCTTTGCTTTTTTCAGTAGATTTTGCAATATACTCATTTGTTTATGACTTATTTTCAACCTATGAATTTTTATGATTTTTTTTGCCTTTTTTCTTGACCTTTTTTTGACATTTTCAGTTTAAAGTAAGGCTAGGATTTTTACTGTTGAGATTATTGAAGACTAAGGTAGTGTATTCCATGCCTGTATAGTCTGTGGAATTACACTTCCATTCTCTGGTTTTATCTCATTTTCCTTTTTTAAGATGACAGAGACTTCTGCAGAGTAAGAACAGTAGTCCGCTTTCAATGTTTAGACCTTGCAAGTAGTACTTTCTCTGCTGCAATAATAATAATATATAATAAAAGCATTATATTAATATCATGTCCATCATGTCATATTACGAGACTAGTAATGGATGCTAGTCCCACGTTTTTTTTTTGTAAGGCTTACTGAATACTTTGCTACAGCATCAGTAATATCGTACTGCTGATAATCTCATGATGGCGCCCTCCGATGCCACCTAGGAACACCAGTCCTGTTTCTGTGTCTATTTTCCTCCAACGTGCGGACACTCCCCCTTATATACAGGACTCCGCGCTCTGTTGTTAGTACCAGAGACACAGAGCAGGGATAGGTGCTCAAGAGGCCTTATCTGACACCCAAGAAAATTCTTCCTGGCTTAAGGAAGTATTGCTGCAATAGGAGTGTATATGTATGTCAGAACGTTTTCATTAGCACAACTAGCATTGGCTTCTGAAACCTGATTTCACCATGGCATTTGGGCATCTCTGTTGTTGAATTACCAGCTTTGAAGGTTGTGTTGTAATCGTGGTGAGTGGCCTAAGGGGGGGCCGTGCATTTCTGACATATATTCAACTTGGTGGGAGCTAACACATTCCGCATAAAAGACTGGATATTTATGACTAGAAGCATTTATCTCACGAGTTACGAATAGATACCTTGGTGGGAGCTGTTATTTGACTTCACATAAAGCCGATTAATTTAAAACGACTACAGTGACATGAACTTTTACTAACTTGGATCTACTTTATTGACATTGCTTTGGTCTTTTAATGAGAAGGGCACAGTGAGCTGTAGTTATCTAGCACACACAATGACGTTTGATGGTCCATACTTCCCCCTTTCTTCCCTTTCCACCATTTGTGTTAGGGACACATAGAATGAGGCTCTATGCCAGATTGGGGGGATATGTTTAAAATTATACCTATACTTAATAGACTTTCAATTTATGTTATAAAAACGGATTTATTATAAGCATGCAGGGACCGCTGATTCTTTTGTTATGTAACCTATTGATTCTTCCTTGTGCCCCAGATGCGCCAATCAATACATTGGCAGGACTACATAGGCGCTCTGCTTTTTCTGATGGGGCCCATCCTTGAACCTGGGGAGGGTAAGAACCGGAGCCATTTTTAATTCTTGATATAGAAGTGTTTATTCATATATCACTACAGCACCACTAGGAACTTCATGAGTCTTTTTGTGTGCCACTGGTGGGTTCATTGGGCTCTTGGTACCAATAGATGTTTGTGTACTTAATGAACTTTTCTCCTTTTTTTGTTATCCCTTTTCCAGGTTTCTGTACCACAAAGTTTACATAATTTACCTTAATTGTGAGGATTAGGTATGATTTTATGACTTTTTTGAGGTCCTGAAGAATCGCACCAAGATCTGTATAGACTTCTTTCATGGAGAAACATGTTGACATTCTATATTAGGGCAGCAAAGGAACGTCCCAATCTGCCACACATATACTTGATCCCTAGACTACAGGTTTCTCTGACATTATATATTATTTTGTGAATAGGGTAAGACAGACATTATTCTTACTTCCCCTGACCATTTCTACTTTTTAATCTTGACAGAGGCCCATTCACTTAATAAATGACTCTACTGTAGGGTCCTACTAGTCAATTTTAAACATTTCTTCTCACCAATCCCACTTATTTTCATTCACAGCAACGTTATTTAAAAGATCTCTGGTAAAGACCCCCCAACGAGGGGTCAGTCAGATACTGCAGGGCCGGTCTGACGAGGAGTAAAGCCCGATGATGAAGCATGTCACCAATTGGTGAGTGAGGGATCCTGTTCCTGATATAGGTTACCCACAATGACTGCTTTGGATCTCCCCTACACTTGGGTGAAATCCATACAGATATATTTCTTTTGGAACTGTGCATCCTTTGTTCTATGACAGTGTATGTCTACCTCAGCTAGGTCAAACTCTCCAGTTCCTCCTTGAGACCTCCTTGAGACCCAGCCAGAGATATGTTGTTGAGCCTTAGATAAAAAATGTCAAGCAGAACGAAATTGCAGTAAAAAGAGAAAAACATCAAATTGACCTGTAACTGTGGGTAGGTGGTGTACACGTAACTATTGTATGTTACTGCACAAACACAAGTCCTAAACTCATCGCTGATCACCAGTGTTAGAAATGGGGTCTCTAGTTGGCAGAGGTATACACCCTTGTCCAAGTAGAGACGACATTCCTAGTCAGGGTAAGTCACACCCAATCCAAATTATCCTGTGCCCACCCTCTGCTAGCTTGGCACTGAGCAGTCAGACTTAACGTAGGAGGCAATGTGAAAGGTATTTGTGCAATAGACTATGCAATAAAACAGTGAAAACACCATAAAAATACACCACACAGGTTTAGAAAAATATAAGATATGTATCTGATTAAATTAAGGTAAAAAAGATCAAGATTCAATAAGCACAAGTTGAGATATCACTTTTGCAAGTTTAAAAAGAGTTAGATCTTGAAAATCAACAGTTTGCACAAAGCACCTGGTTTGCATTGAAATTACCATGCATGGAGACTGCAGAGAAGGAGATTAGTGGAAAAATAAGGTGTGCTTCGTATTTTCTGACAAGGCACAGACGATGCTTGGTTTCTTTCCACGCTGCAAGGGGCTTTGCATCAATTTTCAGGGTGCAGTATTGGATCTTCACTGTGATGTGGGGTTCTTTTGACATGCAGGGACGATACAGGGAAAAATCCTGACTGTGCGGGAAGAAGTCACAGGTGTTGAGTCAATCCAGCAGGCGCTGCATCAATTTTTTACTCAGGAAGTCAGTCTGTGTCGTTCCGGCTTGCCTTGCATCGATCCAGTAGGGCAGTGCGTCGAATTTCGGTTCAGCTGTGCGGCACTTTTTTCGTCACAGTGCATCTTTTCCAGCAGGCTCTGCATCGATTTTCAGCGCAAAAGGAGTTTCTTTGAAGAAATTAAGTCATTTTGGCCCTGAGACTTCAGAAAACAGGAGGCAAGCTCAATCCAAGCCCTTGGAGAGCACTTCTCAGCAAAGTCAGAGGCCAGCACGGCAGCAGCAAGGCAGAAGTCCTTCACAGCAAAGCAGTCCAGGTGAGTCCCTTTGGCAGCCAGGCAGTTCCTCTTGACAGGTTGCAGGATCTGGTCCGGAATTGTCTTATTTGGTGGGGGTCAGAGGCCCAGTTTATATACTTAAAAATGCCTTTGAAGTGGGGGAGACATCAAAGAGTGGTTTTGAACTGCACAAGTTCCCCTTTCAGTACAGGTCTGTCTGCCAGGGTCCCAGTAGGGGGTTTGGCAGTCCATTGTGTGAAGGCAGGCCGCTAGCCTTTGAAATGTAAGAGTCATGCCCCTTCACCCTTACAGCCCAGGAAGACCCATTCAATACGGAGATGAATGCAGATGAAGCTGAGTGTCCTGTGTTTGTGGTTGTCTGGGTGCAATGCACCAGTCCAGCCAGACATTGATTGGAGACAGGCTGTAAGGCACAGATGGGTTTTAGGTGCAGGGAAATTCAGGGAAATGCTCACTTCCTAAAAGTGGCATTTCTAAAATAGTATTATAAAATCCAACTTCATCAAAAAGCAGGATTTTCTATTACCATTCTGGCCATACTAAATATGACCTGTTTATCCTGTTCTGATCAGAATCTACCACTCAAACAGTATATATTAGGGTAGCCCTAATGCTAGCCTATGAAAGGGGCAGGCCTCACAGTACTGAAAATGAATTTAGGAGTTTTCCACTACCAGGACGTATATAGCACACAGGTATATGTCCTGCCTTTTATCTACATAGCACCCTGCCCTATGGGTTACCTAGGGCCTCCATAGGGGTGACATATGTAGAAAAAGGGGAGTGTAAGACCTGGCAGGTACTTTTAAATGCCAAGTCGAAATGGCCAGGAAACTGCATAGACAGGCCTTGTAATGGCAGGCCTGAGATATGGTTAAGGGGCTACTTATCTGGGTGGCACAACCAGTGTTGCAGCCCACTAGCAGAATTCAATTTACAGGCCCTGGGCACATGTAGTGCACTTTACTAGGGACTTACATGTAAATTAAATATGGGTATGAGACAATGTTACCATGCTTAAGGGAGAGTGCACATGCACTTTAGCACTGGTTAGCAGTGGTAAAGTGTCCAGAGTCCTAAAGCCAACAAAAATTAGGCCAGAAAAAGAAAAGGAGGAAGGCAAAACGTTTGGGGGTGACCCTGCAGAGAGGCCATTTCTAATACTCTCCTAAAATATTTATTGATCATTTCCCACATACAATTTTAGCAAAATAGCTTAGTGAAAATGTGCTGCAGCATAAAAGCCACTGGCCAATGCTAACTTCTACATTGTTCATCCTGTTAATGCTCACAGGCATGATAACTTTTGTATTGCACATAAAAATGTTTGCATACAATATAATTGTTAAGGGATTCTTGCTGTATTATTGTTTTGGGATTATTTTGGACACATCCATAGTCTATACCAAACTCTGAACCTGGTTATATGCTTCACTAAACAAAATGAGATGTGTAACTCAATGTTGGGCTCTTTTTTGCTCTTATGTCTGAACAGTAAAAAAACAGATCATGGGCCTCCTCCAGATCTAAGCTGAGCTCAAGAATGTCAGATTGCAGCACAAGTATGGAAAACAAGTGAATGTGGTTTAAGGCACTGACTGTCAACCAAAGTGATGTACAGATCAGAGGGAGACAGATTTCTGTGCATGCTGACTAACTCAGATCCGTTGGTGAAATGGTGCTGTTCTCACATTGATAATCTTGAGCAATGCCTGCTGGTGGAGAAGTGATGAAGAAAAGGCTCTATTGCTAGGTCACTTGCACCTGGGATTGTATTTGTAATTAGACAGAATTGCTGAGAAGGTTTTAAGGATGGTCTGGGAATCAGAGAGGTGGGGTGAAGCATGTATTTGTTTCTCTATTTAGCAGATGCAGGGACGTAATTGGGAGGCATGGTGGCAAGCAAAGCATCACAGAAATAATGCTTAAGCTTGTAAGAAGAGTGGTGGGAAGTAGGTGAAGGGTGGGGATACTAAGGCAAGTGGGTGTTTGGTGGGGAAAAGTATTGTGGGTTCCCACTCTGTGACTTCTCTTGTTTTGCACAACTGCTCTATGAGATCAACTTGTCATTAGTTATCAACATATAATCCACCTATAATTCTATATAGTTTGTATCACTTTTCAGTAATTCTTAAGGCACTGCAGAATTTAGTTCCCTTGCACATAGGCCTCCTTGGAGATGACAATACTCCTGGTTTAGGATATCAGTAAATATAAGGGATATTCAGATTGTGAATAAAGCAAGAGCACCCTGTAAATGTTAATGATCTCTGCCACACACCAGATATTTATGTGCTTCTCTACGTTTCTCTCTTTTTTATTTTGGAAATACTAATTTATTGAGCTATAAATTGCACGAATCCATTGCTTCAACAGATTGTGCACATTCATTTATGTTTGCTGTATTAACCACCAGTAAATATTGCTGATTTATCACTGGTTTGCTTAATTAAATATTCAAATGGTTTCTGGCTCCTTTGCTCTGGCTTGTTCTAGAGGGATCATCAAACTGTCAGCAGTACAATACTTCCTGGTTACTGTCTGTTCGCAAAGTTTTCTTTGATGAGAAATGTAGCTTGTGAGATTTGGTGGATTAGATGGGGAAGAGGCATAAAACCTACATGTTTCCATGTTTCCAATTCTGTATTAGAATGGACCCAACTGGACGTCATCTGCCATTAACGCTGCCACTGGACCACAGAGGCCTCATGACCCCGCCGTCACCTTACTTGAAGGTATGGATATTGCATGTACTGTGTATGCCGTGTGGGCACTGCAGATGAGCCCGGGACCACTGCAGAAATATACATGCCCCAGGTATAATTTAAAGTACTTCTGACATGCATAAGTCTGGAACACATTTGTGTCAGCGACTGATGGGGACACACATATAGCACACATACGCTATTGTTATTGTGGTGTCAGTATTCATTGCTAAATTAATGCTGGCATCACAATAAAAATGGCATCACACTTGTCACCATGTCTGTGTGTTCATATTGCAAGCAAATCTGTGCCTGTGATTTTGTGAGTCCAGTTGTGTATGTGAGTCAGTATGTGTACGTGTTGTGGGATTGGATTGGCTGTTTAAGGTTGAGGGAGCTGGAGTGGGTGATGTGGTTGTGTCTGTATGTGTGCCATGTGCATGTGGGTCTGATGTCTGTTTTGTGTTTTGGCTTGTGAGTTGTGTTGCTGAGTGCAAGATTTAGGTGTGTGTTGTGTGGTGGTCACTGTTGTGATATGTGCAATGTATGGCAAAGTGTGTTTTCTGCATGTCAATGTTATGTTGAGGTGAAATAGCAATGGATAATAGTGTATATGTTGTGTGTTGTGCAGGCGGACACTTTTGGCTAAGGTACAGTGTGTGTGTCATTTACTTCAGTGGAATAGCCACTGTCATTGTCTATGCCCAATGGCTCCCACAAAAGTCTCCTTCCATCAGAAATCCGCTGCTTGTTACACCACCTTCAGGACCGTAAGATCTAAATAGGGCCAGCAGGAACCCACCAGCCTGACGGCGAGGTAGACCACTTCATCATAGCGGCCTGCAGCTCAGCCCCAATACATCTAAATATGGCAAGCGGAACACCGTCGACTTGATGGGTTATTCAAGTCCACAGCAGCAGATTGGCGGTAATACCGCCAAAATCTAAATCAGCCCCAGAGTCTTTAATTTACGTAATACAAGTGCAATCCTGTGTGATTTCATTGTGCACAGGGAGCAAAAACGCATAAAGCCCTTAAAACTAACATTATTGAATACATTGATATCTATACATAGAACACAAAAAGTATGTTTAAAAAAAAAGTAAAAAAGCATTGTGAATTCCATTAAACACAACTTAGTTTATATTTGTCAATGATGTTGGAAAATAAAGCCACTTATAAATAATACTCTTTAATTTAAGATCACCATATTGAGCTATTCATTGTTTCATCAAATTCAGTCATTCAAATGTGTGTCTTGGTGATTCAAATTCTTTTGAATAATATGGGTGCCTTTGGGCCTCATGGAAGCAAAGTAAACTGGCCCAGCTAGCCACAGTTTAGTACCAAAATGCATCCACAATTTGGTTTTATAGGGCCCCTCACACACATGGGCCACTCTACCTGCCACACTATAGGTAAGTACGTCCCTGTTTGTGGTGCATACTGTAGTATGCGGTACCAGCTTAAGCATATGAAAATCAGCTGCTGCCTTGAATATCCAAAGCAAACAGAATCTGGGCTATTAGGGCTATCCATTAGAATTTGGTGTATTATATGGGGAGGATGTATTACATGAGGTGGAAACATGTCCCTGCAACCACTAAAGTTTATTGTTCTATTTCACCAATGAATGTACATACTTCTTCACAGCTGAACACTGCATTGTTATATTATTTTAGTTTTTTTTATTTTGTTTTACATGAAAAGACAAATTCAGCCAACAGATGTGTCATGGCACTGTCAAAATTGTGAGAGTGGATCTCATTATAGTTTGGAGTCAGTTTTGAATGGTTTTGTTGAACTATTAGCAGTCAGAAAACCTTGATTCCCCAATCAGGGAGAATGTCTAGAGAGCTGTTTTATGACTATCTCCAAGATAAAGGTGGTAATCTTCTCCAAAATAAAGAATATACTGTGACTTAAAATATGTTAAAAGAACTTGACGTGATAGAAGTAACAATGTATGACAGCTCCTAACTAGGAGTCTGTGATAACATTTGAGAGGTTTCACATATGTTCTCAACTCTAAATGCATAATGCCATCTTTTCCCCTTGGAAGGGGGATATAGTGTGGGGTTCATATGAGTAGAACCTGCTGCTAGTCAGATACATCTCAGACTTGAATGGAGTCATCCTCAGTTGCCTGGAGGACATTCCCATTCAGATTTCTGTGGGAACCAAGGAGATATGTGACTCAGTAGAGAAATCATCCTTCTGACCAAGGAACAATTGGGTCTTGTTATCATGCATGAAATAATGTGGCTGAAGTAATTGATATTAAGTTAAAGCAGAATTGAAATAGCAGCTCCTGGAAAATACCTCATTTGACTAGTCAGGAAGATGGTTCAAAAGGAGTAATAATGATGAGACTATCCTTCAAACAAGAGAGCGTATACTTAGGAGAGGTTTCTTGAATGCCTCTTTCCCTGAAGTGCTGGAGAAGAAGCAGGAGGGGATGGTCAAAGTTGTTGGAGAAGAGTGAAATATATAAAAGAATCAACTGACTCAGATTACTACCATTCACCTCTGAGGGTAAATCTCCACACATGATGAGCATCTCCCTCAGTTTGCTGTGGACTGAAATTTTCAGGGTAGAGGACCAGAATAATGCATCTTTCAGTTTAGTGCTACAATTGACTAGTTGCTGCAACATCCAGAAACTAGAAAGGAAAGATCAGGAGGAAATTGGCAAAATCAGAGGACTCCAAAGTGGGATGTTTAATCACCACAACCTTGAAATCAGGACGAATCAGAGTCCTTTAAAGAAAGTGGTGGTTAAACAGTTCAAAACTCTGAGTAAATGTTCACCTACATTTTCAAACTCCATCTTCAGACACAAACTATGGGGTGAGCTAGAGTGTTTTATTGTGGAAATCAGAATCTGTAAATTCTTACACACCTAAGGGAAATGTATAACAAAATTGACTATAAATCACTATGGCGGTCATTCTGACCGCGGCGGTAGCCGCCCGCCATGCGGTTAAAAGACTGCGGAGGCCATTCTGGCTTTCCCGCTGGGCCGGTGGGCGCCCGCCAAAGGAGCGCCCGCCGGCCCAGCGGGAAAGGCCCTGCAACACAGAGGCCGGCTCTGAATGGAGCCGGCGGTGTTGCAGGGGTGCGACGGGTGCAGTTGCACCCGTCGCTATTTTCACTGCCTGCTATGCAGACAGTGAAAATCATGCTGGGGCCCTGTTAGGGGGCCCCTGCACTGCCCATGCCAGTGGCATGGACAGTGCAGGGGCCCCCAGGGGCCCCACGACACCCGTTCCCGCCATCCTGTTCCTGGTGGTCAAAACCGCCAGAAACAGGATGGCGGGAAGGGGGTCGGAGGTTCAGCCCTGCCAGGGGTATTCCGGCGGGAAACCGCCGGATCCCCTTTTCTGACCGCGGCTTTACCGCCGCGGTCAGAATGGGCAATGAAGCACCGCCAGCCTGTTGGCGGTGCTTCCGTTGTCCGCGGCCCTGGCGGTTTAGGACCGCCAAGTTCAGAATGAGGGCCTATATCCTTAATGAGATCAGATGAACTATTGGGCTTGATAACAGTTTGAACTTTCTAAATCATGTCAATTGTGGAATGAATGAAAACCGCTAGGATATGGTTTTTCTGTAGCTGCTATTGGTGAGGGGACTTCAGTTACCACCATCCATTGTGCCAGGAGCAGGGGCCAATGACACCTGGGGGAGGAGGAACCAGTGTCCCAGAGTGCTACATAGTGCCAACACTGTCCCCACTATGCAGGGCTTTATGTTGATCAGTTGTTTGGGGTAGGCCACAATATGGATAAACACAAGGCAGTGCCCACCCCAAAGGCTTCTTCAGAAAGGGGAGACACCAGGAACTCTGTAATCATGCTTACTTGATATCAGCGGTGGTGCCACATACAGAGGAGATCATTACAGGGGAGAAAGAATTTGGTCTACTCAGCTCTAGATATGGGTTTATAGGTTCACTAGATAATAAACTTTTTGCCAAGGGCGAATCAGGTGAATGTGGGATAAACTGGCTTATTTTTGCAATCTAATGATTCGGCTCCACAGACTATTGCTTATACTCACTCTGTGCCTGCAGCACTTTCCCCTGAATTTGATCCACCTATTTATAAGCTCAAAAAGAGGAATCCTGACAAGCCCAGTACCAGAGGGAACACTGATTCAAGGGTGACCAGCAGATTATTGTGGGAAGTGGGAACTTGTATGGAAGCTTTTGGATTTGTACACCCTAACAATGGCTATCCTTTTAATGGTAGCTCAACCCTTTTGGATCACTTGTCTGCAACCAACTGAAATGTATTGTTGAAATTCTGTTTGACACCATTTTGGTCAGTCTTACCACTGTAGAGTAAGCACCCTCTAGCCAAGATTGTCATGCTGTCATTGTCCCTCTTTTTTCCCTCCCTTTAGCGAGGTCACATTTTTTCACTTGTTCCCTCCTAACCCAGTGAGCAGTGTGTTCTTAGCCAGGAGATTGGCATTTCTTTGATGTTGGAGGAACTGGAACATACTAGCTCAGCTGCGGAAGAAGTGGCAGACCAGAGTTTAATGCGCAGTTGGCAAAGGTATGGGCTTAACATTTCTGGTCCTCCGCCAGCCTCTTTTGGGACAAAAGATTCTTCAGTGAACAGGAATAGCTAACTCTCGCAGCATTGCTCACATGCAAACCCATGCCGCTTTGTTCTAGATCTCCCCTCAGTGATGAATGGGACAAAGGAAACTACAGAGCAACTCTTTAATAAAGTGGTTAATTGGGATAGAGGCCCTAATTCGGTGTGGTCTTTGTTATTTAGATACAGTATTATGTCCAGGAGGTTTGACTGGGTTGGCTGGGGTCAGAAGAAAGAGACTGAGTTTTTGTGGTGGTGAACTTTGATACTAGAGGGCAGGTGGGTAGTTTGATTCCTTGTTTACCAGACTCCCTGTGGGGATTCTAGGATGTATGTCCATCCTTTGGCCTTTTTCTACCATCTTGACAATAGTTGTTGAGTGCCTAACCTGCATCATTTTTTGAAGAGTCAGAAGGGCCAACTAGGGATCCGTTTACAGTGCTAACTTCCAATAGGTGTTGAGCTCTGAGCTCCCTTGAGAGGTTTGACTGACTTACTCTATTTTTAATGGGTCCTAGTCTATCAAATACACATGCAAAATTCATGAATCCTTTAAAATGTACTGCTACAGTGCTAAACTGTTAAGCTGGTATACAGAAGGAATAGCGGTTAAAGTAAATGATTCTGAGTGGGCAAATATCATTCAGAGTTGTAGTATTGTGGGTTACCAGGAAACATGGGATATAACCAATGCATTGTATATTGATAATGCCACTTCCCTTTTTCCCCAGCTATCCCTTCAATTTCTGGAAGAAGTAAGGAGGGTTTGGCCACACTAGTATCACATGATTTGGAATTTATTACTAATACTGTTGCATAATGTTATTGAATTTTTATAACACTTATGCACTTACAGAGACCTTGATCCAGTTGGTTGCTCTATGGACCTTTCTAGAACAGCTGAGAAAGGATTTTAATCCCCTTTTTGTGGTTATTATGGGAAATTGTAACTTGCTTTTGTGTGGTGTGAATTGTTCTTGCGATAGGTCTGGATTGCATGAGGTGGCAGGTCACTGTTTACACTTGTGTATAGTTCCCAGAGAAGATGTTGAATCAAAATAATATATTTATTCAGTCTTGGTGTGACCATAATCTGATTTGTGTCTCTTTTTGCTGGGATCTTGTGAATGCCCCAACCTGTCATTGGCTTTTTAAGGATAATGATGTTGTGATTCCAGTCCAAGGGAGAAGGATCAATTGGAAGAGGGTCTGCCCCGAGGCCTTTTTAAAACAGTTTGTCATAGACTGCATTGAGAGCTTTGAGACTGCCTTTATCCAGACCTTCCCAATGAGACTGCAGTGTCTTTCTTTGAGCAGCATTTGCACAAGGATATACATGGCGTTAACCCGATGGGGGACAGAGGGGCATGGAGTCAGTCTGGATGGCTTGATTAGGTCTGTTTGAGGGATCATCGTGATTTGATACAGGCCCTGAACTGTAAACTAAGGCCGGTGGCTAGAATGACCTAAGGTAGACAGAACAATAAAGCAGTCATCAAAAATATTAATTGAGGCAAAAGGCCTGGGTGAAATTTGCAGATGCTTGCTCGCTGAATTGGAGTGCTCAATTCTGGGAAATACTTAGGGGCATATTTATACTTCTTTTGTGACAAATTCGCATCATTTTCTTTAATGCAAATTCGGTGCAAAACTTACTCTATATTTACACTTTCGCGCAAGACCTGGCTGGCGCTAAAGTCAAGGAGTTAAAGTCATTTTTTGGACGTGGAAACCTACTTTGCACCAATGAGATGCAAAGTAGGCGTTCCTGTGCAAAAATTGACTCTGAGGCCTTAGCGCCATATTTATCCCCCTGTGCTAAAATCACGCACAGGAGGGAAGAGTGGTCAAAAAATGGTGCAAAGCTTGCTTTGCACTTTTTTTTAATGTCTGGGTCCGGGCAGGTGTTAGGGGACCTGTGGGCCTATTTCCATGGTGGAGCACCATGGAATAACCCCATAGGTGCCCTCCCCAGACCCCAGGGACACCCCCACCCACACCAGAGGGACAGCGGAGGATGAGGGACCCCATCCCAGGTAAGTATAGGTAGGTACAGGTAAGTATTTTATTTTAAAGAGCCATTGGGGGCTGTGAAATGCCCCCCCTACATAGCACTGGGTGCAATGGCCATGTCCAGGGGACCCTGGTCCTCTGTGCTGGCCATTGGGGTGGTGGGCATGACTCCTAGCTTTCCTAAGACAGGAGTCATGTGGTATGGATGGTTTTGCGTCAGAAAATTACTCTAGGCAGGTTAGAATCATTTATTTTTTTACTCTAACCTGCCTAATGTCATTTTTTGGTGCAAAACTCCCTTCTTCCATACTGCCAGCTCCACCCGACTAACATAATTTGTTTTAAGCTAGTCTACCGTTTGCACCGGCTTGCACCATTCCATAAATATGGTGCCTGGCTAGTGCACAGAAATGGTGCAAGCAGGTGCTTAACTTTTTGGTGCAAAACTGCATTGGTGCAGTTTTGCACCAAAAAGTATAAATCAGGGCCTTAATTGTCTTGGTTTTTCTAGCAATGAATCAACTGCCCTCGATGATTTCATAACCCTGCACAAGTGGGAGGCTCATTCAAGAGCTATTTATGCCTTGTGGCCACTGAGATGCAGGATGTAGATCTCACTTTTGTGATGAGGCACTCTAATCTTTAAATTGGATTGGAGGATGTCAGGGAAGTGATTGAGTGGTTTAGCTGTAATAAAGATCTTAGCCCCAATGGGTCTTCTTGACTTCTTTAAATTGAACACCAATTTGTGGGCATCTTTGCTCACCATTTTTTAAAATGCTGTAGCCAAAACTGGGTTGCCATCCTCTTGGCTGCACTCTTTGATCATTCCCATTTTTACAAAGGGTGTCAAATCAGTTCCTAGGTGTTATAGGACAATCTACATATTTGACTCAGCAGTTGAAGTTGCTGCAAGGGTGATATTGTCTCGACTCCAAGTGTGGGTGCAGCAAAACCAGACACACTCTGACATTCAGTGTGGCTTTAGGTTGGGGAAAATCACCATTGATGAAGCACAGAATTTATATTTAATTATCTATAAATTCACCTTTGCTAGATCTGCCAGAATCCATCTGGCATTCATGGATATTTCATCAACATTCAATAGTGTGAAGAAGGGTAAACTACGGCCTTTGATGATCTCTTTGGGCATTGATCCTATTGTGGTATATTTTCTTACCCACTTGTACCAGAACATTACCACCTGTGTTAGTTATAGTGGGAATGGAAACTGTGCAGAACAGTTTGAAATTAAGCAAGGCCTTCCACAGGGGTGTATCTAGGCTTCCTTCGTATTTACCTTGCATGTCAACCATCTGGAGAACCATTTGCTACACGACTGATTCAATCTACCACACATGGATAAAAAATATATTCTAGTCCTTCTTTACGCAGATTATGTGGTCCTTCTTGGTAGGACAGCATTGGCCTTTCACGTCTACTGGCTTCTTTTCTGAGCCCCATGGCCTCTCTTGCTTTGACATGGTTGTTTGCTCCAGGTCTAACAAAAATAAAAATCACATCTTTTCAGGGGTGGAAATTTCAAGGGTCACTTCCTTACATTACCTCGTTTTAGACCTGTCAGCCTTATGGTAGTCTTCCCCCAGACAATTTATCTTACTCCACCATTTTTTAATAATCTCATTTGTGTTGGTCCTAGGCTCTGTGTATGTTGCCACTGATATGCAGTGCTTAAATGTGTGTGCTCACTCCCTAAAACATGGTAAAACTAGATTATACCAAACTGGCATATTTAATTTACTTACATGTCCCTAGTAAAGTGGTACTACTCTAAACTGCCAGTTCAAACTGGCAAAATAAAACTTTTACCATGCACAACCCTTTCTTTTTAATACACAACCCACATTCGGACTGCACTCCATTGCAGTTAGCCTGAACTTGTGACTTTGTCCCGGGCTGGCATGACCATATACCACAGTTGGTGTTTTGTGCTTTTAAATACGGTTTTCACTTAAGTCTTTACAATTACATATCTTTGAGTCTACTTAGTGGATTTTTGTTGTTTTGGTCTCAAATATTTTTATTACATTTTACACTATTTGCTAAAGTAGGGTGGGATTTTTCTTTTGTTGTGTTTTCACTTTATTGCTGTTTGAAGTGCTGCATAAATACTTTACACTTTGTCTATAAGTTAAGCCTGACTGCTGTGTACCAAACTACCAGAGAGTTAAGCACAGGTTAATTTGGGGTTTGCTTGTGCTTCACACCGACAATAATTGTGATTGCTGCTTGACCATGGTTTCACCCCACTCAACCAGTATCCCAATTTCCTACACCCTTGGGATCTGTTTGATCACAAAAGCTACATTTTGAAAGGAGAATGGGAGCATTTTTCAGTTTTTCTGCCAGGTTCAGGAGCAAACCGATCCAGACTTTACTAATGATCTATAAAGCAACATGTGCATCTGCAGTCTTTTGTGGTAGTGGCCTGTGGAGATAAGTGGATTATCACTCCAAGGTTCAGCAAACTTCTATTTTAAGCCTTTTCTTGCTCTGACATGTTGTAAATCATGTTTGGTGCTCACCAGTAGTTAGGTCAGATATACATTGTTGACACAATCCCCCTTTATTGAAGTGGCTCTTCATCTTGTTTTATATGTATCTGGAATTTATAAGGCAACTTCTAAGAGACTGCCTTTCTCTGGAACATGTGAATAAAACCCCATGGTTTAACTATTTGAGCCTTTGGGCACACGTAGTTGCTTAAGCCACCTCCCCCTGATTCTATTAATAAACCTGCCATGTATAGGACTAAGAATAACTTTTGTATTCTTAGAAAGTCTAACAGGGAGGACCATGAACTGCAAAAAGAGAATTGTTTGCATGGGTGTCATTCTTAAAACAACTGCATATTGAGCCCTATTTCATTTCTGTAACTAATTGTTACCATTGTTACCTTTTACCTAGTTTCCTGCTTGGTTTGATACATCATCTTTTGGTGCACCCTAAAGGCTAGTCTTTGGTGGAGGATCGTGATCCCTGCAGTTGTGGCAAATTATTGACACAAAACACCCTTCGTTTTATCATGTTTTGCAATATTTATACTGATTTACATCACAAATTTAACATTCATTTTGTTTAAGGGTATGATGATATTTTCTCAGGCAAGACCTGCTCTTATAGTTTCACAGATGTTATCTACTGAACGTATCTGTTTTTATATTGCTGGATTTTTAAAGAGGTGTTAAAGATTGAGCATGGATATTTAACTATTTCAAGTCCTCTTTTCCTGTTAGAACTGACTGTTATTTACATTTAGGATTTTTTTTTTGTACCTTGGGATCTCAAATCTGTTTATTTGCTCCTAATATGCTTGTGTTTTAAATTTTGTTGTATGATTAATGGAACTTGTTTTCCAAAATAAATATTTTTGACTGACTGAACTAGGGTAATATATTTTCTAAAATCTCCAAAGGGTCACCAGTGACTTAGCTAATCCACCAATCCAAGACAAAAAAATCTTTGAGATAGCTTCTGTTAATATAAAAGGAGTGGAGTAATAACATTATTTTGCCTTCCTACTAGTATATAATTCACTTTTGGTTGGCTTGAGAAGGCAGCAGATTCAAATGAGAAATGCCTATCACTTCTAATGCTTGGAGACTAATTTACATTTTGTTGAATTCAGAGAATCTGTCTCAAAATGTTAGCTGTCCTGTATGTCAATCTTGTGGTTTCACAGCCAAGCTTATAGAAAACAGCAAATGTTTTAGGTTCATTGGTTATGAGCAACAAACCTGCTTTGAGAGATATGTTACCAAAATTCAAAAGAGAAAGCTACACAGGTGACAAACACATGGAAGCCTGATGGCACTAAAGTATGATGAAAATTCAATCGCTGGATGGTGGAAGCACTTCCTGCAGAGTGATTTTTATAAAAACAAAGTGAGGTATTCTAATTGTGATGGGTGGGTCTTTGCTGAAAAAAAACCTGATGGGACAACTGAGGAGCTGGAAATTACCTCTCTAATATGCACTTGTATAGCAAAGATACCTTGCTTACAGTCAATGATAGTAACCATCCTTATGAGGGAGGGTGGGTGAGCATTTGACATGAGACCAACGTTTCCCACAAAAGTGGGTGCAGTCCCTGAAATATTAGCTATTTCAGACTGGTCACCTGTACATCAAGCTTCCTAGCACACCCTCACAGAGAGGTAAACTCAGCTATTCACCTCTGCAAACATTTATTTAAGTACCAAATCATTGAGTGGGGCATGAGAATCACCATAAGAAGAAGATCATGCTTGGACGGAGGATTTCAATGACAGGAAGACAGTATACACTAGCTGAGTTGCCCGTCTTTTCTCTAGGAAACTCTGCTTGTTTGTGTGAGTTGGTCAGGCTCCTTCCTCAACGACCTGTAGTCCCTGATTGCACTTTCCATGGAGACTTTATGGAAGGTCTGTAAGGAGCCAAGTTCCAAAGGTTCCACTTATTTCACGAGAGACAAAACCTATAGTATCTTCTGGGTGGTTTACATTTTTGACCAACTCTGGAAGACGTATCAGTCTAACGCATCCCATAACTGGTTGAATCAAAGGAAATTAGCTAATTTGCATTAGGAAAACTACTTTTGTTAACATTGTGGCCTGGGCATCCTGAAATGTGGTCTGGACATCCTGAAATATGGTCTCCAGGAACATCTAGTGTTTCCCATCAAATGCCTACTTCACCTGTGGAAGAACCTTCCTATTTCCACAAGGCTTCTGGTGAGGATTCTCTTCTCCATTGGATTTGTAGGTTGGTTTGGCCTGTGCCGACTACTTTAAAGACCTTAACTCATACTGACTGTGACCACTCTCAGGAGACCCTGTGAGCAGAGATTAATGTCTCAGAGAGCTATAGGGCTGAAGAGAGTTTTGTCACATGTTCCCTTTTTGAGATTTCCAATTGAAAGAGGAAGTGGCACAGGGAAGTCTGCACTCTGTTCCAGTATCCTCTCCGTGGACATATGCCAGTTGATGCATGCTAACTAACTGCTTAGAGTGTTTACCACACTAGTCTTCCTTCTATCAAAAATTGTAAACTTTATTTTTGGCAAAGTGTGGAAAATAGCTTCCATTATTTACCATTTTCCGGAATGATGGTGATGGTATTAATATTCTGTGTATAAGCAAGTGATTGCAGAAATTTCTGCAATTAATCCTTGCAACACCCCATTCGAAAACCAAACTCTTTAATAGCACTTTTCTCTCAATTTACTGTAATCCTTACCAGGGTTCTATATTGAAGGCCTTAGCCTTCTCCCCCACTGAAAGACCCAGCTTTTCACTGTAAGGCACATCCTTATGGAAAGGAGCAAATACCCCCTTACTTTATAGGAAACACTCTTGAAAGTCAAATTTGCTGAATCCCAAAATTTTCTAATCCGTATTATGCCTCTTACTTTTTATTTCCCCCATCCTTCTCTTTCTGTCACTTGTGGGGGTTTTTCTACCTTTTTCCTTCATTTGCCACTGTTTTCCTGTCTTCTCTTCCTGTTTTTTTTCTTTTTGGCCTTTCTCTCCCTTGTTCTGGGTCAGAGTGAAATGATAAAAAGTTAGTGTCATTGTTCATCACCTGAAACCACTGGCACAAATTAAGCACTACCACCAGGAATGGACAGGGGAACCACAAGCAGCCCTGGCAGAAATACTTAAACCACCCCTGCTCCCTTCCTCTCATCGCTCCATCTCTCTTCCCACACATCCATTCTCTTTCCCTCTCTATCCTTCTCTTTTCCCTCTCTGATAGCTGACACTGTCTCCATCTCTCCCCCCTCATTCCCTCTGTGTCTTGAAGCCTCTGGCATTCTGAAATTAGTCTTAGGGAGCTGGAGGTAGTTACCTAGGCAACATCAGAAGCCCTGGGCTTTAAAAACCAACTTTTAATAACACACTGAGAAAACGCTCAATGAAATAAAAGGTCAATCCGGCTATGACTGCCACACATAACCTATCATGGGCAACAGAGATGAATAGCATGGTGTTAGAAATTGGGTCTCTAGTTGGCAGAGGTATATACCGTTGTACAAGTAGGAAACACAAGCCTAGTTAGGGTAAGTCACAACCCAATCCAAATTACCCTCTGCTCACCCTCTGGTAGCTTGGCACAGAGTGGACAGGCTTAACTTAGAAGGCAATGTGTAAAGTATTTGTGCATAACTCATACAGTAACACAGTGGAAACACCACAAAAAGTACTCCACACCAGTTTAGGATAAAATATAATATTTATCTGAATAAAATAAGATACAAATGACATAAATCCAGTATGCATAAGTCAAGATATCACTTTTTAGAGGTTTAAATGAGTCTCAATCCTGAAGAATTAGTGGTTATATCTTTGCAACAAAATAAAATCGTACGGGGGCCACAGGGGAGGAGATGCATTGAAAAATAGGGCGCTGCATCTGATTTTCTTGCACAGCACAGAAGATGTGTTGTTTCTTTCCATGCTGCAAGGCGATGCAATGATTTCCAGGAGGACAGCCTTGGTTTCCCACTGCATGTCGGGGATATTTTGACACTCAGGGATGATGCGCTGAAAGTCCTTTCTGCACTGGTGAGAAGGAGCATCCCCTGTGTCGATCCAATAGTCGATGGAGTGATTTTTCAGCCGCAAAGCTGGTGCTGCATCGATTTCTGCAGGCGCTGCATCGATTTGCCGACGCACGGGGATTTTCTTCTATTTGGTGAAGTCTTTGTGGTCCTGAAACAGAACAGGAGGCAAGCTCGATCCAAGTCCTTAGAGAGGACTTGTGGGAAAGGCCGAGTCCTTCCATTAGAGTTCCATCAGGCTAGCAGGCAGAAGGGCAACAAGCAGGGAAGGAGTTCTTCTCAGCAAAGCAGTCCAAATGAGTCCTTTGGGCAGCCAGGCAGTTCCTCCAACAGAGTTGAGTTGCAGATCCAGAAGTGTTTTGATTTGGTGGGGTTAGAGACCCACTACATATACACCCAAAAAATACAATTAAAGTGGGGGAAGCTTCAAAGAGTGGTTTTTGAATTGCACAAGATCCTCTCCCAACCCAGCCTTGTCTGCTGGGATCCCTTCGTGTATGTGTGTGGGGGGTTATCAGCCCTTTGTGTGAGGGCAGGCCACTGGCTTTTGTAGTGTAAGAGTGAGACCATCTCCACCTGAAACCCATCTGTATGGAGATGGGTGCAGAAGCACTTGAGTGTCCTGTGTTTATGGCTGTTTGGGTGGAATGCACAAAGGGAGTTGTCAACCAGCACAGCACAGCACAGATGTGGATTGTAGACAGGCTGTAAGGCACAGATGGCAGTAAGTGCAGAGAAATGCCCACTTTCTAAAAGTGGCATTTCTAAAATAATAATATTAAATCCAACATCACAATAAGTAGAACTTTCTATTATGATTCTGGCCATACTAAACATGACAGGACTATTCCTTCCCAATCAGAATCTACCACTTAAAAGTTTATGGGGTCAGTTTTAATGCTGGCCTATGAGAGGAGCAGGCCTCACAATAGTGGAGAACGAATGTATACGTTTTTCACTACCATAACATGCAAAACACATACATACATGTCCTGACTTTGCCTTGCATAGCATCCTGCTCTATGGGTTACCTAGGGCCTACCTCAGAGGTGACTTATATGTAAAAAAAAATGAGAGTTTAAGGCTTGGCAAGTAGTTTTAAATGCCTAGGTGAAGTGGCAGTGAAACTGAGCACACAGGATTTGCAAAGGGCAGTCCTGAGGCATGGTTAAAGGGCTACTTATGTGGGTGTACAATCAGTGCTGCAGGCCCAGTAGTAGCATTTAACTTTCAGGCCCTGGGCACTTTTAGTGCACTTTACTAGGGACTTACAAGTAAATTAAATATGCCAATTGTTAGAAATAGAGTGGTTGGCAGTCAGATCACCCCCTGTCCAAGCAAGGACCTCACTCTAGTCAGGGTAATGGAGAAACACACTTAAAATAAAAACCTGCTTACCTCCTTGGTAGCTTGGCACAAGCAGTCACACTTATCTCAGAAGAAAGGTGTAAAACATTTTTACCAACACACTCAGTAATACAGTGAAAACACTAGGAAATGGACACCTTACCAGTTTAGAAAAATAGGTAATATTTACCTAAATCGAAAAGACCAAAACAACAAGTTAAAATCTGAATTTTCAAAAGAATAAGAGTCTTACTCCATTCAAAACAACGGAAATGTTGATTTTGCACAAAGTACCTGGTTAGCGTCAACAATAAAGCGCATGGCCAAGCGTGCATTAGAAAAGTCAGCAATGCATCCACAAACAGACGAGTCTCTAAATGGTTTAAGCAAGAAAATGCCTACTTTTCAAAAGTGGTATTTTCAAACTAACAATCTAAAAACCAACTTCACTAAAAGATGTACTTTTAAATTGTGAGCACAGAGACACTAAACTCCACATTTACACCTGCTCTCAAAGGGAATCCATACTTTAATAATATTTAAAGGCAGCCCCCATATTAACCTATGAGAGAGATAGGCCTTGCTCAGTGAAAACCGACTTTGGCAGTATTTCACTGTTAGGACATATAAAACACATTAGTATATGTCCTACCTTAAACACACACTGCACCCTGCCCATGGGGCTATCTAGGGCCTACCTAAGGGGTGCTTTACATGTATGATAAAGGGAAGGCTTAGGCCTGGCAAGTGAGTACACTTACCAAGTCGAATTGGCAGTTTAAACCTGCATACACAGACACTGCAGTGGCAGATCTGAGCGATGTTTACATGGTTACACATGTGGGTAGCACAACCACTGCTGCAGGCCCACTAGTAGCATTTGATTTGCCCACCCTAGGCACCTCTAGTGCACTTTACTAGGGACTTACTTGTAAATCAAATATGCCAATCAGGAGTACCAATCAACAATACAATTTATACAGGGAGCATATGCGCTTTGGCACTGTTTAGCAGTGGTAAAGTGCCCAGAGTCCTCAAGGCAACAATAACAGGTCAGAAAAAATAAGAGGAAGGAGGCAAAAAGATTGGGGATGGCCCTGCAAAAGGGGCCAGGTCCAACAGGTGTATTTACTGAACCTCTGACTGCACATAGTTAGAACTGGACTGTGGACATTCTGTCAGGAAGAAGAGCTGGATACTGTAGGAGGGACTGCAACTCTGTCTGTTGCTTTGTTGTGCTGCCTTGCTGCCTGCTGCTTCTGTCCTGGGAGTGTAAGGACTGAACTTTGCTTTCTACATCCTGCTTTCCAAATGTCTCCAAGGCCTTGAACTGAGCTTGCCTCCTATTAAGAAGTCTCAGGGCCATCAAAGACTTCACCTACAAGAGCCGCTGCTCTCTTGCTGAGAGTCCTGACTTGCTAAGTGGTGCCAAATCCATTTCCTGGGCCCTTGGAAGTGAGGTTTGGTGCTACAAGAAGAAAATACACGCATCGTCTCACAACGTAATTATGAACCAGCGCATCACTGTAAGGATTCAACACATGGCTGCTGTCTGCACCGGAGGTTGGCCACAGCTTGACACAATGAGCACGGTTTTCAATGCAGGCCCTAGCTTTCCATCACAGAGCATCAAAAGAACCACTGCTGCATGAGTTTTGAGAACTACATCACTGAGGTCTGTGATGCACTGCTCTGACGCAGGGCATGCTTCATCACTGTGAGATAGACGCATCACGGCTTGACTTTCGATGCATCATTGACGGATCGACCATGGGTGCTATTTTCATCATCTACACCGCACACACAGAAAGGAACTGATGCTTTATGCCACAAATGATTCATCAGCTCCCTTGTGGCAGTAAGGAACCATTGCATCACCTTCCTGTCTAGCAGTGAGGAACCGATGCATCACCTCCCCTGCAACAGTAAAGAAACAGTGCATCTCCGGCTCTTTTTTTGCAATCACTTCCCCTGTGGCCTGCATCGTCTTTGTTTTTGACGCATCTCAGTTACTTTGCCTCAGTCAAGCATCTTCATTGATTTCAAGGAACCACAATTATATTTAATATTTTAATAGTGATATCTTTGCTTGTGTATGTTGGTTTTTGTCGTTTTGGTCTTGGTTCACTCATATAAATATTGTCGATTTTTCTAAACTGGTGTGGAGTATTTTTTGTTGTGTTTTCACTGTGCTATTGTGTGTGTGTGTGTCTGTGTGTGTGTGTGTGTGTGTGTGTGTGTGTGTGTGCGTGTGTGTACACATACATTACACATAGCCTCTGAGATAAGCCTGACTGCTCATGGCAAGTTACAAGGGGGTGAGCAGGGGTTATCTTAGCTGTGTGGCTCCCTTACCATGACTAAAGTGAGGGTTACTACTTGGACAGGGTACAAACCACTGCCACCTAGAGAACCCATTTCTAACAGTATTTATGGTTTACCCTACCTCCTATGACTAACATATTTGGCAGGTAGTGGGCAATCAGCCACAGGAAGTCCCCAAATTCATGATCTGACACATTACAGGGCGTGCCCCTCCCCAACATATCAGTATAAAAAACAGCCTTATCAAGAAACTACTGAAACCTACTAGTACTCTCTATCTCTAAAACTATTAACCTCTATTTAAATAAACACTATACAATACACAAAACAAAATACAATAACAAGATAAAAATGCCACTTTTTGGACACAACAGGGACAGCACAGGCACCAACAAGACAAATAAACAGCACCAAACTCTTCAGCAACCAACATACACAACCCATAGCCAGCACAGACAAAAAGAATGTAAGGGAAGTAATTTCACACTGCCTGGTTTGCAGCATGGTGGAGCCATTGCATAGTTTCTTAGGTGGATGCATTACATTTTCTTCAAATGTGTCTTTTTTTCTGACGCATCCATGTAAAATTAGCCAATGCGTGATTTATGCACAATGCATGTCAAAGCACAATGCTTAATTTTTGATGCATTGGCTTGGATGCATGTTGCCCGGATTATGCGACTGGTGCAATGCATCATGCATTAGGTGAATGCATCTGTTTAATTTGATGCAATTGGCCAATTGTGTATTTTACAGTGTAGTGTATTGTGCAATGCATGAAAACACTCCCAGGGATCAGTTAATTGCCTGTAAATTTCTGATCTGCCATGCTTGATGACTTGCAATGTGTTGAATGTTTTCTTGACAGTGCACATATTTGTGACTGATTGCATTAATCGAGTGGGGACTGTCATACACAAAGTATCAATGTGAAATTGCATGAAATATTGTGTGTTCTTGAGAGGTAACATTAGATTTATGTCTTTACGTTTGTATCATGCTTAAGTGAACGTGGCTAGCTGAGTTGTGATTTACGGAGATATAGCTGTTGTACGCAAACTTTATGCACATTGCAGTACATTATAAAGGGCAAGCTTCTATGACTTATTATAACCCATTTTAATAGGTAATTTACGTAGTACTGTGTCACATGTCTTCTTGCTGTGCTGCATTCCGCCAATGTGAATGTGGCAGGAAAACACCATTGTTATGAACTACAGTGCATTCCTGTCCTTTGCCCCCTTGTTAGCTAGAATTTGATGCCTTGTGCCAAAACAGGTACTCTTGCACCATGGTGCATGGGTGTCTGTTTTGAATACAGGGTTGTTTGTAAGAAGGAAGGGGCATCTTCCTGCCCAATATACAATCACAAGAGGTGTTTTCCTTTTTTCTGTGTGTGCTACCTAATGCAGCACACATGGAACAAGGTGAAAATGAGGAATGACAAAACTATTACGCCACATTAAACCTGTTCGGTGGAGGCATAAGATTTTGCTACAGCTCCAGGTTTACATCATTAAGTAAAACTGAGGCAGGGTAAAGATCCATGGGTGTTGCCTGGGAATCCCCTCCACAACGACCTGGATTGCCCAGCTGGCATAGAGTAATCCATGTCAGCAAATAGCACTGCCTTGCCATACTCCTTATCTATGAGGCCATGAGGAGCCACACAAAGTGACTCAGGGCCACATGTACGAATATTAGTTTTTGCGGGTCGCAAATTGCGACTTTTAGCGATTCACAATTAGCGAGTCGCAAAACCTGATGTACAACAGTTTCAATGACACTGTTTACGATTCCCAATGGGGTCGCAAATGATCTACCATATAAATATTCTTGGGTCATTCATTGGGAATAGTTGCACTCACAGGGATGGTGGCCTGCTGGGGACAGCAGACTACCATGTCTGTGACTGCTTTTATATAAAGTGTTTTTTTTTATTTTTTTATTGCAGCCCGTTTTCCTTAAAGGAAAAAGGGATGCATTTAAAACACAAAGATGAAAAGTTTTCTTTTCATTTTTAACGAGCAGGCAGTGGTCCGTGGGACCACTGCCTGCTCTGAAAAAATATTTCCGCATCCATTCACAAAGGGGAAGAGGTACCTCAGGGACCCCTTCCCTTTTGTGAATGGGATAGCACCAATTAAAAAAATTGGTAATAACTGTGATTGTTTTGTGACTGCATTCATGGTCACAAAACAATCCTATGTCGCACTACAACTCGCAATTAGGAAGGGAACGCCCCTTCCTAATTGCAACTCACAAACCTATTTTGCAATTGGGTAAATAGATTACTGAATTGCAAAATAGGGTCTGTACATAACAAAATGCTTTTTTCTTGTAGCAAATGGCCCAATTCTGCGAACCAGCCAGATTGTGAAAAGAAAAAAGGTACGTACTTCTGGCCATTAGTGTGGCCTCATAAATATGGTTGAGAAGCCGGTGCCATCCAAGGTATGAAAGTAGTGTGGCACTGGCAGTCCAAGCCTCTGGTAAACATGCCCATATCTAGCTCAATTGCTAATGTAGGATGTGTTATTGATGTACTACACACTCAGGGAATGGCATACATTTGCTGGTTCAGCCAGTCTACAGTGTATGTGGCATTTGACGGACAGATTCACTGGCTAGATGTAGCAAGTATGTGTCTTGTCCTATATGACAAATGTTGATATGTGCAAGACATTAACCATACAGAAATACCCAACAACCACCTTTTCATGCTGTAGAACACACACGTCTGCTGTCTGAGCTTGGTGTCTGGAACAATATGTGTGGCACATACACAGTGCCACTGCACATTAGTGTTTGTCTTAATTATTAGCCTATATTAAGGTAATCGTGAGACAAGATGGGTAGCCAAAACAAGTCTGATGACTTCCAAGGAGGTATATGTTTGCCTTTAGCATGCATCACAATATTTCGCAATTCTGGGGGTTCAGTGAACTTAGGACATGGGTAGACATTCACAGAAGTGGTGCATCTGGGCATTTCATGACACATTCTACCACTATAACCCGGAATGCATCAGTGGATGCTAACCTGGCAGAAGTTATATTGCATTTAGTCATTGCTTCAAACCAATTGTTTTATTTACTATACTATCTTTTTGTGTCTTGTTTTTACCAGCACACATAGATAGAGCTGTAGGAGTGACAGAGTTGTTTGTATCTGAGTGAGACAAACCAACACAATAACATACATCCATGCAGGTTACTGTATCATCTTTGCCTAGTGGGTCAAGTGTGCAGGCATTAGGCCTAGGTAACCAATCCGGTACCAGCACAGTGAAGGAATCCACATTTATATTTGATATGTGAGATACCACATTGAATTTTCTCTGTGTTTTCAAACATTGATGTAGCATACGGTGACTAAATGTGTTGGACAGTGTGGCCATGCACATCATATATGCCTCTGTTCACAGTCATCAGAATAAAAGTTCACTACACTATCCTCCACAAGTATGACTTACTACAAAGAGCAAGATGTCCAAGCCACACACAGTCATTGCACACTATTTACATTTACACTCCCTTTAGATTATTGTAGAATGTCTGACAATCAGTACACTGCAGCAACACATATACTCACAACATGTTCACACTGTGCCACATTGCTAGCTTGGTTTGGTGTAAGTCTTCCCAAAGTAAATGCATATGCCACATGTTGTTGACATGCACACATATTTTACTGCACATGGTGTTTTCATGCAGCGTTTGTAACACCTAGCTACATACCTTAGAGATGAGGCAAAAAACTATTAGTTGGGATATGAGCATCTTGATGTTTTTAGTGAATGTGAAATGGGATTGCTTACACAAAGGTAGAGTCCATTCATTCATTTATTGCCATTTCTGAACAGTGCCCAACAAGATACATCATTCTTCTTTGAAGAAGTTCTGTACAATGCTATTTCTTCTCCGGGTACTGGCAATTGTGTGAATGTTTTGGCCTTGGTCTTCATCATCATTTTTCATCTGTGTCTTCATGGTCCTCATGGCCCTCATCCCTTGGGACATTGGTCTGCACACATAGGGTATGCAATATGCAGCACACAAGGAGAATTGTGCATACCATTGGGGGGAGTCTAGCAGTCTCCCTCCAGCAGAAGCAAGACTTCAGTACTCCAAAACTCTGCTCCACTATACCCCTGGCCCTGCAAGGTGTGCTGTTGTAGTTTCACTCTGCCTAAGTCTGGGGATGTGCAAATGGGGTCATGACCCACGGCTGCAGACCATATCCTTAGTCAGCTGAAAAGACAGAAAATGAAAAAGCAGTCAATGATCATGATGGTTGATGGACCCACATTCAAGTACACACTATTATGTGATTCATACACATTTCCACCAGTATGAGACCTGCACTAACATTGGATGGCAGACATGACCTTTCTTTTTTGTATGACCGATACTGTTCTACACATACAAGTGAACTGGCCTGTGTAATACACTACCTTTTTGGAAAATGTTTTCTTGTCAGTAGCATAAACGTGCTGCAGGTTTACTGATATGGAGAGTGAGTATGCCATTGAAGAAACTCTTCTTTCACATTTCCCTATTGTGTTGGGTTTGGACAACTCGTGGCATTTCTGGCCTACTACAAATGTTAATTTAAAATAGCTACAGGGGGAGATGATGTGGTCCCATTCATTTACATAGATTTGGATGGGAGGGTGGTAGTCACTTTTGTTCAGTAGCTCCTGCCATGGATGGACTTGTGAGTGCATGCCAATGTGTGAAATCATTGTCTACACATGGCAGTGAATTGTATCTGCTATGTTTGCAGGACACAAGGGCACAAAGATATAAGAATATTGCACTGCACAGTGCAACTGATAACTTATCAGCACTGCACTGCCTCACTAAATAGGGGCAGTGTAGTACATATGTTGGGCTATACAGAACAGTCCTGATTTTTCATGCTGCACTGGCACAAAATAGGCACCAAGACAGGCACAATTGCAACATGGTGAAGGTGTGGCTGCATTTTCAGTGAGATGTACTTTGTGCATGAGGGGCTTTCTTCCTGCACAGCCTGTACCATTCTAGGCCTGAATCTGCATGTCTCTGTGCCATGGAATGCACCACACATAGGTGGCAAGTGTGTTAAGGATTATTGAAGTAAAATTTTCATGGAGGGCAATTGGTCTGAGACATTTCACAGTTTAGATTGTGTTTGATTCATGGCATGCCTCATGACCATGGGAGTTACATGTGGACCCACAGACAACAGACTTGGACAACCTTACTTGCATACAGTGTTGCAGCACAGCATTTTTCAAAGCATTGTATTGTTTGACTTCCAAGGTTGCACAGCACATGTGCCATCGTGTATGCTTCAAGTATGAGCCGCACCCCTCTTACACAGTCATCACCCACAGATATGAATATAATATTGTTAGAAATAAGGTCTTTGGTTGGAAGTCAGGCTACCCCTTGCCCAAGCAAGGACCCATATCCTAGTCATGGCAAAGGAGAAAAACATCAGGTTAACCCCTTCTCACCCCTTAGTAGCTTGGCACAAGCAGAAAGGCTCAACCCAGAGAAAATGTGCAAAGTATTTGTACCAACACACAAAGTAATAAAGTAAAAACACTACAAAATGACTGAACACCAGGTCAGAAAAATAGCCAATATTTATCTGAACAACACAAGACCAAAATGACAAAAGTCCTACTTACAGAGGCAAAGTTATGAATTTGTAAAGATTAAACTTCAAAATAGCACTTGAAACACAAATGCTTCAAATTGGTGATATCACTGTGTCATGATGGAGTTGTTGACAACAATCTGATGCCAATGGCGCCGGTCATTGAGTCCAAGGGACCCCCAGGTACACTACCTTGTGAAAAGGAGGAAAGAAGCCGGTGAATGGAGGTGGGGATCGCGGCTTCGCTAGATCCAAGGCTGCGTTGGTTCTGGTGTTGCGGAGCGTCATGAAGAGGGGTCAGGTCCTGGCTGCAGAGCGGTAGAGGTGAGGTGGCGCTGGTGCACACTTCTGGCAGAGTCGATACCTGGAAGTCATGTCGTGATGCAGCAACTTCCACTGAGTGGCAGACTTCAGCAAGGCTGCAGCACTGTCAGGCCTATGGGGTCGCTGCACTCCAGCGAGTACCACACCTTCAGTTGCAGGCAGCATCATGGGATTCGGCAGTGGCGTCAGTCTGTATTTATCCGAAGTCGGCTTCCTTGGATCTTCTTTATTTTCCACCAGCTTCTCCTTTCAAGCTCCCAGGGACTGGATTAGGCATCACTTAGCAGGGTAGGAGTCTCAGTGTCTGTGATGGCCCTGAGACTTCAGAACAGGGGCCAAGCTCAGTCCAAGTCCTTGGAGATTCGTCACAAGCAGGAATATGCCACAATGTCCAGTCTTTGTCTCCTTTCACAGGCAGAAGCAGCAACTACAGGATAGCCCAACAAAGCACAGTCACAGGCAGGGGCAGCACTTCTATTTAGCTCTGCTCCTTGGCAGAGGTTCCTTTTGGTTCCAGAAGAAAATCTTGAAGATATCTAAAGTATGGGGTTTTGGGCCCACTACTTATACCCCTTTCTACCTTTGAAGTTGTCCAACTTCAAAGAAAAGTCTCTGTTGCTTACAGGATCCTGTCTTGCCCAGGCCAGGCCCCAGACACACTCCAGAGGGTTGGAGACTGCATTGTGTGAGGGCAGGTACAGCACATTCAAGGGTAAATGACCACTCCTTCCTCCACTCTAGCCCAGATGGCTCATCAGGATATGCAGGCTGCACCTCAGCTCCCTTTGTATCACTGTCTAACGGAGATTCACAAACAGCCCAACTGTCAGTCTGACCCAGACAGGGAATCCACAAACAAGCAAAGTCACAAAATGGTTTAAGAAAGAAAAATTCCTACTTTCTAAAAGTGGCATTTTCAAATATCGATCTAAAAAATAACTTTACCACAAGATGTATTTTTAAAATTGTAAGTTCAGAGACCCCAAACTCCAAATCTCTATCTGCGCTCAAAAGGAAACTACACTGAAGAGTTATTTAAAGGCAGCCCCCATGTTAACCTATGAGAGTGAAGGTCTTGCAGCAGTGACAACCCGATTTGGAGGGATTTCACCATTAAGACATGTAAAACACATCAGTACATGTCCTGGCTTTAACATTCACTCCACGCTGCCCATAGGGCTCCCTAGGACCTACCTTAGGGATACCTTACATAGGGAAGGTGTAGGCTTAGGAAGTGGGTACATTAGCAACGTCAAATTGGCAGTTTAAAACTGCACACGCACACACTGCATTGGCAGATCTGAGACATGTTTACAGAGCTACTCATGTTGGTGGCACAATCAGTGCTGCAGACCCACTAGTAGAATTTGATTTCAGGCCCCACGCACCTCTAGTACATTCTACTAGGGACTTACTAGTAAATCAAATATGCCAATTATGTATAATCCAATTACACATCCAATTTCACATAGGGTGCACTTGTACTTTAGCACTAATCAGAAATGGTAAAGTGCCCTGAATAACAAAAACAGCAAAAACAGCACCCAGCACATAGAAACAACCTGGGAAGTAGAGGCAAAACGTTAGGGGAGACCACGCCAAGGATGCCAGGCCTAACAATTATCATACATTATTTAATGCTTTTACATCTGTCATGTACTGCCGATGTAATTACCAACCAGTAGGCCATTTCCATAAGTCTCATTCTGGAAGCGCTTGTTGATGGTGGAGTGCCTAAAGAAGCAGGCATCATGAGCACTTCCAGGGTACTTTGCCAGCACAGTGACAAACAGCCCCAGATGGTCTACTATTCCATGTATATTGATGGAATATGTGTGCTTCCTATTGTAATACAGGTGGGAAGTAGCATTAGGAGGCAACAGTTGCACATGAGTACAATCTATTGACCACAAGACATGGGTGAAGACAGAAATGGCATAGAAGCCTTGCTTGTTGTCCAGTTGTTGCTGGTGGGTTTTGGGGAACAGGATGTAGTGGGGTGTCCACCTGGTGAAGGCATTCAGGATGGAGGGTAGGAATGCCCAGAAGGATTGTTGTGATAGCCCCACCACTCTGGCTGTGGTGGTCTGGCATGACCCAGATGTGAGAATGTGGAAGACTACCATCAGCTTGACCTGTGGAGGGATGTTGGTGCACCTTTGTGATGTTGCCTGCAGTCTTTGTGCAATCAAGTTCAGGAGCTGTATGATGGACTCCCTCCTGAGCCTATAGTAGGTGATGACCTCCTCCTCCCTGAGGTCAATGAGGGTAGTCCTTTGGTAGTATATCCACTCCCTTCACCTGCGCTGCCTCTTTAGTGGTGGTGGCGGTGGTGGTCTTCTCACTGCTCCTAGCTGCAGTATGAGCACCTCCCTGGCATAGTTGAGTTTGCCAGTGTTTTGTGTATGTTTTGCTCATATCCCAGGGCAAATAGATCATTTCTTACCCTTGGGTTGACAATGCACAGGAATTACAACACATTTTCAGCTATGCGACGTGCTTGCCAATAAACTTTCCCAGAGAGTCATGAATGTCAATGAGTTGAATTTTACAATGAAATGCCTACCTTGCATATGTTTAATGTTACATGATGCAGCCCTTTCGTGTATTGGAAAAATCAGACGCAGGCCAGCAGAAAGTGATGCATTGGGCCTAATGTGTCACTTTGTAAATATGGAGCACAGAACGTGGCGCTGTGCGGTCAAAAAAAATGATACAGTGGCAGCACAAGCTCCTTGTAAATATGCCCCTTAGTATTTGCAAAATGTGATCTTGCATCATAAACTAATTCTGTAGGTGCAGATTTACAATTTCTCTTGTTAAGTGGTCCAGAAAACAAAACAAAACATATTTGAATTAGCAAAAAATTTATAAGATAACCATCAACATAGGCATACCTTATGCAAGGCATAGATCGTTCTACTAAAGTACTACAAAGTGTTATTCATTAATCTGTAAGTGTAAATCTCCATCTCTTTCTCTCCTCTCTTTTCTATGGGGCGACACTCACACATTTAAATTTGCTACATGATAATAAATGTGGAAGGGATCGAGGGAGTGGCTGGAAAAAAGGCAGAGTTACCACTAAATGGGAGGCATTTAGGGAGAGTTAAGAACGGGCTTGGGTAGGCCTAGGAAGGAGTTTAGGAAGGGACATGCACCCACCCACAAAAAGGTACGCCCATTGCTGTTCACAAACTGTACTTCTAAACTTACTACAGCCAAAAAGGAAAGGGGCCCAAAATAGCAGTAAATTACTATAGCTCATAACTGAAGTAAGTCGTACATCACACATGGCCAACCGTTGGTAAGACCACGCCCTTCCATTGAAAATAATGGAGGCAGGACTTAAAATATAACCCCACAGGAAATAATGTTAAAGTATATTATATTAAATGACATTATTTAAAATAGTTAAAATCACAAATAAAATGTAATGTAAAATATTTTTACTATTTTGTTTGAGTTAAATAAAGTTCTTTTAGTTTTCCCTACACTTATGAAAAGGAGACCACACAGTCAGAGAGGAGCTATTCCGATGGTAAATTATAGGGAAAATTAAAAATGTGTATTAAACTTTACAATAACTTGGTGAAAAATAATGTTATAGTAAATATTAATGTGAATTAATTTGATATATTTATTTCAAATCAGGAATAGAATAAATAAAATGCTACAGTACAGTTATGTTAATCGTAAATTGAATTGTTTATTAATTTAAATAAATTAAGTTAAATAAAACATTTTCCTGAAATTTAAATTTTAGAATAAAAATAAATTCCCACCTACACAAAAAAATGTAAATTTTTTGTTGGGTTTTAACAAGTAATTAAATGTTGTAACAAATGAATTTAAAGTTATATTTTAATAAATAATTAATGTTACATTAACATAAAAATTCCAAAAAGTTTGCTAAAATATTTCTTATTTAAATATTAAATGTAATTTCTTTTAGATTTTTTTAACATTAAATTATATTGATTTATATGTTGAACTGTTTTAAATTATTTAATTGTATTTAAATCATTTTATTTAATTGAACATTACTCCCTGTAGGGTTTTATGTTAAGTCCCTAGCAGCATTACTTTCTATGAGAGGGAGTTGCAGTATCAGTGGTTGGCCATGTGTGGTGCTGGTCTTGCCACTGTTTCTACTTGGAAGCAGTAACTTACACTTGTAAATTTGGCTCCACCCCTTTTTCATTGTATGGCGCTGTATAAGTCTATACTTTTGAGTAACTTTACACTCGGATTTTGTAAATAGCCAAAAGCAGCAAAGTTACTTAAAAGTGTAGAGGTAGCCTTACATGTGTAAATTAATCAAATGTTACCTTTGTGATTAGCTCCATTTTTTCTGTTGTTTTTGTACTAAGTGTCTGAATGATGGAGCATGTTCTTCATGGAAATACAATTTTGAAACACAAGTTTTTTCTTTTGCTGTATTGATCTTGCTGTGTGGTTAGCAGACCTCCACTGTATTTTAACAATGAAACTATGACACAGTTTTATGTTTGTGGCCTTTGATGCCATACTTGTTGCTGATTGTAGGAAGTTGGCTCTTCATATAGTATAGCAAGAAGACATTTACTATGCAAAGAATCCTGGTATCCCTTGTAAGTGTACAGGGGCTTGCTTCAGCAATCCCAAGGTGCTCTCTTAGGAGGTAGTCTGGTTGAGCAGCCTCAGGCTTATCAGAGAGGAGTGTTAGACATTTGCTGCAAATACATAGTCAATAAATGATACAAATGAGTCAATAAGTTGATCCATGCCAATTTATAAAAATAACACTTATCTTTATATAAGTTTAGGCACCTAGATCATCATGATCAGGTAAGTACATATCATGGTATGAATTTTTACAGGTTTGTACCAACAGATCACTTTGGGAGGCACTGGGGCATTGGGTGGAGAGGTGCTTTTCAATGTTGAGTGCCCTTATGTTATCGCATGGGAAAAGTAGCAAAGACTGCATTTGGGCAACTATCAACAACTTACAGGATGGTTCTTCTGGAGTTAAGGTAAGTATAGGGCAAGGTCCAAGGCAGCACCAACAGGTGACTTTGGAGGCACTGGGGCATCCAAGTGCAGAGGTGCTTTTCAGTGCCGAGTGCCCTAATGTTATCCTTTGGGAAAAGCAAAATAAACTGCATTTGGGCACTTAGCAACGACTTACAGGACTGTTCTTCTGGAGTTAAGGTACGTATAGGGCAATGTCCCAAGGCAGCACCAATAGGTCACTTTGGGAGGCACTGGGGTGACTGGGTGAAGAGATGCTTTTCAGTGTCGGGTGCCCTAATGTTATCCTATGGGGATAGGTCCAGTTAGAAAAATACTGCATGCAGGGACTAGGGGACCAGTCTGGCTGAACAGCAAGGGAGCTCAGGTCTCACAATGCTCAAGGGCCTAGGGACACTTGGGTCTCCTACTCCTCTGGCCCAGATGGCAGGGTGCTGAGGTGTCCTGAGGTATTGGGATTTTGTCAGTGGGTCACTCACAGTGGAGAGGGACTGCACAAATTGGCTGCAAGCAGTGCCAGGAAGTCCACAGGTAGCAAACCCAGTGTGTGCTTCATCTTTGGAGGGTTGGGGGACCATGCTGGTACCACTGGCCCACTACAACTCGGGCTAGGGGGCATGGGTAAAGTGGTGCTTTCCGGTGTCAGGTTTTGCAGGTCAGGAGTACCTGCAGTTCTTCTGGGGTGCCTGCAGGAAGCAGAGGAGCAGCTCCACTATTCCACAGGAGTTCCTTGGTCTTGGTTGAAGGCTGGCAGTGTTCCAGGCTTTTGGAGGCTGTTGCAGGATGTTAGAAATGGGGTTTCAGGTTGGTTAGGGTATACACCTAAGCCAGGCACAACCCACCACTCTAGTCAGGGCGAGGGAGCTACACACCCACTATAACCCCTGAGCAGTCAGGCCCATCCCAGAGGTCATGTGCAAAGCGGTTGCTCAACACACATAACACACTTGACAAGATAAATACACCATAAGGAAACACAACACTAAGGGCCAGATGTAGCAAAATAAAAAATTGCGACTCGCATTTTGCGAGTTGATGCGACTCGCAAAATGCGAGTCGCAATATGTAATGCAAGGAAAAAAAACGTTCCGAAACTGCGACTTGCACCCGGACTCGCAACGCAGTGTGCGAGTCCGCAGATTGCGAGGTCGCTTTTTGCGAGTGTGCAAAAAACGAACTCGCAATAAGCGAGTAGATGTCGCAAATTGTGATTACCTTGAAAATTGCTTACAGGTGCAGCAGAACACTCCAGAAACCACACCAGAACACTCTGGAAACACTTCCTGGCACATGATGATGACATCACAGCCAGGAAGTTTACAAATACACCTGGGAGGAGGGAGGACCACACCCTTTTATAACTGCTGAATTTCACACAGGACAAACAGCAGCTGCCATGGAGGGAACCCCAAGAAAGAGGAAGCTCAAATTTTCTGAGAGGGAGCTGGAGGTGCTGACAGAGGAATGCTGTCAGCACTATGATGACTTGTTTGGGAGAGCAGCCCACAATGTTCCTGAGGCCACAAAAAAACAACTCTGGCAGGACATTCAGGACAAGATCAATTCCCTGAGGGTGAGCCATAGGACCATCGAGGACATCAAGAAGAGGTGGTATGACCTCCGCTCCCGGACCAAGGAGAGGGTGGCTGAAAGGCTCCGGGAGATGAGAGGCACAGGAGGGGGACCATCGTCTGTGCCACCACCCACACCCCTGGAAGAAAGGGTGGAAGAAACATTGGAGCAGGAGGCAGTGTCTGGATTTGGGGACCTGGACACCTCAGAGCCCAGCACATCAACCGGTGAGTACCATGTGATATGCCTGTACCCCTATCAATGCCATACCCCCACCCACCATGTACACAGGGGCATGCACAACCAAAATAGCTCCATTTCAGGGTAGCAAATACCAGAATGATGCATTATGGGAAATGTAGTCAAGTTCATAGGCAAATGTTTATTAGGAAGTGTGCAATAGATAGTAGACACTGACAGTCTGTTCCCCATGTCCCACAGGTCTCCAGCAAGACACCACCAACACCCCAAGCACCAAGGCCCATGAGGACACCCCAGGACCCGCCAGCACCCCCACCTGCACGGTCAGCAGCATCCCTGCAGTAGCCACAACTGCTGCAACAATTCCGCAAGAGGCTGCCCCAGCAACAGGCAGGGAGGAGACAGGTGGAAGCACAGGGCAGCCACCGCTGCGCAGGCGTCGCAGGTCAATACCATCTGGGCTGCAGTCTGCATCCGGGCTACTTCCTCCAACCACCAGTGAGGCACATCTGCTGCGTGGTCAGCGCCTGCAGAATAGAATTTTGGGCAGAATTAGTGGTGTGCTGCACCGCTTTGTGTGAAACAACCATGCCAGCATGCAGCACCTCAACACACGGATGGACATGATCTGCAGGAACACTGGGGACCTTGCCCTTGCCATGAGGGAACTGGCGGGAGGACTACTGGCCCAGGCAGAGGGTGGGCGGCGCAGAGATCGGCAGATTATGCACAGACTGGACAGGATGGCCACATCCATCGGCAGGCTCGCCATGAATACCACAGGCCTGTCGAGGAGGACAGTTGGGCTGCAATTGGAGATGGGCCATTTCACTGGGGATGTGGCTAGGGGCCTGGGACGTCTCCCCCACATTATCGAACTGATGGAGACACGGGAAATGTCGAGGGCCACAGGGGAAACACCCCAGGACAGTGAGGAGGGCTCAACAGTGAGCAGTGTCTCTGCCACTGACAGCAGGGTGCTCAGGAGTGGTAGGCAGAGCACCATGGAAGCAGCAGGAACCAGCCAGGCTAGCAGGAGGGGCAGAAGATCTTAGAGATCACCCTGGACCATTAAATGTGGCACATGACGTTAATGTGCCACATGACTGGTTGGCATTTTCCTGCCCATGGACAATCTATACTTGTAAATAGTTTCTTTAATACACTAATTAAACAGTTATTTTTGTTCCACTTAACAAATGGAGTTTTTGGTTAATAGGTGAGTATGGTGGGAGTTGACACGTACCGTCCAAAATATTGTGTTGCAATGTGGTCCCGTCTCAGTCTGCCTTGATTAGCTATACTCCGATCCCCATGATGGCGATGTGGTTGTTCTTGCTCTTCATCATCAGGATCTGGGTCTGCAGGGGTGAGAGGTAGCCCATGTCGGGTGGCTATGTTGTGGAGGATGGCGCATGCGACCACAATTTTGAATGCGGTAATGGGGGTGTATTGGAGGGCACCTCCACTGCGGTGGAGGCATCTGAATCTTGCCTTCAGGAGTCCGAAGGTGCGCTCGATGAGGTTCCTGGTCTTCTTATGTGCACTGTTGTATTGCCTCTCTGAATCATTGCTGGGTGTTAAAAACGGAGTCATGATCCAAGGCCTGAGAGCATATTCACTGTCACCTGTTGGGCACAAAAGTACACGGTTAGGAAGTCCAGATTGTCGTGCACAGTGACCTGTGTGTATGTCTCCAAGTGTCTGTGGCTCTACCTAGGAGGTAACCGTCTCCGAATTCCCCACGTTCCAGGCGTTGATGTATCCCACTATGCCTAAAAATGTATGAGTCATGGGTACTGCCTGGAAACTTAGCTACAATGTCGGTGATGACATAATGGGCGTCACAAACAACCTGAATATTGAGTGAGTGGGTACACTTTCTGTTGTGGAAAATGTGTTCCAGATTTGCAGGGGGGCATATTTGAATGTGTGTCCCATCTACACACCCTATGACATGGGGAAAGTGGGCAATGCGGTAAAAGTCCAGCTTGGTGCTGTTCATTTCTGCCTCATTCCTTGGTAAGTATATGAAGTGAGACATGTGCGTGACTAAGGCATCTAGGAAGGCCCTGAGGAACCTTGACACTGCACTTTGGGATACCCCACCTGCCACAGCAATGACCCCCTGATAGCTCCCTGAGACCAAGAGGTGCAGTGAGCATAGCACTTGCACATGCGTAGGGATGGCGCAGCCACGCAGAGTCTGGTGTTCTAGCTGTGGTTTGAGTAAATCTATTAATTCTAGTATGGCTGCGCTGCTAAGGCGGTATTTGCCATAGATCTCTTCCTCAGTTTGCTGAAAAAGAGTCTGCCTTGTTCCATATATCTTCTCCTGTCTGTGGCCCCTCCTCCTCCTCTGCTGGGCTGCGTGGACTCTCCTCCTCACTGCTATCAGGTATATCTCCGCCATCTTGAGTAACCCAGATGCCTTCTGGGTCTCCTTTTATACTTTGTTAATGGTTACCACCTGCTCTGAGTTAGTGGTAAATGGGACATGCAAACTGGGCTTTTTGCGACTAGTCGCAATTTGGGAGTTGCAATTGCATAAGGTTTGCGACTCGCAAATTGCGACTTGGTATTTGCGGGTCGCAAAATGGGGTCGCAACGGATGCGACTCGCAAACGGGTCCCATCGTTTTTTGCGAGTCGGAAATGGGCTTTTTGCATCCCATTTCTGATTTTGCACTGTCGCAAATAGCGAATCGGTCCGTTTGCGACTCGCAAACGTTTGCTACATCTGGCCCTAAGTTATATAAAAATAAATTGCATTGCATTAAATATCATTACACAAAACACAACATGTATCAATTGTACACTTCTACGTAAGCAGTTGTGAGAATATCACACAGGTTACTAGTATCGTGCAAAAATAAGCAGTAGTCAGGTAAACATATAGGTTACTGGTATTCTATACCACAAGCAGAAGTCAGTTGGTCATGGTCACCAAAAATGCACATATCAGAATAAACGCACAATCACAAATAGAAAAACATCAGCAGGAACCACATAAAAGGAATTCTTCCCATCAGACACCTTAGACACATTGTCATGAGTGCCAAGACATCCTGAGGAATGCATGGAGCACATATTGTGAAAACATTACTCCAACAACCACCTTCGATACGAATGCTGCAATGCATCTGAGCTTGCTTCAGAGGATATACAGGAAGGGCAAATTTGTGCTGTCTGGCACAGGAGCTCCTGCACTTCTTTGCCATTAAGTATGGTAAAATGTCCTCAGCAGGATGGGGCCTCCATTGAGGTCTTCATCCCCGTCCTGTGAGGGGAAACTAAATCAGGGCCTGCAAGCATAGGTGAGCCCCATCAGGGCAACGAGCGGGGGTTGGGGCGGGCACCCATCATCACCCTTCTGTCAGGAAACAAAGGGGCAGCTCGTCCTTGGGCTTTCCCGTTCAGGGGCTTAGAGACCGCTGCCCGCGAGTGTGTCATGCAGTGGCTCATGGGGAGGCAGCTCCAGCCTGCTCCTTCCATAAGCTGAGAGAAAGCCATATGGCATCCGCTTATGTCTGGGGTGCGGCATGGCTACTGCCTCTAGCCGCTCACATTTGTTCGCAAGGGGCGTATCCGGAGCCATCCTGGGCCTTTCGCACTGCTTTCCCCTATTCTGTGAGGCAAAGCAGCCACTGGGCACCTGCTAGCCAGAGGCCCATTCCTTCTCAGGGTAAGGGACAGCCAGGGTGATAACTATGGGGCCACAAGGGTGTCCCAGGGCTCACAGTAGACTATTACTGCAGCACTCTTCACGCAATGCTTTTGAAGGAGCTACAGTGCTCTTCACAAGCTGGAACAGTGCAGTCAGGGGAACTCTACTCAGGCTCCACTTTGCCCACAGAAAGAAAACCACACTCCGCAAGTGCTGGGCACAATAAACACAAAGAGCGCTCTCCACGCAGTGGGATCTGGAAAGTGAAGTGACCATATAAGGTGCTTGCCATGTACTAGGGGCTAGGGATCAGGAAAACAGTGCCTTCTCCATGGACGGGTCCCTGTGAGGCACTAAGGGGGGGACACAAAGGCAGGCATTAGCGATGGGGAGACCAGCACCCAAGAGGCAGGTAGGGGCTATCCCTACAACCTGTCCAGTAGTGCCAGTCCAGTCCCAGTGTGGGGGGGGCAGCAGGACAACAAACAGAAAATCGATCCTGATTAGTCCTTTGTGCCACCTAGCAGACACCAGGTAGCAGGACAAAAACAGAAGGGCAGTCTAGATGAGTCCTTGGTGCAGTTAAGTGGCCCCTGTGGCAGAGGTTCGGTCCCAATTCTAAAAAGTGTTCTCTCAATTTGGGGGACAACTCTCTGTATTTATACTAATTTTGTGCAGCCTCCACATAAGGGGAGAGTGCACTAACTGGTTTCAGGGATGTCCCTTCTGTCCTCCAGCAGTGGCTCCAGACATCAGTGGGGGGTAAACAAGCCCTTCATGTGAGGCCAGGGCACAGCCTTTACAAATGCAGGAGTGCCCTTCCACCCCCTCTCCCAGTCGAGGAAGACCACTCTTCTATACTCTAAAGGGTGCCTGAAAAGTCTACACAAAGCCCAGCTGTCTCTCTGCCTCAGATGTGGATTTGGGGCAGGCTGCGAAACACCAGAGCCATAAGCTCAGAGAAACGCTCACTTTCTAAAAGTGGCATTTCTAAAATGGTAATAAAAAAAGTCCACCTACATCAGTAAGCATCATTTCTCACTACCATTCCAACCATACCAAACATGTCTACTTCACCCCTCATAGATTAGACAAAACCACTTAGATATATGTTAGGGCATTCCCAATGCAATTCCAGGAGAGAGACAGCACTCACAGTAGTGAAAAACTAGATAGGCTGTTTGTCACTACCAGGACATGTAGTACATAGAGACATATGTTCTAACTTTTACATACACAGCACTCTGCCCATATGACCCACCCTCACCCACGACAACACACACACTAATACAGCATGATACATTACAGTTACACCCCCCAACCCCCGAAGGATGCAAAGACCAAAGAAAATGAGTATAACCATTGTAATATATTAAAATCCAGTACGCAAAAATTTACATATATACACTATAAACAAAATATACACCAAGAATAGTAGTCCAGTTAGTGCTCCATTGAAGTCCGTGGATTACTGGGCCCAGACGGTATGGGCGAGGCCCACACAAGATCCCCGACCATGATGGAGAGAACACTGCAGGGGCATCAGATAGCAATAAAACAGGCACCTCAGGGGGAGGGAAAAGGGGGGCACCTCAGCCGGTTGAGTGCACTACGCCAAATCCACAAGGGGGCCACATGCCCACTGTTCAATCCTGGGGAGTGCAAAGCCACAGTCTCTCAAGTCTCTACAGTGGGTGGTTTGGCCACTGTTCCATCCTGGGGAGTGCAAAGCCACAGTCTCTCAAGTCTCTACAGTGGGTGGGTTGCCTACTGTTCAATCCTGGGGAGTGCAAAGCCACAGTCTCTCAAGTGGATGACAGTCTCCACTTGTTCTGGAGGGGGCTTGGTGCCCAGAGTGCTTCATCCTGCCAAAGACTGAGGTAGTGGATGTAAATCTCCACTGGTTCTGGAGGGGGCTTGGTGCCCAGAGTGATTCATCCTGCCAAGGACTGAGGTAGTGGATGTAAATCTCCACTGGTTCTGGAGGGGGCTTGGTGCCCAGAGTGAGTCATCCTGCCAAGGACTGAGGTAGTGGATGTAAATCTCCACTGGTTCTGGAGGGGGCTTGGTGCCCAGAGTGATTCATCCTGCTCGTGACGGACTCAGTAGTGTCAGTGCCCTTGGTGCTCATGGGCCAGCGCTGCTTGTGGCGCCGGTGCCCTATTCAGCGGTGCTTATGGCGTCAGTGCCCTGTTCAGCGGTGCTTGTGGCTGCAGTGCCCTGTTCAGCAGTGCTTGTGGCGGCGGGGTCCTTTATAGTGACTCAGCTGCTGGCAGTCCCTCATGGCCCAGCGGGGCTGGTGCTGGCGGTCCTCTCTGGCCTAGCAGGCCTGGGGCTGGCGGTCCTCTCTTGCCCAGCGGGGCTGGTGCTGGCGGTCCTCTCTGGCCCAGCGTGGCTGGTGGTGGCGGTCCTCTCTGGCCCAGCGGGGCTGGTGCTGGCGGTCCTCTCTTGCCCAGCGGGGCTGGTGGCGGTGGCCTCTTGGGCAGCAGGGCAGGTGCTGGCGGTGGCCTCTTGGGCAGCAGGGCAGGTGCTGGCGGTGGCCTGCTGGCAATGACCTCCTGGGCAGCGGGATGATGGCAGTGGCCTCCTAGGCAGCAGGGATTGTGGCGGTGGCCTCCTGGGCAGCGGGGATGATGGCGGTCTTCTCCGCCGTGCTGCTCTTCCCAGACCTGCTGACTTTCTTGTGGCCCTTCCCCACCTTAGAAGGTGTCGCAGCTGACTCCACACTCCCACCTGTACCCCTGGGAGCGGCTTTGGTGGCTGGAGTCTTCCCCCTCTACCGCCTGGCACTGGCCAACTTTTGATGCTTCACAGGTGGGGGACTGTCCGTGCTGTGGCTCCGTGCCACACTGGCTGCCTTGGAGGCCGGTGCACTCCAGATTCCGGTGACTACAGGCACCACTGGTCCCGGAGATGTTGTGGCTGAGGTGCTAGGTTGGGACTTGGAGAATCAGGCCCTAGGAGACGGTTGGGGTGGGGGAGGTGTGGGAAAGAGGTCAAGGTTGGACAGGAAAAGTTTTTGGGAGACACTGGGACGGGTAGCTGGAGGGGGTTTGGGAGTGGAGGAAGAGGTTGTGGTTGTGGGAGGTATTCGTTTGGTGAATTTGGGTGAAGGTGCATGCGCTGGAGGCTGTCGTGAGGTGGATGGCTGTTGGGTGAGTGTGTGCCTGCGTTTGTGTATCTTGGGAGGTGACATCACAGACACACTGGGAGAGGACACAGGGGACGTGTGAATGGTAGTGGGGGTGGTGACTGCATGTGAGCGGGGTGTGGTGGTGTGTGTGCTGGTGATGGCAGTAGTGGCTGTAGATGTAGTGCATGCAGGTGTGAGTGTAGACGAGACTGGGAGGGAGGAGGGAGACGAGGAGGAGGGGTACACGGTGGAGGCAGGGAATGTTGGTGTGTCTGCATGTGCGTGATGCTTGTGTGAGTGCCTGTGGGATGTGTGGTGCTTATGTTTGCCTGAGCTTCCCTTGTGTGTTGACGTGTGTGCACGCTGGTCTGAAGGTGTGCTTGGGATAGGCTGAGGTAGAGGGGATTGGGTCTGGGTGGAGGAAGTTGGAGGGGGGAGGCTAGAGACAGGGACAATGGTTGCCATCAGTGCTGAGGCCAGAGTCTGAAAAGCTCGCTGAAGGGTCGCCTGACTAGAATGAATGCCCTCCAGGAATGCATTTGTTTGTTGCAACTGCCTTTCTACACCCTGGATGGCATGCAAAATGGTAGACTGCCCAACACTGAGTGACCTGAGGAGGTCAATGGCCTCCTCACTGAGGGCAGCAGGGGTGACTGGGGCAGAGCCTGAGGTGCCTGGGGTGAAGGTGATGCCCACCCTCCTGGGTGAGCGGGCACGGGGCAACGGCTGAGGGGCTGCTGGTAGGGCGGTGCTGGTAGGGGGGTGGCAGCTGTACCTGTAGATGCGGGGGCACAGATGTTGCCCCCACCACAAGGGAGCTCCCATCAGAGGACGAGTCCCTGTCACTGGTGTCAGCTCCTGTCCCCGCCGTGGATCTCCCATCGCCCTCCGTCCCACTGGTGAACTGCGAGTCTGTTGTCTCACCATCCAGGGTCATGTGGGATGCAGCTCCCTCCTGCTCCGGTGCCACTGCTCCTCCGCCTGACGATGCAAATGAACACAAGAACAGGGAGACCACAAAAGGGGGGGGGGACAGAAGAAAAACATGTTGAGTGCATGCATTTCCGCTACCGTTGTCGGACACAACAGACACAGAAGCCCCCTGCACTACGCCGTGCACTTGGGCTCCACTGTTCAATCCCTGGGACATGGCCTAGAAGGCTATGGATGACATCTGCACACATGGATGACACCGGAGCATGACTAAGTATACTTGGTACTGTACACAGGTGGGGTGGGGTGCCACATGGCCTGCCTTATGGAGGGACCTTGCCTACTAAACTCGCCCTGGCCTAGGGAAACCCACAGCCCACCTCCCCACCCAGACACCTCCCCTGCATGCAAAATCAGCATGATGAGAGTTTACTCTCCCCCTTATTGCTGCTGTGATGCCCCCAAGCGCCCATCCAACTCCGGGTATGCCACCGCCAGGATCCTGAACATCAGGGGGGTCATGGTGCGACGGGCACCCCTCCCACGTTGGGAGGCCATCCCCAGCTGGGCCTCCGCCGTCTTCTTGCTCCAGTGGCGAATGTCCTCCCATCTCTTACGGCAGTGGGTGCTCCGTCTGTGGTAGAGCCCCAGGGTGCGGACGTCCTTGGCGATGGCACACCAAATATCTTTTTTCTGGTGGGCGCTGACCTACATGAATGGTACAGGGGGAAAAGAAATGTTATTACCAAATGCACCATCACAGTCATTGGCCCTATCCCTACCCTTGCCATGTGACACATGCACTCATCGTCGTCTCATGCACGCCTCAATATCCCCCCCATCTTTCATCCACCCCACTCCACACAGGCATAGCCAATACAGCATGCTTCCAGTGTTCTTACCTGTTTGTCTGGAGGACCGTAGAGTAGCGTGTACTGGGGGAGGACCCCATCCACGGGTTTCTCTAGCTCCTCTGATGTGAAGGCAGGGGCACTCGAGCCATTGTCTCTTCCAGACCGAGGTCACAGCAGCACTTGCAGTGTAGGTCCTCTCCTGTAGAAAATCAGGTATTGAGTGATTGAACAGATAGAAAATGGTGGTCACGTCCGCAGCGGTGCGTACAGTCACCGCCGGCGTACATCGTCATTGACTCCTGGGACCCATAGGGTCCAATGTTAACCAATGCAGCATTGCGCTGCGGTTTTCGACCGCTTACCGCGACGGTGTCCAACGCCAGAGCAGTTACCTCACATCCCATTGTCCCACTTTGCAGGTCAGGCAGTCGCCATTTCAGGGTCCCACATGGCTTGATTTTTAACTGTGTCACACATAACTAGGCCTAGCCTCAACACACATACAGGCCACTTTTCGGATTATGATTTGTGTTCTGTGTAAGCTGTGGGTACATACCTCTGAGTTGGTTGACTCTGTGCTTGCTGTTGTCCTTCATAGGCACCGTCCGCTAGGACATGTGAGGAAATGGCGGCATCCTCCTGTGTACAGACCGCTGGTAGACCTGTCGACAATTGAGGAAAGACATGTGATCATCACCTACAGGCTTGACCGTGCATTAATCCAGGAACTATGTGCCCAGCTGGAGCCAGACACGATGTCAGCTATCTGCCATCCCACAGGAATCCCCCCTCAAGTGCAGTTGCTGTCAGTACTCCATTTCCTTACAAGTGGGTCATTTCAAACAAAGTGGCCATAGCATCAGGGATGTCCCAGCCTATGTTTTCCAACGTGCTGTCCAGAGTGTTGTCTGCCCTGCTGAAACACATGCGGAGCTATATCATTTTCCCTCAGGTGGAGGATTTGCCTACAGTGAAAGGTGATTTCTATGCCCTGGGACATATCCCCAACATCATAGGTGCCATTGATAGGACCCATGTGGCTTTGGTACCCCCCGCAGGAGTGAACAGGTGTACAGAAACCAGAAGAGTTATCATTCCATGAATGTGCCGATGGTGTGTTTGGCAGACCAGTACATCTCCCATGTTAATGCCAAGTTCCCTGGCTCAGTGCATGACGCCTACATCCTACGGAATAGCAGCATCCCTTATGTGATGGGTCAACTCCAGTGGCACCATGTGTGGCTATTAGGTGAGCACCTGGAAGCAAGACAGTGGGAATGGTTGTCTGGGTCTCGGGATATCCCTACAGGTTAGTGTGTGTCTAACAGTTGTCCCTCGCCATTTGCAGGTGACTCTGGTTATCCAAGCCTGTCATGGCTACTGACCTCAGTGAGGAATCCCAGGACAAGGGCAGAGGAATGCTACAATGAGGCCCATGGGCGAACTCGGCGGATTATAGAGCGGACCGTCGGTCTCCTGAAGGCCAGGTTCAGGTGCCTCCATATGACAGGTGGATCCCTACTCTACTCACCAAAGAAGGTGTGCCAGATCATCGTGGCCTGCTGTATGCTTCACAACTTAGCTTTGCGACTACAGGTGCCTTTTCTACAGGAGGATGGTCCAGATGGCGGTGTTGTTGCAGCTGTGGAGCCTGTGGACAGTGAAGACGAGGAAGCAGAAGAAGAGGACATGGACATCAGGAACTCAGTGATCCTGCAATATTTCCAGTGAGACACAGGTAAGAATACAGACCTGTCTACTACATGTACTTTAACACTACTACCTCTCTACTGTCTGTTGTTTTCACCCAGTGTATGGTCACTGAGTTGTCACTTTCCCTTACGATTTCACAGATGTGGGTCTCACAGTGTGACATCTGCTTTGTTTCATCATGGACTAGAGCTGTGTGACATAGGTATGTTGACATTACAATTGAAAGAGCATTTTGTCACTGTAATTGCTAATACACTATTTTGTATCACAGACTGACTCCAGATTGTTTTGTGCTTCAAGGGTGTTTATTTAAGTGCTCAATATTGGAGGGGGTTGTAAAATGGTGAGGGGTGATGGTGGAGGAATGTCCATGGCAGAGTCCAGTCTATTAGTCTCACAGGTGCATTGCCCAAATGGGCATAGGAAGTGGAGCTGGGGCAGTTTGAGGATGGACAGGGTGACAAAGTGGGACAGAAAGATTACATTCAGGGTGGTCTCATTTCTTGGCGAGGGTCTTGGCATCGTTCTCTGTCTTTGTCCTGGATGTCAGGGATCGTTTGCGGGGTGGTTCTCCCTCTGCAGGGGGTGGGGTGCTGGTGTGGTGGTCCTGTGGTGGTGTCTCCTGTCCAATCGCGCAGGCGGAGGTGGTGGGCAGTTCATCATCCATGCTAGTGTCACGGGCCCCTTGTTGTGCAACAGTGTCCCTCCTGGTGTTGAGTACTTCCTTCAGCACCCCTACGATGGTGCCCAGGGTGGAATTGATTTTTCTGAGTTCCTCCCTGAAGCCCAAATAGTGTTCCTCCTGCAGGCGCTGGGTCTCCTGAAACTTGGTCAGTAACGTTGCCATCGTCTCCTGGGAATGGTGGTAGGCTCCCATGATGGAGGAGAGGGCCTCGTGGAGAGTGAGTTCCCTTGGCCTGTCCTCCCCTGTCGCACAGCAGCCCTCCCAGTTCCCCTGTGTTCCTGGGCCTCTGTCCTCTGGACTGTGTGCCCACTACCACTGCCCCCAGGTCCCTGTTGTTGTTGGGGTGGTGGGTTAGCCTGGGTTCCCTGTAGTGGTGGACACACTGCTGATTGACGTGTCCTGGGACAGAGGTATGGGCCCGCTGGGTGGGTGCTGTGCTGGTGTTTCCAGAGGGGGTAAGGTCTGTAGTGGCCTGTGACTGTATGAGGGCAACAGACTGTCCCGAGGTCCCCGATGGCCCGGACTGGTCATCTAGATCCAGTAGAGACAGAGCTGCTGTCATCACTGTGGGCCTCTTCTGTTGGTGGTGTGGACATGTGTGGACCCTCCTGTCCGTTGATGTTGGGTAGGGGTCCTGCAGGGAAATAAAAGGTTGTTTATTACATCTGTGTGTGCTATGGTGTGCAATAGGTGGGTGACCGTGTACCCCAGTGCTTGCATTCCTGTGTGGGACCTTTTGTGATGGTGGTTTAGGGGTGTGTATGGGCATGTGCAGTGGACATGCTTTGGTGATGGATGTCCATGCTTTGTTGTTGCATGCAGGGCTTGGTGTTGAGATGGGCGGGTTGTGATATTGGGACATTTGTGAGGAGTAGGAGTGATGGGGGTGAGGTGGGGGTATGTGATGGCATGCAGGTAGGGTGGGGGATGTAATAGTAAAGCTTTGACTTACCAGAGTCCATTCCTCCATCTACTCCTGCGAGGCCCTCAGGATGCAGTATAGCCAAGACCTGCTCCTCCCATGTTGTTAGTTGTGGGGGAGGATGTGGGGGTCCACCGCCAGTCCTCTGAACCGCAAGATGGTGTCGTGAGACCACGGAACGCACCTTCCCCCATAGGTCGTTCCACCTCTTCCTGATGTCATCCCAATTTCTTGGGTGCTGTCCCACTGCGTTAACCCTGTCCACTATTCTTCGCCATAGCTCCATCTTCCTAGCTATGGAGGTGTGCTGCACCTGTGCTACAAATATCCGTGGCTCTACCCGGACAATTTCCTCCACCATGACCCTGAGCTCCTCCTCAGAGAACCTGGGGTGTCTTTGCCATGCTATGGGGTGGTGTGGGTGATGTGTGGGGTGGTGTGTATAGTGTTAAGTGTGGTGATATTTAGTTGTGTGTTGTGTGAGGTGCATGGAAGTTCTGTGGGTGATGGTATTGTGTGCCTGTGGATGCTTGGGAGTTGTTTGTGCTGCCTCTCTCTGGCCTTCTCTCAGTAATTGTGGTTGTAGGGGTTTGTGGGTGATGTGGGTGTGTGTTATATATTGTGTTGGGTGTGTGGGAGTGGTGTGTGTATGTGTATCAGGTGTGTGTATTTTGAATTGTCCAATGTGGCTGTGTTTTGTATATGTGTGTGTAGTTTGAGCGCAGCGGTGTGTACCGCCGATGGAATACCGCGGTTGAAAGACCGCCACGTGGATTTGTGTGTCGTGATAGTGTGGGGGTATTTCTGTTGGCCTGACGGTGGAGGATTTGTTTTCACCAGTTTATCACTGACCTTTGGTGTGGCGGACTTGTGTGGGTGTCTGAATTTTGGCGGATTCCGTGCTGTGGGTCATAATAGCTGTGGCGGAATTCCACTGCCACGGCAGTGTGGTGGCGGTCTTCTGCACAGCGGTAAGCGGCTTTTTCCGCCAATGTTGTACTGACCGCCAATATGTCTAAGAATCAACAAAGACATAGCAGAAGCATTTCTGGTCTTGCACATATATCCACACATTTAATGTAATGCATCCTGCCTTAAGGCTGGGAGGCCTGAGGTAGGGGTGGCTTACGAATATTGGATGCACTGTTAATGGTAATGGCACACAGGTTGTGTGGCATGTTGTGTTTTCACTTTTAGCTACACCAAGACATACAGCCTGCAATGGCAGTCTGCATGAGCTAGGTGAGGGATCCCTGAGGGTGGCACAATATAAGCTGCAGCACTTGAAGACCCTCTTTGGTACCCATGCCCTACGTATTGCCAATTGTGGAACAATTCTACAGTTTTAAAGAACAAGATCTGGCACTGGGGACCTGGTTAGAAGAAACCCGGCGCACTTTCTGTCAAAATTGCATCGATTACCAGGCAAAAAGCTGGGTGTGACAGTGTCAAAAAGGGGCACTTTCCTTCACTCATGTATACATTAATGTTCATGCACTGTCAAGTACATTTAAACAAGGTTAATATGTGCACATAGATAAATCACCTTCAGTCAGGGGCTGAATGAGCCATCAGATGAAAAATAAAATGATAACTTGCTATTGGTTTATTTTTCATTTTTCAGCCAGCAGGTGCAGGGAGGGGCGGGCTGGGCTGGGCCACAAGGAGGTGGGAGAGTGCGCTAAGTGGCCAAGTGTGTTTGGCTGGCTGTTTCAGGCCAGCCAAACACACATGTGCACTTAGGTTTCTCCAACCCGGCTGTGTACACCGGGCTGGGCTCGAGAAACAGCACAGACCCCTTGTGTCTGAGCGACCACGACTGCCGCTCAGACCAATCCTGATGCTGCGTGCATGCTATGTTTAGCATGTAAGCAGTGCCAGGATTGCTGGGGAACCTGTGCTGGTGTCCCAGTGAATGCTGGGCCACGAGAAGAGGATCGAGGTGGCAGGAGATGGAGACGGGAGACAGGCGGTGCAAGGTAAGCGATTTCTTTTTTTTTTAAATTCCTCCGTCGTTCGTCCTCACTCCCCCATCCCCCTGCTCTCCTCCTTGACATATGCAGGGGCCGCCAATGCCTTCAGTAAGTAACAGCTATGTTCTTCATAACAGAAGCAAATGTTCCTAGCTTAGGACATCTCTTACTGAACAAGCATTTCTCATAGTATTTCTCGGGAAACTGTCATCACACATACTACCACTCAGCCAAGAAACCTGTACATACAAAGCTCGTATAGAATCCAAGCACACCCAAACCACCACTATTGCCCCTTCATTTAATTAAAACAGGTTCAATACTGCAATTTTTCGATCTTATGATTTAAGGGCTACTTCTGAACACCTAATTCCACAAAATAGCTTCTTCATTGAATGGGATCTTTTAGAAAATGATTTTCTGGTATATTTCATTCTAACAAGGGCATATGCTGCTCTGAGATGTTGAATTGAGAAAACATTTAATGCTTTCAGGCATTATTTGTGATTTGAGTAAACTCCTCCTCTGATTAAGGACATTTTTGTCACTGCCATGGTCACTGTCGCGCACTGCGGAGAGCAGTTTGCAATATCACCCTGCTAATGTGAAGTGGAACCGAAGGACGCCTCTGCGATTCGACTTATTTATGACTCCATTTTAATATGTGACTTTGGGCTGCATCCAAAGGTCACAAATTTCAGACCCGAGCGCCATTCTTCTGCGCGGCTGCTTGAAAACGCAAGGATTTACATCACAAAGTGCTTTGCAAACTGTCAAATCATCAATTTCACAAGGCTGAGACATGAAAATTTTAAATGGACATTAGAATATATCCAAAGAATGTATTCCTTTTTGAGGAAAACAAGCCAGTCTTCCTGGCCTTTAGAGGTCATGCGTGAACAGCCACATTGAAAATGAAGGTAAAACCTGAATATATAATAAGAGGAACTTTTCCCTGAACCTTTGTGAAAGAAAAGGTGTAAAATCTACATAGGTGGGAAAGAAAATAACTCCATTGACATTAAGCAATCTCGGCCATGGGACATGCGATAGAGTCTCCATCGTTTCTTACCCTATGTGATAGCTGTTAAACATTGACCGTTAAGCACAGCATTGTCTGTTTAGCGAAAGGCAAATTAACCTCTCACCTCAGACCAGCTCAGAAGCCACCAAGTATTATGCCCAGCTAACAGCCAATTTACTGGTTAGTGTGTCTGTGTTAAATGAGTTATTGATTTCAATTCAAGCTCCTCCTTTCATGAAGGCTGTCTCCCAAAAACGTAAAACATGTATGGGTAGCCTAAGCAGATCACATGATCAGAAATGATTAATGACACGGTAGTTATGCTTTAAACTGGGGAATAACACCAAAGGGCACGGTTTTCATATGGTAGGTGCTCGGAACTTAATATTCTGCGGAGTAAGTGCGTTTGCATATTAGCAGCAGTGCTAGTGCTTAGTGGTATCTGTGCATTTGGCTCAGCAATATAACATATTCACAACTCCATGCACAATAGGGAAGATGTCCTTGATAAACCATATTGTGGGATACATCTCTGACCAGGAATCCCTCAAACAATGTCAACCAAGTCCCATTAGGGGCAACAGGGGAAGGGGAAGTAATATCGATAGTAGGTTTGTAGGAGTTTATCCACATAGTACCTCTTAGAAAGAATCAAATCTGCCCACCCACTAAATACTGAGAAAAAAATGGATCAAGGTTCTGCTTAATTGTATTAGTTCAAGAGCATAACCCCTTTACTCTCCTTGCAGAGGTAGTTGGGAAACAAACTAATAGCAGGTGCAAGATGTATTTTACATGACTTCCAAGTAGAATGGGAACTAAAATACTAGGTAGACTTGCTCTATGAATAGACTGAAATTCGAGGACATATTTGCTCAGTTCTCCAAAATTAAAGACGAAGAAGGGACTTTTAAGAATGGCCGCACGTCTGCATGTAAAACCTTAGCCGATGTAATGTTACATAGACCAGCTCGTACAAAGAAAACAGATATCCAGCAATCTATGCAATTTTCACTTCTCATAAAAGTGAAAACCAAAAAACAATGTTTATTAAACCTGATGTAGAGAAAATAAAAAATATCAATAGAGACTTCAGTGTTCTGACACAAAGAAAGACATCCTCTGACGTTGGGAAATACTGAGCTGGCATTTTTGCAATAGTGTGTCTGCAGTAATGAGATTGTACGCTCTATACCTACTAGGCTGAACCTTTCGGAAATCAGGAAACACAGTAAAGAATGGAAAGTAAAACCAATCATTGGCAATGACAACACATAGCTCATTTGTAAAGAATGTGCTGACCTAGTAGCTTAGCTGATGCTTGCTTGCACATCTATGCAGTGTAGCATGCTGCATGTGTGAGAGTGTGCAAGAGTGCAAGTTCATGTGCAAGAGTGTGCGCACAGGGAGGTCATTTGTAAATCATTCCAAGTTGGGATTGGTGTGCGGCCATGCATGCGCCTGTGTTGTGACGCGCTGGCTGCCACTTTTGACTTGAAGTACCAACTTAGACGGCTTCCATGTCTGAAAAGTAAATTGAAAATGAGAAAAATAAAGGCCACTAACTCAGTTTTGCACCAAAAAGTTTAGCACTTGCTTGCACCATTTCTGTGCACCAGCTGAGCACCATATTTATGGAATGGTGCAAGCCGGTGCAAAGGGTAGGCTAGTGTAAAAAAGATGACGTTAGTCAGGTGGGACTGGCGGTATGGAGGAAGGGGATTTCTAACCTGCCTAGAGTCATTTTCTGATGCAAAACACATATCACATGACTTCAGTCTTAAAAGAAAAAGGAGTCATGCCCACCACCCCAATGGCCAGCACAGGGGACCTGGGTCTCCTGGGCATGGCCATTGCACCCAGTGCAATGTAGGGGGCCCATTTCAGGGCCCCCAGTGGCACTTAAAAAATAAATACTTACCTATCCTTACCCATACTTACCTGGGATGGGGTCCCCTATCCTCTGCTGGCCCTCTGGTGTGGTTAGGAGTGTCCTGGGGCCTGGGGAGGGCACCTGTGGGCTTATTCCATGGTGTTCCACCATGGAAATAGACCCACAGGTCCCCTAACGCCTGCCCTGACCCAGGCGTTAAAACATGGTGCACAGCAAACTTTACACCACTTTTTGACCCCTCCCGTGCGTGATTTCAGCATGGGAGATGAAATATGGCGTTAATGACATAGGGGGTCATTCTGACCCCCGCGGGCGGTGGGAGCCGCCCGCCTGGCGGGAACCGCCAGAAGACCGTACTGCGGTCAAAAGACCGCGGCGGTCATTCTGACTTTCCTGCTGGGCTGGTGGGCGACCGCCAAAAGGCCACCCGCCCGCCCGCCCAGCGGGAAAGCCCCAGCAACGAGGAAGCCGGCTCCGAATGGAGCCGGCGGAGTTGCTGGTGTGCGACGGGTGCAGTTGCACCCGTCGCGATTTTCAGTGTCTGCCAAGCAGACACAGAAAATCTTAATGGGGCCCCACGACACCCGTTCCCGCCATCACCGCCAGAAACAGGATGGCGGGAAGGGGGTCGGAATCCCCATGGCGGCGCTGCTTGCAGCGCCGCCGTGGAGGATTCCCTTGGGCAGCCGGTGCGGCGGTCAGAATGGCCCCAGAAGCACCGCCAGCCTGTTGGCGGTGCTTCCGCGGTCGTTGGCCCTGGCGGTCTATGACCGCCAGGGTCAGAATGACCCCCATAGAGTCATTTCTTGCACAGGAATGCCTACTTTGTATCTCATTGACGCATTTCATTCCATAAATTTGACACTAGATGGGTCTAGCCCTAAAGTATAAATATGGAGTTAGTTTTGCACTGAATTTGCGTTAAAAAAAATTACGCAAATTCAGTGCAAAACAAATATAAATATGCCCCGAAGTGCGGAAGGGCACTGTAAGCTAAAGTGACTGCCCTGGTACTACTTATCTATTTCTGGGCCCTCAAAGAAAAAAAATGTAAAATAAGAAAACTGGCACAATTGTAGCTAGTGACTGAAAAGGGCCTGTCCAAAGGCCCCTTTCTGTGAAATATGTGTGTAAATGCGTATGTTGATATTCTATGGTGTGTGACAACATAAGTTCCAAAGCTGTCCGGATGTAAGAGTTCAGACTACGGGCATAGCAGTTGTTCAATTTGACCAGGAATGTTTTAGCCTTTCCCCTCGAGACTTGTTTATCGTAAATATTTTATTGCCCTTTTGTTTCTGCAGCAAAATAATTGTTATTATCTCCATTCTCAGAAAATGGTATTCTTAACCTGCATATTATAGTGATTAAATCTTGATGGTACACAAATCTGATGTTCATTTCTTAACTAGCAAGCATTCTCAATTGAACAATTTCGTTGGAGCATTTACTTCCCTGAAACGTAAAATGGTCGCACCACTCTTTATAGGTCATTTATCTGTATTTATTATTTCGTTTGGCAAAATGAAATAAAAATATTATTTCTACTCTAAATTGTAATCTCAGGACTTGAACTGTTACATCTTTAGAATGAACATCAAATATTACTTGCTATGATGCTGCACGTTGCGTTATACAGATTTTGACATGTTCTTTTATAAATCCTCTATTTATTTATTGTATAGCGCTACCTCCTGCCGCATGTAGTTGCACATTTAATTTTATATTTATTCTTTTATTTTCTCTATTTATTTAATTGTTTTTTATTGTGCTGCTTTATCTGAGGGGATTCTTGAGAGATTTATAGGTAGCGCAGGCATCCTTATCATGGTGTCTACATCTTGGTCTGATGCTCCAGGCAGTCCCTGTCATTTTCCTTGGTAAACATCTGGGCTAAGATGTTGGATCTAGCATGGCTAAATAATTTTCATCCAATTTGACTGGAATTTCCAAGGGCATCTCTTTGATGCATTTCTTTTGTGGCTGGATATGCTCAGTGATCACAAAGTACCCTTTAAAAACTAATAATATCGGATTGAACTGGTCACTGATAATGGCAATTTCAATATTTACTTTGGTGCAAGTGCATTGCCTTTAAGGTTAGAGAAGACACACTATTATCCCCTATTATGTTCTGGTCGGTATCCAATATGCTTGTTCCAACCTTTAGTTTTTTTTTAATTCCCTTTTGCATCTGGTGTCGCAGGCTTTTCAGCTCATGCAGCTGTTCTTGGGCTGTCACTGTTGCCACGGCTGTTATTTTAGGCCCATTCCTAGGCAATGCTCAGATATGCTAGTATGTAGGTCCCGCAGGGTGATTTATTGACGTTGGTCTTCCTGAAAAATCCACTCCCTCTTTGAGTCTACTAAGGTTATTCGTAAGGAAGATATCTCACATTGGAAGGAACGTCTTACTGAGGCCTCCAATCTGCTTTGTATATACATCTCTCTTGCCTTGCAAACAGTATAACCTTCCATTGGAACAACTGAATTGTACCCATAGTACTTAGGCAAAACGCTCATGAGAGGCAGAGGCCTCCTCACATTGTTTGACTTCATAACTGGAAACACATTTTGGTGTTAACTTTCTAACTAACAAGGGTTTCCACATTCTTCCGCCTTTACCATCACTATTTTATGCATTTCCGTGCTTCAGAAGGCACCATTGCAATAATCAGGCAGATGCTTTCTTAGCTGCTGTAAAGAGTGTTTTGTATACAATACATTTTAATACAGGCTTTGTAAAATACTACTGTATGTCCTACAGATATACCAGTAGAAAATAATAGGTGGGTAGCGTGGCCCATTTGTCCCAAAAGGTTTAAACTAAGACTCATTCAACCCACCTCCTCGGGTCTCCTTTGTCCTCTAAAGACCATGCTCTTTTCTATCTGTAGCCCAGAGACAGCAGAAGTTCCCAAAGTCTACTGGCTGGATCTGGGGTTCTCATGAAGAGGTTGCCACTGAGTCAGCGGACTTCCTACTGGTGGACTCTGCTATGGATCTCTGAAGCTGCACTGTGCTTCGTTGTGGTGGGTTTGCTTACTTCTTTCACCTCGGAACATTTGCATTTGTCTTGGTGTTCACCACTCTGCCTATGGTCTTCCTCCATGCTTCACAGCAAACAACAGAAAGGCATAGAAGTTCCATATAACACTTTGTGCATAAGTGCTGGCTTGCCAGCCACTTCCTCTGCCAGCCACTGTGGCTTGAGGGCCTTGATTTTAGGGCCCTCAGTGATGAATTTGAGTCCGTGGATGCAGGTGGGGCTTTTTGTCACTCACTGTTGGTGACCAGTACTCATTGTTCCTCATCAGACTTTGACTCGAAGCAAGAGAGCGAAAAACACACAAGGGAGAAAGAAGGAGGACAAGAAAGACGTAAAAACTATGACAAAAGGGGAAAGGGGGAACCTTCAAGAGTGAGATATACAGGAAGAGTCTGGTTTGAATTAACAAGGCATGTGGTGGCATCAATACCACACGGCCTTGGTATTCAGCACACCAACATTCAATAGCACCAGCTGTGAACTTCTGAGCATATACATACTCTTTTACAAATCTGAGCCCTGAGAACACTGAACGAATGGTTTATTGTACAGATAATAAAATCCCATACAATTAAAACAAAAAAATAACAATCAGTAATACATTTGGAATCGTATGTAAAATACATGCTAAAAACACTACATAATTTAAATACACATACCTCAATAAGAAGTATTCTTACAATACTAATATAAAACCTTCAATTAAAATAAGACCTGACCACTGCAGACTAGAACCCCACATGATGCATAATAAACAGGAGGTCCCACAGTGCTCAAAGCCCTAAGGTGCTTTAGTGCATTAACTGATCATTAAGTTAGATTCCAATAAGGATCACAAACCATGGTGCAACATTGAAGCTTAGCAACCTGACAAAATTAATACAAGCCCAAATGAGGCAAGAGCAGGTGAGAATTTGAAACATAATTATCCACTGCTCGCAGTGCCCCTAAATTTGTTTTGAGTGATTTTAATAAATTTGGTCAGTAAAACATTCAACATTAAATTTGCAGGATCCAATTACTTAATAACAGCCTGTCGACAGGAGCAAATCCCCAGTTCCTTCCACTTACTCCGAAGCAGAGATGTACGTTCCTTAAGTAGAGCTGGACACAAACAAACTGGACACAATTGTTTCTTCCCTGTTGCCACAACTCCTGCACATCACCCCCACCCTGGAGTTAACCGCCATATTGGAAAATATTTTCTAAAAAAACAATTGCCGATCCTTAAGGCCATAAAAGCCTCTTTCAGACGAAACCTGTAAGAGCAAGCGAAATAGCTAGATGGGGTGCTTGGCTTAAATTAATTGATTACCGACCAGGCATGCTTACGTTTGGCAAGGAGGGAGTGATCGAATGGTACGAGTATAACTGTGTAATCTTTTTGACACCCAGTTTGAACAAGGAATGGGGGGTTACTTGCCCAGAGTTAATCAGCTTCCAAATGTCGTTTTCATTCAACCAAAAAATGAAAATGAGACCCCTTCATTTTCGACGCACTAATTTCCTTCCACAGAACTGCCTCCAAGCTAATTTTCCTGGCCCAACGCAGCTTATGACAAAGCTTCAGGAAGGCGACGGCACCAACTGCCATCTGATCCAAAAGGCCAAATTCCAACATCACCTGCGTGGGGGAAGCAAGATGTGGTACGTGGAAACCTCTCTTGTAGTTCTTTTTAACCAGCCTATTTAATAGACAAGAGCCTTTACCCAGCAAAATTACCTGACCATGTAGGGATAATCTTTGCTCTCCTAACTTCCATTAGGGGGACAGAATTTGGCCCCTTTAAAACTTTAAGTAGTTTCGAAAGGCCCACTTGAAATGCCACAGCTTTAAGTTCAATCTCATTATGCTTGACAAAAATATCCCTAGAGTCAAAATGCACCCCTAAATATTTATAAGACTGGTCTGAAATGAGTTTACTTCTCTGCCTCCCAAATGCTTTTTTCTTCCGAAGGAGAGCACTTTGGTTTTGAGCAAGTTGACTTCTAATTGATTACCAGGTGTATAAGAAAGTTGGTTAAGAAGTCGTTGAAGGCCAATCTTGGTATACCCGAACAATGCAAGACCATTAACATAGAGCAAGTGGCTAAGCCTAAACCACAAATCTTGGAGGGATGAGAATTAACAGCATCAAGAGGCGATGACACATCTGCAATGAACAGATTAAAAAGCAGCGGTGCAAGCACGCAGCCTGTTTCACACCATGACCAGTGAAAAATTTTCTAGAAAGAGAACACCCATCAGCTAATTTGATACGGACCCAGGTATCCGTATGTAGTTCCATAATGGCACCCAAGAGTTCAGAAGGAATACCCCAGATTTGTAGTTTAGCCCACAGGGAACTCCTAGGAATCCAACCAAATGCTGCCTTGAAATCAATAGAACAGCAATGCAGCATAGAGCCTGACAAATTCGCCCTATCCATCAAAATAGCAGGGGCTAATAGGTTCGTCAATGTGCTGGAAGCAGCATGGAACCCTGTTTGAACAATAGGGATTAGTCCCTTCTGTTCAGTCCAAGCACGAAGATCTTGCAGCAGAAGACTGGCATAAAGCTTGGCCTTATTGTCAAGCAGGGCTATCATCCTAAAATTCGCTGGATCCGACCTTGAACCCCTTTTGTGTAGCGGGTGAAGAATGCCCCCACGCCAGGACTCAGGAATTCTTGAGGGCAGAAGACAATACTCAAACAGATGTACAAGATGAGCTGCCCAAAAGGAAGAATCCTGTTTGAACAGCATCTGTGGAAGGCCATTGGGACCTGGGGCTCCATCTTGCTTTGCCCTAAAGATAATGCGAAGGATACGAGGTTGAAAAGGAGTCTTCGCTCCATGAGGGAGAAACGCAAACACAGCACACTGGGAACAAGACTTGACCAGAGCAGCAGTGGTGCAGTAAGCCCCCCTACTCAACAATTTCCCATCATGTTCACTTGCAGAGAAATGACTAATTAAGTAAGACGTCCACACCCCTTCCGAGATATTAACAATTTGATGTTACAAATGGTATAGTCCAAATAAGAGTGGGATTGTCCATCCGATCTTCTCCAATAAGGAGAGGCATCGTCATGCGAACAGCCAATCAAAACGTTAAAGCCCATGCTATTTAAATGCATTTCTACTTACTCTCCCAGCAGACAATGCTGGCAACCATAGGGCCTCAGTTGTTCAGGAACTAACTGGTGGTTACAAAGATCAGGGCCTTCAAGCGCTTCTATAGTGTCCTGAACCAGATTCGTATTAAAATCCACAGTTATGACATAATCAGCACACGGATATTCCCAAGCTATATCACCTAGAATCTGCATCCGTTGGGAAAGCCTCACCTTTCTTATTTTGTTCCAGGATCAATATAAACAATAATCACTATGAGAGTTTGCTGCGAGCTCCCATTGCTAATCACAATCCCCTGAATCCAATTATCATCCCAAGACAGTGGCAAAATACACCCTTTTAGTTTAACGGTGACAAAGGTGGCCAACCCTCTCTTAGCACGGCCATTCTTACTCTTTCTATGAGCAGGTTTCCATATTTCTAAATAACCCGACAGCGGGCAACTGACCTCAGCTCAAGTTTTTGAGAGATGGGATGCTCCTTTCTTACTTTTCCAGACCTCATAGCACAAACATTTCCCACACTCCTTCCTTCAAATTTGAGGTAATTTAGGGTGTAAGGTAATAAAAGTCAAGGTGGGTAGATTCCTTGAAGTGACACTTTGAAGCTCTTATGTTATAATATCAGGATGCTGCGTGAAAACTTGAAGGAGAGAGGAGAGCAGTAGAAGGCAAATTAAAAGTGAGGGGGCAGGACGACGTGAGGCAACACAGACCTGACAAGCCACACCAGCCTAATGCCAGCTGCCTCCGCCAGAGAGTACTTGCCTGCAGCCTAAGCTTCCGTCCACCACTCCCCCCACTTGGCCTTGCTTGCAGTGCCACTAGTCCCTTTCCTTGAGCCCAAGTTAGGGCTTCCGCTCGTCGCGCTGCTCCGGCCATGAGAGGATCATCTAGGCCCATATTTATACTTTTTGACGCAAAACTGCGCTAACGCAGTTTTGCGTCAAAAAAATTAGCGCCGGCTAACGCCATTCTGAAGCGCCATGCGGGCGCCGTATTTATTGAATGACGTTAGCCGGCGTTAGCCGCCGGCGCCGTCTGGTGTGCGTTAAAAAAAACGACGTACACCAGGCAGCGCCGGCGTAGGGGAAAATGGAGCTTGGGCGTCAAGAAATGGGGCAAGTCAGGTTGAGGCAATTTTTGCGCCTCAACCCGATTTGCGCCATTTTTTTTTCACTCCCAACCCCAATAGAAATGACTCCTGTCTTAGCAAAGACAGGAGTCATGCCCCCTTGCCCAATGGCCATGCCCAGGGGACTTCTGTCATGGTCATTGGGCATAGTGGCATGTAGGGGGGCACAAATCAGGCCCCCCTATGCCACAAAAAAAAATAAAAAAAATACTTACCTGAACTTACCTTAATGTCCCTGGGATGGGTCCCTCCAGCCTTGGGTGTCCTCCTGGGGTGGGCAAGGGTGACAGGGGGGGTCCCTGGGGGCATGGGAGGGCACCTCTGGGCTCCTTCAGAGCCCAAAGGTCCCTTAACGCCTGCCTTTTGCAGGTGCTAAAAAACGGCGCAAAAGCGGGCGTACGTCATTTTTTTTGACCCGCCAACTCCTGGGCGTGATTTTTGCCCGGGAGTATAAATCCGACGCACATGCCTCGGAGTCTATTATTTAGACGGGAACGCCTACCTTGCATCTCATTAACGCAAAGTAGGTGTCCACGCTAAAAAATGACGCTAACTCCATGGACTTTGGCGCTAGACGCGTCTAACGCCAAAGTATAAATATTGAGTTGTTTTTGCGTCGAAATTGCGTAAAAAAAAACGATGCAATTCCGGCGCAAACGGAGTATAAATATGCCCCCTAGCGCCAGGCCAATGCACTCTATAATCCAGGGCACAAGTCCAAGCGCTCAAGCTGCACCAAACCCAAGACCAGTGCTCACACGGCCCCTCCACAGGCCCTCCATTGTTGGAAATGGCCAATGACCGAAAGAGATTGCCAAGAACCATGAAAAAGAGCAGGGAACAGCCCAGGGTCTTGGGGTGGTGGGGGGGCGATGGGCAGGGGGCTGGGGGCCAGGGGACCAAATTCAGAACCCCTCGCATGCTCAGCACGACAGTGCGGGACAGCTCGAACGCTGTTGATGTGGCCACTGTACACCATGACTCCACCCCTCCGCTCTCACTCGCTCATGGCATCCTGCTCACGGCATCCTGCATCCTTCGAGTCCCTTGAGAACACTGAGTTTATACCTTGTTGGTGGTAGAAGCGTTTCTGGATAGTAGGTATTTTTCAAATGCTTTGAGAGATTCAGTAATCAAATGTAATTATGCTGCATTTTAAAATACTTTGTTGATTGGTCATAAAAAGCACAGCTCTGTTACACCAATGATAACGTGTATCTGTCTTTAATAATCTGAAACACACAACATCTGTAGTATAGTAGTCATTGGCATTAAAGCAATCATCAATATGCTAGCAATGGTCTATGATCACACACCTTTTCATAGCCTTGTAGCCGGTTTCAAAGTGGCATGACGTGAAAACAAAGGCCCGTATTTATACTCCGTTTGCGCCGAATTAGCGTCGTTTTTTTCGACGCAAATTCGGCGCAAAACGAACGCCATATTTATACTTTGGCGTTAGACGCGTCTAGCACCAAAGTATGGGCAAATAGCGTCATTTTTATGGCGTGAACGCCTTCCTTGCGTTAATGAGATGCAAGGAAGGCATTCCCGTCTAAAAAAATGACGGCAACGCAAATGCGTCGTATTTATACTCCCGGGCAAAAATCACGCCCGGGAGTTGGCGGGTCAAAAAACCCCGCATTTGCGCCACTTTTTAACACCTGGGTCAGGGTAGGCGTTAAGGGGCCTGTGGGCTTAAAATGAGCCCACAGGTGCCCTCCCCTGCCCCCAGGGACCCCCCCTGCCACCCCTGCCCACCCCAGGAGGACACCCAAGGATGGAGGGACCCACCCCAGGGACATTCAGGTAAGTTCAGGTAAGTATACATTTTTATATTTTTTAATTTTTTTTGGTGGCATAGGGGGGCCTTATTTGTGCCCCCCTACATGCCACTATGCCCAATGACCATGCCCAGGGGACATAAGTCCCCTGGGCATGGCCATTGGGCAAGGGGGCATGACTCCTGTCTTTACTAAGACAGGAGTCATTTAAATGGCGTCTGGGCGTCGAAAATAATGGCGCAAATCGGGTTGAGGCGATTTTTTTGCCTCAACCTGACTTGCCCCATTTTAAGACGCCCTAATGCCATTTTCCCCCTACGCCGGCGCTGCCTGGTCTACGTGGTTTTTTTCCACGCACACCAGGCAGCGCCGGTCTGCTAGCGCCGGCTAACGCCATTCCATAAATACGGCGCCTGCATGGCGCTTCAGAATGGCGTTAGACGGCGCGCTAAATATTTTGACGCTAAACTGCGTTAGCGCAGTTTAGCGTCAAAAAGTATAAATTTGGGCCAAAGACTCAAGAAAACACACATAGAACTATTGCCAGAAGATAAATATCTCCTGTGAAAATTTCAAACTGTGTTTTAATTTTAACTCCTCAATATTTGAACCGTCAGTGCTTTAGAGGGGGTAGGTTCATGTCAAAGATTTGTTTATGAGTATGCTCATATGCTAAAGATTTTTTGTAGACAAATAGTTTTGTACCATATGTCATCTATGTATTAAAGATGTGGAGTTTAATGACTGGTGAAAAAAATAATCAAAGCTGGCTTCATGACAGATTCAACCCTTTGGGAGATATATGCTTCATAAATTTTAGACTGGGAAACATTTCTGAAGCATACTCAGCAAAGTGGAATATGCTTTTTAATTCACACCAAGACTCTGGGGGGATTGATGATTACAGCAGGCAATTTAACAATTTATTTAGAACTAAAGGTTCTGGTTTTGCTGGAATTTAATTACAACTAAGAAAAGCAAGGTCGGTTTTGTAGGCTATTTCAGTATCATGTCAGCTATGCAATTTTATTCTAAGCCAAACGTTTACTATTACTGTTACTATTACGGTTACGGTTAGTTGGACTAACAGTAGTACAAGGAGTGTTTAGTGATACAGCCATAACAGCTGTATCTCTATATCCGGCAAGCATCAATCCCAAACATGGTATAAGGCCAGTCTCTCCATGTGCTCAGCTTCACCGAGGTGGCCACACAATCTTGCTACCTCCTTCTTGAGGTCCCATAACTGAAAGTGTTCCAAAACTGCCCCTTTTTCCATTTCACTTTTCTTTAACGCTGAGAACTAGTAGGAAATATCATTATACTTGAAGCTGCATAGATTCATACAGGTTACTGTATTTAGCAACTCATAAGATATTAGGCCATCAGTCCCAACTAAAACACCCCATAGACTGATATAAGTGACATGAATAAGCTGGCTCAGTGCCTCCAAAAGGTACTCAAGAGTACCAAGGGACTCATTTATGAGGCTCTACCGCCACCAGAGGGTCACTTTTTGCGGCACTCCAGTGGTACTGTGCAGTGCAGCCTATCTACAAGGCAACGTTAAGCCACTTTTCCTGGCTTAATGCAGCCTTGTAGATATAGCCTGCTGATGCAGTTTTCTGTGGCTAAGGGGCATGCAATGGGTGTTGATGTGGGCATACCCATGTGTTAGACCTGGCAGCTTTTTGGGGTGTCTCCCCTGTCCTTTTGCCTTCTGACATCCTGTTTTTATGGTATACTGGGCTCTTTTGTCTCTTCACACTTTACCACTGTTAATCAGTGCTAAAGTGCAAGTGCTCCCTATATAAATGGTATAGGCCCCCTCGGTTAAAGCAATCTGCCAGTACCCAGATGGTAAAGCAAATGTGCTGAGGAACTTGGATGCCCCCAACTGATCCATGAGATCATCAGCTCTGGGGATGGGGTGGTTGTCCATTTTGGTGATGGCATTGAGCATTGTGTAGTCCACACAGAACCGAAGTTCTGGTGTGGCACCAGGTGCAGCATGCTTGGGTACCAAAATCACTGGGCTGGACCAAAAACTGATGGAGCACTCAATCACCTGTAAACCCAACATCTTGGAGACCTCCTCCTTGATGCTGGCCTTCACTCTGTCAGCCAACCTGTAAACCTTGTTTTTCACAGGCAGGCTGTCCCCGGTGTCCACACCATGCATGCATAGATGGGTGACACCCAGAGAGAGTGAGAACAGAGTAGCAAAGTTTCCCAGTTACTGGCTATACTCACTTAGCTGGCCTAGAGTCAGAGAAGGGGAGAGGACTACGTCTTCTACTGACCCATCTTGCTCCTTGGCCACCAGGAGGTCAGAGAGAGGTTCACTCTTCTCTTCTGCCCCCTCATCTGTAGCCAGGAGCATGGTTAACTCGGACCTCTCAAAGGTTGTACCCCTTACCCAAAGCTAGCAAAGTGTCCCTCCTGTCCTCTATGAAGTGATTCCACAATCCTGCCCCCAGTTCTTCTCAGGGACCCCATTCATGTGTATGGATGCATCATATCGCTGAAACCACCTCTGCATGTTATCCTCCTTCTTGTACTCTCTCCCTACATTCTTAGGAATGTGCACAATTCTGTTTGACTGCACTGAGGAATAATTGCCAACATCATTGCTGGATCTGCTCCTCACATCCACCTCCTTTACTCTGAGCTCATGGTCCAAAAGAATCTTCTCCTCCATGACTCGCTGCTCTCTCTGAGTCTCCATTTTTTATTTCTCCAATTCAATCTGATGCCACCTGGCTTCTCTCCTGTCCTCCAGCTCCTCTGGATTAAGTCATTTTGATCCACCACTGCTGCTTGACCCAGGTGCTGTACCCTCAGCACACCTTCCCTAGGATGCAGGTCCACAGACTCCACCATTGGATCCACAGACTGCCACTGACAGTTCTGGCTGCTATCCAGGCCCTCAGCACCTTTTGTAGCTCCTCCTTTTTGGTGAGGCCTCTGACTTGGACTTTGAGGTTTTACAAACTGCCTTCAGTTCCTTCACGGTATAGGTTTCCAACCTATCCTCCTCAAAAACCAAATTCTGGGTGGCAACTGAAGATGCATTCACCTAAACTCAAGATCAAAAATAGCTCAAAGAGAAAGAAAATCAAAAACAAAAATCTGTATGTGGCACGTAGTGGTTTGCGATATGGTAGTAGTGTACACCAATCACTGTATCGAAGTGCAAATGCAAGTCCTGTCCTCACCGCTGACAACCAATGTTAGAAGTGGGGTCTCTAGTTGGCAGTCGGCTTGCACCCTGTCCAAGTAGGGACCCTCACTCTACTCAGGATAAAGGAGATACCCGCTCAGATAACCCTTGCTCACCCCGTTGGTAGCTTTGCATGAGCAGACAGGCTTATCTCAGAAACATTTGGACATAGCACAGTAACACAGTGAAAACCCTACAAAAGAACACCACAAGAGTTTTACAAAAATAGCTAATATTTATCTGTGTAAAACAAAAACAAAATGATAAAAATCCGACATACAGTGCTAAAGATATGAATTTTAGGAGATTTAACTTAAAAATACAGTTCCTTGAAGTCGATAGCTCCACCTGGGGCTATCACAGCGTCGTGATCAACAAAACCAACAGTTCAGGGCGGCCGCAGCGTCACGGGCAAGCTACAGTGTCACGGAGACCTGCAAACAGTAGCTTTGGAATTGCAGGGCGTCGTGAGCATCGCGATAAGGTTCAGAGAGCTGTTGTTCCTGCCAACGCAGTGTCAGTCCCGGAGTCGGTGCAGGAGTCAGTGGGCCCTTGAAGTCACACGCATTGCGGACCAAACTCCAGGTTGATGAAGTCAGGTGCGCTGCCATGGATGACGTTGGGGCTGGGGTGTGAAGCGGGATCGTGCGACGTATAGTGCCCACAGGTCACAGTGCAGACAGCGGCGTTGTCGTGCGAGTCAAGATGGGCTCCGTGCGGTGTCCACGGGTCATGGTGCAGATGGGGATGTCTGTTGACAACACTGGAGTCGATGGTGCTGACATCGGTGGACCAGGGCTGCTGTGCAGGACAGGACAGTGCATTGTGATCCTTATGAGCAGTGTCCACAGGCCATGGTGCAGGCAGCGGCACCGGTGTCAGCACAAGCGTTGTCGTTAGGGATGCCCAGGCTGCGGTGTGAAAAGGCGATGCGAGAGTGCAGGAACCACAGGTCGCTGTGCGAGCAGTGGCTCGGTGAAGTCGTACAATGTCAGCATCGGTGAGACCAGGGTCGCGGGTCTCGGTGCGCCATCGGCCGGTCACGAGGCAGGGCAGTGGCGCCATTGGCCGCGTTGAGGTGATTTTTCCTCTGGAAGAGCACAAAACACACCATTCTCAGTGCTGCAGGTCAAGGAAACTGAAGTAATCGGTGTCCCTGAGACTTCCAACATGAGGCAAGCTCTACTCCAAGTCCTTGGAGGACTTTCTCAAGCAGGAAACACAGCAAAGTTCACCCTTTGCTCTCTTGTCAGGCAGAAGCAGCAACTGCATGCCAGTCCAACAAAGCAACGCCGCAAAGGGACAGTACTCCTCCTCCAGCTCTTCAGCTCTTCTCCTTTTACTTTTATTTCTCCTCAGTTTTTGCTCTTTCTGTGTGTGCTGCATTCTGCAAAGCACATAGGAGGAGCGAATCACCATTGAAGGGACACGTTCCTGCACAAAAACAATCTCCTCCGCAACCCAGCCTTCCTTGCACCATTACGCAAAGGTGGCTGCGTTGGTGCTAGAAAGCTCATTTAGCGCCGGAGCAGGGGGAAACACAGGGATGCACTGTATTCATTTAAATAAGGCTCATGCCAGCATTTTGGAAATGATGCAGCTCTGTGCAGCAAGATTGTTAGTGGCACCGAGCTGTGCCATTTCCTTATAGATGAGGCCCAAAGTGAGTCACAGATCGGGACTAACTCATTATAATATGTGATCCTCCATCTGAGTTTCACAATCACCCACACTCTTGTGCTGTCTCCAGGACCTTAAGCCTTATTTAAAAAAAATATTAATAATTTATGGAGAAATTCACAATTCACCTTCGATGAAGAGCTCTTTTCCTTATACAGTCTTCCCCTGTCCATCTGCTCTAGTTGACCAAATAACATTCTGAATGACATGAGTTGATATGCCTGACAATAGTTTTGCGGATCTGGGAGCCCTCCTTTCTATAACTTACAACTCAATTTCTTACACAAAATCTAGGAGCCTTTGAAGCGCATAGAAAGCTATTTATACTTGAATGTAGCCTCTGAATCACTCATGGAATAAATCGTAATGGACTGTAGTTGAAAACTAAGCAATTTTAGGGATACACATTTTCACTAAATGTATTCAACGGAAGATTGTCAAGAGCATGTTAGTACATTTTGCCCAGAGCTTTTTCACCTCTCTAGTCTCCCTAGATAAGTTCTCAATGGGGCTTGAGGTCAGGTCAGAACAGAACTCAGTGCCTAAGTATTTCATTTGATCAGAGGCCCTGGAGGCCTCTGTGAACCTATCTACATTTTAGACCATCATTTCTGTTTTATCCCTATTGATAGAGTAACCTAGACATTTAGAAAACAACAGCAAATCATTCATTCAACTTTATTTTGGTGTTAGCATACATATACAATAAAATACCAGCAAATTAAAAACAGAACAACATATATTGCCAAAACTGTCACTAAAGTGCCTCAATATGACTTCATAATGTATAAAAAAATTGAGTGGTTATAAATATAAGGTGCACACAGATTAATAAAAACTCATTGTCAGAAATGAGATAGAACAAAGCAGGGGGCTGGGGATACACAATGAAAGATCTAGGTCAGAATTAAAGCATCAAAGTTTGACTGAGCTGTAGTGCAAATTAAAGGAATGTGGCAACACCAAGGTTGAGAGGGACTATAAATGCTGAAGGACCAGGATGTGTCGAGAGATGAGATTGCCTTGGAACAAGGGAAACAGAAACAGCAACATCCTTGCATAACAGTTCTAAAATCCGCAAAAAAAGTAAAGTGGGCAAGGGTTTGCAGGGAATGCTCATCGCAAGGGCAGATTAGTTTTTCCTTTGGGTTAAACTGACCCAGGGGAAAGAGAATTTGACACCTGAACAAAACCTAGCCTAAATGTAGAAAGGAGGGCCCATCCCTGGCAGTCAGTACTATGACCAGATATGGCTCAATGCCCAGAGTTGAATAAACTGACACATCTGATTTGTTTGCTGGTTTCTGCAAATGTCAAGCCTCCCTTTCCTTAACCAGGAGTTTTCTAAAGGAGACTTTGATCCATTTTTTGTAAATTGACCGAGCGATAGGAATAAATCTGGTCTTCCCAGCCTATGGCAGGTGGCCTTTACATAACATAACCATGGGATACAAAGGCCCAAGTCACAGCCCAGACAGTCAGGATGACATCTCTATTAAGCATGCCTACTAAGTTTGACAAATGGAGCACCATAACATCAGGGGAGACAGATAAAAAGTGGCCTCCACATATGGCAGCCCTAGCTCTTTGTGAATCCTGGGGATACGCCATGCAGGGGCCTACAGATCCTATTCAGCTTGGAGGCCCTTGACAGCTTTATACCCCCTCAAACCAATTCCATAGGCAAGGGCTGGGACACATTTCTTGGCATATATTTCAACTAAAGCCACCACTGAGTTGCTACCTATTTTACACACCAGGCTAAAAAGGAAGCCAGCAGATTTGCAATACTTCAGATGCCTTTATTTCAGACAAGTACCCCAGGACCCATTTGAGTCAAAGGTGCCTTGTTATCCTCCTTATCAAACTTCTCTGAGACAGGCAGTTATTCACTCAGAATCTTGCCATGTGGTTGTTAAATAAAGCCTCTGAGGTCTGAATAAAAGAAAGGTGGGATACCAAATTTCTGTATGCAGACCCACATATATACTCAGCACACCTAGGTGAAAGCTTTGGTGGCATCTACTAACACAATGGCCAGTGGGAGAGACTAGGAGATAGCTATGTCTATTATTGCTGTTAGAAATGGGGTCTCCAGGTAGCAGTGGTTTGCACCCTCTCCAATTATGGACACTCACTCTAACCAGGGTAAGGGAGTCACAGAGCTAAGATAGCACCTGCTCACCGCTGTGGAAGCTTGACACAAGCAGTCAGATTAACTCACAGGTAATGTCTAAAGTATTTGTACACACACACTCACAAACACACACACACACACACACACACAAACACACACAGTAACACAGTGAAAACACCACAAAAGTACTCCACACCGGTTTAGAAAAATAGCCAATATATATCTGAGTAAAACAAGATCAAAACAACAATAATCCAGCCTAAATATGCAAAGATGCAAATTGTTAAAGATTAATGGCATCGTTATGAGTCTGGCGGTCTTAGACAGCCAGACCTACGGTGGCCGTCAGACCGCCGTGGTCGTGGCGGTCTGACAGCCGCATTATGACCACTGACACCGACCAGCTGGCTCCAGCCTGCAGCCTGGCAGTCCCTGCGGTCCCAGTGGTTGTAATCCGCCAGGGCAGCGCTGCTTGCAGCACTGCCCTGGGGATTATGAGTCCCCATCCGCTAGACTTTCCGTGGTAGTTTATACCACCATGGAAAGGCTAGCGGAAAGAAGGCGTGGGGGGCCCCATGCACTGCCACGTCGTGCATTCCAATCCCTGAATTACGGGCAGTGGAATGTGTGATGGGTGCTGCTGCACCCACCATACCACCACATTGCTACTGGCTCGATTGCAAGCCGGCTACAATGTTATGGCCCTGTTTCCCACTGGGTCAGCGGGCGGAAACAGTGCCCAGCGTGAAACTCAAAATAGGGCCAGTGGTGTATAGCCCGAAATGGCGGTCTCGTGGTGTTATGAGTTTGGCAGGTGGCCTCTGCCGACCGCCAAACTCATAATGAGGCCCTAAATCTCAGTAAAGTGCTTAGACACACAATAGTTCCAACAGGAGCTATCACAACATCTTGACAGTATCGTTCCCATCAGTCTGATGTCACTTACGAGGGAGTTCAGGCCGGTCACAGAGTAATATGGACCCCAGGTACAGTGCCTTTGGAAAACGAGGAAACAAAGACATTGCATGGAGTTGTGGAGGTGAGGTGTCACTGGAGCTGGTTCTTTGTCGGTTCCATACTGCTACAACAGAGATGAGGCATCAGTTCCTTACTGCTAGGAAAGGGAGGTGAGGCATCGGTTCTCTTTTTTTGCAGGGGAGGTGATGGGGCATGGGTGGTGAGGTGTTGTTAGCTCACGATCCGGTTGGGTCAATGAATCCAGTAGGTCAGGATGCAAGGCATCGACTATGCGGTGTCACAATCATACCACAGGGCCATAGGTGCTGCGGCGGAGTTGGAGTCTGGTTTTAAACATTGGTGACATGGTATCCTGGACTCACGTTGTAGTGGGACTTCAGAGGCTATGCAGCAGCGTCAGTCCTGTGGCGCCAGTCGCGGTCCTTGCACTCAGCAGGGACCATGGCTCTGGTACAGGCAGCTGCTGGGAGCCAGACAGTGGCACCGGTTGCAAAGTCAGTCTGCAGCTGATGTACTTGGTTTCTTCTTGGTTGCACCATAACTCATTCCCAAGGGCCTAGGGATTGGATTTGATACCACTTGGCAAATCAGGACTCTTAACAAGACTGCTTAGGTGCCGGCAGATGACATTTTTGATGCCCCTGAGACTTCATAAGAGGAGGCAAGCTCAGTCCAAGCCCTTGGAGAAACTTTGAAAGCAGGATGTGGAAACCAATGTCCAGTCATTTCACTCCCAGGACAGACGCACCAAGCAGCAGGCCAGACAGCAAAGCAGAAGCCAGTGTGGCAGTCTATCCTACAGCATCTAGCTGATCCTCTTGGCAGAATGTCCTCAGTCCAGAAGGGTCCTAACTTTGTAGTGTCTGAAGTCCAGTACTTAGTAGGCAAACTTCAAAGAGAAGTCTTTGTGGTTCACAAGACTCTGTCTTTCCTTGCCCTGGTCCCAGACACACTCCAATGGTTGGAGAATGCTTTTGTGTAGGGACAGGCACAGCCCTAGTCAGGTGCAAGTGGCAGCTCCTCTCTCTGCTCTAGCTTCAGAAGATCTATCAGGAAATAGAGGGCACACCTCAGCTCCCTTTGTGTAACTGGCCAGAGTGAATTAACAAACAACCCAACTGCCATTGTGACCCAGACATGTATTCCACAGACAGGCAGAGGCACAAAATGGTTAAGCGAGATAATGTCCACTTTTTAAAAGTGGCATTTCAAGCTTACAATTTAAAAAACAACTTCACCAAAAGCTGTATTTTTAAATTGTGAGTTCAGGGACCTCAAACTTCATTTCTTTATTTGCTCCTAATGGGAAATTTCACTTAAAAGATATTTCAAGGCAATCCCTCTGTTACCCTATAGCAGAGATAGTCCTTGCAATAGTGAAAACCAAATGTAGCAGTATTTCACTTTCAAGACATACAAAACACACCAGTACATGTCCTAGCTTTCAAATACACTGAACTTTGCCCATGGGGGGGCTCACATGTAGTAAAAGGGGAGATTTGTGCCTGGCAAGTGGGTGCCTTTGGCAGGTCAAAATGGCAGTTTAAAGCTGCCGACAAAGACACTGCAGTGGCAGGTCTGAGGCATTTTTACAGAGCTACTCGTGGGTGGCACAATTAGTGACGCAGACCTCTACTAGCATTTGATTTACAGGCCCTGGGTGCACATGGTCCACTATACTAGGGACTTACTAGTAAATCAAATATGCCAATCATGGATAAACAAATCCCCAATACAATTTAGAAAGAAAACACTTGCACTTTAGCAATGGTCAGTAGTGGTAAAGTGCCCAGGGTCACCACAGGATCAAAAACAGGGTGTCAGAAGCAAAACGAAAGGGGAAATCCTGCAAAAGAAGCCATTTCCAGCAATTGGAATAAGTCAATTTCACCATCTGCCTACCTGGGATAAAATCTTTCTGGTCGCCACTAACCAGCTTCCCCATGACCATTGACAGCCTCCACGCTAATATTCCAGCAAAACCTCATAATTCAAATTAAGCAACAGGATGGCCCTATAAGAGTCACACAAGATTGTTTTTTAAATGACTAGCTAAACTAGTCTCTCTACAAGAAGCGGGTGGATCCTGACCCTTTAACAAGATGTCAATAAATAGCTCCTTCCAGGTTGGAAGGAGGCGCTCTTCCAACAGTTGGTAAACTTCACTGGGTACACCAGTAGTTACTGCTGCCTTCTTCTTTTTAATCTTCCTGAAAGCTGCTGCAATTTCGTCTTCAGTTACTGTCTGACTTAAGATGACTTGATCTTCTAGATTATGCGAGGGCACCTGGACAGTATCTAACCAGATCTGGATTTTACCAATATTTGGTTACAGGACTTTCCTATACAGTGATTGAAAAACCTTGAATCATCTCCCCTAAACTCTTATTACTGCAAACCACAGAACCGGATTCCAAGGGTCAGATTTATGGAAAGTGGCGCTGCACTGATTGCAGCGCTACTTTCCCTGCACCCCTTAGCACCCACCTACCCCCACCATGTGTGTGCCATATTTAAAATACGGTGCACCATGGCACAGGGTAGGGGGCAATAGCATAATTTTATATGAAGCTATTGATGTATTCTGTAGGAGAAGCACCACAATATTGGCGCTACTCCTGCAGAGTACATCGGGCCCCATTCTAAGGAATGGAAGACCCCGTATAATGCCTGCTCTTGAGCAGGCGTTAAAAGTGCCATAAAAAATGGCCTCATGCATTTTTCTGGCTCCCCTAATGGGGGAACGCCCCTATTGCATACATTATACCTGGGGAAGGCTACTTTCCCTGCACCCCTTAGCATCCACCTACCCCCACCATGTGTATGCCATATTTAAAATACGGCACACCATGGCGCAGGGTCTGAGCCAATAGCATAATTTTCCATGAAGCTATTGATGTATTCTGCAGGAGAAGCGCCAAAATATTGGCGCTACTCCTGCAGAGTACATCGGGCCCTATTCTAAAGAATGGAAGCCCCCTTATAATGCCTGGTCTTGAGCAGGCGTTAAAAGTGCCATAATAAATGGCCTTATGCATTTTCCTGGCTCCCCTAACAGGGGAACATCCCCATTGCATACATTATACCTGGGGAAGGCATAATGTAGTGCAAAGGATGACAGAGTGGCTCAATACATGTACTGCACCACCTTGTATATAGGGCATGGGGATTCCGGCCTCGTTGGACCACATTAATGTAAAAAATAATGACATGAATGTGGCGCAAAGTGGCACTAGGGCATCAAAAAAATGCCATCTAGTGTGCTGTAATTTTATATTCCACATAGGCACATTCCTACCTTCTCCCCATATTTATACATTTAAATATTTTTAGCATGCTATTCATCCCAAATCTTCTCCTCAAATATGACTCTAACCTTGGAATTTCATTTGTCTAGCTCTACCCTTATGGAGCAATAGTTATTTGTTCTTCCAACCCCCTATTTCTATTTGCAGCATAGCCTCTTCCTGCATCTCCGTTCTAACAAACTGAGGTCCAGGAAGTTACCATGCCTTCTATGTATTCCAGACTATCACTATTGATTCATTAGCCAAATTCTCTTTACAATTAGTTACATGTTCATCTGCGAGAACTGAGCCAGAGCAGATTGCCTAATCAATCTCCTCTCCAGCATCCATCTCTTCCACATCTGCTTCTCACCCAGATTCATCTTAATTTCTACAGTCGCATGATGTGGGATTAAGGACAGCACATATATGACCTTTTTCACCTGCTCCTTCACCCTATACAGAAATTGATCCTAGAGCTGTGCTTGTACTTCTTGCTATCAAATGAGTAGACTCTTTATTGTTCATTTTTATCCCTGTAAGCATCTTTTTTTATCCTGCATTATACAAGCATGGCACAGACTTAAAGGAATCACAGTGGGGTGGGAAGGAGGACTGATCTATATGATTATTTAACAGTGTATTAGCCACCTCCACACAAACTGGGGACCTTGTAATCTAACAGTTTCCCCAGTAACTTAGCGAGGGCAGTCAGATCATCAAAATTAGAACCATTATATCCCACACAGAGGTCATGATGCAATTATACATCTCCCATTAGGGTCAGTCTGACCAAGTTACTCCCAGCATTGCTCCTTACCAAAAGTGCAACCCCTTCACTTCACCTAATCTGAGAAGTACATGTCACCTCCAGGACCCACGTTTGATTTTTGTTTAGGGCCTCAATTCTTCTTCAGCCAAGTGTGTCTATTGTGATAAATTTAGGTGTTCCTCACTCCCACTCAAAAACTCAAATATTAGCCTCTGCCTTTTCTCGACCCTCAGACCAGTAACATTTCAATTGGCTGATTTGATTCAACCCCTGCTCATGGCTGTTGACTAACCATCCTCTCTTTTTAATCATGCACTGCTGAAGAGGACACTTTTTTAAATGATTTTCCCCATCTTGTTCCCCATCCAGTGTGACCTTGTACACCCCCCGGCAACCCTCTAACAATGTATCTTGGACAGTTCAAGAGGCCCTCTGTCCCCTGCACCTTGGGCCAACATCATTCAAACATGGTAAACACTTTATCTGCACCTTATCTACTAACAGCCTGTGGACAAACACCATAAACTACAATTCCACACTTATTATTCGTGCCAAGTGAATTGCCCACTGGGGACTCTGTTGTCTCTCCCCTTGAACTTTTGGATAATCAAATCTACCTCCTGCTCTTACTTCAGGAGTGACACCTAATTATTGCACATCTCCCTCAAACAGGTAAGCGAGTCCCAACGCCATACTTCGTTTAAAACAACCTAAGTAGTAAGGCTCACTGATCAAATTATTAGAGGAAGGCAGGCAGCAACTAGCTCCTTTTTCTACAATTAAGGTAAAATCTTGCGGCTTTAAGGATAGTGCGCATTATGAGTGTTAATAGATGCAATAACAGACGCTGCTAAGTATTTAATCACAGCTAGATATATATTAACAATGTGATTGATTGCGATGTTTAAAGCAGTCCTAAGTTAGGCTAACAAGGTAAATAATGAAATAATTGAAAAGAAGTTACATAAGGCAATCTGTTGGCATTGACATAACCCATTTATTACTGTTGATAATATTATTGCACCACCTGTATGACATTGAATGTATAGCTGAAATAATTTTTTGTTTGTTTGATTGTTTTTCTAGAAATGCTATTGCCCTTTTCCAGTCCTGATGAGGCCCTAAATCAGAAGGCCGAAACGCGTTGACTTCTTTTTATTGCAAGTGTGTGGGCTTGCTAAACAATGGACTATATTGCAAAGACTTGAGATGCACTATATCACGCTTGTGTGAAAGAAATACACAGCGCGTTGATAGCTAAGTGCATGTAAAGCCCATTACCTTAGCAAGTAGGAGTGGATCATACGTGTAGTTACGCGATAGTGACCACTAATTAAATGCATAGGGCACCCCCCTTGGTGGGTTTCTTATATTGTTAAACTTTATATACTTGTTTTATTTGTTAGTAATGTGAGTAATGTTTTGTCTATTGTTTATATTTATTATTAATGTGGTGTTTATTTATTTATGTATTGAACAACCATAGCTCCTTTTTTGTAAAAAAATTGTTTTGAAATAAATATGAGAAAGAAATGAACTTAGGAGTAACAGAATTGAGTACTGTTCTTAAAATTTAGGACTAAATTTGTCCCCACCTGTTGCTTACTCTTTGACATCTCCCTCAAAAAGGCAGGATATTTTGTTTCAAATATTTCTCCCAACTGAGGTCGTGGCTTGCTGGATGCTAAAATGGCCACCAGCTAGAGGAGCTCCATCAGCCATCTTTGCTCCCCATGCCATGCCAGAGCCTGGGTCTTCTCTGTGGGCCTGCAGAAGCAAGACAATTTCCAGAGTGCCAGGAGAATCACTCTAAGGGGCATGACAGGCTGGGATTCGTGAGGGGATCCCAAGCACAGAGATGGCTCCCAGCCACAATGTGGTACACAAGATGGTATCCGATGGGCCTAAGTGCCTGTGACAACTCTGGTTGCCCTACTGCATAGCGGACTGCCTGGCCCTGAACATACCTTTGGTGCTGGCACTGTGCTGTTGCTGGGCATGGACCCTGGGGAGAGAAATGATTAAGGGAGGGGGCCTTGCTCAGCCATGGACCTGCTGTATACATATTGGCTGTCTCTCCTCACTAGAACCCACCCAGACCCTACAGAGCAGCAGACTCTTCACACAACGGATTTTGCCAGCCCAGCCCTGGGGAATGCAGCTGCCAGGGAATAGAGAGAGTGATCTTCATAAAAGACACCTGCTTGAAAGAAGGGGAGGGGGCACTGCTTACAGCCCTGGACTATGGGGGATAGTCAGCATGATGATGGGGGAATGCTAGTGAAAGGGACCAAATCTGGGTGGGTTGGAGACTTTGACTCCATGTAGCAAGGACCATTGGTGATGCACACATGGGAAGCCACATTGCAGAGTTTGGAGGATGAGCCTGCATTTCCCTTACCCCTTGTCTCTCTTGAAGGCAGCTATCTGAATAGGTGCTTCTTCAGTGTCTGACAGGTGCTGCCACCTCTGAGCCCACAATGACTCTAACAGTGTTTACACCATCGTAGACTAATTCTATGTTGGGGGCTTCCCTACTGTCCAGGAGCAGTGATTGGGACTAAGAAACAAGCCACTTCCTTCCATTTAAGTTCTAACTTGAACTTCCTCAATTGGCCTTTGTACAGCTGACCACAGTGCGCTGCACCAGCTCAAGTCTCGGTGGGTATCATGGGCCGCACCAAATCCATCAGAGACACCTTGGCAGAGGACCACCAGACAGTCCAGGCGAACTGCAGGGATCAGAGATGTGCAGCCCTACAGACTACCCAAATAAGTTGGACCTGATCCTAAGTACAGTGAATGCCAGTGTGAAGTCCTAGAGAGTGAGATAGACAAAGTGTCAGTAGACCTTAGGATAGTCCGAGACGATCACAGCAAGTTGGTGAATAGGGTAAAATGCAAAATAGATGTACTTGAGGAGGTGGTTCCTGCCATCTTGGGACTGCAGGACTAGAAAGCTGACCTCATGAACTGTCTAGAATGGTAGGCGGAGGATGCCAAGAGATGGAACCATCAGAACAAGATAAGGATTGATGGGCTCCCTGAAAGGGCGGAAGGAATAGAGATGGTAGCTTACATAAATGACTGGCTGACAAAGAAGGTTGCACCTATTGGTCTCTCACCATTTTTCACCTTGAAGAGGGCCCACAGGGTGTCTGAGACTTTTCCCCCTACCTGGGCCCTGCACGTTACCCTCTTGTCACCCTCCTGTTGAACTAGAGGGATAGAGACTAGATTCTGTAGAAATCCTGAGAGACTTGACATTGACTGGGGCAGCCCACTGCATAAACTTTGATTCTCAGTTATTTTGCTGCATGTGGGACAGAGGCAGAGAAGACTCTATAAGTTATGCTGCGGAAGTCACCTCTCACGAGAAACCCTCATATGCCACAATGGTATTGGGGGTGTCATTTCTAAAGCTATGTTTTGTTTCCAGTTTTTCCTGGAGGGCAGTTGCTGCTCTGATCTCTGGATGAGGGCGTTTGGTTGTTTGATAGTTTAGTTTCTGAGATTTACGGCCTGGCAATGTATTCTCTGAGAGGAGGTGGGGAGAGGTGGTGATGGGTGCTGGCCGGGAGAGACCTTTCATCCATGCTGCTATGGAGAAGGTCATGCAATTTTACTTCCTCACTCAGAATGTTCATAGAATGGGGATTGTAGACAAGAGATACAAGTTTTTTCTTTCCGAAAGTGCAGGGGGAGGAACTAACCCTTATCCAGGAGACCAGCTTCACTGGATCTAAAATTCCTATGTTGCAAAGATGCTGGAAGGGGTGTATATACACAATCAGCCACTCCACTTTTTCTCGAGGGTTGCTGATATGGGTCAGGCCAAGAATACCCATAGAAGGTACTAAGACACATATTGATTTTGAGGGCCGGTGTGCCCTTATAGTAGGTAAACTTAATTGCCTTTGCATATATATTGGCTGTATATATGCTCCAAACGTTGGCCAGCTGCAAGTTTTTCTCTGAACTGTCCAGGATACTTGCACTAGACCCCGACATCCCACTATTACTGGGAGGTGATTACAACTACTTTGGGGATGTTATCCTTGACTGCTCGGTGCCTCTGTTGGTTGGCACACCTGTGACAAAAGTAGCACAGGGATACAGAGACTGGTTGGCACATTGGACCCTCCAGGATGCATGGCGTGAATTGAACTTGGGACATAGAGAATTCTCCTTCTTTTCTTTGGTACATAACTTACATGTTTGCTTAAACAAGATTCTGGGCTGAGCAGGGCTTTTTGATGGGGTTGCACACACTGAGTACTTAGGTTGCATGCTATTGGATCATAGTGCCCCTTTGGCTGAACAGCATTGAGGAGGGCTCACATCTCCCATCTCCACCTGGAGGCTCGCGCCCGGTTAATAAGGTGAGCCACTATTAAGGAAACCCTGGGAGATCAGGTTGTGGAATATTTCAGCCAAAAAGCTCAAACTGCCTCCCATACAAGCATTGAAATGGAGACCTTCAAGGGGGCACTGCCTCAGTCAGTCAGTAGGTGAAGGGTGGTTGGTCTCTACTGAATTAACCACTTTGGAGGGTGAAACCCAATGTTTGGAAATCTCAGCCTTGGAGCATCCAGGTATCATACCATCGATGGGAGGAGAGGGAGAAGCATGCTCAGTTTCCTGCATCAACAGTAATACACATTAGCTGCACATATGGAGGGTGGGTGTGTGGGCAGACTGTTAGCATTGCTGACCCATCCAGAAGACAGAGGAACACCTATTATTCAAGTTGCACAACCAACTGAGGAAGTTATCTACTCCGAATCTGGCAGAAATTAAGTTATCTGGATCTGTAAGGGGCCATTGACCCTGTGGATGCTGGCATTTTGGGTGCTTTCCTGGATAGGATGCAGTTGCAGCAGCTGCCTGAAGGGAAACGAGAGAGGCTGGGCACTCATATTTCAGAGCCATGAATCAATGAGGCATTCAAAGTCCTGGGACACAGTAAGGCCCCTGGGACAGATGGCCTCCCTGTTGAATTCTATCAGACCTATGCCACACACCTGGTTCCTAGGCTGGCTGCAATGTATGCCAATGCTTTGTAGTGTGGGAACCTTCCAAATACGACCATGGCGGCCACTGAGTGGCACCACTCTCTATGCTGAACTTTGATTATAAAATTTGGAGCAACGTTCTGGTGAACCAGCTACAACCCCTCCTCTCTGTGCTTGTGCATGAGGATCGAAGGATGGGATTGGGTATCCATTGCATGATGATGAGCATATCTGCTCACTATACAAAGAGATACAAATTGATCTTTCAAAGGAGTCCCCAAACGGATATACTGTGGAGTGTAATTTTGCTAGACAAGTTCTGTCAGGTTTCTGGCCTTAGTATGAATTGGTGAAAAATCTGCCTCCCTGAGCAAAAAGCCACTCTGGAGATGGTAAGAACTCTTGGGCCCTGATTTATACTTTTTTGTATAAAACTGCACTAATGCAGTTTTGCACCAAAAAGTTTAGCACCAGCTTGCACCATTTCTGTGCACCACCCCGGCACCATATTTATGGAATGGTACAAGCCTGAGCAAAGGGTAGGCTAACATTAAAAAAAATGACCTTAGTCAGGTGGGGCTGGCAGTCTGGAAGAAGGGGGCTTTGAACACAAAAATGACCTTAGGCAGGTTAGAGTAAAAATAATGACTCTAACCTGGCTAGAGTCATTTTCTGATGCAAAACCATCAAGACCACATAACTCCTGTCTTAGAAAAGACAGGAGTCATGCCCACCACCCCAATGGCCAGCACAGGGGACCATGGTCCCCTGGGCATGGCCATTGCACCCAGTGCCATGTAGGGAGGCCCTTTTCAGGGCCCCCAATGGCAATTTAAAAAACAGAATACTTACATGTACTTACCTATACTTACCTGGGATGGGGTCCCCCATCCTCTGCTGTTTCTCTGGTTTGGGTGGGGGTGTCCTTGGGGCCTGGGAGGGCAAATGTGGGCTTATTCCATGGTGTTCCACCATGGAAATAGGCCCACAGGTCCCCTAATGCCTGCCCTAACACAGCCATTAAAAAATGGTGCAAAGCAAGTTTGCACAATTTTTGGACCCCTCCTTCCCTCCATGCGTGATTTTTGCACGAGGGGATAAATAAGGCGCTAAAGCCGTTGAGTCATTTTTTGCACGGGAATGCCTAATTTGCATCTCATTGATGCAAAGTAGGTTTCCACTTCCAAAAAATGACTTTAACTACACAAATTTGGTGTTAGACAGGTCTAGCACCATAGTATAAATATGGAGTTCGTTTTTCATTGAATTTGTGTCAAAAAACTCAAATTCAGTGCAAAACAAGTATAAATATGCCCCTTGGTTTGCAATGGGAGCCTAGAGTTCTCAACTATTTGGGTATCTGACTACATCGCTCTGACACAGATATCCAAAAGGGCTTTCTTGGAGGTACTATGAGGGCCCTCAGGTGATGTGTGGCCTTTTGGAGATAGCTGAGGTTTCCAGGTATGACCCGAATAGCACTAACCAAAATGTGATTTTGGCCCCAGTCCTTTATTATTTTGTAAATCTCCCAATCTGAATACCTGGAAGTTGCAACATGTTTTTGCTTCCTGAACACTTTGCCTAAAGAACTGATTTGGGGTGGACAGCAAGATAGGGTGTCACCAGGGTGTCACTGCTTACACTTCAGAGACTCACAACTGCAGACAATCTTGGTATCCTAGACTATGAATTGTATTACCTGTCTGCGCAGCTGCAGCAGGTCACCCATTGGCTGTCAGGGCTCAATTGGGCAGAAATGGGGGAGCTCAGGGTTCTTTTTCTGGTTTCAGGTAACAGCAGGCCTAGAACATACTTTGGGTTGTAGCAGCCTCCACATGTTCAAGATCTGCCTCTTTGGATTAAATAGCTGAAAATCAGAGATAAAAGTTGGTAACTGATTTTTTAACATAGCACTGGGTCTAGACCACAGAGACATTGCATGTCACAGGGCATTCTTGCATCCCCCTCCCACAGTCGATGATGGGCAGAGGTGGAGAAGTGGGCCACGGCTGTGGGCATGACATTGCATGCTGAGGAGTGCAGAGGGCATGCGCCAAGGGCCTATTGCAGATCTCTGGCTGGAGGTGGCTACTAGTCCTCAGATTTTGACCCGTAGGAGCAGCTTCTGTGGGAGCATGCTGGGAATGACACATGCACTGATCTCTGACAGACTAAATGAGCCAGTGGCTATCCAGAAAGCTCACTGCCAGGGGCCTGGCCACGGGGACCAATAGACCATGATGTCCCTGGATACTAAGGGGGTCATTCTGACCCTGGCGGTCCATGACCGCCAGGGCCGGGGACCGTGGAAGCACCGCCAACAGGCTGGCGGTGCTTCCTGGGCCATTCTGACCGCGGCGGTAAAGCCGCTGTCAGAAAAGGGCAACCAGCGGTTTCCGGCCAGTTTACCCCTGGCCCAGGGAATCCAGCGCCGCCATGGGGATTCCGACCCCCTTCCCGCCATCCTGTTCCTGGCAGTTTTTACCGCCAGGAACAGAATGGCGGGAACGGGTGTCGTGGGGCCCCTGGGGGCCCCTGCACTGCCCATGCCACTGGCATGGGCAGTGCAGGGGCCCCCTAACAGGGCCCCATAATGATTTTCAGTGTCTGCTTTGCAGACACTGAAAATCGCGACGGGTGCCACTGCACCCGTCACACCCCTACAACTCCGCCAGCTCCATTCGGAGCCGGCTTCATTGTTGAGGGGGGTTTCCCGCTGGGCCGGTGGGCGGCCTTCTGGCGGTCGCCCGCCGGCCCAGCGGGAAAGCTAGAATGGCCGCCGCGGTCTTTTGACCGCGGTGCGGTCATTCGGCGGTGACCGCATGCGGGCGGACCGCCAATAAGCCTTATCCTGTCGTCCAGTAGTCCTTCCACTAGTCTTCTCCCCTCTGCTAATGGAGGCATCCTCAAGGTTTTCAAATGCTGACATATGGAGCACAACTGGGCAGGATTTATATATTTCAGTTTAGGGTTTGTTGTTAGGCTTAAATTACTCCTTGCTGAAGGGAAGGGATGGGGCTGCATAACGCTTCTGGAGTAGGAAGTATTGGTACTGATGACGCTGCATGTGGACTTTTAAATGATTATATTTCTGGATACTGTGAAGATAGAAGTGTACTTTAGGCTGTTTGCTACATGTGATGCTTCACAGATTATGTCTACTTTGACTTCAGTAAGGCAATACTGCGTAATCATAGATACCTACTTAAACCCAAATACAGAAAATTAAAAAAAAAAACTTTTTCCTCCAACTCTCAAAGCTCATCCATTCTCTTCCCCAGAGACCATTTTTCTTCTTTGGTTGCAAAACATCTATATGTCTCAGATCTGATCACACATGCCACCCCTTGATAATCGCTTGCTTTGAATTTCAGAGCTACACTGAAAATCAATGTCTCTCACCAAAAATGTTCAGAAATTTACAAGGTTCTTCCTAGGGCATTTCTGATTTAAGTTGAGTCTGTATGGATCTCTTTGAACACTCTGACTGTCCATTTGCAGGTCCTCTCTTAGCGTAGACAGGTCCACTTTAAATAACTGATCTTTAACTAGGCCAATCACATATGTCTTTATGTCTGCTCCTTCGGTAGTCAATGGAAAATGTATTATACTTCAGAGAGCATAGGAGCTCCTGTGCTCTTCTGTTCTCCCTTCTTAATGATGTTCAGACTTGGGAGGGAACATGGTGGCAGGCTGATACTGCAGTAAGGGCTCTCTTGTAAGTCATCCCTACACCCTTATGGGCATTAAACCCATCAATATCGTTCCTGGGCAGCTAAAAAGTTGGAAGAGAATGCTTGGGATTCTGTGGAAAAAGTGTAGAAAAAGTTTACTCACTTCGGTCCATAAGGTCTCTTCATAATAATCAATGAGACCTCTGTGGCTTACATCCCAAAAATCTGTGAGACTTTTGTGGGAGTATAGTGGGGTGTGGTGGTTCGCCATTTGGGGTCAAGAAAGTAGAGTCAGAATTGGCCTCAAGAGTTGTATTTCTCAGCTTGAACCACAGCCAGGTCCACCTTCTGATTCTAGACCACAACAGACATGCAAACAGGGGGACCTTGGAGCCATGCTGACATCATCAGAGGGTGCCAGATGCACTGGAAGACATTTGCTTCCAGCACATCTTCATGGAAGGAGGTAGTTTTTCCTCCAAGCGGGGAGGAGGGGAATTGCACAAAAAGAGGCATTGGGGAAAGAGAATGCGATCGGGCAGCAGGAATGACCACTAGGCTCCAGGGAATTTGTATATGTGTGTGCTTTTACAGTGTGAGGGAGCAACCACTTGAGCAAGAGTCGCTCCCCTTGGGAGGAAAATATAAGTGGGGGTAGATCAGCCTTTTATTTTTAGGCAGATCTGCCCCCCAGGGAGCAGTAGCCACTAGAAACCAGAGATTGTTTGTGTGGCTGTTTTTTTGTGTTTGGGGTGGCCCCTTAGGCAAGGGTCACCCCGAAGGGGCAAAAAGCACTATTGGGCAGTTCTGCCCCCCCCCCGGAGGCAGATCGGCCTATATTTTTTAGGTCCATCTTGGGGGAAGATCGGACCTTTATTTTTAGGCCGATCTGTCCCCAAGGGGGGCGGTGGTCACTAGAAACCAGAGATTGTTTTTGTGGCTGTTTTTTTTGTGTTGGGGCGGCCCCTTGGGCAAGGGTCACCCGCAAGGGGCAAAAAAGCCATACTGGGCAGTTCTGCCTCTCCGGGGGCAGATCAGCCTATATTTTTTAGGTCCATATGCCCACAAGAATCCACTTAGCGCCAGGGATCATGTGTGTCTGTGTGTGCTTTGTGTTGGAGGGTGGCCCCTTGGGCAAGGTTCGCCCCCCAAAGGGGGCAACAAAATCTATGCCATTTCTGCTCCCCTTGGGGTCAGATTGACCTATTTTTTTTTAGGCCCATCTGCCCCCAAGCAGAGAACACTAGACACCAGGGAAAATGTATAAATGTTTGGTGGCGGGGTGTTTGCCAACTGGCGAGGTATTTGCATTTGTGGTTATAACAGTTTATTTCTCCTTTTTGTTCTAGTTCAAAGCTTTTGCTTCCTTTGCTGTTTGCTGTGGCTTGTTACAGTTTTGGGAGTGGTTTTCCTGCGGTTTGCATAGCTGCATGTTTTAGGTAAGTAAATAAACTTACTCCAAAGGAGTATTGTTGCTTTGCATGAATGACATGATATTTGTGTTTTCTTATGTCTAATTTGCTTTTCTTTTTTCTTTTTAGTGGGATATCATTGGTAATTGCTGTGGCTGTGCAGAGTAGTTGCTGGTGAGTCCATTTTTTTCAGGCAAGTAAGCGGTATAGTTTTTGAGTTTATGACTCTTAGTGATAAAGCTACACTTTGTTTATTACTTATCTTACACAGTCCTGGTTGTTGGTGGTGCATTTGTCCAGGTACTTTTTGTAGGAAGGATCATAGCTAGCCGTAGGATGACCGCTCAGCAGGTTGTTGGTATGCTTTTTTAGTCATCTTCTGATGATGATCATGAGACTGACTCTGCATCTGAGGCAGAGAAGGAAGTGCAAGATTCTGGAAATGAATTTCCAGTCAGAGAGGAATCATCTGGTGATGATGCCACTCTCAGTGCTGATTAAGTGGGTGCTTTAGAGGAGGACACTGATGTGCCAATGGTGCTGCAGTGAGCGGCTGAAAGGTTTCCCATTGGAAGACCTGAACCGTGGGTTGCACCAAACATGGAGCAGCCACAGTTGCCTGCGTTTACTGGTTTCCCAGGGTGTCGAGTTAATATGGAAAACCTTTTGCCTGTCAACTTCTTTGAGTTGTTTGTTGGAAGAGATTGTTGAGTAAACTAATTTGTATGCAGAACATTATTTGAGGGACCACGCTGCCAGACTTAGTCCACACTCTAGAGCTAGCTGGTGGATTCCCACAAATCTGGAAGAGTTGAGATAGTTCTTGGGTTTAACTTTTTTAATGGGCTGATAAGGAAGCCATCACTATCTTTATATTGGTCTACTAGTCCCTTCATGGCAACTGCTATATTTCCAGCAATCGTGAGTCGTAACCAGTATGAAATTCTTCTTCGGATGTTGCATTTTGTAGATAATGCTTCAGCCTTGCTACAAGATCACCCTGATTCTGACCGTCTTTTTAAGATTAGACCTGTCCTTGATCTATTGGTAGATCGGTTTTCAGAGAGCTATGTTCCAGGCAAAGAAATATCTGTAGATGAGTCTTTGGTCCTGTTCAAGGTTTGTTTGTTTTTTAGGCAGTTCATTCCTAGCAAAAGGGCACAGTATGGAATTAAATTGTATATGTTGTCTGAAAGTAGTACAGGATATGTTTATAATTCCCGGGTCTACACTGGTAGGGATTCCAGTATTGATCCCCCTGGGTGTCTGCCCACTGTTGGAGTTAGTGAGAAAAGTGTGTGGGAACTTGGTAGTTGACTGTTTAACAAAGGTCACCATTTATATGTAGATAACTTCTACACCAGAGTTCAGTTATTCAAGAAATTGTTCAGAGTGGACACTGTTGCTTGTTGCACAATCCGCTCTAATCGGATAGGCTATCCAAGAGAGCTTGTCTGTAAAAAAGTTGAGAAGGAACAGTGCAGTGCCTTGCGGAGTGATGAGCTGCTAGCTCTGAAATTTGTGGGAGGGATGTGTACATGCTAACTATCATCCATGATGAGAGTACTGCACCTGTGGTTGTTTGGGGTCAAGTTGCTGAAGTGCACAAACCTGTGTGCATTTAAGACTACAATAAGCACATGGGTGGTGTTGATAGAGTAGATCAGAGGTTGGAACCTTCCACTGCTGCTCGTAAGGCTTATGTTTGGTATAAGAAATTAGCGGTACACCTGTTCCACTTGGCAATTTTTAATGCTTTTTTTGTGTTCAAGGATAGTTCTCCAGAGTCAAGGATGACATTTGTGAAATTTCAGGAGTCTATCATAGCGAGCCTTGTTGTGCCGGAACAGGCAAGAGTTCCTAGAGAAGCCGTGGTGGAGGATGTGGCTAAATTGAAAGACAGTCACTTTGCTAAGCACATTCCTCCCACGACCCAAAAAACATTTCCTGCTAGGAGAAGTAGAGTCTGTTCTCGATGAGGTATCAGGAAGGAGACTAGGATGTACTGCCCTGATTGTCCTTCAAAGCCTGGGCTGTGTGTGGGTGCTGTTTCAGGAGCTACCACACACAGAAGAATTATTGGGGAATACCGTGAGCGTAAACTGCTGTTTTATATTTTCATATGTTCAGTTTCACGGTTGGCATTACTGTCATGTATTCAGTTAGAGTTTTTGTGTTTGTAGTTTTGTACTTATTTATATTTAGTGGTTTCTTTGTTTTTTAAAAACAAAAAAAGTTATGGCGTGTGCATGGACTGATGCTTTGCTGGCGGTGTGTGTGGGGTGGCACTTGGCTGACGGTGTGCGTAGGTTGATTCTTGGCTGTCGGTGTGGCTGGGGTGGCGCTTGGCTAGCAGTGTGCGTGGGATGGCGCTTGGCTGGCGGTGTGAGTGGGGTGGCACTTGGCTGGCGGTGTGCGTGGGGGCACTTGGCTGGCGGTGCGCATGGAGGGGTGCTTGGCTGGCGGTGCCAGGAAAATGCCAGTCTACACACTCCCATCAGCTGGTGTGACTGCTGTATCAGGCATGTGGGTGTATGAAAGTGATGAGCCTTTGAATGGCGCTGTCTGCTGCTGCGAGTGTTGTAATGTGTTGGGCCCGCTGCTGGCGGCGTGAATGGTCTTGTGCATGTCATGTATGAAAGGTGTGTAAATGGACTGTAAAGTGGTTGGTGTCTTGACGCGGCTTTACAGCTCACGTGTTGTGACTCATTGGTTCAGTTTTTTGGCCTTTCCGTTATTAACAGTGCATTTCATTTTTATGAAATCTCTTCTAAATACAATTTGATCTACTGAACCAACACTCACCCTCGTGCCAAAAGCAACCAGTATGAGTGGTAAAAATGACAAAACCTGCTCCGCTGTAATCAGGTGTTGCAGCACACTCATGACATGATAAGTGGTGTGTGAGGGGTCATTTTAACATAACCTAAGTGCGTTTCTTTTCACAATTTTAGTGTTTGGAACATCACAGAAGTATGAGGACACATCAAAATGATCGATTGCAAAACTACCTGTGTTTTTTGAGGGGATACCTAAGATTTTGGTGGTCCTGAGTGCAGCCTTCATCCACGAAAACCTACCAAACCCAGACATTTTTTAAAACAAGACACCCCAAGGAGTCCAGGGAGGTGTTGCTTCCCTGTATCCCCCAACATTTTCTTACCTAGACTCCACGGCAAACCCCAAAATGTGCTTAGAAAAACATATTTTCCTCACTTTTCTTTGTAGGATCACCGCTCCGGCACAGACTTCCTACCACCTGATGTTCCCCTCAGTCTCTCAAGTAAAATGATACCTCACTTGTGTGGGTGCCAAAAGCAGAGTCAGCCTAAAGATGTGTAAAAGAACACTATGGTGGTCATTACAACCCTGGCAGATGGTGTTAAAGCGGTGGTAAGACCGCCAACAGGCCGGCGGAAAAAACTTTGCAATTACGACCGTAGCGGAAACCGCCAACAAAGACAGCCACTTTAACACTCCGACCGCCACGGCGTTACAAACAAACAGCGCGGCGGTCACCGCCAACAGACAGGCGGGAGACAATGTACCGCCCACACTATTATGACAGGCCAATCTGCCACCTTTTCCGGGGCAGATTCACCACGGATAAAAACACGGCGGAAACAGGAATTTCAAAGGGAAAACGCTCACCTCATCACACTCCACGAGGAACGAGGACACCATGGAACCGGAACTCCAAATCTTACCTGCAATAGTCTTCCTGCTCCTATACCAGGAGCACGAACGCCGGCGGCGAAGAGCACGGTGAGTACTGCACCTACGACACAGGGGAGAGGGAGGCAAAAAACAGGGACACGCAACACGCAACACCTCCACCCTCACCCACTACAACACACACACTAATATAGTTACACCCCTCAAACCACCCAGAAGAATGCAAAGACAAAAGGAAATGAGTGTAACCATTGTAATCTATTAAAATGCAGTACGCAAAAATATACATATTTACACTATTAACAAAATATTCACCAAGAATAGTAGTCCAGGTATTGCACCATTTATAGTCCGTGGAAAACTGGCCCCAAAATGTATGGGCGAGGCCCACACTCGATACCAGATTAAAACAGAGAGAACACTGCAGGGGCATCAGATAGAAAAACAACAGGCACCTCAGGGGGAATGGAAGGGGGGGCACCTCAGCCGGATAAGTGCACGATGCCAGATCCACGAGGGGGCTCAATGCCCACTGTTCAATCCTGGGGAGTGCAAACCCACAGTCTTTCAAGTCTCTCCAGTGGGTGGTTTGCCCACTGCATTAGCCTGGGGAGTGCAAAGCCACAGTCTCTCAAGTCTCTCCAGTGGGTGGGTTGCCCACTGCATTATCCTGGGGAGTGCAAAGCCACAGTCTCTCAAGTCTCTCCAGTGGAAGGTTTGCCCACTGCATTATCCTGGGGAGTGCAAAGCCACAGTCTCTCAAGTCTCTCCAGTGGGTGGGTTGCCCACTGCATTATCCTGGGGAATGCAAAGCCACAGTCCCTCAAGTCTCTCCAGTGGGTGGGTTGCCCACTGCATTATCCTGGGGAGTGCAAAGCCACAGTCTCTCAAGTCTCTCCAGTGGGTGGTTTGCCCACTTCATTATCCTGGGGAGTGCAAAGCCACAGTCTCTCAAGTCTATCCAGTGGATGGGTTGCCCACTGCATTATCCTGGGGAGTGCAAAGCACCAGTCTCTCAAGTCTCTCCAGTGGGGGGGGTTGCACACTGCATTATCCTGGGGAGTGCAAAGCCACAGTCTCTCAAGTGGATAACAGTCTCCACATGTCTCCACTGGTTGTGGAGGGGGACTGGTGCCCAGAGTGCTTCATCCTGTGAAGGACAGAGGTAGTGGATGCATGCTTCCACTGGTTCTGGAGGGGGACTGGTGCCCAGAGTGCATCACTCACCCCGTGACGGTCCCAGTTGCGTCAGGACCCCTGCCGCTCATGGGCTAGTGGTGCCCTGTTCAGTAGTGCTTGCCCTGTTCAGCGGGGCTTGAGTTGGCGGTGCCCTGTTCAGCGGTGCTTGAGTTGCCGGTGCCCTGTTCAGCAGTGCTTGAGTTGGCGGTGCCATGTTCAGCTGTGCTTGAGTTGGCGGTGCCCTGTTCAGCATTGCTTGAGTTGGCGGTGCCCTGTTCAGCGGTGCTTGAGTTGGAGGTCCTTCATGGCCCAGTGGGTCTTGTGCTGGCGGTCTTTCATGGCCCAGCGGGTCTTGTGCTGGCGGTCCTTCATGGCCCAGCTGGGCTGGGGCTGGCGGCCCTTCATGGCCCATCTGGGTTGGGGCTGGCGGTCCTTCATGGCCTATCTGGGCTGGGCCTGGCGGGGCCCTCCTGGGCAGCTGGGCTGGGGCTGGCGGGGCCCTCCTGGGCAGCTGGGCTGGGGCTGGCGGTGCCCTCCTGGGCAGCTGGGCTGGGGCTGGCGGGGCCCTCCCGGGCAGCTGGGATGGGGCTGGCGGGGCCCTCCTGGGCAGCTGGGATGGGGCTGGCGGGGCCCTCCTGGGCAGCTGGGATGGGGCTGGCGGGGCCCTCCTGGGCAGCTGGGCTGGGGCTGGCGGGACCCTCCTGGGTAGCGGGGATGATGGCAGTCTTCTCCGCCGTGCTGCTCTTCCCAGACTTGCCGGGTTTCTTGTGGCCCTTCCCCACCTTGGGAGGTGTCACAGCTGAGTCCATACTCCCACCGGGACCACTGGGAGCAGCTTGGGTGGCTGGATTCTTCCCCCTCTCCCGCCGGGCACTGGCCAACTGCTAATGCTTCACGGGGGGACTGGCTATGCTGTGGCTCCGTGCCACACTGGCTGTCCTGGTGTACGATGCACTCCACATACCTATGATTACAGGCACCACTAGTCCCGGAGATGTTGTGGCTGAGGTGCTACTTCAGGACCTATGAGATGGACGGGGTGGGGGAGGTGTGGGAAAAAGGTCAAGGCTGGACAGGAAAAGTTTTTGGGACACACTGGGATGGGTAGCTGGAGGGGGTTTGGGAGTGGAGGAAGAGGTGGTGGTTGTAGGAGGTGTACGTTTGGTGACTTTGGGTGAAAGTGCATGCGCTGGAGGCTGATGTGAGGTGGATGGCTGTTGGGTGGGTGTGTGCCTGCGTTTGTGTATCTTGGGAGGGGGCGTCACAGACACACTGGGAGAGGACACAGGGGACGTGTGAATGGTAGTGGGGGTGGTGACTGCACGTAAGCGGGGTGTGCTGGTGGGTGTGCTGGTGAGGGACGTAGTGGCTGTAGAGGTAGTGCATGCAGGTGTGTGTGTAGACGAGACTGGGAGGGAGAAGGGAGACGACGAGGAGGGGGACACCGTGGAGGCAGTGAATGTTGGTGTGTCTGCATGTGTGTGATGCTTGCGTGAGTGCCTGTGGGATGTGTGGTGCTAATGTTTGCCTGAGCTTCCCTTGTGTGGTGAGCGCTGGTCTGATCGTGTGCTTGGGATAGGCAGAGGTACAGGGGATTGGGTCTGGGTGGAGGAAGTTGGAGGGGGGAGGCTAGACACAGGGGCAATGGCTGCTATCAGTGCTGAGGCCAGAGTTTGAAAGGCTCGGTGAAGGGCCGCCTGACCAGAATGAATGCCCTCCAGGAATGCATTAGTTTGTTGCAACTGCCTTTCTACACCCTGGATGGCTTTCAAAATGGTAGACTGCCCAACAGTGAGTGACCTGAGGAGGTCAATGGCCTCCTCACTGAGGGCAGCAGGGGTAACTGGGGCAGGGCCTGAGGTGCCTGGGGCGAAGGTGATGCCCACCCTCCTGGGCGAGCAGGCATGGGCGAAGGCTGATGGCCTGCTGGGAGGGTGGTGCTGGTAGGGGGGGTGGCGGCTGTACCTGTAGATGTGGGGGACACAGATGTTGCCGCCACCACAAGGGAGCTCCCATCAGAGGACGAGTCTGTGTCGCAGGTGTCACCTCCTGTCCCCGCCGTGGAGCTCCCCTCGCCCTCCGTCCCACTGGTGAATTCTGAGTCCGTAGTGTGGCCCTCCATGGCCATGTGGGATGCAGCTCCCTCGTCCTCCGGTGCCACTGCTCCTCCGCCTGATGATGCTAATGCACACAAGAACAGGAAAACCACAAAAAGGGTGGGGGACGACAGAAGAAAGACATGTTGAGTGCATGGATTACTGCTACCGTTGGCAGACAAGACAGACACAGAAGCCCCCTGCACTACGCCGCGCTCTTGGGCTCTACAGTGCAATTCCTGGGAAATGGCCTACAAGGCTATGAACGACATCTGCACACATAGATGACACAGGGGCAGGAATAGCTGTACTTGGCACTCTACAGAGGTGGGGTGGGGGGCCACAGGGCCATGCCTTACAGAGGGGCCTAGCCTACGAAACTCACCCTGGCCTAGGGAAACCCACAGCCCTTCTCCCCCACCCAGACAACTCCACTGCGCGCAAAGTCAGCTGAATGAGAGTGTACTCACCCCCTTGTGTCTGCTGTGATGCCCTCAAGCGCCCATCCAACTCCGGGTAGGCCACCGCAAGGATCCTGCACATCAGGGGGGTCATGGTTCGACAGGCACCCCTCCCACGTTGGGAGGCCATCCCCAGCTGAGCCTCCGTCGTCTTCTTGCTCCAGCGGCGAATGTTCTCCCATCTTTTCCACCAGTGGGTGCTCCGTCTGTGGTAGACCTCCAGGGTCCAGACGTCCTTGTCGATGGCACGCCAAATATCTTTCTTCTGGTGGGCGCTGACCTACATGAAATGTACAGGGGAAGAAGAGAAGTCATTACCAACTGCACCGTCAAAGTGATTGGCCCCCATCCCTAACCTTGCCATGTGGCACATGCACCCACCGTCTTTAATGCACGCAGAACTCTGCCCCCTTCCTTCTTACATCCAGCCCTCTCCACACAGGCATAGCCCATACGACATGCTACCTGTGTACTTACCTGTTTGTCTGGAGGACCGTAGAGTAGCATGTCCTGGGGGAGGACCCCATCAACGAGCTTCTCCAACTTCTCCGATGTGAAGGCAGGGGCCCTTTTCCCAGACGCACGAGCCATTGTCTCTTCCAGACCGAGGTCACAGCAGCACTTGCAGTGTAGGTCCTCTCCTGTCGAAGATCAGGTATCGAGTGATTGAACAGATAGAAAATGGCGGTCACGTCCGCGGCGGTGCGTGTACATCGTCATTGGCTTCTGGGACCCATAGGGTCCAATGTTAACCAATGCAGCATTGCGCCGCGGTCTTCGACCGCCTACCGAGACGGTGTACAATGCCAGCGCATTTACCTCACATCCCATTGTCCCACTTTAGAGGTCAGACAGCCGTCATTTCAGGGGCCCACATGGCCTAATTTCCAACTGCGTCACACATACCTAGGCCTAGTCTCAACACACATACAGGCCACCTATTGTGTATGATTGGTGTTCTGGGTAAACTGTGTGTACGTACCTCTGAGTTGTTTGACTCTGTTGTCGCTGTTGTCCTTCATAGGCACCGTCCGCTGGGACATGTGAGGAGATGGCGGAATCCTCCGGTGTACCGACCACTGGTGGACCTGTCGACAATGGAGGAAAGACATTTGATAATCAACTACAGGTTTGACCGTGCCACAATTCAGGAACTGTATACCCAGTTGGAGCCAGACCTGATGTCAGCAATCCGCCATCCCACAGGAATCCCCCCTCAAGTGCAGGTGCTATCAGTGCTCCATTTCCTTGCAAGTGGGTATTTTCAAACAACTGTGGCCATGGCATCAGGGATGTCCCTGCCTATGTTTTCCAATGTATTGTCCAGAGTGTTGTCTGCTCTTCTGAAACACATGCGGGGCTACATCGTTTTCCCTCAGGTGGAGGATTTCCCTGCAGTGAAAGGTGACTTCTATGCCCCTGGACATATCCCCAACATCATAGGTGCCATTGATGGGACCCATGTGGCTTTGGTCCCCCCCCACAGGAGTGAACAGGTGTAAAGAAACCGGAAGAGTTATCATTCAATGAATGTACAGATGGTATGTTTGTCAGACCAGTACATCTCCCATGTGAATGCCATGTTCCCTGGCTCTGTGCATGACGCCTACATCCTGCAGAATAGCAGCATCCCTTATGTGATGGGTCAACTCCAGAGGCTCCGTGTGTGGCTATTAGGTGAGCCCCTGTAAGCAAGACAGTGGGAATGATTGTCTGGGGTTATCCCTACAGGTTAGTGTGTGTCTAACAGTTGTCCCTCACCATTTGCAGGTCACTCTGGTTACCCCAATCTGTCATGGCTACTGACCCCAGTGAGGACTCCCAGGACCAGGGCAGGGGAACGCTACAATGAGGCCCATGGGCGAACTAGAAGGGTGATCGAGCGGACGTTCGGCCTCCTGAAGGCCGGTTCAGGTGCCTGCATATGACAGGTGGATCCCTATTCTACTCACCAAAGAAGGTGTGCCAGATCATCGTGGCCTGCTGTATGCTCCACAACTTGGCTTTGCGATGACAAGTGCCTTTTCTGCAGGAGGATGGTCCAAGTGGCGGTGTTGTGGCAGCTGTGGAGCCTGTGTACAGTGATGAGGATGAAGCAGAGGAAGAAGACATGCAGAACAGGAACTCAGTGATCCAGCAATATTTCCAGTGAAACACAGGTGAGAATACATTCCTGCCTACTACATGTACTTTTCAACTACTACCTCTCTACTGTCTGTCATATTCACCTAGTGTATGGTCACTGAGTTGTCACTTTCCCTTACAGTTTCACAGATGTGGGTCCCAACGTGTGTCATCTGCTTAGATTCCTCATGGACTAGAGCTGTGTGACATAGGTATGTTGACATTACTATTTCAAGAACATTTTGCCACTGTAATTGCAAATACACTATTTCAAAATCACAGACAGACTCCAGATCATTTTGTGCTTTAGGTGTGTTTATTTAAATGCAAATTATTGGTGGGGGAAGTTAAATGGTGAGGGGTGATGGCGGAGGAGTGTCCATGGCATAGTCCAGTCTATTAGTCTCACAGGTGCATTGCCCCTATATGGGCATTGGAAGTGGAGCTGGGGCAGTTTAATTATGGACAGGGTGACAAAGTGGGACAGTGGGATGACAATCAGGGTGGTCTCATTTCTTGGTGGGGTCTTGGCATCGTGCTCTGTCTTGTTCCTGGATCTCAGGGATCGTTTGCGGGTGGTTCTCCGTCTGCAGGGGGTGGGGTGCTGGTGTGGTGGTCCTGTGGCGGGGCGTCCTGTCCACTAGCGCCGGCAGAGGTGGTGGGCAGTTCATCGTCCATGCTAGTGTCAGGGGCTCCTTGTAGTGCCACAGTGTCCCTCCTGGTGTTAAGTAGTTCCTTCAGCACCCCTACGATGGTGCCCAGGGCAGAGCTGATGGTTCTAAGTTCCTCCCTGAAGCCCATATACTGTTCCTCCTGCATGCGCTGGGTCACCTGAAACTTGGCCAGTACCGTTGCCATCGTCTCCTGGGAGTGGTGGTATGCTCCCATGATGGAGGAGAGGGCCTCGTTGAGAGTGGGTTCCCTTGGCCTGTCCGCCCCCTGTCTCACGGCAGCCCTCCCAGTTCCCCTGTGTTCCTGGGCCTCCATCCCCTGGACCGTGTGCCCACTGCCACTGCCCCCAGGTCCCTGTTGTTGTTTGGGGTGGTGGGTTATCCTGGGTTCCCTGTAGTGGTGGACACACAGCTGATTGACGTGCCCTGGGGACGGAGATATGGGCCAGTTGGGTGGGTGCTGTGCTGGTGTTTCCATAGGGGGGAAGGTCTGTGGTGGCCTGTGCCTGTGTGAGGGGAACTGACTGTCCAGAGGTCCCCGATGGTCCGGGCTGGTCATCTAGATCCAGTTGGACAGAGCTGCTGTCATCACTGTGGGCCTCTTCTGTGGGTGGAGAGGACATGTCTAGACCCTCCTGTCTGGTGACGTTGGGTAGTGGTCCTGCAGGGGTGGAAAGGCATGATTATTGCATCTGTGTGTCATGGTGTGCAATGGGCGGGTGACTGGGTACCCCAGTGCTAGCATTCCTGTACAGGACCTTGTGTGATGATGGCTCAGGGGGTTGTATGGGTATGTGCCCTGAGCATGCTTTAGTGATGGGTGACCATGTTTTGTTGTTGCATGCAGGGCTTGGTGTTGGGATGGGTGGTTTGTGATATTGGTACATTTGTGAGGAGTTGGAGTGATAGGGGTGAGGATGGGGGTATGTGATGGCATGCAGGTAGGGTGGGGGATGTAATAGTTAAGATTTGACTTACCAGAGTCTATTCCTCCACCAACTCCTGCGAGGCCCTCAGGATGCAGAATTGCCAAGACCTGCTCCTCCAATGTTGTTAGTTGTGGGGGAGGAGGTGGGGGTCCTCCGCCAGTCCGCTGAACCGCCAGGTGGTGTCTTGAGACCACGGAACGCACCTTCGTCTGTAGGTCGTTCCACCTTTTCCTGATGTCCTCCCGATTTCTTGGGTGTTGTCCCACTGCGTTGACCCTGTTGACTATTCTTCACCATAGCTCCATCTTCCTTGCAATTGGGGTGTGCTGAACCTGTGATCCAAATAGCTGTGGCTCTACCCAGACGATTTCCTCCACCACGACCCTGGGCTCCTCCTCCGAGAACCTGGGATGTCTTTGCCATGCCATGGGGTGGTGTGGGTGATGTGTGGGGTGGTGTGTGTGGTGATAAGTGTGGTGATATGTAGTGGTGTGTTATGTGAGGTGCGTGGAAGTTGTGTGGTTGATGGTGTTATGTGCCTGTGGATGCTGTTGTACTTGCTGGTGGTGTCACTCTCTATGCTTCGTTCTGAATTTTTGGTAGTAGGGGTTTGTGTGTGATGTGGGTGTGTGTTTTATATTGTATTGGATGTGTGGGAGTGGTGTGTGTATGTGTATCAGGTGTGTGTATTTCGAATTGTCCAATGTGGCTGTGTTTTGTATGTGTGTGTGTATTTTGAGCACGGCAGTGTGTACCGCCAATGGAATACCGCGGTTGAAAGACCGCCGCGTGGATTCGTGTGTCGTGATAGTGTGGGCGTATTTCTGTTGGCGTGACGGTGGAGGTTTTGTTTTCGCCAGTTTATCACTGACCTTTGGTGTGGTGGACTTGTGTGGGTGTCTGAATTTTGGTGGATTCCGAAATGTGGGTCATAATAGCTGAGGCGGAATTCCGCGACCGCAGCGGAGTGTTGGCGGTCATCTGCAGGGCGGTAAGTAGCTTTTACCGCCAATGTTGTAATGACCGCCTATGTGCTTATCAACTCGCTGTGCTATCCCCTGAATCTCTACAGGTCTTTGGCCTTTTTCTGTAGCAGACACATGGGCCACCCACAAAAGTGAGGTATCATTTTTATCAGGACACTTGGGGGACCGCTAGGTGGAAGGGAATTTGTGGATCCTCTCAGGTTCCAGAACTTTCTTTCACCGAAAGGTGAGGAAAAAGTGTTTTTTAGCCACATTTTGAGGTTCGCAAAGGACTCTGGGTAAGAAAACACTGGGGGATCAATGCAAGTCACACCTCACTGGACTCCCTTGGGTGTCTAGTTTTCAGAAATGTTTGGGTTTGGTATGTTTCCCTATATAGCTGCTGAGCCCAGGACCAAAAACGCAGGTGACCCCCGCAAAAACAGTTCGTTTTGTATTTGAAAATTTTGATGTGTTCAAATAGTGTTTTGGGGCATTTCCTTTCGCAGGCACTAGGCCCAACCACACAAGTGAGGTACCATTTTTATCGGGAGACTCAGGGGAACACTGGGTGGAAGCCAATTTGTGGCTCCTCTCAGATTCCAGAACTTTCTGTCACCAAAATTAGAGGAAAATTTGTTTTTTTAAGCCAAATTTTGAGGTTTGCACAGGATTCTGGGTAAGAGAACCTGATGAGAGCCCCGCAAGTCACCCCATCTTAGATTCCCCTATTTGTCTACTTTTAAAAAATGAACAGGTTTGGTAGGTTTTCCTAAGTGCCGGCTGAGCTAGAGGCCAAAATGCACAGCTAGGCACTTTGCAAAAAACTGCCGTTTTCTTTGGGAAAATTTGATTGTCCACGTTGTGTTTTGGGGCATTTCCTGTCACGGGCACTAGGCCTACCCACACACCTGAGGTGCCATTTTTATAGGGAGACTTGGGGGATTACTGGGTGGAAGGAAATTTGTGGATCCTCTCAGATTCCCGAACTTTCTGTCACCGAAATATGAGGAAAATGTGTTTTTTAGCCACATTTTGAGGTTTGCACATGATTGTGGGTAACAGAACCTGGTGAGAGCCCCACAAGTCACTCCGTCTTGGATTCCCCATGGTGTCTACTTTTTAAAAATGCACAGGTTTAGTAGGTTTCCCTAGGTGCTGGCTGAGCTAGTGTTGAGACGGGGCCACTCACCTGAAAAGCAGGATATCTGCAGTGTCGATGGAATGCCCCCCGACCTCCTGAAACACCTCTCGGCACTTCCTGGTGGACCCAGAAATCCCGGCAGGTGTCCCAAAAGGAAAGGGGAAGTGGAAGAGAAAGAGACAAAACACTGCCACGTCTTGCCGTTCCAGACAGGCACCCTGTATCTTCTGGGGGGCAGGTCGTTTTTGACAGAGTGATAGTAGAGTTAGTGCACTCATCTTCCTTGAAACTGAATTTCTCTTTTTGATATGGGCACAGGAGAGGTAGAAGAACACTGGGACACTCCAGTACTTTTCTTTCATAATAATTACTGTTGGCACAATTACTGATACTGCATTACCAAAAACCCAAACTGAGTACCATAACTATAAGTACTGCAACACTAGGGCTGGCTTCACAGAGATTCACTGTTGCACACTCCAATTAGAACTGTGGTTGCACTTATCATGCACAAGAAAGACAAACACAGCTATTAATTATATCACGTATAACTTTCCTACTTGCATAGGGTTAAACTAAAAGGAACAAAAACCATCCAAGAAATACAAATGTCATCTCTGGGTTTAAACAGTTAAGGGTGGCACAGTTTGGTTTGATTTTACTGTGTTTGTGAAAAACTCTTCAAAAGAAAATTCCTCAAACCTGAAACACAGGCATGAATGACACAATTTAAATCCAAGAGTTATGCTATTAGAGAAAGAAAAGTCACGTAAATACTCTTTTAAAACTGCACTGGCACTTTTTGAACTACTTGAGCTCAAGCAGATTTCCTGAAGCACATTTAGGCAAGTAACTACAATAATAATGTAGAATGTTCAGAAATACATTTGTCTCTTCAAGATAAGCACTCTGACAAAATACGAGGTCTGAAATACACCAGCTGTTCTAGGAAAGCGCAAACAAATTACCTGGAGAATACTGGTCACTTAGCTGCAGAGTGCTGAAAGAATGCCTGGTGTCAGCTGGTACAGGAACGAAGAAAATAATTGCTTCAAAAGTCCTGAATATGAGGATGACAGCAGGGGATGGACTGCCAAATCAGATGCTGAGATCAGGAAGCAAAACTAAGCCAAGCAGCAGTGAGGCATTCTTCACTCTGCTATTTATAGCCAATCAGGAAAGTAGTTGAGTTTCCACATGTGGAAGAGTCACCACCCCAATTAGAAGCATGTGTCTATACCACACCCAATAAGAAGCACATGTCTACACCTGCTCACATTAGCACACAAGCATTGGTAAAACAAGCATTGATAAAACCAATTGTTTAACACAGCACATTGGGGGTTATTCTAACCTTGGAGGAGGTGTTAATCCGTCCCAAAAGTGACGGAAAAGTGACGGATTTACCACCAGACGTATTACGAGTCCATTATATCCTATGGAACTCGTAATACGGCTGGTGGTATATCCGTCACTTTACCGTCACTTTTGGGACGGATTAACACTCCTCCAAAGTTAGAATAACCCCCATTGGCCCTCATTACAACCCTGGCAGTCGGTGGTAAAGCGGCGGTAAAACCGCCAACAGGCCGGCGGTTAAAAAAATGGAATTGTGACCATGGTGGAAACCCCAACATAGACAGCCACTTTAACACTCTCACCGCTACAGAGGTACAAACAAACAGCATGGCGGTCACCGCCAACAGACACGCGGAAGACAATGTATCGCCCACACTATTATGACAGGCCCATCAGCCACCTTTTCCAGGGCGGATTCAACGTGAACAAAAACACGTCAGAAACAGGACTTGGAAGGGGAAACACTCACCTCTACACAACCCACGAGGAACCAGGACGCCATGGAGCCTGACCTCCAAATACTCCCTGCGATAGTCTTCCTGCTCCTCTACTAGGAGCACGACCGACGGCAGCGAAGACCATGGTGAGTACTGCACTTACAACACAGGGGAGAGGGGAGGGAAAAGAGAGTGACACACTCACGCAACATGCAACACCCACAACAACACACACACCAATACATGCTGAAACATTACATTTACACCCCCCAACCCCACCTGGAAGAACGCAAGGACAAAAGGAAATTATGGTAAGCGTTGTAATCAATAAACATCTACTAGTCAAAAATGTATATACACTATAAACAAATACGTACACCAAGAATTCAAGTCTAGGTACTCCACCTATATAGTCCGTGGACCACTGGGCCCAAAATGCATGGGCGAGGCCCACACAAGATACCCAATCGAAACGGAGAGAACACTGCAGGGGCATCAGATCGAAAAAAAACAGGCACCTCAGGGGGAAGGGAAGGGGGGCACCTCATCCAGATGAGTGCACGACGCCAGCTCCACGAGGGTGCTCCATGCCCATTGGTGTATCCTGGGGAGTGCAAAGCCACAGTCTTGCAAGTCTCTCCAATGGGTGGGTTGCCCACTGGTTTATCCTGGGGAGTGCAAAGCCACAGTCTCTCAAGTCTCTCAAGTCTCTCCAGTGGGTGGGTTGCCCACTGCTTTATCCTGGGGAGTGCAAAGCCACAGTCTCTCAAGTCTCTCCAGTGGGTGGTTTGCCCACTGCTTTATCCTGGGGAGTGCAAAGCCACAGTCTCTCAAGTCACTCCAGTGGGTGGGTTGCCCACTGCTTTATCCTGGGGAGTGAAAAACCACAGTCTCTCAAGTGGATAACAGTCTCCACTGGCTCTGGAGGGGACTTTGTGCCCAGAATGTTCATCCTGCCAAGGACTGAGGTAGTGGATGCCTTTCTCCACTGGTTCTGGAGGGGGCTTTGTGCCCAGAGTGCTTTATCCTTCCAAAGATTGAGGTAGTGGATGCCTTTCTCCACTGGTTCTGGAGGGGACTTTGTGCCCAGAGTGCTTCATCCTGCCAAGGACATAGGTAGTGGATGCCTTTCTCCACTGGTTCTCGAGGGGGCTTTGTGCCCAGAGTGCTTCATCCTACCAAGGACAGAGGTAGTGGATGCCTTTCTCCACTGGTTCTGGAGGGGGCTTTTTGCCCAGAGTGCTTTATCCTGCCAAGGACTGAGGTATTGGATGCCTTTCTCCACTGGTTCTGGAGGGGGCAGAGTGCTTCATCCTGCCAAGGACATAGGTAGTGGATGCCTTTCTCCACTGGTTCTGGAGGGGGCTTTGTGCCCAGAGTGCTTCATCCTGCCAAGGACAGAGGTAGTGGATGCCTTTTTCCACTGGTTCTGGAGGGGGCTTTGTGCCCAGAGTGCTTCATCCTGCCAAGGACTTAGGTAGTGGATGTGACAGTCCACTGACGGTGGGGCAACATGGAAGCTGCCCAGGCCCCTGGAACTGACCACAAGCCAAGTACGGATGACCACTGGGGATGGCAGCCATGTCTGCGGTGGTGCCACTGGCTCAGGTTGTCGCGGGTCCGCTGGCGGGGCTGGCGGCGGTGTCATTAGCAGCGGTGCTTGCAGCTGTCATTGTGGCAGCGGTGCTGGTGGTAGCCTCACTGACTTCGGTGCTAGTGGCTGGCTCACTGACTGCCATGCTGGTGGCTGGCTCACTGACTGCCGTGCTGGTGGCTGGCTCACTGACTGCCGTGCTGGTGGCTGGCTCACTGACCGTGGTGCAGGCATTGGTGTCAGTAGCGGCGGTGCTGGTGGCAGGCTCACTGACCGCGGTGCTGGCGGCGGTGTCAGTAGCAGCGGTGCTGGTGGCGGGATCACTGACTGCAGTGCTGCTGAAGGGCAAAGTGTCTGCGGTGCTGGTGAAGGGCTCAGTATCTGGGCTGCTGGCGTCATTGTCCATGGCGACGGTGCATGTGGCGGTCTTGTCCGCCGTGCAGTTGGCGGCGACGTTGACTTGTCTTTCTCCTTCAGGCCCTTCCCCACCTTGGATGGCGGCGCAGCTGTCTTGCCACTCCCCACAATTTGCTTGCCTGAGCCCTTGGTGGCAGGTATTTTGGCCTTCTCCCTCCGGGATGTGGGCAACGTTTTCTGTTTTGGAGGTGGGGGGATGTCCTTGGACTCGCTCCTTGGGACACTGGCAGCCCTGTTGCTTGGTGAACTCCAAAATCCGGGTATTGCTGGCACCACTGCGCCCGGTGATGTAGTGGCTGAGGTGCTGGGTTGGGACCTGGAAAGGCGGGCCCTAGGGGACGGACGGGGTGGGAGGTGTAGGGAAGAGGTCAACATTTAAAAGGAAAAGTTTTTTAGACACACTGGGACGGGTAGATGGAGGGGGTTTGGCAGTGGAGGAAGAGGTATTGGTTGTAGGATGTGTTTGTTTGCTGACTTTCGGTGAAGGTGCATGGGCTGGGGGCTGTCGTGAGGTGGATGACTGTTGGATGGGTGTGTGACTGCGTTTGTGTACTTTGGGAGGAGGGCTCACAGACACACTGGGATGTGTGAATGGTAGTGGGGGTGGTGAGTGCATGTGAGCGGTGTGTGGTGATGGGTGTGCTGGTGATGGAGGTAGTGGCTGAAGATGTAGTGCATGCAGGTGTGAGTGGAGACGTGACAGGGAGGGAGGAGGGAGATGTGGAGGAGGGGGACACAATGGAGGCAGTAGATGTTGGTATGTGTGCATGGGTATGATGCTTGTGTGAGTGCTTGTGGGATGTGTGGTGCTTATGTTTGCCAGAGCCACCCTTGTGTGTTGAGGTGTGTGCCTGCTGGTCCGATGGTGTGCTTGGGATAGGCAGAGGTACTGGGGGTTGGGTCTGGGTGGAGGAAGTTGGAGGGGGGAGGTTGGACACAGGGACAATGGCTGCCATCAGTGCAGAGGCCAGAGCCTGAAATGCTCGCTGTTGGGCTGCCTGGCCAGAATGAATGCCCTCCAGGTATGCATTTGTCTGTTGCAACTGCCTCTCTACACCATGGATGGCATTCAGAATGCTAGACTGTCCAACAGTGAGGGATCTCAGGAGGTCAATAGCCTCCTCACTGAGGGCAGCAGGGCTGACTGGGGCAGGGCCTGTGGTGCCTGGGGCGAAGGAGAGGCCCACCCTCCTGTGTGAGCAGACACCGGACACACGCTGAGGGGTTGCTGGGAGGGCGGTGCTGGTAGGGGGGGTGGTGGCTGTACCTGTAGATGCGGTGAGCACAGAGGGGCCCGCCACCGCAAGGGAGCTCCTATCAAGGAGGAGTCGGTGTCACTGGTCTCTGCTCCTGTCCCCGCCGTGGAGCCCCCATCGCCCTCCACCCACTGGTGACTTCTGACTCCATTGTTTCGCCCTCCAGGGCCATGTGGGATGCAGCTCCCTCCTGCTCCGGTGGCACAGCTCCTCCGCCTGATGATGCTAATGCACACAAGAACATGGAGACCACAAAAAATGGGGGAAGAAAGAAGAAAGACATGTTCAGTGCATGCAATACCGCTACCGTTGGCGGACACTACAGACACAGCAGCCCTCTGCACTACTCCTTGCACTTAGAGTTCCTAGATTAATAACAGGGACACTGGGTATATGGCCTATGCCCGATTGCTGCACACCTGGAAGTCACAGGAGCCTGACTAGGTGTTGATAGCTCTTACCACTGGTGGGGTCGGGGTGCCACTTAGCCTGCCTCACAAAGCATCCTTGCCTACTTAGCTTGCCCTAGTCTAGGGGAAACCACTGCCCAGCTCCCCCACCCAGATACCTCCAATGCGCTCAGAGTCAGATGGATGTGACGGTACTTACCCCCTTGTGGCTGCTGTGATGCCCTCAAGCGCCTATCCAACTCCGGATATGCCACCCCCAGGATCCGGAACATCATGGGGGTCATGGTGCGACAAGCACCCCTCCCACGTTGGGAAGCCATGCCCAGCTGGGCCTCTGCCGTCTTCTTGCTCCAGCAGCGAATATCCTCCAATCTTTTACGGCAGTGGGTGCTCCGTCTGTGGTGGACCCCCGGGGTCCGGACGTCCTTGGCAATGGCACGCCAAATATCCTACTTCTGGTGGGCGATGACCTAGAGGAATAGTACAGGGGAAAAGGAAAAACTTTAACCGTCCAGACCGTCACAGTCATTGTCCCACGTTCCCACCCTTGCCCTGACGCACATACACTCACCGTCCGATCATGCAGGCCTCATCCCCACCTGTATCTTCCATCCACTCCAAACAGACATTGCCCATACAGCATGCTCATAGTGTACTCACCTGTTTGTCTGGAGGACCACAGAGTAGCGTGTACTGGGGGAGGACCCCATCCACTAGTTTTTCCAACTCCTCCGATGTGAAGGCAGGGGCCCTTTCCCCAGACACATGAGCCATTGTCGCTTCTAGACTGAGGTCACAGCAGCACTTGCAGTTTAGGTCCTCTCCTGTCGAAGATCAGGTATCAAGTGAGTGAACAGAGAGAAAATGGCGGTCACGTCCTTGGCGGTGCGTACTGTCACCGGCGTACATCGTCATTGGCTCCTGGGACCCATAGGGCCCAATGTTAACCAATGCAGGATTGCGCTGCGGTCTTCGACCGCCTACCGCGACGGTGTACAATGCCAGCGCAGTTACCTAATTTCCCCTTGTCCCACATTACAGGTCAGGCAGCCGCTATTTCAGGGGGCCACATGGCATTACTTTTAAATGCGTCACACATATCTAGGCCTTGCATACACACAGAGACAGTCACATAGCGGACTGACAAATGTGTGCAATAAATTTCTATTTTTACTTCCTCAGTGTTGGCTGACTCTGTGCTCGCTGTTCTTGTCCATAGGGCACATCGGCTGGGGCAGGTGAGGAGATGGCGGCATGCTCTGGTGTACAGACCACTGGTGGACCTGTCGACAATGGAAGAGAGACATGTAATAGTCACCTACAGACTTGATTGTGCCACAATCCAGGAACTGTGTGCCCAGTTGGAGCCAGACCTGATGTCAGCTATCCGCCATCCCACAGGAATCCCCCCTCTAGTGCAGGTCCTGTCAGTACTCCTTTTCCTGGCAAGTGGGTCTTTTCAAACAACAGTGGCCATAGCTTCAGGGATGTCCCAGCCTATGTTCTCCAACGTGTTGTCCAGAGTGTTGTCTGCCCTGCTGAAACACAAGCACAGCTAAATCGTTTTCCCTCAGGCGCAGGATTTGCCTACAGTGAAAGGTCACTTCTATGCCCTGGGACATATCCCCAACATCATAGGTGTCATTGATGGGACACATGTGGCCTTGGTCACCCCCGCAGGAGTGAACAGGTGTACAGAAACCAGAAGAGCTGCCATTCAATGAATGTGCAGATGGTGTGTTTAACCAACCAGCACATCTCCCATGTGAACGCCAAGGTTCCTGGCTCAGTGCATGCAGGGCTCTCACCAGGTTCTGTTACCTAGAATCCTGTGCAAACCTCAAAGTGTGGCTAAAAAACACTTTTTCCTCACATTTCGGTGACAGAAAGTTCTGGAATCTGGGAGGAGCCAGATATTTACCTCCACCCAGCATTCCCACACGTCTCCTGATAAAAATGGCACCTCACTTGTGTGGGTAGGCCTAGTGCCCGCAAGAGGAAATGCCCCAAAACACAACATGGACACATCACATTGTCCCAAAGAAAACAGAGCTGTTTTTTGCAAAGTGCCTAGCTGTGGATTTTGAGCTCTAGCTGTCAGGTGCCTCCTGCGTTATCTGTCACCATCTCCAGGGATTGGGGTTAAATCATATCTCTGTTCTTGGTTAAACCTTCATGTTTCTAAGTAAACACAATGGCCCTCATTACAACCCTGGCGGTCAGTGTTAAAGCGGCGGTAAGACCGCCAACAGGCCGCCGGTAAAAAAAATGGAATCACGGCCATGACAGAAACCGCCAAGATGGACAGCCACTTTAACACTCCGACAGCCATGGCGGTACAAACAAACAGCATGGCGGACACCGCCAAGAGACAGGCGGAAGACAATGCACCGCCCACACTATTATGACAGGCCAATCTGCCACCATTTCCGGGGCGGATTCAACGCAAACTAAAACACAGCGGAAACAGGACTTGGAAGGGTAAACACTCACCTCTACACAACCCACGAGGAACCAGGATGCCATGGATCAAGAACTCCAAATCCTCCCTGCGATAGTTTTCCTGCTCCTCTACCAGGAGCACAAACGACAGTGGCAACGACCATGGTGAGTACTGCACCTACAACACAGGGGAGGGGGAAGGGAAAAGAGAGTGACACACACATGCAACACACAACACCCCCACCCCCACCCTCACCCACAACAACACACACACCAATATATGCTGCAACAATAGATTTACAGCCCCCCTTGGAACAACGCAATGGCAAAAGGCAATGATTGTAACGAATGCAAACAATAAAAATCCATTAGTCAAAACTTTAGATACAGTATAAACAATTATGTACACCAACTATACAAGTCCGGATAGTGCACCATTCAAAGTCCGTGGACCACTAGGCCCAAAATGCATGGGCGACGCCCACACTCGATACTAGACTGCAAACGGAGAGAACACAGTCTCTTAAGTCTGTTCAGTGGGTGGTTTGCCCACTGCTTTATCCTGGGGAGTGCAAAGCCACAGTCTCTCAAGTCTCTCAAGTGGGTGGGTTGCCCACTGCTTTATCCTGGGGAGTTCAAAGCCATAGTCTCTCAAGTCTTTTCAGTGGGTGGGTTGCCCACTGCTTTATCCTGGGGAGTGCAAAGCCACAGTCTCTCAAGTCTTTTCAGTGGGTGGTTTGCACACTGCTTTATCCTGGGGAGTGCAAAGCCACAGTCTCTCAAATCTTTTAAGTGGGTGGGTTGCCCACTTCTTTATCATGGAGAGTGCAAAGCCACAGTCTCTCAAGTCTCTCAAGTGGGTGGGTTGCCCACTGCTTTATCCTGGGGAGTGCAAAGCCACAGTCTCTCAAATCTTTTCAGTGGGTGGGTTGCCCACTGCTTTATCCTGGGGAGTGTAAAGCCACAGTCTCTCAAGTCTTTAAAGTGGGTGGTTTGCACACTGCTTTATCCTGGGGAGTGCAAAGCCACCTTCTCTCAAGTCTTTCAAGTGGGTGGGTTGCCCACTTCTTTATCATGGAGAGTGCAAAGCCACAGTCTCTCAAGTCTCTCAAGTGGGTGGGTTGCCCACTGCTTTATCCTTGGGAGTGCAAAGCCACAGTCTCTCAAGTCTTTTCAGTGAGTGGGATGCCTACTGCTTTATCCTGGGGAGTGCAAAGCCACAGTCTCTCAAGTATCTCAAGTGGGTGGTTTGCCCACTGTTTATCCTGGGGAGTGCAAATCCACAGTCTCTCAAGTGGATGCCTTTCTCCACTGGTTCTGGAGGGGGCTTGGTGCCCACAGTGCTTCATCCTGCCAAGGACTGAGGTAATGGATGTAATACACCACAGGTTCTAGAGGGGGCTTGGTGACCAGGGTGCTTCATCCTGCCAAGGACTGAGGTAGTGGATGTGATACTCCACTGGTTTTGGAGGGGGCTTTGTGCCCAGAGTGCTTCATCCTGCCAAGGACTGAGGTAGCGGATGCCTTTCTCCACTGGTTCTGGAGGGAGCTTTGTACTCAGAGTGCTTCATCCTGCCAAGGACTGAGGTAGTGGATGTGATACTCCACTGGTTCTGGAGGGGGCTTTGTGCCCAGAGTGCTTCATCCTGCCAAGGACTGAGGTAGTGGATCCCTTTCTCCACTGGTTCTGGAGGGGCCTTTGTGCCCAGAGTGCTTCATCCTGCCAAGGACTGAGTTAGTGGATGTGATACTTCACTGGTTCTGGAGGGGGCATGGTGCCCAGAGTGCTTCATCCTGCGAAGGACTGAGGTAGTGGATGCCTTTCTCCACTGGTTCTGGAGGGGGCTTGGTGCCCAGAGTGCTTCATCCTGCCAAGGACTGAGGTAGTGGATGTGACACTCCACTGACCGTGGTGCAACATGCAAGCTGGCCAGGCTCCTGGAACTGACCACCAGCCTCATACAACTGACCACTGGGGGTGGCAGCCATGTCTGCGGTGGTTCCACTGGCTCAGGATGTGGTGGGGCCGCTAGCGGTGCTGGCGGCTGGGCCAGTAGCGGCGGTGCTGGCGGTGGTGTTAGTAGCGGCGGTGCTTGCGGTGGACTCTGTGGCATCGGTGCTGGCGGCGGACTCTGTGGCATTGGTGCTGGCGGCGGTCTTTGTGGTGGCAGTGCTGGTAGTGGCCTCACTGACTGCGGTGCTGGTGGCGGCCTCACTGACTGCGGTGCTGGCGGCGTTGTCAGTACCGGCGCTGCTGGTGACGGGCTCACTGACTGCAGTGCTGGTGGCGGGCTCACATACTGCGGTGCTGGTGAAGGGCTCAGTGTCTGCAGTGCTGGTGAAGGGCTCAGTGTCTGTGCTGCTGTCGGCGGTGTCTGTGGCGGCGGTGCAGGGGGCGGTGCCGGTCTTGTCCGCCGTGCAGGTTGGCGTCGACGTTGACCTGCCTTTGATATTTTGGCCTTTCCCCACCTTGGATGGTGGCGCAGCTGTCTTGCCACTTTCCACTTTTGTTTTGTCTGAGCCCTTGGTGGCATGTTTTTCACCTTCTCCCTCCGAGATGTGGGCAACTTTTTCTGTTTTGGAGGTGGGTGAATGTCTTTGCCCTCGCTCCTTGGGACACTGGCAGCCCTGTTGCTTGGTGCACTCCAAAATCCCGCTATTGCTGGCACCACTGTGCCTGGTGATGTGGTGGCTGAGGTGGTGGGTTGGGACGTGGAAAGGCAGGCCCTAGGGGATGGATGGGGGGAGGTGTTGGGAAGAGGTCAACATTCAATCAATCAATCAATCAAAGAAATTTGTAGAACGCGCTACTCACCCGTGAGGGTCTCAAGGCGCTGGGGTGGGGGACTGGGGAGAGGGATGGGGGGCGGGCCAGGGAGGGTCACTGGTCAAACAGCCAAGTCTTGAGGTTCTTTCTGAAGACCAGTAGGTCTTTGGTTTTGCGAAGGTCGGTGGGGAGGGAGTTCCAGGTTTTGGGGGCGAGGTAGGAGAAAGACCTGCCTTCTGTGGTGGTGTGCTGGATGCAGGGGACTGTGGCTAGGGCGAGGTCGGCTGATCGGAGGTTGCATGTGGGAGTGTGGAAGTTTACTCTTTCATTGAGGTAGTTTGGGCCGTGTTGTGGAGGGATTTGTGTGCGTGGATGAGGATCTTGAATGTGATTCTCTTGTCTATGGGGAGCCAGTGTAGGGATTTGAGGTGTGGTGAGATTCGTTTGTCTCTGGGGAGGCCAAGGACGAGGCGTGCGACTGTGTTCTGGATTCTTTGGAGTTTGCGTTTGAGTTTGAGTGTGGTGCCGGCGTAGAGGGCGTTGCCGTAGTCCAGTCTGCTGCTGATGAATGCGTGGGTGACTGTATTTCTGGTCTCTGGGGGGATCCATTTGAAGGATTTTTTTAGGGTGCGGAGTGTGTGGAAGCAGGAGGAGGTTAGAGCATTGATTTGCTGTGTCATGGAGAGGGCGGGGTCGAGGATGATGCCGAGGTTGCGTGCGTGGGTTGCAGCAGTGGGTGCGGGGCCTAGGGCGGTGGGCCACCAGGAAGTCCCAACATTTGATTGGAAAAGCTTTTTAAACACACTGGGACGGGTAGATGGAGGGGGTTTGGGAGTGGAGGAAGTGGGAGTGGATGTAGGAGGTGTACGTTTGCTGACTCTGGGTGAAGGTGCATGGGCTTGAGGCTGTTGTGAGGTGGATGGCTATTGGGTGGGTGTGTGACTGTGTTTGTGTACTTTGGGAGGAGGGCTCACAGACACACTGGTAGAGGACACAGGGGAAGTGTGAATGGTAGTGGGGTGGTGAGTGCACATGAGCTGTGTGTGGTGATGGGCGTGCTGGTGATGGAGGTAGTGGTTGAAGATGTAGTGCATGCAGGTGTGAGTGGAGATGAGACAGGGAGGGAGAAGGGAGACATGAAGGAGGGGGACACAGTGGAGGCAGTGGGTGTTGGTATGTCTGCATGGTGCTTGTGTGAGTGCTTGTGGGATGTGTGGTGCTTATGTTTGCCTGAGCCACCCTTGTGTGTTGAGGTGTGTGCACGCTGGTCTGATGGTGTGCTTGGGATAGGCTGAGGTTCAGGGGATTAGGTCTGGGTGGACGAGGTTGGAGGGGGAAGCTGGACACAGGGACAATGGCTGCCATCATTGCAGAGGCCAGAGCCTGAAATGCTCGCTGTTGGGCTGCCTGGCCAGAATGAATGCCCTCCAGGTATGCATTTGTTTGTTGCAAATGCCTCTCGACATCCTGGATGGCATTCAGAATGGTAGACTGCCCAACAGTGAGGGATCTCAGGAGGTCAATAGCCTCCTCTCTGAGGGCAGCAGGGCTGACTGGGGCAGGGGCTGAGGTGCCTGGGGCGAAGGAGATGCCCACCCTCCTAGGTGAGCGGCCAGGGGACACGTGCAGAGGGGCTGCTGGGAGGACAGTGCTGGTAGGGGGGGTGGCGGCTGTACCCGTAGATGTGGTGGGCACAGAGGGGCCCACCACCGCAAGGAAGCTCCCATTAGAGAAGGAGTCGGTGTCGCTGGTCTCTGCTCCTGTCCCCGCCGTGGAGCTCCCCTCGCCCTCCGTCCCACTGGTGACTTCAGTCTCCGTTGTCTCGCCCTCCAGGGCCATGTGGGATAAAGCACCCTCCTGCTCCGGTGGCACTGCTCCTCCGCCTGATGATGCTAATGCACAGAGGAACAGGGAGAACACAAAAAGTGGGGGGGAGAAAGAAGAAAGACATGTTCAGTGCATGCAATACCGCTACTGTTGACGGACACTACGGACACAGCAGCCCTCTGCACTATGCCATGCCCTTAGAGTTCCCTAATTAATCACAGGAACATGGGGTACAAGCCCTATGCCAGATTGCTGCACACATGAAAGTCACAGGAGCCTGAATTGGTGTAGATGACTCTTACCACTGGTGGGGTTGGGGTACCACAAAGCCTGCCTCACAAAGGGTCCTCGCCTACAAAGCTTGCCCTGTCCTAGGGTAACCCACTGACCACCTCCCCCACCCAGACACCTCCTAATATGCGCACCTTCAGATGGATGTGACGTTACTCACCCCCTTGTGGCTGCTGTGATGCCCTCAAGCGCCCATCCAACTCCGGATACGCCACCGCCAGGATCCGGAGCATCAGGGGGTTATGGTGCGAGAGGCACCCCTCCCACATTGGGAGGCCATCCCCAGCTGGGCCTCCACCGTCTTCTTGCTCCAGTGGCGAATGTCCTCCCATCTTTTCCGGCAGTGGGTGCTCCGTCTGTGGTGGACCCCCAGGGTCCGGGTGTCCTTGGCGATGGCACGCCAAATATCCTTCTTCTGGAGGGCGCTGACCTAGAGGAATAGTACAGGGGAAAAGGAAAAACTTTAACCGTCCAGACCATCAAGTCATTGGCCCACGTTCCCACCCTTGCCCTGATGCCCATACAGTCACCGTCCGCACATGCAGGCCTCAGTCCCCCCGTATCTTCCATCCACACCACTCCAAGCAGGCATTGCCTATACAGCATGCTCACAGTGTACTCACCTGTTTCTCTGGAGGACCGTAGAGTAGCGTGTACTGGGGGAGCACCACATCCACTAACTTCTCCACCACCTCCGAAGTGAAGGCATTGGCCCTTTCCCCAGACACATGAGCCATCGTCACTTCCAGACACAGGTCACAGCAGCACTTGCAGTGTATGTCCTCTCCTGTCGACGGTCAGGTGAGTGAACAGACAGAAAGTGGCGGTCACATCCGCGTAGGTGCGTACCGTCACCGCAAGCGTACATCGTCATTGGCTCCTGGGACCCATAGGGCCCAATGTTAACCAATGCAGGATTGCTCCATGGTCTTTGACCGCCTTCCGAGACGGTGTACAACACCAGCCCAGTTACCTCATATCTCCTTGTCCCACATTACAGGTCAGGCAGCCGCCATTTCCGGTGGCCACATGGCATTATTTTTAAATGAGTCACACAGATCTAGCTCTTGCATACACTCAGTGACAGGCACAAACCGGATTGACAAATGTGTGCAATAAATTATTTTTTTACTACCTCAGTGTTGGTTGACTCTGTGCTTGCTGTTCTCGTCCATAGGGCACATCCGCTGGGGCAGGTGAAGAGATGGCAGCATCCTCCGGTGTACAGACCACTAGTGGACCTGTGGACAATGGAAGACAGACACATCATTATCACTTACAAACTTAATCATGCCACAATCCATGAACTGTGTGCCCAGTTGGAGCCAGACTTAATTTCAGCTATCCGCCATCCCACAGGAATCCACCCTCTAGTGCAGGTGCTGTCAGCACTCCATTTCCTGGCAAGTTGGTCTTTTCAAACAACAGTGGCCATTGCATCAGGGATGTCCCAGCCTATGTTCTCAAACGTGTTGTCCAGAGTGTTGTCTGCCCTGCTGAAACACATGCACAGCTACATCGTTTTCCCTCAGGTGGAGGATTTGCCCACAGTGAAAGGAGACTTCTATGCCCTGGGACATTTCCCCAACATCATAGGTGCCATTGATAGTAAACATGTGGCCTTGGTACCCCCCCCCCCGCAGGAGTGAACAGGTGTACAGAAACCGGAAGAGCTACCGTTCGATGAATGTGCAGATGGTGTGTTTGGCCGACCAGTACATCTCCCATGTGAACACCAAGTTTCCCGGCTCAGTGCATGATGCTTACATTTTGAGGAATAGCAGCATCCTTTATGTGATGGGGCAACTCCAGAGGCACTGTGTGTCTAATAGGTGATGACAAGGACCCTATACCCTGTGAATAGTTGTCTGGGTCTGGGGTTGTCCCTAGGGGTTAGTGTGTGTCTAACAGTTGCCCCTCAACGTTTGCGGTGACTCTGAGTACCGCAACCTGTCATGGCTACTGACCCCAGTGAGAAATCCCAGGACAATCGCAGAGGAACGCTACAATGAGGCACATGGGTGAACTAGGAGAGTGATGGAAAGGACCTTCGGCCTCCTGAAGGCCAGGTTCCGGTGCCTACATATGACAGGTGGTTCTCTCTACTACTCACCAAAGAAGGTGTGCCAGATCATTGTGGCCTGCTGTATGCTGCACAACCTGGCTTTGCAACAACAGGTGCCTTTTCTGCAGGAGGATGGTCCAAAAGGAAGTCTTGTGGCAGCTGTGGAGCCTGCTGACAGTGAAGAAGAGGAGGCAGAAGAAGAGGATATCGACAACAGAAACAACGTGATCCAGCAATTCTTCCAGTGAGACACAGGTAAGAAGACATCACTGCTTCCTACATCCCATACAATTGTTAGACCTATCATATCTCTGTCACTTTCACCCAGTGTATGGACCCTGACCTGTCACTTTGCCTTTCCTTTTCACAGATGTGGGTCCAACTGTGTGACCTCTGATATCTTACGTCATGGACTAGAGCTGTGTGACATAGGTATGTTGACAATACAATGGATATTGTTATTTTCCTTAGTTATTCCAAATACACATTTGTGAAAGCACAGACTGACTCCAGATTGTTTTGTGATTCATGGGTGTTTACTTAAGTGCAAATTAGTGGAGGGGGTTTGTAAATGGTCAGGGGTGATGGTGGAGGAATGTCCATGGCAGAGTCCAGTTATTTGTCTCACAGGTGCGTTGTCCAAAGGGGCAAAGGAAGTGGAGCTAGGGCAGTTTAAGGATGGACAGGGTGACGAAGTGGGACAGAAGGATGACATTCAAAGTGGCCTCATTTCATGGCGGGGGTCTTGGCATTGTTCTCTGTCTTTGTCCTGGATCTCAGGGACCGTTTGCTGGGTGGTTCTCCATCTGCAGGGGGTGGGGTGCTGGTGTCGTGGTCCTGTGGTGGTGCCTCCTGTCCACTAGCGCCGGCGGAGGTGGTGGGCAGTTCATCATCGAGGCTAGTGTTGGGGGCCCCTTTTTGTGCCACAGCGTCCCTCCTGGTGTTCACAAGGTCCTTCAGCACCCCTACAATGGTGACCAGGGTGGTGTTGATGGGCTTGAGTTCCTCCCTGATCCCCAAATACTGTTCCTCCTGCAGCCTCTGGGTCTCCGGAAACTTGCCCAGTACCATTGCCATCGTCTCCTGGGAAGGATGGTAGCTCCCATGATATTGGAGAGGGTCTCGTGGAGAGTGGGTTCCCTGGGCCTGTCCACCCCTGTCGCACAGTAGTCCTTCCAGTTCCCCTGTTTTCCTGTTCCTCTGTCCCCTGAACTGTGTGCCCACTGCCACTGCCCCCAGGTCCCTGATGTTCTTGGGTTTGTGGGTTTGCCTGGGTTCCCTGTAGTGGTGGGCACACTGCTGCTTGACGTGTCCTGGGGACAGAGGTATGGGCCCGCTGGGTGGGTGCTGTGCTGGTGTTTCCTGAGGGGGGAGGCTCTGTGGTGGCATGTGCCAGTGTGTGGGGAACCTACTGTCCCGAGGTCCCAGATGGACCGGGCTGGTCATCTAGATCCAGTTAGACAGTGCTGCTGTCATCACTGTGGGCCTCTTCTGTGGGGGGGCGGGTGGACATGTCTGGAACCTCCTGTCCGGTGACGTTGGGTAGGGGTACTGCAGGGGTGTAAAGGCATGATTATTGCATCTGTGTGTGCCATCGTGTGCAATAGTTGGTTGACCCGGTACCCCAGTGCTTACTTTCTTGTCTAGGACCTTGTGTGATATTTGGTTTGGGGATCTGTGTGGGTATCTGTAGTGGACATGTTTTGGTGATGGGTGTCCATGCTTTGGTGTTGCATGCAGGGCTTGGTATTGGGATGTGTGGGTTGTGATAGTGGGACATATGTGAGGTGTTGGGGTGATGGGGTGAGGGTGATGGTGGGGGTATGTTATAGCATGCAGGTAGGGTGGGGGATGTAATAGTTAAGATTTGACTTACCAGAGTCCATTCCTCCTGCTACTCCTGTGAGGCCCTCAGGATGCAGTATAGCCAGGGCCTGCTCCTCCCATGTTGTTAGTTGCGGGGGAGGAGGTGGGGGTCTGCCGCCAGTCCCCTGAACTGCAATCTGGTGTCTTGAGACCACGGAATGCACCTTCCCCCGTAGGTCGTTCCACCTCTTCCTGATGTCATTCCGTGTTCTTGGATGCTGTCCCACTGCATTGACCCTGTCTATGGAGCCATAGCTCCATCTTCCTAGCAATGGAGGTGTGCTACACCTGTGATCCGAATAGCTGTGCCTCTACCAGGACGATTTCATCCACCATGACCCTGAGCTCCTCCTCAGAGAACCTGGGGTGTCTTTACGGTGCCATGGTGTGGTGTGGGTGATGTGTGAGGTGGTGTGTGTTGTGATGTGTGAGGGGATGTGTTTGTGTGTGTTGTGTGAGGTGCGTGGATGTTGTGTGAGTGATGGTGTTGTGTGCCTGTGAATGCTAGTTTTGTTGATGGTGGTGTCTCTGTCTGTGCTTCGTTCTCAATTTTAGTCGTAAGGGTTTGTGGGTGATGTGGGTGTGTGTTTTATATTGTATTGAGTGTGTGGGAGTGGTGTGTGTATGTGTATCAGGTGTGTATATTTCGAATTGTCCAATGTGGTTGTGTTTTGTAATTGTAAAAGTGTGTGTATTTTGAACGCGCTGGTGTGTACCGCCAATAGAATACCGTGGTTGAAAGACCGCTGCGTGGATTCATGGGTCGTGATAGTGTGGGCGTATTCTTGTTGGCGTGACGGTGGAGGTTTTGTTATCGCCAGTTTATCACTGACCTTTGTTGTAGCGGACTTGTGTGGGTGTTTAGATTTTGGCGGATTCCGGCCTGTGGGTCGTAATAGCTGGAGCAGATTTCCGCGGCCGCAGCGGTGTGTTGGCGGTCTTCTGCACGGCAGTAAGTGGCACTTACCGCCAATGTTGTAATGAGGGCCAATGTGCTGTGTTATGATGAAGGATGAAGGTTTAACCAAGAACAGAGATATGTTTTAACCCTAATCCCTGGAGATTCTGACAGATAATGCGGGAGGCACCTTGGGGATTCCTGACAGTCCTCCCCACCAAAGACCCTCTCAAAGGGCGGGGCTTTGAAGGGTGTAGGAGATGGAATTTTTTAGTAAGATGTGGAGCATGAACTGTGGACGAGGGTTCCCAGGAATTGTCCTCAGGCCCATAGCCTTTCCAAGCCAATAAATAGTGTAGAACACCACGACCGCGACCGGCAAGACACCACCCACTGCCATTTGGGTAGCGTCTGCTTCTAAGAAAAATGGCTGAGCCGGGTCGGGATGTTGGAGAATGGGTGCTTCAGTGAATGTGCTTTTAAGATGTTGGAAGGTTGTCTAAGCTTCCGCATCCCAGAGGAACTTAACCCCCTTTCGTAGGAGACGAGTTATGGGAGATACCATGGTAGAAAAGTGAGGTATAAATCACCGATAAAAATTATCGAAGTCCAAAAACTGTTGCACTTCCTTGATGGATCTTGGTGCTACCCCATCCTGGATGGCTTGTACCTTGGACGTATCCATGGAAATTCCATCTGGAGTGATCACATATCCCAGGAATTCTACAGTTGTAGAGTAAAAAACACATTTTTCCAGCTTGGGAAAGAGATGATGCTCAGGAAGCTGTTGTAAAACCGCTCTTACATGCCCTATAAGTTCCTCAGTGGAAGACAAAAAAGATCAAAATGTCGTCTATGTGTACCACTACACAGATATCCAGAAACTCCTGCAGCACTTCATTGATGAAAAATTGAAACGCTGTAGGAGTGTTGCACAACCCGAAGGGCGTCACTGTGTACTCGAGGAGTCCAAATTTAGTTTGTAACGCCGTCTTCCACTCATCCCCCTTTATCACTCGGATCAAGTGGCAGGCGCCCCGGAGGTCGAGTTTAGTATAAATGGTCGACTGACTTACCTGATCTAAAAGTACCGGGATCTACAGAAGTGGATACCGATTTATTTTTGTCACTTTTTTCACTGCGCGATAATCTATACAGGCGCGCAGCTCAGGATTCTTCTTGGGCACGAAGAACAAAGACGACGATACTGGTGACGTTGAATGATGAATGAAACCCTTAGCCAATAGATCATCCAGGTAGTCTCATAGGTATCGATTCCAGGCTCAGAAAGAGCATACACCCCACTACATGGTAGCACTGCCCCTGGAATCAAGTCTATACAACAATCGTATGACCTATGTGGTGGCAGCTGGGTGGCCTTCTGTTCACTAAAGACATCATGGAAGTTTTTATACCGTGCAGGAATGGCCAGTGTTTCATCTGGCTTGATAGCCGTACTATGTGTGGACCCACAATGCAAGGGTGTCACTAGTAATGGTTTGTCTTGGTAACAGGAGTGCCAGCAATGTTTAGAGTCTAATGTCACTATTCTTGCTGCCCAGTCAATTTTGGTATTGTGTAACTGAAGCCAGAGTATCCCCAAAATGGCTCCAAATACAGGGGTATCTATGAGGTCAAACTGAATTTGTCCTGTATGGTTGTTTGCTCAAAGCATGGACTAGGGTGTTGTTTGATAAATGATAAGCCCGGAGGACAATTCTGAGCCATCCATGGCTCTGACTGGTTCAGGGACCTCTTTTCTGACAGTCGTAATATTTAGGGTTTTAGCCAAACCCATGTCTAAAAAGTTTTAGGTAGCCCCAGAGTCAAGCAATATGGGAATTACCTTACAAACCTAAGGGGACAGCACTAACGTCACAATCAGAGTTAGATGTCGAGGTACTGGTCTGGTGGTATTAGCCAGAAGATGTGAGACCATATTCAAAGAAACGCTTGATAAAATGGTCTCAGAAGTTATTGAGACAGTTAGTTTTCCGCTTCATCAGGAAGAGAGAATTCAGGCCCTGTTACCACTCCGATGGCTTTCTTTGGAGCAGTAGGCTTGTTAGGACATTCCCGAGCAAAATGCCCTGCCTTACCGCAGTATAAACACAATTTTAAGTTTTTCCAACGTTCTTTCTCTTCCTTAGATAGTGGGCCCGCACACTGCCAATTTGCATGGGCTCAGGTGTATCATGAGTGGGAATGGTGGACTCCTTTTTCTCAGTTTTGAGCACCACTAAGCGTGTGTCATCCCGGATTTTTTCTCCCTTACGTTCACTCAAGCAGTGATCCAATTGTACCACCAGGTCACTGAACTTGGAACACTCCGAAGGAAGTTCCACAATTTGGGCTTGAACATCCTTGAGATCGTCCTGAAGGCCACAATAGAAGAGGGAGGTCCTCTTCTTCACTGGCCACTCAATCTCTGCCACCAACCGATTGAAAGAGGTGATATAAGACAGTAAATCCTTGTTTCCCTGGCGCAAATTCAGCAACTCATTATCACTGGCTTGCACGAACAGGGGTTAGGCAACCAGTTTCCGCAAGGCTTCCTTGAACTGGTTGAAATCATATAGTATAGGGTCATTGCACTCCACCAGCGGAATAGACCAATTAGCTGCATTGCCTCCCAAATAAGAGATAGTAAAAGCTACCTTTGCAGCATCACTGGGGAATGCAGCTGCCTGACACAAAAACTGTAGCTGGCACTGGTTAAGAAAAATGTTGAACTTGGCACTATCTCCAAAAAACCTTTCTGGAGGAGATAGGGGCACAGGGGTTGTGACCATTACCTGCATGGGCTGTGTGGTGGAAGTCGTTGGGCCTGAATCGGATTTAAGAACATGATTAGACGGGTCAAACCGAGGGGCCTGTATTACTGAAGATCTTTGTTTTAGTTTAACTCATCCCCAGGGGGTATCTTGTGGTTCATACAGCTACAGTGCAGTGTGCAACTCCAGGTTCTCTTGCTTTAAGGAAAGAACTTCCATCTAATCTCATCAGGGCCCTAGTTCAATCTAATAAAGATGGTGCATCCTGATCAGCTGGTGAAGCCTGTACTAAACCTTTGAAAGTACCCATTGAGGAATCCATCGCCCAGGCAGCCCTGTATGTTGTGGCTTGTCTTTATGTTGAGATGGAGCCACTCACCTGAAAAAGCAGGATGTCTGCACGGGTGATGGTATGCCTCCCAACCTCCTGGAACACCTTGCAGCACTTCCTGGTGGACACAGAAACCCCAGCAGGTGTCTCAAAAGGAAAGGGGGAGGGGAAGAAAAAGAGACAAAACACTTGCCGGTCCAGCCAGGCACCCTGTCTCTTCGGGGTGAGGGCAGGTCATAGTTGACAGAGTGATAGTAGAGTTAGTGCACTCAACTTCCTTGAAACTAAATCTCTTTTTCTGATATGGGCATGGGAGCAGTAGAAGAACACCAGTGCACTCCAGCACTTTTCTTGGATATTAATAACTGTTGGCACAATTACTATCACTGCATTACCAAAAACCCAAACTGAGTACCATAACAATAAGTAATGAGACACTCTGGCTTCACAGAGATTCACTGTTGCACACTACAATTGGAACTGTGGTTGCACTTATCATGCACAAGAAAGACAAACAAGGGCATTAATTATATCACGTATAACTTTACTGCATGCATAGGGTTAAACTAAAAGGAACCAAAACAATCCAAGAAATACAAATGTCCACTCTGGGTTTAAACAGTTAGGGTGGCACAGTTTGGATTGGTGTCACTGTGTGTGTGAAAAAACCTTCAAAAGTAAATCCCTCAAACCTGAAACACAGGTATGAATGACGCAATTTAAATCCAAGAGTTATGCTATTAGAGAAAAAAAAGTCATGTAAATGCTCTTTTAAAATTGCACCGTCACTTTGTGTAGTACTTGAGCTCAAGCAGATTTTCTGAATGCGCGTTTAGGCAAGTAAATACAATAATAATGTAGAATGTTCAAAAATACATTTGTCTCTTCATGATAAGCACTCTGCCAAAATACGAGGTCTGAAATACACCAGCTCTTCTAGGAAAGCACGGCGCTCAAAGAACAAACTCCCTGGAGAATACTAGTCACTTAGTAGCAGAGTGTTGAAGGAATGCCTGGTATCAGCTGGTACAGGAATGAAGAAAAGAATTGCCTCAAAAGTCGTAAATACGAGGATGACAGCAGGGGATGGACTGCCAAATCAGATGCTGAGATCAGGAAGCAAACCTAAGCCAAGCAGGGAGGCATGCTTCATTCTGCTATTTATAGCCAATCAGGAAAGTAGTTGAGTTTCCACATGTGGATGAGTCACCACACCCAATTAGGAGCACATGTCTACACCACACCCAATTAGAAGCATATGTCTACACCGGCTCACATTAGCAAACACACACTGGTAAAACAAACATTGATAAAACCAATTGTGCAACACAGCACATTGGCCCTCATTACAACATTGGCGGTAAGTGCCGCTTACTGCCGTGCAGAAGACCGCCAATACACCGCTGCGGCCGCGGAAATCTGCTGCAGCTATTACGACCCACAGGCCGGAATCCGCCAAAATCTAAACACCCACACAAGTCCGCTACAACAAAGGTCAGTGATAAACTGGCGATAACAAAACCTCCACCGTCACGCCAACAAGAATACGCCCACACTATCACGACCCATGAATCCACGCAGCAGTCTTTCAACCACGGTATTCTATTGGCGGTACACACCGGCGCGTTCAAAATACATACACTTTTACAATTACAAAACTCAACCACATTGGACAATTCGAAATATACACACCTGATACACATACACACACCACTCCCACACACTCAATACAATATAAAACACACACCCACATCACCCACAAACCCTTACATCAAAAATTGAGAACGAAGCACAGACAGAGACACCACCATCAACAAAACTAGCATTCACAGGCACACAACACCATCACTCACACAACATCCACGCACCTCACACAACACACACAAACACATCCCCTCACACATCACAACACACACCACCTCACACATCACCCACACCATGGCACCGCAAAGACACCCCAGGTTCTCTGAGGAGGAGCTCAGGGTCATGGTGGATGAAATCGTCCTGGTAGAGGCACAGCTATTCGGATCACAGGTGTAGCACACCTCCATTGCTAGGAAGATGGAGCTATGGCTCCATAGACAGGGTCAATGCAGTGGGACAGCATCCAAGAACACGGAATGACATCAGGAAGAGGTGGAACGACCTATGGGGGAAGGTGCATTCCGTGGTCTCAAGACACCAGATTGCAGTTCAGGGGACTGGCGGCAGACCCCCACCTCCTCCCCCGCAACTAACAACATGGGAGGAGCAGGTCCTGGCTATACTGCATCCTGAGGGCCTCACAGGAGTAGCAGGAGGAATGGACTCTGGTAAGTCAAATCTTAACTATTACATCCCCCACCCTACCTGCATGCTATAACATACCCCCACCATCACCCTCACCCCATCACCCCAACACCTCACATATGTCCCACTATCACAACCCACACATCCCAATACCAAGCCCTGCATGCAACACCAAAGCATGGACACCCATCACCAAAACATGTCCACTACAGATACCCACACAGATACACAAACCAAATATCACACAAGGTCCTAGACAAGAAAGTAAGCACTGGGGTACCAGGTCAACCAACTATTGCACACGATGGCACACACAGATGCAATAATCATGCCTTTACACCCCTGCAGTACCCCTACCCAACGTCACCGGACAGGAGGTTCCAGACATGTCCACCCCCCCCACAGAAGAGGCCCACAGTGATGACAGCAGCACTGTCTAACTGGATCTAGATGACCAGCCCGTCCCATCTGGGACCTCGGGACAGTTGGTTCCCCACACACTGGCACATGCCACCACAGAGCCTCCCCCCTCAGGAAACACCAGCACAGCACCCACCCAGCGGGCCCATACCTCTGTCCCCAGGACACGTCAAGCAGCAGTGTGCCCACCACTACAGGGAACCCAGGCAAACCCACAAACCCAAGAACATCAGGGACCTGGGGGCAGTGGCAGTGGGCACACAGTTCAGGGGACAGAGGAACAGGAAAACAGGGGAACTGGAAGGACTACTGTGCGACAGGGGTGGACAGGCCCAGGGAACCCACTCTCCACGAGGCCCTCTCCAATATCATGGGAGCTACCATCCTTCCCAGGAGACGATGGCAACGGTACTGGGCAAGTTTCAGGAGACCCAGAGGCTGCAGGAGGAACAGTATTTGGGGATCAGGGAGGAACTCAAGCCCATCAACACCACCCTGGTCACCATTGTAGGGGTGCTGAAGGACCTTGTGAACACCAGGAGGGACGCTGTGGCACAAAAAGGGGCCCCCAACTCTAGCCTCGATGATGAACTGCCCACCACCTCCGCCGGCGTTAGTGGACAGGAGGCACCACCACAGGACCACGACACCAGCACCCCACCCCCTGCAGATGGAGAACCACCCAGCAAACGGTCCCTGAGATCCAGGACAAAGACAGAGAACAATGCCAAGACCCCCGCCATGAAATGAGGCCACTTTGAATGTCATCCTTCTGTCCCACTTCGTCACCCTGTCCATCCTTAAACTGCCCTAGCTCCACTTCCTTTGCCCCTTTGGACAACGCACCTGTGAGACAAATAACTGGACTCTGCCATGGACATTCCTCCACCATCACCCCTGACCATTTTCAAACCCCCTCCACTAATTTGCACTTAAGTAAACACCCATGAATCACAAAACAATCTGGAGTCAGTCTGTGCTTTCACAAATGTGTATTTGGAATAACTAAGGAAAATAACAATATCCATTGTATTGTCAACATTCCTATGTCACAGAGCTCTAGTCCATGACGTAAGATATCAGAGGTCACACAGTGGGACCCACATCTGTGAAATGGAAAGGCAAAGTGACAGGTCAGGGTCCATACACTGGGTGAAAGTGACAGACATATGATAGGTCTAACAATTGTATGGGATGTAGGAAGCAGTGATGTCTTCTTACCTGTGTCTCACTGGAAGAATTGCTGGATCACGTTGTTTCTGTTGTCGATATCCTCTTCTTCTGCCTCCTCTTCTTCACTGTCCACAGGCTCCACAGCTGCCACAAGACCTCCTTTTGGACCATCCTCCTGCAGAAAAGGCACCTGTTGTTGCAAAGCCAGGTTGTGCAGCATACAGCAGGCCACAATGATCTGGCACACCTTCTTTGGTGAGTAGTAGAGAGAACCACCTGTCATATGTAGGCACCGGAACCTGGCCTTCAGGAGGCCGAAGGTCCTTTCATCACTCTCCTAGTTCACCCATGTGCCTCATTGTAGCGTTCCTCTGCGATTGTCCTGGGATTTCTCACTGGGGTCAGTAGCCATGACAGGTTGCGGTACCCAGAGTCACCGCAAACGTTGAGGGGCAACTGTTAGACACACACTAACCCCTAGGGACAACCCCAGACCCAGACAACTATTCACAGGGCATAGGGTCCTTGTCATCACCTATTAGACACACAGTGCCTCTGGAGTTGCCCCATCACATAAAGGATGCTGCTATTCCTCAAAATGTAAGCGTCATGCACTGAGCCTGGAAACTTGGTGTTCACATGGGAGATGTACTGGTCGTCCAAACACACCATCTGCACATTCATCGAACGGTAGCTCTTCCGGTTTCTGTACACCTGTTCACTCCTGCGGGGGGGTTACCAAGGCCACATGTTTACTATCAATGGCACCTATGATGTTGGGGAAATGTCCCATGGCATAGAAGCCACCTTTCACTGTGGGCAAATCCTCCACCTGAGGGAAAATGATGTAGCTGTGCATGTGTTTCAGCAGGGCAGACAACACTCTGGACAACACGTTTGAGAACATAGGCTGGGACATCCCTGATGCAATGGCCACTGTTGTTTGAAAAGACCCACTTGCCAGGAAATGGAGTGCTGACAGGACCTGCACTAGAGGGTGGATTCCTGTGGGATGGCGGATAGCTGAAATTAGGTCTGGCTCCAACTGGGCACACAGTTCCTGGATTGTGGCACGATTAAGTTTGTAAGTGATAATGATGTGTCTGTCTTCCATTTTCCACAAGTCCACCAGTGGTCTGTACACCGGAGGATGCTGCCATCGCTTCACCTGCCCCAGCGGATGTGCCCTATGGACGAGAACAGCAAGCACAGAGTCAACCAACACTGAGGTAGTAAAAAAAGAATTTATTGCACACATTTGTCAATCCGCTATGTGCCTGTCACTGTGTGTATGCAAGATCTAGATCTGTGTGACTCATTTAATAATAATGCCATGTGGCCACCGGAAATGGCGGCTGCCTGACCTGTAATGTGGGACAAGGAGATATGAGGTAACTGCGCTGGTGTTGTACACCGTCTCGGAAGGCGGTCAAAGACCATGGAGCAATCCTGCATTGGTTAACATTGGGCCCTATGGGTCCCAGGAGCCAATGACGATGTACGTTTGCGGTGACTGTAGGCACCGCCGCGGATGTGACCGCCACTTTCTGTCTGTTCACTCACTTGACACCTGACCGTCGACAGGAGAGGACATACACTGCAAGTGCTGCTGTGACCTGTGTCTGGAAGTGACGATGGCTCATGTGTCTGGGGAAAGGGCCAATGCCTTCACTTCGGAGGAGGTGGAGAAGTTAGTGGATGTGGTGCTCCCCCAGTACACGCTACTCTACGGTCCTCCAGAGAAACAGGTGAGTACACTGTGAGCATGCTCTATAGGCAATGCCTGCTTGGAGTGGAGTGGATGGAAGATACGGGGGGGCTGAGGCCTGCATGTGCGGACGGTGAGTGTATGGACGTCAGGGCAAGGGTGGGAACGTGGGCCAAGGACTGTGATGGTCTGGACGGTTAAAGTTTTTCCTTTTCCCCTGTACTATTCCTCTAGGTCAGCGCCCTCCAGAAGACGGATATTTGGCATGCCATCGCCAAGGACACCCGGACCCTGGGGGTCCACCACAGACGGAGCACCCACTGCCGGAAAAGATGGGAGGACATTCGCCACTGGAGCAAGAAGACGGTGGAGGCCCAGCTGGGGATGGCCTCCCAATGTGGGAGGGGTGCCTCTCACCCCATGACCCCCTGATGCTCCGGATCCTGGCGGTGGCGTATCCGGAGTTGGATGGGCGCTTGAGGGCATCACAGCAGCCACAAGGGGGTGAGTAACGTCACATCCATCTGAATCTGCGCACATTAGGAGGTGTCTGGGTGGGGGAGGTGGTCAGTGGGTTACCCTAGGACAGGGCGAGCTTTGTAGGCGAGGACCCTTTGTGAGGCAGGCTTTGTGGTACCCCAACCCCACCAGTGGTAAGAGTCATCTACACCTATTCAGGCTCCTGTGACTTTCATGTGTGCAGCAATCTGGCATAGGGCTTGTACCCCATGTCCCTGTGATTAATTAGGGAACTCTAAGGGCATGGCATAGTGCAGAGGGCTGCTGTGTCTGTAGTGTCCGTCAACAGTAGTGGTATTGAATGCACTGAACATGTCTTTCTTCTTTCTCCCCCCCACTTTTTGTGTTCTCCCTGTTCCTCTGTGCATTAGCATCATCAGGCGGAGGAGCAGTGCCACCGGAGCAGGAGGGAGCTTTATCCCACATGGCCCTGGAGGGCGAGACAACGGAGACTGAAGTCACCAGTGGGACGGAGGGCGAGGGGAGCTCCACGGCGGGGACAGGAGCAGAGACCAGCGACACTGAATCCTCCCCTAATGGGAGCTTCCTTGCGGTGGTGGGCCCCTCTGTGCCCACCACATCTACGGGTACAGCTGCCACCCCCCCTACCAGCACTGTCCTCCCAGCAGCCCCGCTGCAGGTGTCCCCTGGCCGCTCACCTAGGAGGGTGGGCACCTCCTTCTTCCCAGGCACCTCAGCCCCTGCCCCAGTCAGCCCTGCTGCCCTCAGAGAGGAGGCTATTGACCTCCTGAGATCCCTCACTGTTGGGCAGTCTACCATTCTGAATGCCATCCAGGATGTCGAGAGGCATTTGCAACAAACAAATGCATACCTGGAGGGCATTCATTCTGGCCAGGCAGCCCAACAGCGAGCATTTCAGGCTCTGGCCTCTGCAATGATGGCAGCCACTGTCCCTGTGTCCAGCCTCCCCCTCCAACCTCCTCCACCCAGACCTAATCCCCTGAACCTCAGCCTATCCCAAGCACACCATCAGACCAGCGTGCACACACCTCAACACACAAGGGTGGCTCAGGCAAACATAAGCACCACACATCCCACAAGCACTCACACAAGCACCATGCAGACATACCAACATCCACTGCCTCCACTGTGTCCCCCTCCTTCATGTCTCCCTTCTCCCTCCCTGTCTCATCTCCACTCACACCTGCATGCACTACATCTTCAGCCACTACCTCCATCACCAGCACGCCCATCACCACACACAGCTCATGTGCACTCACCACCCCACTACCATTCACACTTCCCCTGTGTCCTCTACCAGTGTGTCTGTGAGCCCTCCTCCCAAAGTACACAAACACAGTCACACACCCACCCAACAGCCATCCACCTCACAACAGCCTCAAGCCCATACACCTTCACCCAGAGTCAGCAAACGTACACCTCCTACATCCAATCCCACTTCCTCCACTCCCAAACCCCCTCCATCTACCCGTCCCAGTGTGTTTAAAAAGCTTTTCCTATCAAATGTTGGGACTTCCTGGTGGCCCACCGCCCTAGGCCCCGCACCCACTGCCGCAACCCACGCACGCAACCTCGGCATCATCCTCGACCCCGCCCTCTCCATGACACAGCAAATCAATGCTCTAACCTCCTCCTGCTTCCACACACTCCGCACCCTAAAAAAATCCTTCAAATGGATCCCCCCAGAGACCAGAAAGATAGTCACCCACGCACTCATCAGCAGCAGACTGGACTACGGCAACGCCCTCTACGCCGGCACCACACTCAAACTCAAACGCAAACTCCAAAGAATCCAGAACACAGTCACACACCTCGTCCTTGGCCTCCCCAGAGACAAACGAATCTCACCGACACCTCAAATCCCTACACTGGCTCCCCATAGACAAGAGAATCACATTCAAGATCCTCATCCATGCACACAAATCCCTCCACAACACGGCCCAACCTACCTCAATGAAAGAGTAAACTTCCACACTCCCACATGCAACCTACGATTAGCCGACCTCGCCCTAGCCACAGTCCCCTGCATCCAGCACACCACCACAGAAGGCAGGTCTTTCTCCTACCTCGCCCCCAAAACCTGGAACTCCCTCCCCACCGACCTTCGCAAAACCAAAGACCTACTGGTCTTCAGAAAGAACCTCAAGACTTGGCTGTTTGACCAGTGACCCTCCCTGGCCCGCCCCCCTTCCCTCTCCCCAGTCCACCCCCAGCGCCTTGAGACCCTCACAGGTGAGTAGCACGTTCTACAAATTTCTTTGATTGATTGAATGTTGACCTCTTCCCTACACCTCCCCCCATCCGTCCCCTAGGGCCTGCCTTTCCACGTCCCAACCCACCACCTCAGCCACCACATCACCAGGCACAGTGGTGCCTGCAATAGTGGGATTTTGGAGTGCACCAAGCAACAGGGCTGCCAGTGTCCCAAGGAGCGAGGGCAAAGACATTCACCCACCTCCAAAACAGAAAAAGTTGCCCACATCTCGGAGGGAGAAGGCGAAAAACCTGCCACCAAGGGGTCCGACAAAACAAAAGTGGAAAGTGGCAAGACAGCTGCGCCACCATCCAAGGTGGGGAAAGGCCAAAGTATCAAAGGCAGGTCAACGTCGACGCCAACCTGCACGGCGGACAAGACCGGCACCGCCGCCACAGACACCGCCGACAGCAGCGCAGACACTGAGCCCTTCACCAGCACTGCAGACACTGAGCCCTTCACCAGCACCGCAGTAAGTGAGCCCGCCACCAGCACTGCAGTCAGTGAGCCCGCCACCAGCACCGCCAGTACTGACAACGCCGTCAGCACCGCAGTCAGTGACGCCGCCACCAGCACTGCAGTCAGTGAGGCCACTACCAGCACTGCCGCCACAAAGACCGCCGCCAGCACCAATGCCACAGAGTCCGCCGCCAGCACTGATGCCACAGAGTCCACCGCAAGCACCGCCGCTACTAACACCACCGCCAGCACCGCCGCTACTGGCCCAGCCGTCAGCACCGCTAGCGGCCCCACCACATCCTGAGCCAGTGGAACCACCGCAGACATGGCTGCCATCCCCAGTGGTCAGTCGTATGAGGCTGGTGGTCAGTTCCAGGAGCCTGGCCAGCTTGCATGTTGCACCACGGTCAGTGGAGTGTCACATCCACCACCTCAGTCCTTGGCAGGATGAAGCACTCTGGGCACTAAGCCCCCTCCAGAACCAGTGGAGAAAGGCATCCACTACCTCAGTCCTTCGCAGGATGAAGCACTCTGGGCACCATGCCCCCTCCAGAACCAGTGAAGTATCACATCCACTAACTCAGTCCTTGGCAGGATGAAGAACTCTGGGCACAAAGGCCCCTCCAGAACCAGTGGAGAAAGGGATCCACTACCTCAGTCCTTGGCAGGATGAAGCACTCTGGGCACCAAGCCCCCTCCAGAACCAGTGGAGAAAGGCATCCACTACCTCAGTCCTTCGCAGGATGAAGCACTCTGGGCACCATGCCCCCTCCAGAACCAGTGAAGTATCACATCCACTAACTCAGTCCTTGGCAGGATGAAGAACTCTGGGCACAAAGGCCCCTCCAGAACCAGTGGAGAAAGGGATCCACTACCTCAGTCCTTGGCAGGATGAAGCACTCTGGGCACAAAGCCCCCTCCAGAACCAGTGGAGTATCACATCCACTACCTCAGTCCTTGGCAGGATGAAGCACTCTGAGTACAAAGCTCCCTCCAGAACCAGTGGAGAAAGGCATCCGCTACCTCAGTCCTTGGCAGGATGAAGCACTCTGGGCACAAAGCCCCCTCCAAAACCAGTGGAGTATCACATCCACTACCTCAGTACTTGGCAGGATGAAGCACCCTGGTCACCAAGCCCCCTCTAGAACCTGTGGTGTATTACATCCATTACCTCAGTCCTTGGCAGGATGAAGCACTGTGGGCACCAAGCCCCCTCCAGAACCAGTGGAGAAAGGCATCCACTTGAGAGACTGTGGCTTTGCACTCCCCAGGATAAATAGTGGGCAAACCACCCACTTGAGATACTTGAGAGACTGTGGCTTTGCACTCCCCAGGATAAAGCAGTAGGCATCCCACCACTGAAAAGACTTGAGAGACTGTGGCTTTGCACTCCCCAGGATAAAGCAGTGGGCAACCCACCCACTTGAGAGACTTGAGAGACTGTGGCTTTGCACTCTCCATGATAAAATAGTGGGCAACCCACCCACTTGAAAGACTTGAGAGAAGGTGGCTTTGCACTCCCCAGGATAAAGCAGTGTGCAAACCACCCACTTTAAAAACTTGAGAGACTGTGGCTTTGCACTCCCCAGGATAAAACAGTGGGCAACCCACCCACTGAAAAGACTTGAGAGACTGTGGCTTTGCACTCCCCAGGATAAAGCAGTGGGCAACCCACCCACTTGAGAGACTTGAGAGACTGTGGCTTTGCACTCTCCATGATAAAGAAGTGGGCAACCCACCCACTTAAAAGACTTGAGAGACTGTGGCTTTGCACTCCCCAGGATAAAGCAGTGTGCAAACCACCCACTGAAAAGACTTGAGAGACTGTGGCTTTGCACTCCCCAGGATAAAGCAGTGGGCAACCCACCCACTGAAAAGACTTGAGAGACTATGGCTTTGCACTCCCCAGGATAAAGCAGTGGGCAACCCACCCACTTGAGAGACTTGAGAGACTGTGGCTTTGCACTCCCCAGGATAAAGCAGTGGGCAAACCACCCACTGAACAGACTTAAGAGACTGTGTTCTCTCCGTTTGCAGTCTAGTATCGAGTGTGGGCGTCGCCCATGCATTTTGGGCCCAGTGGTCCACGGACTTTGAATGGTGCACTATCCGGACTTGTATAGTTGGTGTACCTAATTGTTTATACTGTATCTAAAGTTTTGACTAATGGATTTTTATTGATTACATTTGTTACAATCATTGCCTTTTGCCATTGCGTTGTTCCAAGGGGGGTTGTAAATCTATTGTTGCAGCATATATTGGTGTGTGTGTTGTTGTGGGTGAGGGTGGGGGTGGGGGTGTTGTGTGTTGCGTGTGTGTGTTACTCTCTTTTCCCTTCCCCCTCCCCTGTGTTGTAGGTGCAGTACTCACCATGGTCGTTGCCACTGTTGTTTGTGCTCCTGGTAGAGGAGCAGGAAAACTATCGCAGGGAGGATTTGGAGTTCTTGATTCATGGCGTCCTGGTTCCTTGTGGGTTGTGTAGAGGTGAGTGTTTACCCTTCCAAGTCCTGTTTCCGCTGTGTTTTAGTTTGCGGTGAATCCGCCCCGGAAATGGTGGCAGATTGGCCTGTCATAATAGTGTGGGCGGTACATTGTCTTCCGCCTGTCTCTTGGCGGTGTCCGCCATGCTGTTTGTTTGTACCGCCGTGGCCGTCGGAGTGTTAAAGTGGCTGTCCATCTTGGCGTTTTCTGTCATGGCCGTGATTCCATTTTTTTTACCGCCGGCCTGTTGGCGGTCTTACCGCCGCTTTAACACTGACCGCCAGGGTTGTAATGAGGGCCATTGTGTTTACTTAGAAACATGAAGGTTTAATCAAGAACAGAGATATGATTTAACCCTAATCCCTGGAGATGGTGACAGATAACGCAGGAGGCACCTGACAGCTAGAGCTCAAAATCCACAGCTAGGAACTTTGCAAAAAACAGCTCTGTTTTCTTTGGGACAATGTGATGTGTCCATGTTGTGTTTTGAGGCATTTCCTCTTGCGGGCACTAGGCCTACCCACACAAGTGAGGTGCCATTTTTATCAGGAGATGTGTGGGAATGCTGGGTGGAGGTAAATATGTGGCTCCTCCCAGATTCCAGAACTTTCTGTCACCGAAATGTGAGGAAAAAGTGTTTTTTAGCCACACTTTGAGGTTTGCACAGGATTCTAGGTAACAGAACCTGGTGAGAGCCCTGCATGTTGCTCCATCTTGGATTCCCCATAGTTGCTACTTTTCAAACATGCATAGGTTTGGTCGGTTTCTCTAGGTGCTGGCTGAGCTAGAGGCCTTAATCCACAGCTAGGAACTTTGCAAAAAACAGCTCTGTTTTCTTTGGGAAAATGTGATGTGTCCATGTTGTGTTTTGGGGCATTTCCTGTCGCAGGCACTAGGTCTACCCACACAGGTGAGGTATCATTTATTTTTATGGGGAGACTTTGGGTAACACTGGGTGGAAGGAAATGTGTGGCTCCTCTCAGATTTTTAGAACTTTCTGTAACCAAAATGTGAGGAAAAAGTGTTTTGTTAGCCAAATTTTTAAAGTTTGCATAGGATTCTGGGTAACAGAACCTGGAGAGAGCCCCGCAAGTCACCTCATCTTGGATTCCCCATGTTATCTACTTTTCAAAAATGCACAGGTTAGGTAGGTTTCCCTGGGTGCTGGCTGAGCTAGAGGCCAAAATCTACACATAGGCAATTCACAGCTAGGCACTTTGCAAAAACGCTCTGTTTTCTTTGGGAAAATGTGAAGTGTCTACATTGTGTTTTTGGGCATTTCCTGTCATGGGCGCTAGGCCTACCCACACAAGTGTGGTGCCATTTTTATCAGGAGACTTGGGGGAATGCTGGGTGGAAGGAAATTTGTGTCTCCTCTCAGATTCAAGAACTTCCAGTCACCAAAATGTGAGGAAAAAGTGTTTTTTAGCCAAATGTTGAGGTTTGCAAATGATTCTAGGTAACAGACCTTGGTGAGAGCCCAGCAAGCCACCCCATCTTGGATTCCCATGGTGTCTACTTTTCAAAAATGTCCAGGTTTTCTAGGTTTACCTAGGTTCTGGCTGAGCTAGAGGCCAAAATCCACAGCTAAGCACTTTGCAAAAAACAACGCTGTATTCTTTGGGAAAATGTGAAGTGTCCACGTTGTGTTTTGGGGCATTTCCTGTAACAGGCACTAGGCCTACCCACACAAGTGAGGTGCCATTTCTATCGGGACACTAGGAGGAACGCTTGGTGGAAGGAAATTTGTGGCTCCTCTCAGATTCCAGAACCTCCTGTCACCAAAATGTGATGAAAAAGTGTTTTTTTAGCAAAATTTTGAGGTTTACACAGGAGTCTTGATTACAGAACCTGGCGGTAGCCCCGCATGTCACTCCATCTTAGATTCCCCATGGTGTCTACTTTTCAAAAATGCACCGGTTTGGTATGTTTCTCTAGGTGCTGAGTGAGCTAGAGGCCTTAATCCACAGCTAGTCACTTTGCAAAAAGCAGCTCAGTTTTCTTTTGGAAAATGTGATGTGTTCACGTAGTATTTTGTGGCATTTCCTGTCGCGGGCACTAGGCCTCCCCACACAAGTGAGGTGCCATTTATATTGGGAGACTTGGGGGAATGCTGGGTGAGAGGAAGATTGTGACTCCTCACAGATTCCAGAACTATCTGTCACCAAAATGTGAGGAAAAGGTGTTTTTTAGCCAAATTATGAGGTTTGTACATGATTCTGGGTAACAGAACCTGGTGAGAGCCACCCCAAGCCACTCCATCTTGTATTCCCCACTTTATCTACTTTTTAAAAATGCACAGGTTAGGTAGGTTTCCCTGGGTGCTGGCTGAGCTAGAGTCCAAAATTCACAGCTAGGCACTTTGCAAAAACCGCTCTGTTTTCTTTGGGAAAATGTGGTGTCCACGTTGTGTTTTTGGGCATTTCCTGTTGTGGGCGCTAGGCCTACCCACACAAGTGTGGTGCCATTTTTATCATGAGACTTGGGGGAATGCTGGGTGGAAGGAAATTTGTGTCTCCTCTCAGATTCAAAAACTTTCAGTCACCAAAATGTGAGGAAAAGGTGTTTTTTAGCCAAATTATGAGGTTTGCACATGATTCTGGGTAAGAGAACCTGGTGAGAGCCCAGCAAGCCACTCCATCTTGGATTCCCATGGAGTCTACTTTTCAAAAATGCACAGGTGTGTTAGGTTTCCCTAGGTGCTGGCTGAGCTAGAGGCCAAAATCGACAGCTAGGCACTTTGCAAAAAACAGCTGTTTTGTTTGGGAAGATGTGATGTGTCCACGTTGTGTTTTGGGGCATTTCCTGTTGCGGGCACTAAGCCTACCCACACAAGTGAGGTGCCATTTTTATCGGGAGACTTCGGGGAACGCTGGGTGGAAGGACATTTGTGACTCCCCACAGATTCCAGAACTTTCTTTCACCAAAATGTGAGGAAAAAGTTTTTTTTAGCCAAAAACTGAGGTTTGCACATGATTCTGGGTAACAGAACCTGGTGAGAGCCCCCCAATCCACTCCATCTTGTATTCTCCATGTTATCTTCTTTTTAAAAATGCACAGGTGTGTTAGGTTTCCCTAGGTGCTGGCTGAGCCAGAGGCCAAAATCCACTTCTAGGCACTTTGCAAAATATAGCTCTGTTTTCTTTCGGAAAATGTGAAGTGTCCACATTGTGTTTTGGGGCATTTCCTGTTGCGGGCACTAGGTCTACCCACACAAGTGAGGTGCCATTTTTATCAGGAGACTTGGGGGAACACTGGGTGGTCCAGAACTTAATGTCACCAAAATGAAAAAGTGAAAAAGTGTTTTTTACCCAAAAATTGAGGTTTGCACATGATTCTGGGTAACAGAACCTGATGAGAACACAGCAAGCCACTCCATCTTGGATTTCCATGGTGTCTACTTTTCAAAAATGCACAGGTATGTTAGGTTTCCCTAGGTGCTGGCTGAGCTAGAGGCCAAAATCGACAGTTAGTCACTTTGCAAAAATCTGCTGTTTTCTTTGCGAAAATGTGATGTGTCCACGTTGTGTTTTTGGGCATTTCCTGTTGCGGGCACTTGGCCTACCCACACAAGTGAGGTGCCATTTTTATCGGGAAACGTGCGGAAACGCTGGGTAGAAGGAAATGTGTGGCTCTTCTCATACTTTCAGAACATTCTCTCACCGAAATGTAATGAAAAAGTGTTTTTTCAACCAAATTTTTAGGTTTGCACAAGATTCTGGGAAACAACTTGGTGAAAGACCCGCAAGTCACTCCATCTTGTATTCCCCACTTTATCTACTTTTTAAAAATGCACAGGTTAGGTAGGTTTCCCTGGGTGCTGGCTGAGCTAGAGTCCAAAATTCACAGCTAGGCACTTTGCAAAAACCGCTCTGTTTTCTTTGGGAAAATGTGGTGTCCACGTTGTGTTTTTGGGCATTTCCTGTTGTGGGCGCTAGGCCTACCCACACAAGTGTGGTGCCATTTTTATCATGAGACTTGGGGGAATGCTGGGTGGAAGGAAATTTGTGTCTCCTCTCAGATTCAAAAACTTTCAGTCACCAAAATGTGAGGAAAAGGTGTTTTTTAGCCAAATTATGAGGTTTGCACATGATTCTGGGTAACAGAACCTGGTGAGAGCCCAGCAAGCCACTCCATCTTGGATTCCCATGGAGTCTACTTTTCAAAAACGCACAGGTGTGTTAGGTTTCCCTAGGTGCTGGCTGAGCTAGAGGCCAAAATCGACAGCTAGGCACTTTGCAAAAAACAGCTGTTTTGTTTGGGAAGATGTGATGTGTCCACGTTGTGTTTTGGGGCATTTCCTGTTGCGGGCACTAAGCCTACCCACACAAGTGAGGTGCCATTTTTATCGGGAGACTTGGGGGAACGCTGGGTGGAAGGACATTTGTGACTCCTCACAGATTCCAGAACTTTCTTTCACCAAAATGTGAGGAAAAAGTTTTTTTTAGCCAAAAACTGAGGTTTGCACATGATTCTGGGTAACAGAACCTGGTGAGAGCCCCCCAATCCACTCCATCTTGTATTCTCCATGTTATCTTCTTTTTAAAAATGCACAGGTGTGTTAGGTTTCCCTAGGTGCTGGCTGAGCTAGAGGCCAAAATCCACCTCTAGGCACTTTGCAAAATATAGCTCTGTTTTCTTTCGGAAAATGTGAAGTGTCCACATGGTGTTTTGGGGCATTTCCTGTTGCGGGCACTAGGTCTACCCACACAAGTGAGGTGCCATTTTTATCAGGAGACTTGGGGGAACACTGAGTGGTCCAGAACTTAATGTCACCAAAATGAAAAAGTGAAAAAGTGTTTTTTACCCAAAAATTGAGGTTTGCACATGATTCTGGGTAACAGAACCTGATGAGAGCACAGCAAGCCACTCCATCTTGGATTCCCATGGTGTCTATTTTTCAAAAATGCACAGGTGTGTTAGGTTTCCCTAGGTGCTGGCTGAGCTAGAGGCCAAAATCGACAGCTAGTCACTTTGCAAAAATCTGCTGTTTTCTTTGCGAAAATGTGATGTGTCCACGTTGTGTTTTTGGGCATTTCCTGTTGCGGGCACTTGGCCTACCCACACAAGTGAGGTGCCATTTTTATCGGGAAACGTGCGGAAACGCTGGGTGGAAGGAAATGTGAGGCTCTTCTCATACTTTCAGAACATTCTCTCACCGAAATGTAATGAAAAAGTGTTTTTTCAACCAGATTTTTAGGTTTGCACAAGATTCTGGGTAACAACTTGGTGAAAGACCCGCAAGTCACCCCATCTTGGATTCCCCGACGTGTCAACTTTTCAAAAATGTCTAGGTTTGCTAGGTTTTCCTAGGTGTCGGCTGAGCTGGAGGCCCAAATCCACAGCTAGGCACTTTGCAAAAAACAGCTCTGTTTTCTTTGAGAAAATGTAATGCATCCATGTTGTGTTTTAGGGCATTTCCTGTAGCGGTCACTAGGCCTACCCACACAAGTGAGGTGCCTTTGTTATCAGGAGACTTGGGGGAATGCTGGGTGGAAGGAAGTTTGTGGCTCCTCTCAGATTCCAGAACCTTCTGTCACCGAAATGTGAGGAAAAAGTGTTGTTCTTAGCCAAATTTTGAGGTTTGCACAGGATTCTGGGTAACAGAAGTTGATGAGAGCCCCACAAGTCACCTCAACTTGGATTCCCCTAGGTGCCTACTTTTCAAAAATGCACAGGTTTGGTAGGTTTCCCTTGGTGCCCGCTGAGCTAGAGGCCAAAATCCACAGCTAGGCACTTTGCAAAAAACAGCTGTTTTCTGTAGGATAATGAGATGTGTCCACGTTTTGTTTTGGGGCATTTCCTGTCCCAGGCACTAGGCCTACCCACACAAGTAAGGTGCCATTATTTTAAGAGACTTGGGGGAACGGTGGGTGGAAGGAAATTTGTGGCTACTCTCAGATTTCAAAACTTTCTGTCATCGAAATGTGATGAAAAATTGTTTTTTTAGTCAAATGTTGAGATTTGCACAGGATTCCGGGTAACAGGACCTGATGAGACCCCACAAGTCACAACATTGTGGATTTCCCTAGCTATCTACTTTAAAATAATCCACACATTTGGTAGGTTTCATTAGGTGCCGGCTGAGCTAGAGGCCAAAATCCACAGCTTGGCAGTTTGCAAAAACACAGCTCTGTTTGCTTTGGGAAAATGTGATGCGTCCACATTGTGTTTTGGGGCATTTCCTGTTGCAGGAAATAGGCCTACACACACAAGTGAGGTGCCATTTTTATCAAGAGAACTGGGGGAACGCTGGGTGGAAGGAAATTTGTGGCTGCTCTCAGGTTCCAGAACTTTCTCTCACGGAAATGTGAGGAAAAAGTGTTTTTTAGCACAATTTTGAGGTTTGCACAGGAATCTGGATTACCGAACCTGGTGAGAGCCCCGCATGTCACTCCATCTTGGATTCCCCATGGTGTCTGCTTTTAAAAAACTGCACAGGTTTGGTATGTTTCCCTAGTTGCTGGCTGAGTTAGAGGCCTTAATCGACACCTAGGCACTTTGCAAAAAGCAGCTCTGTTTTCTTTGGGAAAATGGGAAGTGTCCACGATGTGTTTTGGGGCATTTCCTGTTGCGGGACCTAGGCCTACCTACACAAGTGAGGGGCCATTTTTATTGGGAGAATTGGGGGAACGCTGGGCGGAAGGAAGATTGTGGCTCCTCTCAGATTCCAGAGCTTTATGTCACCGAAATTGGAGAAAAAAGTGTTTATAGCCAAATTTTGAAGTTTCTACATGATTCAGGGTAACAGAACCTGGAGAGAGCCCCACAAGTCATCCGAGCTTGTATTCCCCATGGTGTCTAATTTAAAAAAATGCACAGGTTTGGTAGGTTTCCCTAGGAGCTGGCTGAGCTAGAGGCCAAAATCAACAGCTAGGCACTTTGCAATAAAACAGCTCTGTTTTCTTCTTTGAAAATGTGATGAGTCCACAATGTGTTTGGGGGCATTTCCTATTGAGGGCACTAAGCCTAACACGCAAGTGAGGTGCAATTTTTTTATCGGAAGACTTGGGGAAACGTTGGGTGGAAGGAAATGTATGACTCTTCTCACATTTTCAGAACTTTCTCTCACCGAAATGTGAAGAAAAAGTGTTTTTTTACCCAAATTTTTAGGTTCGCACATGATTCTTGGAAACAGAACCTGGTGAAAGCGCCACAAGTCTCCCCATCTTAGATTCCCCTAGGTGTTTAACTTCTTTAAAAAATGCACAGGTTTGGTTGGTTTCCCTAGGTGCCGGCTGAGCTAGAAGCCAAAATCAACAGCTAGGCACTTTGCAAAAAAACAGCTGTTTTCTTTAGGATAATGAGATGTGTCCATGTTTTGTTTTGGTTATTTCCTGTCCCAGGCACTAGGCCTACTCACACAAGTAAGGTGCCATTATTTTAAGAGACTTGGGGGAACGGTGGGTGGAAGGAAATTTGTGGCTACTCTCAGATTTCAAAACTTTCTGTCATCGAAATGTGATGAAAAATTGTTTTTTTAGCCAAATGTTGAGGTTTGCACAGGATTCTGGGTAACAGGACCTGATGAGACCCCACAAGTCACCATATTGTGGATTTCCCTAGCTATCTACTTTAAAATAATCCCCACATTTGGTAGGTTTCATTAGGTGCCGTCTGAGCTAGAGGCCAAAATCCACAGCTTTGCAGTTTGTAAAAAACAGCTCTGTTTTCTTTGGGATAATGTGATGTCTCAACATTCTGTTTTGGGGCAGTCCTGTCCCGGGCACTAGGCCTACCAACACAAGTGAGGTGCCATTTTTATTGGGAGACCTGGTGGAACGCTGGGTGGAAGGAAATTTTTGGCTCCTTTCAGATTCCAGAACTTTCTGTCCCCAAAATGTGAGGAAAAATTGCTTTTATTAGCCAAATTTTGAGGTTTGCATAGGATTCTGTGTAACAAAACCTGATGAGAGCCCCGCAAGATACCCTATCTTTGATTCCCCTATGTGTCTACTTTTCAGAAATGCACAGATTTGGTAGGTTTCCCTAGGTGCCGGCTGAGCTAGAGGCCAAAATCCTCAGCTAGGCACTTTGCAAAAAACAGCTGTTTTCTTTGGGAAAATGTGATGTATCCACGTTTTGTTTTGGGGCATTTCCTGTCGCAGGCACTACGCCTACCCTCACAAGTGAGGTGCCCTTTTTATCAGGAGACTTGGGGGAACGCTGGGTGGAATGAAATTTGTGGCTCCCCTCAGATTCCAGAACTTTCTGTCACCGAAATGTGAGGAAAAAGTGTTTTTAGCCAAATTTTTAGGTTTGTACATGATTCTGGGTAACAGAACCTGGTGAGAGACCAGCATGTCACTCCATCTTGGATTCCCCATGGTGTCTACTTTTAAAAAACTGCACAGGTTTGGTACGTTTCCCTAGTTGCTGGCTGAGCTGGAAGCCTTAATCAACAGCTAGGCACTTTGCAAAAAGCAGAACTGTTTTCTTTGGGAAAATGGGATGTGTCCACGATGTGTTTTTGGGAATTTCCTGTCGCGGGCTCTAGGCCTACCCACACAAGTCAGGTGCCATTTTTATCGAAAGACTTGGGGGAATGCTGGGTGGAAGTAAATTTGTGGCTCCTCTCAGATTTCAGGACTTTCTGTCACTGAAATATGAGGAAAAAGTGTTTTTTAGCCAAATTTTGAGGTTTGCACAGGATTCTGGGTAACAGAACCTGGTGAGAGACCCACAAGTCACCCCATCATGGATTCCCCTGGGTGTCTACTTTTAAAAAATGCACAGGTTTGGTAGGTTTTCCTAGGTGCCGGCTAAGTTAGAAACCAAAATCCACAGCTAAGCACTTTGCAAAACACAGCTCTGATTGCTTTGGGAAAACATGAAGTGTCCACATTGTGTTTTGGGGCATTTCCTGTCACAGGCGCTAGGCCTACCCACATAAGTGAGGTACTATTTCTATCAGAACACTTGGGGAACACTGAGTGGAACACAATTTGTGACTACTCTCAGATTCCAGAACTTTCTGTCACCGAAATGTGAGGAAAAAGTATATTTAGTCAGATTTTGAGGTTTTCACAGGATTGCTGGTAACAGAAACTGATGAGAGCCCCGCAATTTACCTCATCTTCAATTCCCCTATGTGTCTACTTTTCAGAAATACACAGATCTGGTAGGTTTCCCTAGGTGCTGGCTGAGCTAAAGGCCAAAATCCACAGCTAGGCACTTTGCAAAAAACAGCTGTTTTCTTCAGGAAAATTTGATGTATCCAAGTTGTGTTTTGGGGCATTTCCTGTCGCGGGCACTAGGCCTAACCACACAAGTGAGGTGCCATTTTTATCAGGAGACTTGGGGGAACGCTGGGTGGAAGGAAATTTGTGAATCCCCTCTGATTCCAGAACTTTCTGTCACCAAAATGTGACGAAAAAGTGTTTTTTAGCCAAATTTTGAGGTTTGCACGGGATTCTGGATTACAGAACATGGTGAGAGCTCCGCAAGGCACTCCATCTTGTATTTCCCATGGTGTCTACTTTTCAAAAATTCACAGGTTTGGTAGGTTTCCCTAGGTGGTGGCTGAGCTAGAGGCCAAAATTCAAAGCTTGGCACATTGCAAAAAACAGCTCTGTTTTCTTTGGGAAAATGTGATGCGTCTATGTTGTGTTTTAGGGCATTTCCTGTGGCGGGCACTAGGCCTACCCGAACAAGTGAGGTGCCATTTTTATCATGAGAATTGGGGGAACGCTGGGTGGAAGGAAATTTGTGGCTCCTCTCAGATTCCAGATCTTTCTGTCACTGAAATGTGAGGAAAAAGTGCTTTTTTAGCCAAATTTTGAGGTTTGCACAGGATTCTGGGTAACAGAATCTGATGAGAGCCCCGCAAGTCACCTCATCTTGGATTCCCCTAGGTGTCTACTTATCAAAAATGCACAGGTTTAGTCAGTTTCCCCAGGTGCCGGCTGAGCTAGAGGCCAAAGTCCACAGCCAGGCACTTTGCTAAAAACAGCTGTTTTCTTTAGGATAATGAGATGTGCCCATGCTGTGTTTTGGAGCATTTCCTGTTGCAGGCACTAGGCCTACCCACACAAGTGAGGTGCCATTTTTATCAGCAGACTTGGGGGAACGCTGGGTGGAAGGAAATTTATGGCTCCTTTCAGATTCCAGATCTTTCTGTCACCAAAATGTGAGGAAAAATTGCTTTTATTAGCCAAATTTTGAGGTTTGCATAGGATTCTGGGTAACAAAACCTGATGAGAGCCCCGCAAGATACCCTATGTTTGATTCCCCTATGTGTCTACTTTTCAGAAATGCACAGATTTTGTAGGTTTCCCTAGGTGCCGGCTGAGCTAGAGGCCAAAATCCTCAGCTAGGCACTTTGCAAAAAACTGCTGTTTTCTTTGGGAAAATGTGATGTATCCATGTTTTGTTTTGGGGCATTTCCTGTCGCAGGCACTAGGCCTACCTTCACAAGTGAGGTGCCCTTTTTATCAGGAGACTTGGGGGAATGCTGGGTGGAAGGAAATTTGTGGCTCCCCTCAGATTCCAGAACTTTCTGTCACCGAAATGTGAGGAAAAAGTGTTTTTTAGCCAAATTTTTAGGTTTGTACATGATTCTGGGCAACAGAACCTGGTGAGAGCCCAGCATGTCACTCCATCTTGGATTCCCCATGGTGTCTACTTTTAAAAAAACTGCACAGGTTTGGTACGTTTCCCTAATTGCTGGCTGAGCTGGAAGCCTTAATCCACAGCTAGGCACTTTACAAAAAGCAGAACTGTTTTCTTTGGGAAAATGGGATGTGTCCACGATGTGTTTTTGGGAATTTCCTGTCGCAGGCGCTAGGCCTACCCACACAAGTGAGGTACCATTTCTATGAGGACACTTGGGGGAACACTGAGTGGAACAAAATTTGTGACTACTCTCAGATTCCAGAACTTTCTGTCACCGAAATGTGAGGAAAAAGTGTTTTTAGTCAGATTTTGAGGTTTTCACAGGATTCCTGGTAAGAGAAACTGATGAGAGCCCCGCAATTTACCTCATCTTCAGTTCCTCCATGTGTCTACTTTTCAGAAATGCACAGATTTGGTAGGTTTCCGTAGGTGCTGGCTGAGCTAAAGGCCAAAATCCACAGCTAGGCACTTTGCAAAAAACAGCTGTTTTCTTCAGGAAAATGTGATGTATCCAAGTTGTGTTTTGGGGCATTTCCTGTTGCGGGCACTAGGCCTAACCACACAAGTGAGGTGCCATTTTTATCAGGAGACTTGGGGGAACGCTGGGTGGAAGGAAATTTGTGACTCCCCTCTGATTCCAGAACTTTCTTTCACTGAAATGTGACGAAAACGTGTTTTTTAGCCAAATTTTGAGGTTTGCACGGGATTCTGGATTACAGAACATGGTGAGAGCTCCGCAAGGCACTCCATCTTGTATTCCCATTGGTGTCTACTTTTAAAAAATGCACAGGTTTGTTAGGTTTCCCAAGGTGCTGGCTGAGCTAGAGGCCAAAATTCACAGCTAGGCACTTTGCAAAAAACAGCTCTGTTTTCTTTGGGAAAATGTGATGCGTCTATGTTGTGCTTTAGGGCATTTCCTGTTGCGGGCACTAGGCTTACCTGAACAAGTGAGGTGCCATTTTTATCAAGAGAATTGGGGGAACGCTGGGTGGAAGGAAATTTGTGGCTCCTCTCAGATTCCAGATCTTTCTGTCACTGAAATGTGAGGAAAAAGTGTTTTTGTAGCCACATTTTGAGGTTTGCTCAGGATTCTGGGTAACAGAACCTGATGAGAGCCCAGCAAGTCACCTCATCTTGGATTCCCCTAGGTGTCTGCTTATCAAAAATGCACAGGTTTGGTCGGTTTCCCTAGGTGCCGGCTGAGCTAGAGGCCAAAGTCCACAGCCAGGCACTTTGCTAAAAACAGCTGTTTTCTTTAGGATAATGAGATGTGCCCACGCTGTGTTTTGGAGTATTTCCTGTTGCAGGCACTAGGCCTACCCACACAAGTGAGGTGCCATTTTTATCAGCAGACTTGGGGGAATGCTGGGTGGAAGGAAGTTTGTGGCTCCTCTCAGATTCCAGAACCTTCTGTCACCGAAATGTGAGGAAAACGTGTTGTTCTCAGCCAAATTTTGAGGTTTGCACAGGATTCTGGGTAACAGAACCTGATGAGAGCCCCACAAGTCACCTCAACTTGGATTCCCCTAGGTGCCTACTTTTCAAAAATGCACAGGTTTGGTAGGTTTCCCTTGGTGCCCGCTGAGCTAGAGTCCAAAATCCACAGCTAGGCACTTTGCAAAAAACAGCTGTTTTCTTTAGGATAATGAGATGTGTCCACGTTGTGTTTTGGGGCATTTCCTGTCCCAGGCACTAGGCCTACCCACACAAGTAAGGTGCCATTATTTTAAGAGACTTGGGGGAACGGTGGGTGGAAGGAAATTTGTGGCTACTCTCAGATTTCAAAACTTTCTGTCATCGAAATGTGATGAAAAATTGTTTTTTTAGCCAAATGTTGAGGTTTGCACAGGATTCTGGGTAACAGGACCTGATGAGACCCCTCAAGTCACCATATTGTGGATTTCCCTAGCTATCTACTTTTAAAAAATCCACACATTTGGTAGGTTTCATTAGGTGCCGGCTGAGCTAGAGGCCAAAATCCACAGCTTGGCAGTTTGTAAAGAACAGCTCTGTTTTCTTTGGGATAATGTGATGTCTCAACATTCTGTTTTGGGGCAGTCCTGTCCCGGGCACTAGGCCTACCAACACAAGTGAGGTGCCATTTTTATTGGGAGACCTGGTGGAACGCTGGGTGGAAGGAAATGTAATGCTGCTTTCAGATTCCAGAACTTTCTGTCCCCGAAATGTGAGGAAAAATTGCTTTTATTAGCCACATTTTGAGGTTTGCATAGATTTCTGGGTAACAAAACCTGATGAGAGCCCCGCAAGATACCCTATCTTTGATTCCCCTATGTGTGTACTTTTCAGAAATGCACAGATTTGGTAGGTTTCCCTAGGTGCCGGCTGAGCTAGAGGCCAAAATCCTCAGCTAGGCACTTTGCAAAAAACAGCTGTTTTCTTTGGGATAATGTGATGTATCCACGTTTTGTTTTGGGGCATTTCCTGTCGCAGGCACTAGACCTACCTTCACAAGTGAGGTCCCCTTTTTATCAGGAGACTTAGGGGAACGCTGGGTGGAAGGAAATTTGTGGCTCCCCTCAGATTCCAGAACTTTCTGTCACCGAAATGTGAGGAAAAAGTGTTTTTTAGCCAAATTGTTAGGTTTGTACATGATTCTGGGTAACAGAACCTGGTGAGAGCCCAGCATGTCACTCCATCTTGGATTCCCCATGGTGTCTACTTTTAAAAAACTGCACAGGTTTGGTACTTTTCCATAGTTGCTGGCTGAGCTGGAAGCCTTAATCCACAGCTAGGCACTTTGCAAAAAGCAGAACTGTTTTCTTTGGGAAAATGGGATGTCTCCACGATGTGTTTTTTGGAATTTCCTGTCACGGGCACTAGGCCTACCCACACAAGTCAGGTGCCATTTTTATTGAGAGACTTGGGGAAATGCTGTGTGGAAGTAAATTTGTGGCTCCTCTCAGATTTCAGGACTTTCTGTCACTGAAATGTGAGGAAAAAGTGTTTTTAGCCACATTTTGAGGTTTGCACAGGATTCTGGGTAACAGAACCTGGTGAGAGACCCACAAGTCACCCCATCATGGATTCCCCTGGGTGTCTACTTTTAAAAAATGCACAGGTTTGGTAGGTTTTACTAGGTGCCGGCTAAGTTAGAGGCCAAAATCGACAGCTAAGCACTTTGAAAAACAAAGCTCTGATTGCTTTGGGAAAACGTGAAGTGTCCACATTGTGTTTTGGGGCATTTCCTGTCGCAGGCGCTAGGCCTACCCACACAAGTGAGGTACCATTTCTATCAGGACACTTGGGGGAACACTGAGTGGAACAAAATTTGTGACTACTCTCAGATTCCAGAACTTTCTGTCACCGAAATGTGAGGAAAAAGTGTATTTAGTCAGATTTTGAGGTTTTCACAGGATTCCTGGTAACAGAAACTGATGAGAGCCCCGCAAGTTACCCCATCTTCGATTCCCCTATGTGTCTACTTTACAGAAATGCACAGATTTGGTAGGTTTCCTGTGGTGCTGGCTGAGCTACAGGCTGAAATCCACAGATAGGCACTTTGCTCAAAATAGCTCTGCTTTCTTTGGGAAAATGTGATGTGTCTACTTTGTGTTTTGGGGCATTTCCTTTCATGGAAACTAGGCCTACCCACATCAGTGAGGTGCCATTTTTATCGGGAGACTTGGGGAAACACTGGTGCAAGGAAATGTGTGGCTCTTCCCAGATTTTCAGAACTTTCGGTCACCGAAATGTGAGGAAATATTTATTTTTTTAGCCAAATTTTGAGGTTTGCACAGGATTCTGGGCAACAGAACCTGATGAAAGTCCCTCAAGTCACCCCATCTTAGATTCTCCTTGGTGTTTAACTTTTAAAAATGCATATATTTGGAAGGTTTCCCTAGGGGCCGGCTGAGCTAGAGCCCAAAATCCACAGCTAGGCACTTTGCAAAAAACAGCTGTTTTCTAAGTGAAAATGTTATGTGTCCATGTTGTGTTTTGGGGCATTTCCTGTCGCGGGCACTAGGCCTACCCACACAAGTGAGGTGCCATTTTTATCGGGAGACTTGGGAGAACGCTGGGTGGAAGGAAATTTGTAGCTCCTCTCAGATTCCAGAACTTTCTGTCACCGAAATGTGATGAGAAAGTAGTTTTTTTAGCCACATTTTGAGGTTTGCACAGGATTCTGGGTAACAGAACCTGGTGAGAGCCTTCATGTCACTCCATCTTCAATTCCCCATGGTGTCTACTTTTCGAAAATGCACATGTTTTGTTGATTTCCCTAGGTGCTGGCTTAGCTAGAGGCCAAAATCCACAGGTAGGCACTTTGCAAAAAACAGCTCTGTTTTCTTTGGGTAAATGTAATGTGTCCATGTTGTGTTTTAGGGCATTTCCTGTCGCGGGCACTACGCCTACCCACACAATTGAGGTACCATTTTTATCTTGAGACTTGAGGGAATGCTAGGTGGAAGGAAATTTGTGGTTCCTTTAAGATTCTAGAACTTTCTGCCAACGAAATGTGAGGGAAAAGTGTTTTTTAGCCAAATTTTGAGTTTTGCACAGGATTCTAGGTAACAGAAACCAGTGAGAGCCTTGCATGTCACCCCATCTTGGATTCCCCATGGTGTCTACTTTTAAAAAATGCAGAGCCTGAGATTCCTGGGGCGAAGGAGATGCCCACCCTCCTGGGTGGACAGGCGTGGGCAACTCTCTGAGGGGCTGCTGGGAGGGCGGTGCTGGTATGGGGGTGGCAGCTGTACCTGTAGCTGAGGTGGTTACAGAAGTGTCCGCCACCACCAGGGAGCTCCCATCGGAGGCCGTATCAGAGTCTGTATTGATTCCCTCGAGGACCCATCCAGCTCTGGATCAGCCACTGCCAGTATGCAGGCCATCAGGGGGGCAGTGCCTGACGGGCACCCCTTCCTTGTTGGGAGGCCACCCCCAGCTGGGCCTCCGCAGTCTTCTGTGCCTAGCATCTCAGGTCCTCCCACTTTTTGCGATAGTTGGTGTTCCGCCTGCCATAGACCCCCATGGTCTGCACCTCCATGGCGATGGCATGCCATATACCCTTCTTTTGATGGGGGCTGACCTGCAGAGGCAATACAGACAGGAGAACGTCATTAGACAAAAAGTCCAGCCAGTAACACGAATGGCTCACCATACCTGTTTCTATCACCATTGTCACACACATAGCCGAGCACACAATGTGGAGCCAGCCAAGAGGACATCCCTCCCCCTTACATGATGCCATCACACACAACTCAATGCATTCATGCCACATGCATGGTGCCCACAGTGTACTCACCTGTTGGTCTGGAGGCCCATACAGTAGTTCGTACTGGAGTAGGACTCCATCCACCAGTCTCTCCAATTCCTCTGAAGTGAAGGCTGGGGCCCTTTGCCCGGTCACACGGGCCATGGTAGGTGTCTGCCAGACACAGGTCACAGCAGCACATGCAGTGTAGGTCCTCTCCTTTGGAAGGTCAGGAAACAAGTGAAGAATATGATAGAAAATGGCGGTCACGTCTGTGGTGGCGCACACCTTTACCGCCGGCATAGCTCACCATTGGCCACTGTGCCCCATAGGGCCCAATTATAACCTATGAGGAGTTGCACAGCGGTTCCCGACCACCTACTGCCACGGCGCACAACGTCAGCGGCATTACCTCATTTCCACCTGTCCCTCCACACAGGACAGGCGGACACCATTTCAAGTGGGGTGGGAACAGGCCTATGGAATAATGCTGCGGCACAGGATAAATAGGCACATACATGACAAATTGTACTGTCCCATTACATGTATATAGATTGCAGACTACTATTGTAGCTCCATTGTTCAGTTTGTGACAGACTCCTCACTTTTGTGTCCCTTAGATACCTACCACTGCGGATGAATAGGAGATAGAGACATACCCCCATGTACAGACCCCTTGTGGACTTGGCTACACTGGAGGACAGGCACATTATCCTCACCTACAGACTGGACAGGGCCGCAATCACAGAGCTGTGTGCCCAATTGGAGCCTGACCTGATATCTGATATCCATCATCCCACTGGGATACCCCCTTCTTGAGCAAATGCTATCAGTTCTCCATTTCCTGGCAACTGGTTCATTCCAAGTGACAGTAACAGTGGGCTTGGCAGCAGGTATGTCACAGCCAATGTTCACAATATTGTTGACAAGAGTGTTGTCTGCCCTGATAAAACACATGTGTAGCTACATTGCATTCCACCAGGTTGTAGATTTGGCCACTGTGAAGGCCGGGTTTTATGCAATGGGACATATTCCCAATATAATTGGGGCGATTGACGAAATACATATAGCATTCCCCCCGCCAGAATGAACAGGTGTTCAGGAATAGTAAGAGTTTCCACTCCATGAATGTGCAGATGGTGTGCTTGGCGGGCCAGTACATCTCCTACATCAGTGCTAAATATCCTGGGTCAGTGCATGATGCTTTTATCCTAAGGAATACCAGCATCCCAAATGTGATGACCCAACTACAGAGGCACAGGGTGTGGCTAATAGGTGAGCCCTGGTTCCCACCCAGCATATGTTGGTGTATGCCTATAGTGCAGGCCATATAGGACACTGTGAGGAATGCCAGGACAAGGGCAGAAGAATGTTAAAATGAGGCACATGGGAGAACCAGAAGGATCATTGAAAGGACCTTTGGCCTCCTGAAGGCCAGGTTCCGGTGCGTCCATTTAACAGGTGGATCCCCGTGCTACTCACCCAAGAAGGTCTGCCAGATAGCAGTGGCATGCTGCATATTGCACAACCTGGCCCTCAGACGACATGTGCCTTTTCTGCAGGAGGAGGACACTGGAGATGCCCTTGTGGCAGCAGTGGACTCTGTGGACAGTGAGGATGAGGAGGCAGAGATTGAGGATGTGGACAACAGAACATCTGTGATCCATCAGTACTTCCAATGACACACAGGTGAGACAGTGCATCTTTACATTACAATGACGTTGGTTGTATTCTGTGTGGCATTGGCATGATGGTATTTACCAATTCTATGCCCACTTTCTGTTATCTCTGGCTATTCATTTTACAGATGTTGGTGATTTGACAAATACTCCTGGTGTGATCACAACAGCCAGCTACAGGTCATTGATTTTATGCTCAATCTATGTACAGTTCATTTGCAATAGTTGTACCTGTTTCAATCAATACATATTTGAAATACATAACATACTCGAAATCTATTAATATTAAAGTGTGTTTATTATAGTGCTAGTATTTAGAGGGGAAAGTGCAATGGGATGGGGTGATGATGGAGGAAAGTCCAGGGTATTGTTCCAGTGTGTTCGTAGCACATTATTTTAACACACTAGGCCAAGCTGTAAAGCTCTCTAGCCTAGATATATTTTATACTACTTTATTTTCTTATTGTTACAATAGCCACTTTTACTGTCTTGTTTTATTTGCTGTTTATCTAGCTGTTTTGCCTAGGCCAGCACTCTGTTCTCAAACAAGCCATGCTTTTACCAAGGCTACAGCAAGGTACATTGCCAGTGAATGTGGTATAAGTTTAGTCTCCGACATTCGTAGAAAACATTCTTACATAGGGACATTTTCTCAAAATACTAGGGGCCATATTTATACTTTTTGACGCAAAACTGCGCTAACGCAGTTTTGCATCAAAAAAATTAGCCCCGGCTAACGCCATTCAGAAGCGCCATGCGGGCGCCCTATTTAATCAATGACGTTAGCCGGCGTTAGCCGCCGGCGCTGCCTGGTGTGCGTGGAAAAAAACGACGTAAACCAGGCAGCGCCGGCCTAGGGGGATATGGACCTTGGCCGTCACAAAATGGGGCAAGTCAGGCTGAGGCAAATTTTTCGCCTCAACCCGATTTGCGCCATTTTTTTCGACTCCCAACCCCCATAGAAATTACTCCTGTCTTAGCAAAGACAGGAGTCATGCCCCCTTGCCCAATGGCCATGCCCAAGGGACATCTGTCCCCTGGGCATGGTCATTGGGCATAGTGGCATGTAGGGGGGCACAAATTAGGCCCCCCTATGCCACAAAAAATAAAAATAAATACTTACCGGAACTTACCTTAATGTCCTTGGGATGGGTCCCTCCAGCCTTGGGTGTCCTCCTGGGGTGGGCAAGGGTGACAGGGGGTGTCCCTGGGGGCATGGGAGGGCACCTCTGGGCTCCTTCCGAGCCCACAGGTCCCTTAACGCCTGCCTTGTCCAGGCGCTAAAAAACGGCGCAAAAGCGGCCGTACGTAATTTTTTTTGACCCGCCCACTCCCGGGCGTGATTTTTGCCCAGGAGTGTAAATACGGCCCACATGCCTCGGAGTCAATTTTTTAGACGGGAACGCCTACCTTGCATCTCATTAACGCAAAGTAGGTGTCCACGCTAAAAAATGACGCAAACTCCATGGACTTTGGCGCTAGACGCGTCTAACGCCAAAGTATAAATATGGAGTTAGTTTTGCGTCGGAATTGCGTAAAAAAAAACGATGCAATTCCGGCGCAAACAGAGTATAAATATGCCCCTAGTGGTTTTATTATAAAAACACTTCCCTGTCCCTTACACGTTAGAGGGAAATTCCAGCCAGAGAACCACGTCTCTATGCTGATTGCTGAATGCTTCGCTGCAGCTGTTTTGCAGACTGCAGGCCTTTGCTCAGATATGGGGGATGATGTCTTCCCAGGGGAACCCGAAAGGGAGAATTAGAGCTTAATACGCTGTGCTTTATCATAGCCTAGGTAGGAGTTAGTCTGCTGACTGAAGGGACAATATGATAGCATCATTCTTATGCTTCACTCTCCTTGTCACAATATTAATAGTCATGCTGTGTCGTCCTGGTTATTGCAGCTCACGCTTTGCTATCTAAGATGCAGCTGCTTCATTAAAAACATTATTGAAACATATACTGCCTCTGTTTGTCATTGTATATATTAGACTAATGTAACTGTGAGAAACGGATGAGACCGGAGTGACCACGGCTTCCCTGAGAAACCAATCATGTCATGCGCTCGGCTACCCAGTCATCCCTGCCCTTCGGTAGAGATGAGGCACTACTAGCTAGCCAGAACAAAACCCAGTTTGGAGCGACAGGTGTCACCTGCAGTGCATCAGACTCAGTCTCCCCACACCACAGGCGATTCTGCCGCTCAAAATCGAGTAGTCTCATTAGAATAGTGAGAGCAGACACGACAGTGGCAGGGGCCCACTGGTATGACACTGCTTCCCTCATAATGTTGGCCATGTCTGCCAGCACCACCTGCTGTGGAGATCAGGGTGTTGTTGATGGTCTGCAAGTCCTCCCTGATCCCCTCACACTGTCCCTCCTACAGTCACCTGTTCTCCTACACTTTTTCTAGGATCTGGCCCATCGTGTCCTGGGAATGTTGATAGGCTCCCAGGATCTCGGAGAGCACCTCCTGGAGAGTCGTTCCCTGGTCCTGTCCTCCCCCTGGCACACAGAACTCCTCCCAGTTTCCCTGTTGGTCTGTGTCTCTGTCCCCTGAACAGTGTGCCCACTGCCAATGACCCCAGGTCCCTTATTGTCTTGGGGGCGAGGTGTAGCCTGGGGTCCCTGAAGAGGTTGGCACACTGCTGATTGACATGTGCTGGGGACAGAGGTTTGGGTACACTGGGTGGGTGCTGTGGTGTTGTTTCCTGATGGGGGAGTCTCTGTGGTGGTCTGTGACTGGGCTTGGGTCACCGGCAGTCCAGTGGTCCCTGATGGACCGGGTAGATCATCCAGGTCCATAAGACCATAGTTACTGTCATCACTGCGACCCTCTTCTGTTGGGGGACGGGATAGTGCTGGGACCTCCTCTCCAGTGACATTGTCAGGGGTACCTGTGGGGATGTAAATGATTTGTTATGGTTAATGTGTATGACATATTGTACATCCCTGGCTTCCCCTATATGGTTGGTGTTGCCACTGCTAACCAGTGTTAAAGTGCATATGCTCACTGTGTAAAATTGTATGTAATTGGCTTATCCATGATTGCCATATTTGATTTATTAGTACGTCCCTAGTACAGTGCACTAGAGGTGCCCAGGGCCTGTAAATCAAATGCTACTATGGGGCCTGCAGCACTGGTTGTGCCACCCACATAAGTAGCTCTGTAATCATGTCTCAGACTTGCCACTGCATTGTCTGTGTGTGGTGTTAATTGTAAATTCAACTTGGCAAGTATACCCACTTTCCAGGCCTAAACGTTCCCTTTTCTTACATGTAAGGAACCCCTAAGGTAGGCCCTAGGTAGCCCCAAGGGCAGGGTGCAGTGTATGATTAAGGTAGGACATATAGGTGGTCATTCTGACCTCGGCGGTAAAAGGTGCCTACCGCCGGTCAGAAATCCTCATAATTCCGCCGCGGTAACCCGCCACGGTCATTCTGACCCGCAGCAGCCAAATCTCCGAAAATCCGACAGCCACAACAGACCGCCAGACCAGCGGTCGGCGGAAAAGTGGAGGTGACCAAACCTCCACCGTCACGCCAACAGAAATACGCCCATGCCATTACGACCCACGAATCCACGCGGCGGTCTTTCAAACGCGGTTTACCATTGGCGGTACACACAGAATACACACAAACGAACAAAACTCAGCCACATTGGCCGATTTGAATTCCACACACCTGATACACATACACACACCACTCCCACACACACAATACAATATAAAACACACACCCACATCACCCACAAACCCCTACGACAAAAAATTCAGAATGAAGCACTGAGAGACACATCAGCGATCACAGAATACCATCACACAGAGGCACACTACACCATCACCCACACAATATCCACACACAAAACAACACACACCACCACACTCAACACACTTAACTACACATACTCCACCCCACACATCATACACACCACTCCATGGCACCCCAAAGACAGCCCCGCTTCTCAGACGAAGAACTCAGGGTCATGGTGGAGGAAATCGTTCGGGTAGAGCCCCAGCTCTTCGGCACACAGGTCCAATACACCAGCATTGCCCGGAGGACGGAGCTATGGCAGAGGATTGTCGACAGGGTCAACGCTGTGGGACAGCACCCCAGAAATCGGGAAGACATCAGGAAGCGATGGAACGACCTACGGGGGAAGGTGCGTTCCATGGTATCCAGGCACAACATCGCCGTGCAGAAGACTGGCGGAGGACCCCCACCTCAACCCCCACAATTTACAACATGGGAGGAGGAAGTCTTGAACATCCTGCATCATGACGGCCTCGCAGGAGTCGGCGGAGGAATGGACACTGGTAAGTTGAAGCTTCACTACTGCTTCCCCCCCACCTGCATGCCAAATCATACCCCAACCCTCACCCCCATCCTCGAACCCCACCCTCACCCCCACCCCCATCCTCACCCCCACCCTCACCCTCACCCCCACCACCATCCTCACCCCCACCACCATCCTCACCCCCACCCCCAGCACACCTATTCCCTGCCAATGTCTCACCATCACAACCCACACATCCCAAAACCTAGGCCTGCATGCGTCCACTAAGCATGGACACCCATCACCAAAGCATGCCCAATGCATATACACATCCCCCCCACAAGCCACCCTCACCAAAGCCCCCACACACGAATGCCAGCACTTGGGGACACGGGAACCCACAGATACACCCATATGCCACACATTGAAACTATAACCATACCTCTATACCCCTGCAGGACCCGACCGTCAACACACCGCCACGGAGGGCCCTGAATTCTCCACACCCCCCACCCAAGAGGCCGTCAGCGATGACAGCAGCTCTGTCGACCTGGACACCGATGACCAGCCCGGACCATCGGGGACCTCTGGACAGTCGGTTCCCCTCACACAGGCCCAGGCCACTACAGACCCAAACCCCTCTGGGAACACCAGCACAGCTCCCACCCAGCGGGCCCATGCCTCTGTCTCCAGGGCGCGTCAATCTGCGGTGTGTCTACCACTACAGGGCACCCAGGATAACCCACCACCCCAACAACAACAGGGACCTGGGGGCAGTGGTAGTGGGCACACCGGCCAGGGGGCAGAGGCCCAGGGAAACAGGGCAACTCGGAGGGCAGCTGTGCGACAGGGGGGGGACGGGCCCAGGGAACCCACTCTCCACGAGGCCCTCACCACCATCATGGGAGCATACAACCGCTCCCAGGAGACGATGGCGACGGTACTGGCCCGGTTCGAGGAGATCCAGGTACTGCAGGAGGAACATTATCGGGGGTACAGGGAGGACATCAGAGCCCTCACCTCCACCCTGGTTACCATGGTAGGGCTGCTGCAGGACCTCATCAACACCAGGATGGACACTCAACAACAAAGGGCCCCTGCCACTAGCCTGGACCAAGAACAGCCAACCACCTCCGCCGGCGCTAGTGGACAGGAGGCCCCCGCACAACAGCAGCCCACCAGACCCCCACCTCCTGCAGGAGAAGAACCACCCCGCAAGAGGGCCCTGAGATCTCGCAAGAAGACAGAGTAGGATGTCAAGACCCCCGCCAGCAAAGGATACCACCTGATGTCATCCCACTGTCCCACATTGTCACCCTGTCCATCCTTGAACTGCCCATGCTCCATCTCTCCACAGGCCTCTGGACAATGCACCTGTGTGACTGTTACTCTGGACTCTGCCATGGACATTCCTTCACCATAGCCCCCACCCACTTGAAACCACCCATCCCATTTTGAGCACTGAAATAAACACCCATTTAGCACAAAACTATCTGGAGTCTGGCTGTGATTTCAAAATATTGTAATTGACATGACAGTGCAAATATGTCCTTGTACATAGTGAAGTCAACAAACAGCTGCCACAAAGCTGTAGTCCATGGGAAACGAAGCACAGGACTCGTAGTGGGGACCCCAGATCTGAAATAGGGAGGGAAAAGCCACAACTCAGTCATCATACACTGGGGCAAATAGACAGGCATCAGAGATGCAGGAGAGTAGTTCACATTCACTAAATTATGTTTGAATTGTTACCTGTGTCCTATTGGAAGTACTGTTCAATGATTCTGTCCCTGTTGTCTGTTTCAGCCCCGTCGTCTTCCTCCTCGTCACTCTCCACAGGTTCCACAGCTGCCACTACACCACCGTCTCGACCATCCTCCTGCAGGAAAGGCACCTGGCGGCGCAAAGCCAGGTTGTGAAGCATGCAGCAGGCCACGATGATGTGACACACCTTCTTAGGTGAGTACATTAGGGATCCACCTGTCATATGCAGGCACCTAAACCTGGCCTTTAGGAGGCCAAAGGTGCGTTCGATCACCCTCCTAGTACGCCCATGGGCCTCATTGTACCGTTCCTCTGCCCTGGTCCGGGGATTCCTTACTGGGGTCAGTAGCCACGACAGGTTGGGGTACCCAGAGTCCCCCAATAGCCATACACGGTGTCTCTCTAGCTGTTCCATCACGTAAGGGATGCTGCTATTCCTCAGGATGTAGGCGTCATGCACTGACCCAGGGAACTTGGCATTTACATGCGAGATGTACTGGTCAGCCAAAAATACCACCTGGATGTTCATGGAATGGTAACTTTTTCTGTTCCTGTACACCTGCTCCCTGTCTCTTGGGGGAACCAAAGCCACATGGGTCCCATCAATGGCACCAATGACGTTGGGAATATGTCCAAGGGCGAAGAAATCACCCTTCACTGTAGCCAATTCGCCCACCTCAGGGAAAATGATGTAGCTCCTCACGTATTTCATCAGGGCAGACAACACTCTGGATAACACCTTCGAAAACATGGGCTGAGACATCCCAGAAGCAATTCCCACTGTTGTCTGAAATGACCCACTTGCCAGGAAATGGAGTACTGACAGGACCTGCACCAGAGGGGGAATCCCTGTGGGTTGGCGGATGGGGGACATCAGGTCGGGCTCCAGCTGGGCACACAGTTCCTGTATAGTGGCACGGTCAAGCCGGTAGGTCAGGATAATGTGGCGTTCTTCCATTGTCGACAGGTCCACCAGCGGTCGGTACACGCGAGGATTCATCCGTCTCCTCGCCAAACCCAGCGGACGGTGCCTAGGAAGGACAACATGGAGCACAGAGTCAAGCAACCCACAGGTACGTACTCACAGCTTGCACAGTAAACGATTCTCTATGCAGTGAATGGCGTGTCTGAGTGGCTATGCAAAGCCTAGGCCTGTGTGACGCAGTTGAAATTGAGCCATGTGGACCCTCGAAATGGCGGCTGCCTGACCTGTGAAGTGTGACAATGGGATGTGAGGTCAATGCGCTGGCGTGGCACACCGCGGCGGTCGGCGGTCGAAGACCGCGGCGCGAAGCCGCATTGGTTAACATTGAAGCCTATGGGTTTCAGGAGCCAATGGCGAAGGGCGCCGGCGGTGGCGGTATGCCCCGCCGCGGTACGCACCGCCGCGGACGTGACCGCCATTTCCTATCTACTTATCCACTTGCGACTTGAACTTTCACAGGAGAGGACCTATACTGCAAGTGTTGCTGTGACCTCGGTCTGGAAGGGACAATGGCTGCTGCGACTGGGGAAAGGGCCCCTGCCTTCACTGAAGAGGAGTTGGAGAAACTTGTGGATGGGGTCCTCCCCCAGTATGCGCTACTCTACGGTCCTCCAGACCAACAAGTGAGTTTAATTCAATATGGATTTGGGGCCACTGGCTGGCTTGGGGGCCTGGCGGGGGGCCTGGCGGGGATGGGGGGCATGTTGGGGCTGGCGGGGGCCTGGCGGGGGCCTGGCGGGGATGGGGGGCATGTTGGGCCTGGCGGGGGGCATGGCGGGGGGCCTGGCGGGAATGGGGGGCATGTTGGGCCTGGGGCCTGGCGGGGGGCCTGGCGGGGGGCCTGGTGGGGATGGGGGGCATGTTGGGCCTGGCGGGGGGCCTGGCGGGGGGCCTGGCGGGGATGGGGGGCATGTTGGGCCTGGCGGGGGGCCTGGCGGGGATGGGGGGCATGTTGGGCCTGGTGGGGGGCCTGGCGGGGATGGGGGGCATGTTGGGCCTGGCGGGGGGCCTGGCGGGGATGGGGGGCATGTTGGGCCTGGCGGGGGGCCTGGCGGGGGGCCTGGCGGGGATGGGGGGCGTTGGGCCACTGGCAACGAAAATGCAGACAAACTTGAACGTGGTATTTCTCCCTCCCTGTACGTGTCACATAGGTCCGCGCCCATGAGAAGATCGGGATTTGGCGTGCCATCGCCAAGGAAGTCCGGACCCTGGGGGTCCACCATCGACGGGGCACCCACTGCCGCAAGAGGTGGGAGGACATCCGCCGCGGGACCAAGAAGACCGCCGCGTCTCTGCTTGGGATGGCCTCCCAACGTAGGCGGGGTGCCTGCCGTCAACTGACCCCCCTGATGTTCCGGATCCTGGCGGTGGCCTACCTTGATTTGGATGGGCGCGTGAGGGCAGCACAGCAGACACAAGGGGGTGAGTACAAGCATCATCTACTCTGTTGTCGCGCAGTTGAGGTGTCTGGGTGGGGGAGGAGGGCTGTGGGTCCCCCTAGGCCAGGGCGATATCTGTAGGCTGGGCACCCCCGTAAGCCCCTGTGTCCCCAGCCACCACCCTCAGTAGTGTGTCAGTACAGCCATCCCTGGGCCGTGTCATCCATGGGTGCAGTTGTCAACTCTAGGCGTGTAGGGCATGTTCCACGGAATGCGTAGCGGACCCCAAGTGCGCAACTTAGTGCAGGGGGCATCTGTGTCTGTCATGTCCGCTAACTGTACCGGTGATCCATGTACTCAAAATCTCTTTATTTCTCTCTCCCCCCCCCCTTTTTGTTTGTCTTTCTGTGCTTGTGTGCATCAGCATCATCAGGCGGAGGAGAAGTGGCATCGGGGCAGGAGGGAGCTGCATCTCACATGGCCCAGGAGGGCCATGCCACAGAGTCTGACTGGACCAGTGAGACGGAGGGCGAGGGGAGCTCCACAACGGGGACGACTGTAGCCTGCAGCGACACGGACACGTCCTCGGAAGGGAGCTCCCTTGCGGGGGTGGCACCATCCATGCCCCCCGCCATTACAGGTACAGCCGCCACCCAGCGCACCATCTCCGCCCTCCCAGCAGCCCCTCAGCGTTCGCCCCGTGCCCGCTCTGCCAGGAAGCCGGGCATCTCCTTCGCCCCAGGCACTTCAGGCCCTGCCCCTGTTACCCCCGCTGCCCTCAGTGAGGAGGTCATTGACCTCCTCCGAACGCTCATTGTTGGGCAGACTACCCTTTTGAATGCCATCCAGGGGGTGGAGAGGGAGGTTCATCGCAGCAATGCGTACCTGGAGGGCATTCATTCGGGTCAGGCTGCCCATCAGCGATCGTTCCAGGCTCTGGCCTCAGCACTGACGGCAGCCATTGTCCCTGTCTCCTGCCTCCCTCTACTAACTCCCTCCTCCCAGTCTCCTGTTCCTCTGCCTGTCCCACCCACACCATCAGACCAGCCTGCACTCACCTCAACACCCAAGAGCCGCTCATCCAAACATAAGCACCACAGATCACGCAGACATTCACACAAGCAACATTCCGATGCAGACATGCCAACAGTCACTACCACCTCTGTGACCCCCACCTCCTCATCTCCCTCCTCCCTCCCTGTGACGTCTACACTCACACCTTCATTCACCTCACCATCAGCCAGTGTTTCCATCACCAGCATACCCTCCACTCCAGTCCGCACACGTGCAGTCACCACCCCCACTGCCATTTACACGTCCCCTGTGTCCTCTCCCACTGTGTCTGTCACCCCCTCTTCCACACCACACAAACGCAGCCACCCACCCACCCAACAGCCATCCACCTCACGACAGCCTCCCGCTCCTGCACCTGCACCCAAAGACAGCAAACTTGTCTCGCTTACAACCACATCCTCTCCCTCCACTCCCATACCCACTGTACCTACCACTCTCCATTGTCCCAAGAAAATCTATCTCTCTACTGCTACCTTCTTTCCTGACCCTGAGCCCCCCCCTCCTTCTCGTCGGGGTAAAAAGAGCACCTCAGCCACCACCAGCCCTGCAGCCCCCTTGACAAGGGTGCAGGGGTATTGGAGCCCACCAGCCCGCAGGTCTGGATCTTCGCCCAGCAGCAAGGGGACAGCCAGCCCACCCCCTGGGAAGAGGAGCAGAAGGCGGAAGGGCCGCCGCCGGAGCCCAGATTCGATATCCCCCCAGGACACTAGCCAGCCACCGTCAACAGCCACAGCTCCAAAGGGAGGAAAGGGCCACAGACTCCCGACTAAGGAGGGCAAGGGCAGCAAGGCGGAGAAGTCAGGCAGCAGGCCTGCTGCCCATGGAGGACCCGTCACAGCTGCCCAGGAGGAGCCCGCAACCCCCATAGCCGCTGCCCCGGGAGGAACCGGCACAGCTGCCCCGGGAGAGCCCACCACCCCCATAGCCGCTGCCCAGGGAGGACCCAGCCCAGCTGGCCAGGAGGGCCCCACCACCCACAGCCCAGGTGGGCATTGAAGGAGCACCATCCCCGCTGCCCAGGAGGGCACCACCAGGCAATGAGCAGTTGGCCATAGAATGGCCGCCGTCTCCAGCACCGCTCCGCTGGGGACCGCCGTCTCAAGAACCGGTGAACTGGGCCCTTCAAGGCAAGAACCGCTGAACTGGGCCCCGCCGTCTCCAGCACCGCTCCGCTGGGGACCGCCGTCTGAAGAACCGCTGAACTGGGCCCTTCAAGGCAAGAACCGCTGAACTGGGCCCTTCAAGGCAAGAACCGCTGAACTGGGCCCTTCAAGGCAAGAACCGCTGAACTGGGCCCTTCAAGGCAAGAACCGCTGAACTGGGCCCTTCAAGGCAAGAACCGCTGAACTGGGCCCCGCCGTCTCCAGCACCGCTCCGCTGGGGACCGCCGTCTCAAGAACCGCTGAACTGGGCCCTTCAAGGCACGAACCGCTGAACTGGGCCCCGCCGTCTCCAGCACCGCTCCGCTGGGGACCGCCGTCTCAAGAACCGCTGAACTGGGCCCTTCAAGGCAAGAACCGCTGAACTGGGCCCTTCAAGGCAAGAACCGCTGAACTGGGCCCTTCAAGGCAAGAACCGCTGAACTGGGCCCTTCAAGGCAAGAACCGCTGAACTGGGCCCTTCAAGGCAAGAACCGCTGAACTGGGCCCTTCAAGGCAAGAACCGCTGAACTGGGCCCCGCCGTCTCCAGCACCGCTCCGCTGGGGACCGCCGTCTCAAGAACCGCTGAACTGGGCCCTTCAAGGCACGAACCGCTGAACTGGGCCCCGCCGTCTCCAGCACCGCTCCGCTGGGGACCGCCGTCTCAAGAACCGCTGAACTGGGCCCTTCAAGGCAAGAACCGCTGAACTGGGCCCTTCAAGGCAAGAACCGCTGAACTGGGCCCTTCAAGGCAAGAACCGCTGAACTGGGCCCTTCAAGGCAAGAACCGCTGAACTGGGCCCTTCAAGGCAAGAACCGCTGAACTGGGCCCTACAAGGCAAGAACCGCTGAACTGGGCCCTTCCAGGCAGGAACCGCTGGCCCTTTGGCAGACGTGGCAGGGCAGGATCTGTCTCGGGCAGGGCTGCAGGATGTCCTCTGGCCAACATGCCTCCTCCAGTGGCAGTGGAGTCTGTTATGGACTGTTTGGACTGTGGCTTTGCTCTCCCCAGGATGGCCCAGTGGGCAGGCCACCCACTGTATGGACTGTATGGACTGTGGCTTTGCTCTCCCCAGGATGGCCCAGTGGGCAGGCCACCCACTGTATGGACTGTTTGGACTGTGGCTTTGCTCTCCCCAGGATGGCCCAGTGGGCAGGCCACCCACTGTATGGACTGTTTGGACTGTGGCTTTGCTCTCCCCAGGATGGCCCAGTGGGCAGGCCACCCACTGTATGGACTGTATGGACTGTGGCTTTGCTCTCCCCAGGATGGCCCAGTGGGCAGGCCACCCACTGTATGGACTGTATGGACTGTGGCTTTGCTCTCCCCAGGATGGCCCAGTGGGCAGGCCACCCACTGTATGGACTGTATGGACTGTGGCTTTGCTCTCCCCAGGATGGCCCAGTGGGCAGGCCACCCACTGTATGGACTGTTTGGACTGTGGCTTTGCTCTCCCCAGGATGGCCCAGTGGGCAGGCCACCCACTGTATGGACTATATGGACTGTGGCTTTGCTCTCCCCAGGATGGCCCAGTGGGCAGGCCACCCACTGTATGGACTGTTTGGACTGTGGCTTTGCTCTCCCCAGGATGGCCCAGTGGGCAGACCACCCACTGTATGGACTGTTTGGACTGTGGCTTTGCTCTCCCCAGGATGGGCCAGTGGTCATGGATTCCCCTCGTGGATCTGGCGTCGTGTACTCAAGTGGCTGAGGTGCCCCCCCTTCCCTTCCCCCTGAGGTGCCTGTCCTTTTTTCTTTCTGATGCCCCTGCAGTGTTCTCTCCGTGGAGTTCTTGTCGTGGGACTGGGCCTTGCCCCTTTGCTCAGGACCCCTGTGGTCCACAGACAGTGGTTGGACTACATTTAGTAGCTGTATATATTTTGTACATAGTTTATTTATTTATTTGGATTACTGCTGTCCATTTTTCAATATATCTGCCCGTTTGAGATCTCTTCTTTTGGTCTTTGCATTATTTCAGAAGGGGGGGGTTTGTGGGTTGTGACAGTGATCTGTGAGAATGCATTGATGTGTGTGTTGTAGTGGGTGTGGGTGGGTGGGTGTGTGCCGGTAATCTTTTCCCTCCCCTGTGTCGTAGGTGCAGTACTCACCGATGTCTTCCACGCCGCCGGGCGTGCTCCTGGTACAGGAGCAGGTATAGGAGTGCGGGGATGACCTGCAACTCGGGTTCCATACTGCCGGAATCTCGCGTGGTGTATGTGGAGGTGAGCTTTTCCCGTTCGTAGTCTGTTTCCGCCGTGTTTTTATCAGCGGTGCTCCCGCCCCGGAAAAGGTGGCGGATTGGTGGGTCGTGATAGGGTGGGCGGTACATTGTCTGCCGCCTGGCTGTTGGCGGTGACCGCCGCGCTGTTTGTTTGTTCCGCCGTGGCGGTCGGAGTGTTAATGCGGCGGGCTGTGTTGGCGGTTCCCGCCAGGGTCAGAATTGCATATTTGGGACCGCCGGCCTGTTGGCGGGTTGGCCGCCGCTTTATCACCGACCGCCAGGGTCAGAATGAGGGCCATAGTAATGTGGTTTATATGTCCTGACAGTGAAATATTGCTACATTTGTTTTTCACTGTTGCAAGGCCTGTCCCTCTCATAGGTTAACATAGGGGCTACTTTTAAATCTGATCAAAGTGTAGATTCCCTTTGGGAGCGGATGGACATGTGGAGTTTGGGGTCTCTGAGCTCACAATTTAAAAATACATCTTTTCGTAAAGTTGATTTTAAGATTGTGCGTTTGAAAATGCCACTTTTAGAAAGTGGACATTTTCTTGCCTATACCATTTCTGTGACTCTGCCTGTTTGTGGATTCCCTGTCTGGGTCAGTTTGACAGTTGGGCTGGTTGCACCTCACACTAGACAGTGACACAAAGGGAGCTGGGGTGTAGCCTGCCTATCCTGATGAGCCATCTGTGGTAGGAGGGAAGGGAGGAGTGGTCACTCACACCTGAAAGGGCTGTGACTGCCCTCACACAATGCAGTCTCCAACCCCCTAGTGAGTGTCTGGGGCCTGGCCTGGGCAAGGCAGGATTTCACATTCAAAAGAGACTTTACTTTGAAGTAGGCCTACTTCAAAGGAGAAATTGGGTATAAGAAGGGCACCCAAAACCACAGACTTTAGAAACACTTCTGGAACCAAGAGGAAACTCTGCCTGGAGAAGAGCTGAATAGCTGAGGAAGAAGAGCTGCCATGCCTGTGACTGTGGTTTGTGGAGCTACCCTGCAGTTGCTGCTTCTGCCAGAGTAAGAGGGCACAGACTGGACTTTGTGTGCCTTCCATCTTGAGAAGAAATCTCCAAGGGCTTGATCTAGAGCTTGCCTCCTGTTGTTTGAAGTCTCAGGGACAGCAAAGACTTCTCTCTGCCAGCACCTGGAGTCTCTGGAGAGACTCCTACTCTGCCCTGTGGTGCCCATCCAGTTCCTGGGACCCTGAAAGGAGAAGCCGGCAGCCTAAGAGGAAGAAATCCACGCACAGAGCGCCGTGCGGGGAAAGATTGACGCAACTCTGATCTGTCGCTGAAAATCCGACACGCCGCCAGCACCGCAGCTCAGAAACGACGCTCGCAGGAAACTCGACCAAAGAATCGATGCACAGAGCAGGAGAAATGACGCGCAGCATTGCTGATGGAGGCTGGGAGATCACAACCCGCGCTTCGGGGGTTTTCGGATCATCGTGCAGCTGGATTTCTGACTCACACCCGCACGTGCAGGGTTATTTTTGACGCACACCCGCCCATGCGGGGTTATTTTTGACGCGCACCAGATACAATTTCACGCTAGCAGCGCTAGTGTGTGTTTAAAACTACTTAAAGAAGACTCTTTTTGCATTTCTATTGATAACTTGACTTGTGTATGGTGGATGTTTGTTGTTTTGGTCTTGTTTTGTTTAGATAAATATTTCCTATTTTTTTAAACCTGTGTTGAGTCATTTTGTAGTGTTTTCATTAAGTTACTGTGTGTTGTACACATACTTTACACCTAGCACCCTGAAGTTAAGGCTACTGCTCTGCCAAGCTACCAAGGGGGTAAGCAGGGGTTAGGTGAGGTTGATTCTCTTTTACCCTGCCTAGAGTGAGGGTCCTTGCTTGAACAGGGGGTAACCTGACTGTCAACCAAAGACCCCATTTCTAACAATAGTGGTGTGGGTAGGTGGGTGTGGTGTGTGTATGGGTGTCAGGCATGTGTTGTTTGAATTGTCCAATTTGGTGTTGTTTTGTTTGTGGGTGTCCATTGTGATTGCAGCGGTATGTATCACCAATGGTTTACCGCGTTGAATGTCCGCCATGGTGATTTGTGGGTCATAATGTGGTGGGCGTTGTTCTGTTGGCGTAACAATGTGGGTTTTAAAACCCCCAGTTTATCACTTAGCTTTGGGCTAATGGATTTGTGTATGTGGCTGAATTCTGTCCGATTGGTGTATGTGTCATAATATGGTGAACAGATATCCGCCACTTCGGCAGTAAGTTGGCGGCCGTCACCGTGGCGGTAAGCAGGATTTACCGCCAGTGTCATAATGAGGGCCTAAATTCCAAATGTGCAAATGTCCCCAGTACAACAAATGCAGGTTCCACAAGCCCTTATGCCACAGCTGCTGATGATTGTTCCTTAGCAAAACATGAATCAGATGACAAAAGTAAACACTAATCAAATGGCAAGTGCAAATGTAAATTGCCTAGCTTCACAGTTTCCCTCAATTGACTTAAGTGATGAGTAATTCTTAGAAACATTCAACAGTGATAGTTCTGATGGCAATTGCAAGTTAGTCGCATCCTTAGAGATAGATAAATATGGTCCTTATATAAACGTAAACGTTATGGGACATGATGTGTCATTTGCGGTGGACACTGGAGCTACAAGTTCCACTGTCAGAACAGCAGAAGTACCAGACTTGCCACTATCAAGAAGAAGAATTCAGTTTGTAGGAATAGCAAGTAAGCAGTTGAAAAATCATGTGTTGGAACATGCACCAGTAAAGATCGGTTCATTTGAAGACAAGCACCAATTTGTAGTTTACGATTCAAGTCCAGTAAATTTGTTAGGACCTGACCTGTTGTGCAAGTTAAATTGTTCCATTAGCTGCACACCCAAAGGAATTGAAATACAGATAAACGAGAAAGAAGTCCCTTGCAAATTTGTGGACAATACCTACTTGTCACGCTGTATCCAGTGATGACATGCAATGATTTGCCAGAAGAATTGCAGGAAACGATCATTCCTTAGGTTTGGGATTTTTCAGGAAAGGATATTGGTCTCATAAAAGGAGTTGAGCCAGTCAAAATCAGAGTGAAGTCAAACATGGTATATCCGAGAATATCATCATACAACATGACACCCGAGATAGTTGCAGGAATCCCCCCCTAATTGAGAGTTTGATTGAGCACGGTGTTCTGAAGGAAATTCTGGGAAGCCCTTGTAATTCCCCTCTATTAAGATTGTGAAAGCCCAATGGAAAATACTGCAGTGTTCAGTATTTGAGAAAAGTGAACAAAATTGTCATTCTATGTTGTTCTGTGACACCAAAACCAATTTTAGATCCCTTGTGAAGCAGGATGGTTTACGGTCATTGAGTTGTGTCAGGCCTTCTTTACCATTCCACTCCATGAGGAAAGCCAGTTCCTTTTTTGTGCTTAAATTTGACAGTCGTATTTTATATGGTATTGTACTCCTCAGGGGTGTATGGAATTGCTATCAATCTTTAATAAGATTTTAATGAAGAACTTGAAGTCCATTAAAATGCTCTGTCATTCAGTCTTAGTGCAGTATATTGATGACCTATTGGTTACATCAAATACATAAAAGTAATGCAGAAGAGATACCATAGCACTCTTGAATCATCTAGGAGAAAATGGACATAAAGATTCCCCAGCAAAGTTGTAGTATTTTAAAAAGAAAGTTTGATACTTGAGTCACCCCATTAAGAAAGGTGCAAGAAAGGTGTACCAGGAGAGAATTTGAGCAGTCGTGCAGATGAATCCCCCAGTTACCCAGAGAGAAGTCAGAATGTTACTAGAAATGGTTGTCTACTGCTGCCAATGCCTTCTGAATCTTTCCCTGATGTCCAAGCCCTTACAGAGATTGACAGACAAGGATGTGTTTGATTGGTACCATTCAATGACGAATGCGTGAAAGACTTCACTGAGCTCAGAGAAAGCTTGTGCTGAGGTAAAGCTCTGGGAATGTCAGATTATTACAAATGTTTTTCTTTGTTTTGCAGTGAGAGGGATGGATGTGCTCTCCCTGTTTTGACACAGTTACATGGAAGTGCTAACAAGCCTGTGGCCTATTTTTCTCCCACACTTGATCCTGTAGCTGCTGCATAGCCCAGCTGGATCCCTGATTGTAAATCTTAAGCATTGGAACTTTTAAATGTTGCAACGTTTTTGCCAGATTCTGTAGAAAATGCAATGAATGAGGTTGAGCATGACTGTCTTGATGTGACTGAACTGTGCACCAAACCAAGATCCAATATTCAAGATGTACCCTTGGACAAGATCACTATGGGGCATATTTACAAGCCCCTAGCACCTCCTTGCGCCTCCCTAGAGTAATTTTTTTACATTAAGGTGTCTTCAAGGAGGCCATTTCCCCGCTCCAGATTTACAAAGTACCACAATGCAAGCATTGCGCCAATTTGTATCCCCTTGTACCACATTATGCCTACACCAGGCATAATGTATGCAAGGGGGGAGTTCTCCCATTGGGTGGCCTCCTTGCGCCTCCCTAACGTCATTTGTTTTTGTTAACACTAAGTTGGCGTTAAGGAGGCCTTTCCCCCGCTCCAGATTTACAAAGTTGTGCAATGCAGGCATTGTGCCACTTTGTAACCCCTGGCACCACATTATGCCTGCACCAGGCATAATGTATGCAAGTGGTCATTCCCCCATTGGGAGGGACAAAAAATGGTGCTGTGAAACTTAGGAGATTTCACTGTGCCATTTTCCCCATCATTTATAATGCCTTGATGTTCCCATTGTTTCAAATGGGCTTCAACACACATTACTGGACTAGCGTCGACCAATGCACCACTAAGGCATAAAAAATGTTGACACTTTTCTGCGAACGTGCCCTCATAGTGCACTGCGTTGTAAATACAGTGCTACCAATGTGACATTAAGTTGTCCAGGGGGAGTGCAGAAAAAGTGGTGCATCACAGCTGATGCACCACGTTTTTGTAAATATGTTCCTAAGTCATTATTGTTGATTGCTCCCCTTTTAGAGATTCTGAAGGTACCCTGAGAGCTGTTTATGCTGTTTGCACAGTCTCAGGTGCGATAGAAGTTTTTTGGCTTTGAGGAGTCTTTTCTGACCAAACAGCTGAACTGATTGCTCTTACTAGCATATGCTGTATTTCTGAACAGCTTAAAGCAACCATATTCACTGATAGTCAGTATGGGTTTAGTGTTGTTAATGACTCTGGACAGTTGTAGTCAAAGAGAGGCTTAATGACCTCCTCTGGATCACCTATCCAAAACGGTGACAAAGTTTATCAATTGGTGAAAGCATCACAGCTACCTATGAAAATTGCAGATGTAAAATGTGCAGCTCATCAGAAAGCAAATTATTACATTTCCTTGGGAATTACTTATTTTGATGAATTTGCAAGGTATTCTGCCTTGCATTGCACTTCCTTTAATGGAGAAGTGTGTTATGGAAATGATGATGAGAAGTCAAAATTGCTTTATGGCAGTGAAAAGACTGCAGGATGAAGTAACAGATGAAGAGACTCAAGGTTGGATTAGGGCAGGATGTGCTCTAAGGAATAGGGATGATATTTGGGTTTCCTGTGAAGGTAAAGCAGTGCTGCCAAACAGCTTATTGTACCCGATCCTAAGATTCTACCATGGACAGGCTTACATTGGTAGAGGTGCAATGATTAGAACATTCAGATAACCATTGCACAATCCTAGATTCAGATTAGTTGCAGATGTTGTGTCACAGATGTGTAACTTATCAACAGATGAATGTAGGGCAATGCACAGTTGTTACAATGAGTCAAATAGAAGATCAGGAGGAAATTTCAATTGAGTGCAACTCGATTTCATTGAATTGCCAGTGTGCATTGGACTGAGATATGTATTGGTAGTGTTGTGTGCATTCTACCATTGGGTCCAGGCTGGCCCAAAATAATAGATTCAGGTTTGCAAAGCTGCTATTGAGAGAGTTATTACATCAATTCTATTTTCTGACTTCTCTGGAATCATACCAAGTAACTCTTTTCAATAGTGAGATCCTTAAATTGTTATGTGTGGTATTACAAGTTGAACAAAGATTGCATCACAGTTACACACCTGAAACTTCAGGTCTGGTACAGCAGATAAATGGTTCTCTGAAGTCTCAACTGATGAAAATATGTGCATCTATAGCACTAAAATGGTCAGATGCATTGCCTCTTGTCCTGATGAGTATGCGCAGCACACCCAACAGAAAGACAGCTTTATTGAGCTATGAGATTGCCAGCAGTGCCTGCAAATGCTTTTGTGAACATTAAAGATGATTTTGTTCTGGATTATTGCAAAGGGCTAGCTGATGTGGTTTGTTCTTTGTTTAGCCAGGTTGAAGAAGTAACTGTACAACTACAACAAGAACTTTGTCACGACCTGACTCCTGACACTTGGGTTCTGGTGAAGAAGCAGGTAAGTAAGACATAATTGGAGCTGCGTTGGAAAGGGTCTTACCAGACTGTTGTGGTTACAACAACAGCTGTGAAGTACTGTGGACTTCCAAACTGGGTCTGTGCGAACCAAACCTGCAAAGCTCAAAGTCCTATTTATGAAACACTGCCTGTTTCCAAAGGGTTGGTTACAGTAAGAGCAAGGGTCCAGGTTAGCCAAACTATGAGGATTTGACTAGCGGCTAATGTCGGCATGCACAGTCTGGTAAAAATCTGAGCACACCAAAAGTAGTCAAAGGTACAAAGGGTTGAGACTGGGTCAGGTGACTCCTGCTAGCTCAGATAACGTTGAAATATCAGTAGTCAAAGAGAAAAGAGATGTTACTGGAGACCAGTGGCCCGAGAAATCCCCAGAGCCAATGCTAAAAGTGCCTCTTGCTATTGCTGAAATAACTGAAGAATCAGAGCAAAGTGACAGTGAAACAGAAGGTCGTGTGACAAGGAGATCAAAAGGGAAAAGAGTGTGAGGTCGCAGATACTCTGCTCCCAAATAAACTTATTTTACAACTGATGACTTGGAGAAGGAGTTTGATGCCTTTTGTGTTAACAATTTGAATCCAGCTGAACATTTTGGACATTAAGATTGCTTTGGAACTGAAATTTGGTATTTCATTGTCTCTTGATAAACACAGACATTATTTGCTGGAAGTGCTAATTAGTGATTACCAGATGGCCTATTATTAGAGATACGTGAACTTTTAGTAGAAACATTTGAAATGTTGTAAATAAGAGAAACTGTTCATGAACTCTTAAACTTTTGAATTTTGATTTTGCTTCATGGTTAGAATTGATGTTAAAATGTCATTTAGACTCTAAACTAATAGCCAATGTCCAAATTAATTTGTATTTCTAGTGTTTAGTGAAAGATTAATGATTTTGAAATCATGTGCAAGTGAAAAAATGCACTTCTTTGTTGTACCTAATGTAATGCCATAACAAAGCTTTTACAATTTTATATGAAATGTATTACTTATACTAATGAAATATTACTAGTGATGAATTTATGCATTTTATATTATGTGTGCTTTACTATTGATTGCATTTTATATTTTCTTGTGTAAGCATAACTAATGCCTACATGAGCTTGCATTTCGCAGTAATGTAAAGGTGCTGAATCGGTAAGGAGAAATCCTTCAGATTTCTTTGCCATGGGAATCAAAACCACACTTGTACAAAGTATAATATTTAACCATAGAACTGTACTAATTTGGCCTGGAATTGGACATAATGCAGGAACATGGCATACTTTTGTTACAAACCCATTGGAGTCACACGGAAAAGGAGAGGTTCTCATGGCAGACCTGGGAAAATGTCAGACTGGTGCAACCTGAAGGTTGCTAATAATGTGATTGGATTATGACCCATTTTCATAATATGATTTTATCCTGGAAGCCAATAGGAACATTTCATTTGGACTGATATATCATTTGCCTATCACACTTTGCTCATATGCAGATGAGGGGCAGGCCCTGTCTTGTCTTGGTCAGAGACAGCCACTTCCCTGATGCTGACCAGATGCTTTGCTGATGAAGATTCCCTGAATTCTGTATCCCTTGGAGAGGTATCTTTCTCTATGCTATTTGCCCTTGCCCCTAGATATGCCCTTTTTAGGATAGACTCTCCACCATGCTGGCACTCATTTTATTTTTATTTTTAGTTAGTGCCTTGTAGCCCGAGTTATTTTATTCTTCAAAATTATTTTTGTCCTTTCATATTTTTTTATTTTGCCCACGTGTTACTCACCACACATGTCAGTCCCTAATTTGGTTACCTGTAGGGTTAACCTATGCCCAGCCAATGATTATTGACTTGATTGAATTTGAATTGACTAAATAATTGTGCAATCTGAGCAACATGTGATTCTTGTGTCTCGGATATTTCTATTAACTTTATTTGTCATTCTTCTTGAATGCTTAGTTTTTTTAATGTTAGGACACCTGAACTTATTGCATTGCCTTGGGCAACCCTTGGTGATTATATATCCATACAACCTGGTTCAATGCATAGTCTACCTGACTTTGAGATTGTGTTTGTAATACAGCTTTGAACTATATTCCGAATGGAGTATTCCTTCCATGGCCACATTGGTCATGGTGTCTAAATTATTGGTGGGGTGAGCTGGGAGTTGAAGTAATTGTCTATGGTTCATCAAACATCTTTCTGGATCAAAAGGTTTGTGAGCTCGATGTGCATTTGATGGAAAATTCATTCATACAGGTCTTGGGTTGCTTGCATTGTGATTCAGGGAGGACCTGACCTAGCAGTTTGGCTTGTACTATTCAAATTGGAGCACGATCAAGACTGATTTGCATATGGCTGGTTGCCATTTGAGTAGGCATGGTTTGCAAAATAATGATGGACTGGAATGCAGTCCTTATTTAAAAATGCTCAGCGAAGGCCTAGTGAAGGGAAAGAGGAGGGTGACTGGTTACCTTCCATTAGTGACCACGGATTTCATGAAACCCTATCTTCTGTTCCCACTTCAATATTCTCAAAGATTTTATTTAGTGAGGTTCAGATTTGCCCTGGCCCACTTTTTAGTTTTGTACCTCAGCAATGTTTATTCTGATTCTGCCCTTGAACCCTGCATCTGTGACTCATGGTCAGTACCCTCTATGCTGCACCTTTTCTTCTAAAAACTATACACTGTGCCCAGGGTAAAAAATAAATCCTCCTATTGAGCATTACAAATATCGAGAGGTGCAGTCCTGCCCTCCTTTACCTACATGTTTTTACAAACTAAGGCCCAGATTTAAGAGGGCATAGCACCATCTAACAACACATTAGAGTCATTTTATTTTACACTAATGTGGAGTCAGATGGCTAAAAACACTGTGCCAGATTTTCAAAGTGCTGCTATGTGCCACTTTTAACCCCTTGTGCCACAATATGCCTGCGCCAGGCATAATGTATGCATGGTGGGGGGCATTCTGGTGTTCGGGGCACCGAAAAAATTGCAGATAGAAATCTTAGAGATTTCCTTGCATCATTTTGTCTGGCATTTTTTTTAATGCCTGTTCCCTTTAAACATGTCTCAGGACTCCCACTGTAGAATCTTTGTATGCAGTTTTAGACTGCAATTTCGACCTGGCAAATACACCCACCTGCCAGGCCCAAACCGTCCTTTTAGTATATGTAATTCAACCCTAATGTAAGCCCTAGCTGGCCCCATGGGCAGGGTGCAGTATATTTAAAAAGTTGGACGTGTACTTTTCAGTTTAACATGTCCTAGAAGACAAAAACTATTAAATTCGTTTTTCACTAATGCAAGGTTTATTTCTCCCATAGGTTAATATTGGAATTGAATTGATACAGTTTTAGGTGTAATTTCCAATCAAGAAAACAAATACATTTGGAGTTTGGTGTCTCTGGACTCACAATTTAAAATCACAACTGATGGTGAAGTCGAATTTTAAATTGTGTGTCTGAAAATACCACTTTTAGAAAGTTGTAATTTTCTTACTTTAACTATTCTGTGCCTCTCTTTGTCTCTGAATACAGGTTTGGGATGAGTGGCAGATGGGCTGTGTGCACCCCTCTAGACAGCTACATACAAAGGGAGCTGAGGTGTGCCACTCAAATCCTGATGGCCCATCACCAGGGAGGGAGGAGCTAACACTTGCACTTGTGCTTGTCCCCACAAAAATAACTGCATAACCCCCTGCAAAGCATCTGGCACCAGGAAAGGCAGAGAACTTGTAAACTTCAAAGGACTTTCTTTGATATCTCCCCCACGTCAAAGCCACAACTGGGTATGAGTACTGGAACCCAAACCCCACCAAAGTAAAACATGTCTGGATCTGAGGACATTATGCCAGGAAGAAAGACTGCTGTGCTACCAGGAGAGACTGCCACTCTGTTGGACTGCTTTGTTGCATTGGCCAGCTGACTCCTGCCTCTTGTGTGGGAGTGAGAAGGTCTGGACTTACCTCTCCACATCCTCTAAGAACCTAAGGGACTCTAAGGGCTTGCAGGCTTGTCTCCCGTTCTGACGTCTCAGGGCCATCAAAGACTTTTAATTCATCCTTCTGCTACTGGACTCTGACAACTGAGAGCCCTTTCCTCCCAAAATCTGCCAATCCAGTCCTAGGCTTGAAAGTGGGCTTTACAGCTGTTATTTACAAAAATCGATGCATCAATACAGTTGAACCAATTGGAACCGCTGTATCCTACCTTGATGCTGATGAATCACCTCTGCCCCTGAGGTCGAGGAATTTGCATTGCTGACTGCACAGCTCCAGGTCAGCACATTACCACCAGCGCTGGCCTATCACCTCCACATCGCTGGCTGGGCCGCTTGATGACGATGCATCGCCTTCTTCACAAATAGTTTGACTCTTCACCTACAGAAGCCTCCCCTGACTGCACGTTTAGGAACCAAAGCATTACCTTCTCATCACCTTCTCAAAGTCAACCTAACACTCCATCCAAGGTACTTTTCAGTGGGTCCTGTCTGGGTCCTGTAGCCAGCCTGCCCTCCATCACTGTCAGCTGGAACTTTGGATTTGCCCTGGTCCAGCGCAGCCTCAAGTAACATTTTAGCTCTATTGACTTCTAAGCACTATGTTGAAGTTTATTCGTACATCAAGTTCTAATTATTGGATTTCTGTTGCTTTGGTCTGGTTTTACCCAAAAAAATATTCTTTATTTTCCTAAACGACCGTGGAGTCTTTTGTGGTGTTTTTACTATATTACTGTAATTCATGTGCTGGGCCAATGCATTACACATTGCCTCTTATATTAAACCGGCTGTTCTATACCATGCCACCAGAGGGCAAGCACTCGTTAGTTTTGGGGTGTGTGTCTGACCTACCCTGACTTAGATTGTGGTCCCTAATTGGACAGGGTGCATACCTCTGCCAACTAGAGACCCAATTTCTAACAGTGTCCAAAATAACAATGAACTTGAATGTGGCCCGAGTGATTATCAGTAGCTCAGATTAGTTCAAGCTTTCCATCTATCACTTTTTTTGGCTACCTCAGTGCAACATTTAAGTCAGACAGGTATGTCCAGATGTGGTTCTGTGCACACTGTGCCACTGTAACCAAGCTATACCTGACCAATGTGCCCTAATAGGGGTAAAACCAGTTTGTGTTGCTTGTGTTCTGGTTCAGGCAAGACCTGGATTGGCAGTTTGTGATTGACTGTTCTGATTGGGGCAGGGTCAAGACTGATTGGCATATAGCTGGTTCCAAACTGAGGTATCATGGTGTGCAAAATAGTGATGGCATGGGATGTGGCCCCAAGTAATTACCAGTGTCTAAGATTAAGTCAAGCATTCCATTCATCACTTTTTCGTATACTTCAGTACGAGGTCCTAAGTGGGACAGGTATGTCCAAATGAGGGTCCCGCGCACACTGTGCCAGTGAAACCAAACTTTACCTGACTGATGGGCCTGAATAACTTGGGTTGCTTGTGTTCAGGTTAAGGGAGGACCCTGGCTAGCTCCTTGGTATTTTGCAACTGAGGATGTGGGAAGATGGTGTGATATATTCAAATATGATTGTGAGCATTGGGTTGTTTGAACTGTGTGCTAAGCTGTTAGACAGCATTCCAAATGGTTCTATGTGTCTGTGGAGCTCTGTTGTGCATTCAAAAGTGTCAAGTTGTGTGTCAAATTGTTGTGGCTTTGGTGAGTGCTAATACACATATGTGGAAATAGTTGTAGACTTTGAACACTAACACTTTGCGACAATGATATTTGAGAGTCAGGGAAAAACTGGCTTAACACAGGTTATCCTGCCCCTTGTAGTGATAAATGGTTTCAGTAATATCATAAAAAGGACACATCTAACTGGAGAGTGAATATTTAGTCAAAATCGAGCTTCATCCTTCCTGTTCATTTCACCAAATTTGCTAGTAATAGTAATTTGCTCATTTCTCCTAATGCCACCTATTCTCCTTTATCCTTTTCTTAATAAGGTTGCACACTTTCAGCTTATGTTGGTTGACTATAATTACTCTCCAGTAGATTAGGCATACCCAGAGCTCCACAACCTCTCTGACTAGCTTTACTACATCTGGATGCCTTTAATCATGGGAGAAACACAAACACCTGCTACTAAACTGTAAGGAATGTTGCTGTAAAGCTGGCCTGGAAAATGTTGTATGGTTCCCGTGCATGCTTCTACCTGCATTAGGGAACTTACTATGATTAAAAAGGTTTGGTTTCAACACTAACATTACTCTGCGGCCCTTCTGGCTAGATTGCTCATATGTACATGTCAATGACCATCCAAGAAACCCAAACATTGCACCAAGAAGTATTGCATTCTGTGATGCAGTTGGTAAAAGCAAAAGAAAACAGAGAAAACATATCAGACAAATAAGCTTTCATGAATCCAACATAACACAGACTTGCCATTCAGCTGGCTATCATTGTGCCTACAACAACACTTGCCACAAAGATATCCTATGCGTGAGCATCAGCCTAACATTTTGAACAGAACTGCTAACACTTACAATACTGCCAAGATGTGCCGTTTAGACAGGTATGGCAGCACCCTAATAACTTGTCACTTCCACCCAAAGAACACTCACATACAAAAAGTCGCTCTCCAAATCTATAATTTACCTTCATCAGAGAGAACAAACAAGAAAGCCCTCCAGACTCACTCATGCACACAACACGCAGTAAGATACTATCGACGGCACAAAAATGCCAGCTAAACACCACTTCTCAATCTAATTCCAACATATATTCTAGAACCATTCAGAAGAATTTAGCTTAAACGTAACACACCAACAAACACAAATAATTGCTACCCAGCTCTTTCTTTCGTAGTAGATGCTGTCTAGGAAGCAATCTATGTTAGCCCTGCGATTGACAGAGCCAACCCAGATAAATGAGAAACGCCAAAATGATTTGGCACACAAATACACATAACAAACCATAGACATCTTTAGCAGGATCAATCTCATCCTACCGTGAAATTAATAAACACAAGCTATTATTAAATGATGCACTTAACAAGCTGATATTGGGCATGAACAATCAATGGATGGAAACCCCTGAACCTTAGTTTTTGGTTTTCAACCTAAGAAAGTGTACAGGTGCATTCATCATGGAAGAAAGAGGTTAACAAATGCTGATATCATAATACATACATAGGGGGTGATTCTAACCCTGGCGGTCGGTGTTAAAGCGGCGGCCAACCCGCCAACAGGCTGGCGGTAAAAAATATGGAATTCTGACCCTGGCGGGAACCGCCAACACAGACAGCCACTTTAACACTCCGCCCGCCACGGCGGTACAAACAAACAGCGCGGCGGTCACCGTCAACAGCCAGGCGGCAGACAATGTACCGCCCACACTATCACAACTCACCAATCCGCCACCTTTTCCGGGGCGGGAGCACCGCCGATAAAAACACGGCGGAAACAGACTACGAACGGGAAAACGCTCACCACTACGCACTCCAGGAGGAAGGAGGACAGCATGGAACCCGAATTAAACATCCTACCTGCTCTCGTCTACCTTCTCATCTACCACGAGTACGAAGTCCGGTGCAGACGACAACGGTGAGTACTGCACCTACGACACACGGGAGGGGGGAGGACGAAAGGTTACGGGCACACACATATGCGACCCCCCCCCCCCAACTATGTACACACCAATGCAGAGCAACAAGTCACAGTGACACCACCCAAACACCCCTGAAAAATGCTAGGACATAATCAAATTTGGAATAAATATTTATGTACCAAAAAGCTCCTGAAAATTATCGTACAACCATGAAAGATATTCACAAGAAAACAAATGACATACACATCAGTGTATAACTGAAGTAACAAGTCCTACACATCCTACGAATTCATCATGTCCGTGGGCCAAAGTTTTGAGAAACAAGGGCAAAGCCCACACAGGAGACCTGAGTCCTTTGGAGAGAACACTGCAGGGGCATCAGATGTAAAAACTACAGGCACCTCAGGGGGAAGGGAAGGGGGGGGCACCACAGCCACATGAGTCCACGACGCCAGATCCACGAGGAGCCACCATGCCCACTGTACCATCCTGGGGAGTGCAAAGCCACAGTCTCTCAATGTCTCTACAGTGGGTGGGCTGCCCACTGTACCATCCTGGGGAGTGCAAAGCCACAGTCTCTCAATGTCTCTACAGTGGGTGGGCTGCCCACTGTACCATCCTGGGGAGTGCAAAGCCACAGTCCATCAGGTGGATGACAGTCTCCACTGGTCAAGGAGGAGGCATGGTTGACAGGAAGGGCCCAGCGGAGCGGTGCTTGAGACGGCGGGGCCCAGCGGAGCGGTGCTTGAGATGAAGGGCCCAGCGGAGCGGTGCTTGAGACGGCGGGGCCCAGCGGAGCGGTGCTTGAGAAGAAGGACCCAGTGGAGCGGTGCTTGAGACGGCGGGGCCCAGCGGAGCGGTGCTTGAGAAGAAGGGCCCAGCGGAGCGGTGCTTGAGAAGAAGGGCCCAGCGGAGCGGTGCTTGAGATGAAGGGCCCAGCGGAGCGGTGCTTGAGATGAAGGGCCCAGCGGAGCGGTGCCTGAGATGAAGGGCCCAACGGAGCGGTGCTTGACAGGAAGGGCCCAGCGGAGCGGTGCTTGAGACGGCGGGGCCCTCTTCAGCGGTGCCTATCCTCACGGCGGGCCCTGTTCAGCGGTGCTCTTCTGCACTGCGGGCCCTGTTCAGCGGTGCTCTTCTCCACGGCGGGCCCTGTTCAGCGGTGCTCTTCTCCACGGCGGGCCCTGTTCAGCGGTGCTCTTCTGCACCGCGGGCCCTGTTCAGCGGTGCTCATCCAGCAGGTCAAGGGAGCCAGACCTGGCCTGGACTCCCTGCTCAGTCGCCCTCGGACCGTGACGTTTCTGGACCCTTCGGGGACGGACTCCTGGCCTCCTTAGTGTCCTCCTTCCCAGCTGGGATGTGACATGTGGGGTCCACCTTCTCCGCGCTCCTGCTGCCCTTCCGCTCCTTTGATGGGGCTCTCGGGCCCTTGCCTCCCCTAGATGGTGTGGGTGGTGAAGTGGCCGCACATTGCTCCTTGGGGGCAGCCCTGTCGGTCCTCGCACAGCGGCCCTTGTTTTTGCGGGTCCTCTTGCCGGGGGGGGGGCTGGACGTGTCCTTGCTGCTGATCGATGTGTCACTGCTGGCAAAGGGTGGGCTCCAGAACCCATGCACAACAGTGACACCCGAAGCTGGGCTGGTGGTGGCTGCGGTGCTCTTGGGACTCTTTGCAGATGGAGGGGGGAGCTCATCGGAGGGAAAGATTAGCCAGGAAAAGTTTTTTAGGGCCAAGGTAAAGGGTAGGAGAAGTGGAGATGGAAGTGGAGGAAGAGGAGGTGGTTGTAGGAGAGTCAGGTGTGCTGTCATTGGGTGAAGGTGCTGGTGCTGTAGGCTGTCGTGAGGTGGATGTCTGTTGGGTGGGTGGCTGCCTGCGTTTGTGTGTCTTGGAAGAGGGGGTGACAGACACAGTGGGAGAGGACACAGGGGACGTGTAAATGGCAGTGGGGGTGGTGACTGCACGAGTGTGGACTGTACTGGAGGGTGAGGTGGTGATGGAAGCACTGGCTGATGTTGGGGTGCATGCAGGTGTGAGTGTAGACGTCACAGGGAGGGAGGAGGGAGACGAGGAGGAGGGGGACACAGAGGTGGTTGTGACTGTTGGAATGTCTGCATCTGGGTGTGGCTTGGGTGAGTGTTTGTGGGATCTGTGGTGCTTGTGTTTGGATGAGCTGCTCTTGGGTGTTGAGGTGTGTGCAGGCTGGTCTGATGGTGTGGATGGGATAGGCTGAGGAACAGGAGACAGAGAAAGGCTGGAGGCAGTAAGAAGAGGGAGGCTGGAAACAGGGACAATGGCTGCCGTCAGTGCTGAGGCCAGAGCAGTGAACGCTCGTTGATGGGCAGCCTGACCCGAATGAATGCCCTCCAGGTACGCATTGCTCTGTTGCACCTCCCTTTGCACCCCCTGGATGGCATTCAAAAGGGTCGTCTGCCCAACAATGAGCGTCCTCACCAGGTCAATGAGCTCCGCACTGAGGGCAGCAGGGGCAACAGGGGCAGGGGCTGAGGTGCCTGGGGTGAAGGAGACGCGCGCCTTCCTGGGCGAGCGGGCACGGAGCGTAGGCTGAGGGGCTGCTGGGAGGGCGGTGCTGGTGCGCTGGGTGGCGGCTGTACCTGTAGAGGCGGGGGGCCCGGATGTTGCCGCCACCGCTAGGGAGCTCCCATCCGAGGACGTGTCGCTGTCGCTGCTCTCACCAGCGGTCCCCGTCGTGGTGCTCCCCTCGCCCTCCGGATCACTGGTGCCCTCGGTGTCTGTTCCTGGGCCCACCGGGGCCTTGTGTCCTGCAGCTCCCTCGTGCTCCGATGCCAAATCTCCTCCGCCTGATGATGCTAATGCACACATGCACAAGAAGATGAAGAGAAAGGGTGGGGGGAGAAAAAAGAAGACCAGGTTGAGTGCATGCAATGTCAACACCGTTGGCGGAGAGGACAGACACAGGAGCCTAATGCACTAAGCCGCGCATTCGGGGTACACTACTCAGTACTACTGACTAGGACAACATGCCAAGAGACGTCAAACGCGCACATGGGAGATGCTGGACCTTCAATGGCTGTACTTGTCACCCTACAGAGGTGGGGGCCGGGGGCACAGGGCCATGCCTAAGGGAGAGGACTACACTACAGAAAGCGCCCTGGCCTAATGTCACCCACAGCCCTCCTCCCCCACCCAGATGCCTCCACTGCGCAGAAAGATAGGAGAATGTGCTGATACTCACCCCCTTGTGTCTGCTGTGATGTCTTAAGGCGCCCATCCAATTCAGGGTAGGCCACTGCCAGGATCCGGGACATCAGGGGGGTCATGGTGCGACTGGCACCCCTCCTAGGTTGGGAGGCCATCCCCAGCAGTGTTTCTGCGGTCTTCCTTGTTCCGCGGCGGATGTCCTCCCACCTCTTGCGACAGTGGGTGCCCCGTCTGTTGTGGACCCCCAAGTTCCGGACTTCCTTGGCGATGGCACACCAAATCTCGATCTTCTGATGGGCGCTGACCTATTTGACATGTACAGGGTGGAAAGGAGGAAATCATCAATGACCTGCATGTTAGATGTGATTGGCCCCCCCCACCAACTTTGCCATATGGCACATGCTCTCATCTGTCGGGCGTTGCACTCCTCATTCGCCACCCACCCCACCAACTTACATCCACCCCAATCCACACAGGCATAGCCCATTCCATGTGCACCCGGTGTACTCACTTGTTGGTCTGGAGGACCGTAGAGTAGCGCATACTGGGGGAGGACCCCATCCACGAGCTTCTCCAACTCTTCAGACGTGAAGGCAGGGGCCCTTTCCCCAGTCGCAGCAGCCATTGTATCTTCCAGACCGAGGTCACAGCAGCACTTGCAGTATAGGTCCTCTCCTGTGGATGATCAGGTCTCGAGTGATTAATCAGATAGAAAATGGCGGTCACGCCCGCGGCGGTGCGTACCGCGACCGCCGGCGCACATCGTCATTGGCTCCTGAAACCCATAGGGTTCAATGTTAACCAATGCGGCTTTGCGCCGCGGTCTTCGACCGCCTACCGCCACGGTGTGCCCCGCCAGCGCATTGACCTCACATCCCATTGTCCCACTTCACAGGTCAGGCAGCCGCCATTTCAAGGGCCTACATGGCTTAATTTTGACTGCGACACACAGGCCTAGGCCTTGCATTGCCACACATACACGCCTTTCAACCCATTGCCATTCTTTAACTGTGCAAGCTGTCTGTACGTACCTGTGGTTTGCCTGACTCTGTGCTCCATGTTGTCCTTCCTAGGCACCGTCCGCTGGGACTTGCGAGGAGAAGGACGAATCCTCGCGTGTACCGACCGCTGGTGGACCTGTCGACAATGGAAGAACGCCATATAATACTTCGATACAGACTTGACCGTGCCACTATCCATGAACTGTGTGCCCAGCTGGAGCCAGCCCTGATGTCCCCCATCCGCCAACCCACAGGGATTCCCCCTCTGGTGCAGGTTTTGTCAGTCCTCCATTTTTTGGCAACTGGGTCATTCCAGACCACAGTGGCCATGTCATCTGGAATGTCTCAGCCTATGTTTTCAAAGATTTTGAGCAGAGTGTTGTCTGCCCTGATGAAACTCATGCGGAGCTACATCATTTTCCCAGAGGAGGGTGACTAGCCTAAAGTGAAGGGTGATTTCTATGCCCTGGGACATATCCCCAACATCATTGGTGCCATTGATGGGACACATGTGGCTTTGGTACCCCCAAAAGACGATGAGCAGGTGTACAAAAACAGAAAAAGTTATCATTCGATGAATGTCCAGGTGGTCTGTTTGGCTGACCAGTACATCTCCCATGTAAATGCCAAGTTCCCAGGGTCAGTGCATGACGCGTATGTGATGCGAAATAGCAGCATCCCCTATGTGATGGAGCAGCTACAGAGACAACGTGTGTGGCTAATAGGTGACTCTGGTTACCCCAACCTGCCTTGGCTACTGACCCCAGTGAGGAATCCCCGGACCAGGGCAGAGGAACGGTACAATGAGGCCCATGGGCGAACTCGGAGGATCATCGAAAGGACCTTTGGTCTCCTGAAGGCCAGGTTTAGGTGCCTGCATATGACTGGGGGATCCCTGATGTACTCACCATAGAAGGTGTGCCACATCATCGTGGCCTGCTGTATGCTTCACTATCTGGCATTGCGATGTCAGGTTCCTTTCCTGCAGGAGGATGGTGCAGATGCTGGTGTTGAAGCAGCTGTGGAGCCTGCGGAGAGTGAAGAGGAGGAAGACTCAGAGGACGACACAGACAACAGGGACAGAGTAATAGAACAGTATTTCCAGTAGCACACAGGTAATAATCACCCATGCCATTTTACATTTCCTGAAAGCCTCCTGCATCTCAACTTTGTCGATTTCCCCCCAGACCTATAAACATGATGTTTGATTTTCACTTCCCTTTTCTGTGCTGTATGAGCCACTGCGTGACCTCGGCTTGGTTGGCCCATGGACTAATGCTAAGTTACCTCGGTATGTGTAATTCACAATGTTAATAATACGTAATTGATATGTAATGTGTCATACATTTGTAAATAAGACAGGCTGAGTCCTGATTGATTTCAGTGCAATGTGTGATTTATTATTAGTGCATAGATATCGGTACATGATAGTGAAACAGTGATGGGTGGGGGTGGAGTAATGTCCATGGCGGAGTCCAGTTCTCAGTCTCACAGGTGCATTGTCCATATGCCTGTGGCAGGATGGAGCAGGGGCAGTTCAAGGTTTGACAGGGTGGCAATGTGGAACAGTGGGAGGACTTCAGGGGGTATGTGATGCTGGCGGGGGACTTGACATCCTACTCTGTCGGTTTTCTTGATCTCAGGCTCCTTTTGCGGGGCGGTTGTTGTTCAGCAGGAGGTGGGGTTCTGGTGGGCTGTCGTTGTGGTGGGGCCTCCTGTCCACTAGCGCCGGCGGAGGTGGTAGGCTGTTCCTGTTCCTGGCTAGTGACAGGGGCCCTGTGTGATGCCACATGGTCCCGAAACGTGTCCTCTATACGGTTCAGGGCCTGGACTATGCTCCCCATAGCGGTTGAGATGTTGTAGCGTTGCTCCTGCTGTGCCTGGATCTCCTGGAACCTGGCCAGTACCGTCGCCATCGTCTCTTGTGAGTGGTGGTAGGCTGCCATGATGGTGGTGAGGGCCTCTTGGAGAGTGGGTTCCCTGGGCCTCTCCTCCCCCCCCTGTCACACAGCAGCCCTCCGAGTTGCCCTTTTTCCCTGGGCCTCTGTCCCCTGGACGGTGTGCCCACTCCCACTGCCCCCAGGTCCCTGTTGTTGTTGGGTTACCCTGGGGGCCCTGTAGTGGTAGACACACCGCTGCTTGACCTGTCCTAGAGACAGAGGCATGGGCCCGCTGGGTGGGAGCTGTGCTGTTGTTCCCAGAGGGGGTTGGGTCTGCAGTGGCCTGTGTCTGGGTGAGGGGAACCGACTGCCCAGAGGTCCCCGATGGTCCAGGCTGGTCGTCAGGTTCCAGGTCGACAGAGCTGCTGTCATCACTAGGGGCCTGTTCCGGGTGTGGGATGGACATTTCTGGTCCCTCCTGACCGGTGTGTTGTCGTTCGGGTCCTGCATGGGGTAAGAGGGTATGGTTATTGTTTCTGTGTGTGCATTAGCTTGCGTTTTATGGGTGCCCTTGTCCCCCAGTGCTGGCATTCCCTTGGGGGAGGTGTTGTGAGGGTGTTTTGTGGGGGGGGGGATGGGTATGTGCAGTGGTCATGCTTAGGTGATGGGTGTCCATAGTTTGGGGGTGGCATGCAGGGGTTGGTGTTGGGTGGGTTGTGCTGGGGAGACATTCTTAGGGAGGATGTGTGCTGGGGGGTTGGGGGTGAGGGTGGGGGTTAGCATGCTGGGGGGGGTGAAGTGGTTGGCCTTGTACTTACCAGAGTCCATTCCTCCGTGTACTCCAGCGAGGCCATCAGGATGCAGGATGTTTAGTACCTCTTGCTCCCATGTTGTGAATTCGGGTGGAGTGGGTGGGGGTCCCCTGCCAGTCTTCTGCACTGCGATGTTGTGTCGCGAGACCATCGAGCGCACCTTCCCCCGTAGGTCGTTCCATCGTTTGCGGATGTCCTCTCGATTTCTGGGATGCTGTCCCACCGCGTTGAACCTGTCCACGATCCGCTGCCAGAGCTCCGCCTTCCTTGCTATGGTGGTGTGCTGGACCTGTGAGCCGAAGAGCTGGGGTTCCACTCTTATGATCTCCTCCACCATGACCCGGAGTTCTTGGTCCGAAAAGCGTGGGTGCCTTTGTGGTGCCATGGGGTGGTGTGTATGAGGTGTGGGGTGGTGTATGTGATGATGTGTGTGTTGGTGTGTGGTGCTTTGTGCTTCTATGTGGTGTGTGTGATGTTGTGGTGTGCCTCTGTGTGTCTGGCTCTCTATTCTCTGATGTGTCTCTCTCTCCTTCGTCTCTGGTTTTTGTTGGTAGGGGTTTGTGGGTGATGTGGGTGGGTGTTTTATATGGTATTGGATGTGTGGGAGTGGTGTGTGTATGTGTTTCAGGTGTGTGCCTTTCAAATTGTCCAATGTGGTAGGGGTTTGTAAAGGTGTGTGTATTTTGACCGCGGCGGTGTGTACCGCCAATCGAATACCGCGGTTGAATGACCGCCGCGTCGATTTGCGGGCCATAATGGGATGGGCGTATTTCTCTTGGCGTGGCGGTGGAGGTTTGGTCTTCTCCAGTTTACCGCTGGCCGCTGATGTGGCGGACTGCAGTGGAGGGCGGATTTTCGGAGGTTTTGCAGTTGTGGGTCAGAATGTCCGTGGCGGCTGACCGCGGCCGCGGCGGTATTGTGGCAGCCTTCTGACCGGCGGTAAGCGGCTTTTACCGCCGAGGTCAGAATGACCCCCATAGTATTTGGTTGTACTGTATTGTGGCATCTCAGTGCCTCTGGTATTGGAGCCTTGTTATAAAAATGAAGATGTATTATGACGCAAAATGCCGCTTGGAGTTGTGAGTCTTGCAGAGGTTTCGGGATTTCTTGCCATGGCTCGGTAAGCCAAACACAGGAAGTTTGCTAGCTTTTTTTCTGTCCATGTTTTGGAATTCGGGCTGATACGCTGCTTCGCGAGCAGAAGCAAAAGCCCAGAGCCAAAATGCGCAGTTCGTTTTACAATCTCTGTATTTAACTGCCAACTGCATTAAAGTAAATACACTGCCGTGAGCTCTGACTAACATTCCGAGCAGGGAAATCTGTGTGCCGCACCTGCCAGGAGGCACCTCTCGACGCTCTAACAGACAGGACCTTCACACAAGCTGCCCTGCTGGGAAAATTGCTTGAAGAACATTATCAAGTGCCTGGTCAATTTAATTCACTTAATGGATTAAAATTTAGGTAAATCACATTGTCTGCCACCTGACAAGGATGGATGGCACAAGAGGTTCTTGTTCTATGCATTGCTCACTGATTGGAATGAGGGCATTGCTCCTAGATTCCTCATTTTTGTTAAATGTGGGCATACGGATTAAAAAGTAGTGATATTGCCCTTAGGTTCCTATCTGCATAAGGAAGACTCTAAAAAAAGGATCTTGACTATTTCTGATGGCTTAATATGGTAGAAGTGGGTGCAAGGAAGAAAGACAGATTCCAGTGATCATAACTATCTGTTTAATTTTGCAGCAGTGTTGAAGGAGGGTATTTGGTAGGATGTCCAGGTTTTTAAGTTTCAGAGACTCTGACGTCCAACAGATAGACACAACTCAAGGTAGAGGAGTCTTCCTCTATGTGTTTGCCTGTACCTCTGCCCCAAATCAGCCAACTCCTCTCTGTGTTACTATGATGAAAGAAAGCAAAGGTAGTGATATGGATCACTAGTGCTAAATGCTTTATTGTCAGCGTGATTTTACATAGAACCAATTCGTATACACCTACATATCCCCTGATTGATCACCCAGCACGTGGATCCATGATTAGGACCTGTCTGTTACTTTTCTGGGCGCATACAATGGCAACTTCCATGATGAGTCAATACTCACTTTCACATACCTGAAAGCCTGCTCAGTGTCTACTCAATAACTCTTGTAAAGCACAGATTCTCTGTTTGGGGAGCATTTAGGGACAGTTGTTCAAAGCTTTTTGCATGTTGCAAACAGCGAATTTCATGGGACCCCTTCCCCTTTGTGAATGGCATGAAAAACATTTTTTCAGAGCAGGCAGTGGTCCTACGGACCACCGCCTGCTCTGAAAAAATGAAACGGAAATGTTTCATTTTTTAGTTTTGGAATGCATCTCATATTCCTTTAACCCCTTCGCTGCCAGGCCTTTTCCCCCTCCTGTGCCAGGCCTTTTTTTGCCTATTTGGGGCAGTTCGCGCTTAGGCCCTCATAACTTTTTGTCCACATAAGCTAACCAAGCCAAATTTGCGTCCTTTTTTTCCAACATCCTAGGGATTCTAGAGGTACCCAGACTTTGTGGGTTCCCTTGAAGGAGGCCAAGAAATTGGCCAAAATACAGTGAAAATTTCGTTTTTTTCAAAAAAATTGGAAAAAGTGGCTGCAGAAGAAGGCTTGTGGATTTCCCCCTGAAAATGGCATCAACAAAGGGTTTGCAGTGCTAAACTCAGCAGCTTCCTAGCTTTCAGGAACAGGCAGACCTGAATCAGAAAACCCAATTTTTAAACACAATTTTGGCATTTTACTGGGGCATACCCCATTTTTGAAATTTTTTGTGCTTTCAGCCTCCTTCCAGTCAGTGACAGGAATGGGCATGAAACCAATGCTGGATCCCAGAAACCTAACCATTTCTGAAAAGTAGACAAAATTCTGAATTCATCAAGGGGTCATTTGTGTAGATCCTACAATGGTTTCCTACAGAAAATAACAGCTGAAAAAGAAAAATATTGAAATTGTGGTGAAAAAAACATCAATTTTTCTCTACGTTTTACTCTGTAACTTTTCCCTGCAATGTCAGATTATGGAAAGCAATATACTGTTACGTCTGCTGGACTCCTCTGGTTGTGGGGACATATATAGGGCTTGTAGCTTCATCAAGAACCCGAGGAACCCAGAGCCAATAAATGAGCTGCACCCTGCAGTGCGTTTTCATTCTATACCGGGTATACAGCAATTCATTTGCTGAAATATAAAGAGTAAAAAATTGCTATCAAGAAAACCTTTGCATTTCCAAAAAGGGCACAAGATAAGGTGCTGAGGAGCAGTGGTTATTTGCACATCTCTGAATTCCGGGGTGACCATACAAGCATGTGAATTATAGGGAATTTCTCAAATAGATGTCTTTTTTACACACTCTCCTATATTTGGAAGGAAAAAATGTAGAGAAAGACAAGGGGCAATAGCACTTGTTTTGCTAATCTATGTTCCCCCAAGTCTCCCGATAAAAATGATACCTCACTTGTGTGGGTAGGCCTAGCGCCCGCGACAGGAAACGCCCCAAAGCGCAATGTGGACACATCCAAAATTTTGGGAGAAAACAGAGGTGTTTTTTGCGAAGTGCCTACCTGTAGATTTTGGCCTCTAGCTCAGCCGGCACCTAGGGAAACCTACCAAACCTGTGCATTTCTGAAAACTAGAGACCTAGGGGAATCCAAGGAGGGGTGACTTGCGGGGCTCGGACCAGGTTCTATTACCCAGAATCCTTTGCAAACCTCAAAATTTGGCAAAAAAAACACATGTTCCTCACATTTCTGTGGCAGAAAGTTCTGGAATCTGAGAGGAGCTACAAATTTCCTTCCACCCAGCGTTCCCCCAAGTCTCCCGATAAAAATGATACCTCACTTGCGTGGGTAGGCCTAGCGCCGGCGACAGGAAACACCCCAAAACGCAACGTGGACACATCCTAAATTTTGGAAAAAAACAGAGGTGTTTTTTGCGAAGTGCCTACCTGTAGATTTTGGCCTCTAGCTCAGCCGGCACCTAGGGAAACCTACCAAACCTGTGCATTTCTGAAAACTAGAGACCTAGGGGAATCCAAGGAGGGGTGACTTGCGGGGCTCGGACCAGGTTCTGTTACCCAGAATCCTTTGCAAACCTCAAAATTTGGCTAAAAAAACACATGTCCCTCACATTTCTGTGGCAGAAAGTTCTGGAATCTGAGAGGAGCTACAAATTTCCTTCCACCCAGCGTTCCCCCAAGTCTCCCGATAAAAATGATACCTCACTTGCGTGGGTAGGCCTAGCGCCGGCGACAGGAAACACCCCAAAGCGCAACGTGGACACATCCTAAATTTTGGAAAAAAACAGAGGTGTTTTTTGCGAAGTGCCTACCTGTAGATTTTGGCCTCTAGCTCAGCCGGCACCTAGAGAAACCTACCAAACCTGTGCATTTCTGAAAACTAGAGACCTAGGGGAATCTAAGGAGGGGTGACTTGCGGAGCTCGGACCAGGTTCTGTTACCCAGAATCCTTTGCAAACCTCAAAATTTGGCTATAAAAACACATGTTCCTCACATTTCTGTGGCAGAAAGTTCTGGAATCTGAGAGGAGCTACAAATTTCCTTCCACCCAGCGTTCCCCCAAGTCTCCCGATAAAAATGATACCTCACTTGCGTGGGTAGGCCTAGCACCGGCGCCAGGAAACACCCCAAAGCGCAACGTGGACACATCCTAAATTTTGGGAGAAAACAGAGGTGTTTTTTGCGAAGTGCCTACCTGTAGATTTTGGCCTCTAGCTCAGCCGCCACCTAGGGAAACCTACCAAACCTGTGCATTTCTGAAAACAAGAGACCTAGGGGAATCCAAGGAGGGGTGACTTGCGGGGCTCGGACCAGGTTCTGTTACCCAGAATCCTTTGCAAACCTCAAAATTTGGCTAAAAAAACACATGTTCCTCACATTTCTGTGGCAGAAAGTTCTGGAATCTGAGAGGAGCTACAAATTTCCTTCCACCCAGCGTTCCCCGAAGTCTCCCGATAAAAATGATACCTCACTTGCGTGGGTAGGCCTAGCGCCGGCGACAGGAAACACCCCAAAGCGCAACGTGGACACATCCTAAATTTTGGAAAAAAACAGAGGTGTTTTTTGCGAAGTGCCTACCCGTAGATTTTGGCCTCTAGCTCAGCCGGCACCTAGGGAAACCTACCAAACCTGTGCATTTCTGACAACTAGAGACCTAGGGGAATCCAAGGAGGGGTGACTTGCGGGGCTCAGACCAGGTTCTGTTACCCAGAATCCTTTGCAAACCTCAAAATTTGGCTAAAAAAACACATGTTCCTCACATTTCTGTGGCAGAAAGTCCTGGAATCTGAGAGGAGCTACAAATTTCCTTCCACCCAGCGTTCCCCCAAGTCTCCCGATAAAAATGATACCTCACTTGCGTGGGTAGGCCTAGCGCCGGCGACAGGAAACACCCCAAAGCGCAACGTGGACACATCCTAAATTTTGGAAAAAAACAGAGGTGTTTTTTGCGAAGTGCCTACCCGTAGATTTTGGCATCTAGCTCAGCCGGCACCTAGGGAAACCTACCAAACCTGTGCATTTCTGAAAACTAGAGACCTAGTGGAATCCAAGGAGGGGTGACTTGCGGGGCTCGGACCAGGTTCTGTTACCCAGAATCCTTTGCAAACCTCAAAATTTGGCTAAAAAAACACATGTTCCTCACATTTCTGTGGCAGAAAGTTCTGGAATCTGAGAGGAGCTACAAATTTCCTTCCACCCAGCGTTCCCCCAAGTCTCCCAATAAAAATGATACCTCACTTGCGTGGGTAGGCCTAGAGCCGGCAACTGGAAACACCCCAAAGCGCAACGTGGACACATCCTAAATTTTGGGAGAAAACAGAGGTGTTTTTTGCGAAGTGCCTACCTGTAGATTTTGGCCTCTAGCTCAGCCGGCACCTAGGGAAACCTACCAAACCTGTGCATTTCTGAAAACTAGAGACCTAGGGGAATCCAAGGAGGGGTGACTTGCGGGGCTCGGACCAGGTTCTGTTACCCAGAATCCTTTGCAAACCTCAAAATTTGGCTAAAAAAACACATGTCCCTCACATTTCTGTGGCAGAAAGTTCTGGAATCTGAGAGGAGCTACGAATTTCCTTCCACCCAGCGTTCCCCCAAGTCTCCCGATAAAAATGATACCTCACTTGCGTGGGTAGGCCTAGCGCCGGCGACAGGAAACACCCCAAAGCGCAACGTGGACACATCCTAAATTTTGGAAAAAAACAGAGGTGTTTTTTGCGAAGTGCCTACCTGTAGATTTTGGCCTCTAGCTCAGCCGGCACCTAGGGAAACCTACCAAACCTGTGCATTTCTGAAAACTAGAGACCTAGGGGAATCCAAGGAGGGGTGACTTGCGGGGCTCGGACCAGGTTCTGTTACCCAGAATCCTTTGCAAACCTCAAAATTTGGCTAAAAAAACACATGTTCCTCACATTTCTGTGGCAGAAAGTTCTGGAATCTGAGAGGAGCTACAAATTTCCTTCCACCCAGCGTTCCCCCAAGTCTCCCGATAAAAATGATACCTCACTTGCGTGGGTAGGCCTAGCGCCGGCGACAGGAAACACCCCAAAGCGCAACGTGGACACATCCTAAATTTTGGAAAAAAACAGAGGTGTTTTTTGCGAATTGCCTATCTGTCGATTTTGGCCTCTAGCTCAGCCGGCACCTAGGGAAACCTACCAAACCTGTGCATTTCTGAAAACTAGAGACCTAGGGGAATCCAATGAGGGGTGACTTGCGGGGCTCGGACCAGGTTCTGTTACCCAGAATCCTTTGCAAACCTCAAAATTTGGCTAAAAAAACACATGTTCCTCACATTTCTGTGGCAGAAAGTTCTGGAATCTGAGAGGAGCTACAAATTTCCTTCCCCCCAGCGTTCCCCCAAGTCTCCCGATAAAAATGATACCTCACTTGCGTGGGTAGGCCTAGCGCCGGCGACAGGAAACACCCCAAAGCGCAACGTGGACACATCCTAAATTTTGGGAGAAAACAGAGGTGTTTTTTGCGAAGTGCCTACCTGTAGATTTTGGCCTCTAGCTCAGCCGGCACCTAGGGAAACCTACCAAACCTGTGCATTTCTGAAAACTAGAGACCTAGGGGAATCCAAGGAGGGGTGACTTGCGGGGCTCGGACCAGGTTCTGTTACCCAGAATCCTTTGCAAACCTCAAAATTTGGCTAAAAAAACACATGTTCCTCACATTTCTGTGGCAGAAAGTTCTGGAATCTGAGAGGAGCTACAAATTTCCTTCCACCCAGCGTTCCGCCAAGTCTCCCGATAAAAATGATACCTCACTTGCGTGGGTAGGCCTAGCGCCGGCAACAGAAAACACCCCAAAGCGCAACGTTGACACATCCTAAATTTTGGAAAAAAACAGAGGTGTTTTTTGCGAATTGCCTATCTGTCGATTTTGGCCTCTAGCTCAGCCGGCACCTAGGGAAACCTACCAAACCTGTGCATTTCTGAAAACTAGAGACCTAGGGGAATCCAATGAGGGGTGACTTGCGGGGCTCGGACCAGGTTCTATTACCCAGAATCCTTTGCAAACCTCAAAATTTGGCTAAAAAAACACATGTTCCTCACATTTCTGTGGCAGAAAGTTCTGGAATCTGAGAGGAGCTACAAATTTCCTTCCACCCAGCGTTCCCCCAAGTCTCCCGATAAAAATGATACCTCACTTGCGTGGGTAGGCCTAGCGCCGGCGACAGGAAACACCCCAAAGCGCAACGTGGACACATCCTAAATTTTGGGAGAAAACAGAGGTGTTTTTTGCGAAGTGCCTACCTGTAGATTTTGGCCTCTAGCTCAGCCGGCACCTAGGGAAACCTACCAAACCTGTGCATTTCTGAAAACTAGAGACCTAGGGGAATCCAAGGAGGGGTGACTTGCGGGGCTCGGACCAGGTTCTGTTACCCAGAATCCTTTGCAAACCTCAAAATTTGGCTAAAAAAACACATGTTCCTCACATTTCTGTGGCAGAAAGTTCTGGAATCTGAGAGGAGTTACAAATTTCCTTCCACCCAGCGTTCCCCCAAGTCTCCCGATAAAAATGATACCTCACTTGCGTGGGTAGGCCTAGCGCCGGCGACAGGAAACACCCCAAAGCGCAACGTGGACACATCCTAAATTTTGGAAAAAAACAGAGGTGTTTTTTGCGAAGTGCCTACCCGTAGATTTTGGCCTCTAGCTCAGCCGGCACCTAGGGAAACCTACCACACCTGTGCATTTCTGAAAACTAGAGACCTAGGGGAATCCAAGGAGGGGTGACTTGCAGGGCTCGGACCAGGTTCTGTTACCCAGAATCCTTTGCAAACCTCAAAATTTGGCTAAAAAAACACATGTTCCTCACACTTCTGTGGCAGAAAGTTCTGGAATCTGAGAGGAGCTACAAATTTCCTTCCACCCAGCGTTCCCCCAAGTCTCCCGATAAAAATGATACCTCACTTGCGTGGGTAGGCCTAGCGCCGGCGACAGGAAACACCCCAAAGCGCAACGTGGACACATCCTAAATTTTGGAAAAAAACAGAGGTGTTTTTTGCTAAGTGCCTACCTGTAGATTTTGGCCTCTAGCTCACCCGGCACCTAGGGAAACCTACCAAATCTGTGCATTTCTGAAAACTAGAGACCTAGGGAAATCCAAGGAGGGGTGACTTGCGGGGCTCGGACCAGGTTCTGTTACCCAGAATCCTTTGCAAACCTCAAAATTTGGCTAAAAAAACACATGTTCCTCACATTTCTGTGGCAGAAAGTTCTGGAATCTGAGAGGAGCTACAAATTTCCTTCCACCCAGCGTTCCCCCAAGTCTCCCGATAAAAATGATACCTCACTTGCGTGGGTAGGCCCAGCGCCGGCGACAGGAAACACCCCAAAGCGCAACGTGGACACATCCTAAATTTTGGGAGAAAACAGAGGTGTTTTTTGCGAAGTGCCTACCTGTAGATTTTGGCCTCTAGCTCAGCCGGCACCTAGGGAAACCTACCAAACCTGTGCATTTCTGAAAACTAGAGACCTAGGGGAATCCAAGGAGTGGTGACTTGCGGGGCTCGGACCAGGTTCTGTAACCCAGAATCCTTTGCAAACCTCAAAATTTGGCTAAAAAATCACATGTCCCTCACATTTCTGTGGCAGAAAGTTCTGGAATCTGAGAGGAGCTACAAATTTCCTTCCACCCAGCGTTCCCCCAAGTCTCCCGATAAAAATGATACCTCACTTGCGTGGGTAGGCCTAGCGCCGGCGACAGGAAACACCCCAAAGCGCAACGTGGACACATCCTAAATTTTGGAAAAAAACAGAGGTGTTTTTTGCGAAGTGCCTACCTGTAGATTTTGGCCTCTAGCTCAGCCGGCACCTAGGGAAACCTACCAAACCTGTGCATTTCTGAAAACTAGAGACCTAGGGGAATCCAAGGAGGGGTGACTTGCGGGGCTCGGACCAGGTTCTGTTACCCAGAATCCTTTGCAAACCTCAAAATTTGGCTAAAAAAACACATGTTCCTCACATTTCTGTGGCAGAAAGTTCTGGAATCTCAGAGGAGCTACAAATTTCCTTCCACCCAGCGTTCCCCCAAGTCTCCCGATAAAAATGATATCTCACTTGCGTGGGTAGGCCTAGCGCCGGCAACAGAAAACACCCCAAAGCGCAACGTTGACACATCCTAAATTTTGGAAAAAAACAGAGGTGTTTTTTGCGAATTGCCTATCTGTAGATTATAGCCTCTAGCTCAGCCGGCACCTAGGGAAACTTATCAAACCTGTGCATTTCTGAAAACTAAAGACCTAGGGGAATCCAAGGAGGGGTGACTTGCAGGGCTCGGACCAGGTTCTGTTACCCAGAATCCTTTGCAAACCTCAAAATTTGGCTAAAAAAACACATGTTCCTCACATTTCTGTGGCAGAAAGTTCTGGAATCTGAGAGGAGCTACAAATTTCCTTCCACCCAGCGTTCCCCCAAGTCTCCCGATAAAAATGATACCTCACTTGCGTGGGTAGGCCTAGCGCCGGCAACAGGAAACACCCCAAAGCGCAACGTGGACACATCCTAAATTTTGGGAGAAAACAGAGGTGTTTTTTGCGAAGTGCCTATCTGTAGATTTTGGCCTCTAGCTCAGCCGGCACCTAGGGAAACCTACCAAACCTGTGCATTTCTGAAAACTAGAGACCTAGGGGAATCCAAGGAGGGGTGACTTGCAGGGCTCGGACCAGGTTATGTTACCCAGAATCCTTTGCAAATCTCAAAATTTGGCTAAAAAAACACATGTTCCTCACATTTCTGTGGCAGAAAGTTCTGGAATCTGAGAGGAGCTACAAATTTCCTTCCACCCAGCGTTCCCCCAAGTCTCCCGATAAAAATGATACCTCACTTGCGTGGGTAGGCCTAGCGCCGGCAACAGAAAACACCCCAAAGCGCAACGTTGACACATCCTAAATTTTGGAAAAAAACAGAGGTGTTTTTTGCGAATTGCCTATCTGTAGATTTTGGCCTCTAGCTCAGCCGGCACCTAGGGAAACCTTCCAAACCTGTGCATTTCTGAAAACTAGAGACCTAGGGGAATCCAAGGAGGGGTGACTTGCAGGGCTCGGACCAGGTTCTGTTACCCAGAATCCTTTACAAACCTCAAAATTTGGCTAAAAAAACACATGTTCCTCACATTTCTGTGGCAGAAAGTTCTGGAATCTGAGAGGAGCTACAAATTTCCTTCCACCCAGCGTTCCCCCAAGTCTCCCGATAAAAATGATACCTCACTTGCGTGGGTAGGCCTAGCGCCGGCGACAGGAAACACCCCAAAGCGCAACGTGGACACATCCTAAATTTTGGGAGAAAACAGAGGTGTTTTTTGCGAAGTGCCTACCTGTAGATTTTGGCCTCTAGCTCAGCCGGCAACTAGGGAAACCTACCAAACCTGTGCATTTCTGAAAACTAGAGACCTAGGGGAATCCAAGGAGGGGTGACTTGCGGGGCTCGGACCAGGTTCTGTTACCCAGAATCCTTTGCAAACCTCAAAATTTGGTTAAAAAAACACATGTTCCTCACATTTCTGTGGCAGAAAGTTCTGGAATCTGAGAGGAGCTACAAATTTCCTTCCACCCAGCGTTCCCCCAAGTCTCCCGATAAAAATGATACCTCACTTGCGTGGGTAGGCCTAGCGCCGGCGACAGGAAACACCCCAAAGCGCAACGTGGACACATCCTAAATTTTGGAAAAAAACAGAGGTGTTTTTTGCGAAGTGCCTACCCGTAGATTTTGGCCTCTAGCTCAGCCGGCACCTAGGGAAACCTACCACACCTGTGCATTTCTGAAAACTAGAGACCTAGGGGAATCCAAGGAGGGGTGACTTGCGGGGCTCGGACCAGGTTCTGTTACCCAGAATCCTTTGCAAACCTCAAAATTTGGCTAAAAAAACACATGTTCCTCACATTTCTGTGGCAGAAAGTTCTGGAATCTGAGAGGAGCTACAAATTTCCTTCCACCCAGCGTTCCCCCAAGCCTCCCGATAAAAATGATACCTCACTTGCGTGGGTAGGCCTAGCGCCGGCAACAGAAAACACCCCAAAGCGCAACGTTGACACATCCTAAATTTTGGAAAAAAACAGAGGTGTTTTTTGCGAATTGCCTATCTGTAGATTTTGGCCTCTAGTTCAGCCGGCACCTAGGGAAACCTACCAAACCTGTGCATTTCTGAAAACTAGAGACCTAGGGGAATCCAAGGAGGGGTGACTTGCAGGGCTCGGACCAGGTTCTGTTACCCAGAATCCTTTGCAAACCTCAAAATTTGGCTAAAAAAACACATGTTACTCACATTTCTGTGGCAGAAAGTTCTGGAATCTGAGAGGAGCTACAAATTTCCTTCCACCCAGCGTTCCCCGAAGTCTCCCGATAAAAATGATACCTCACTTGCGTGGGTAGGCCTAGCGCCGGCGACAGGAAACACCCCAAAGCGCAACGTTGACACATCCTAAATTTTGGAAAAAAACAGAGGTGTTTTTTGCGAAGTGCCTACCCGTAGATTTTGACCTCTAGCTCAGCCGGCACCTAGGGAACCTACCAAACCTGTGCATTTCTGAAAACTAGAGACCTAGGGGAATCCAAGGAGGGGTGACTTGTGGGGCTCAGACCAGGTTCTGTTACCCAGAATCCTTTGCAAACCTCAAAATTTGGCTAAAAAAACACATGTTCCTCACATTTCTGTGGCAGAAAGTCCTGGAATCTGAGAGGAGCTACAAATTTCCTTCCACCCAGCGTTCCCCCAAGTCTCCCAATAAAAATGATACCTCACTTGCGTGGGTAGGCCTAGCGCCGGCGACAGGAAACACCCCAAAGCGCAACGTGGACACATCCTAAATTTTGGAAAAAAACAGAGGTGTTTTTTGCGAAGTGCCTACCCGTAGATTTTGGCCTCTAGCTCAGCCGGCACCTAGGGAAACCTACCACACCTGTGCATTTCTGAAAACTAGAGACCTAGGGGAATCCAAGGAGGGGTGACTTGCGGGGCTCGGACCAGGTTCTGTTACCCAGAATCCTTTGCAAACCTCAAAATTTGGCTAAAAAAACACATGTTCCTCACATTTCTGTGGCAGAAAGTTCTGGAATCTGAGAGGAGCTACAAATTTCCTTCCACCCAGCGTTCCCCCAAGCCTCCCGATAAAAATGATACCTCACTTGCGTGGGTAGGCCTAGCGCCGGCAACAGAAAACACCCCAAAGCGCAACGTTGACACATCCTAAATTTTGGAAAAAAACAGAGGTGTTTTTTGCGAATTGCCTATCTGTAGATTTTGGCCTCTAGTTCAGCCGGCACCTAGGGAAACCTACCAAACCTGTGCATTTCTGAAAACTAGAGACCTAGGGGAATCCAAGGAGGGGTGACTTGCAGGGCTCGGACCAGGTTCTGTTACCCAGAATCCTTTGCAAACCTCAAAATTTGGCTAAAAAAACACATGTTACTCACATTTCTGTGGCAGAAAGTTCTGGAATCTGAGAGGAGCTACAAATTTCCTTCCACCCAGCGTTCTCCGAAGTCTCCCGATAAAAATGATACCTCACTTGCGTGGGTAGGCCTAGCGCCGGCGACAGGAAACACCCCAAAGCGCAACGTGGACACATCCTAAATTTTGGAAAAAAACAGAGGTGTTTTTTGCGAAGTGCCTACCCGTAGATTTTGACCTCTAGCTCAGCCGGCACCTAGGGAACCTACCAAACCTGTGCATTTCTGAAAACTACAGACCTAGGGGAATCCAAGGAGGGGTGACTTGTGGGGCTCAGACCAGGTTCTGTTACCCAGAATCCTTTGCAAATCTCAAAATTTGGCTAAAAAAACACATGTTCCTCACATTTCTGTGGCAGAAAGTCCTGGAATCTGAGAGGAGCTACAAATTTCCTTCCACCCAGCGTTCCCCCAAGTCTCCCAATAAAAATGATACCTCACTTGCGTGGGTAGGCCTAGAGCCGGCGACTGGAAACACCCCAAAGCGCAACGTGGACACATCCTAAATTTTGGGAGAAAACAGAGGTGTTTTTTGCGAAGTGCCTACCTGTAGATTTTGGCCTCTAGCTCAGCCGGCACCTAGGGAAACGTACCAAACCTGTGCATTTCTGAAAACTAGAGACCTAGGGGAATCCAAGGAGGGGTGACTTGCGGGGCTCGGACCAGGTTCTGTTACCCAGAATCCTTTGCAAACCTCAAAATTTGGCTAAAAAAACACATGTCCCTCACATTTCTGTGGCAGAAAGTTCTGGAATCTGAGAGGAGCTACAAATTTCCTTCCACCCAGCGTTCCCCCAAGTCTCCCGATAAAAATGATACCTCACTTGCGTGGGTAGGCCTAGCGCCGGCGACAGGAAACACCCCAAAGCGCAACGTGGACACATCCTAAATTTTGGAAAAAAACAGAGGTGTTTTTTGCGAAGTGCCTACCTGTAGATTTTGGCCTCTAGCTCAGCCGGCACCTAGGGAAACCTACCAAACCTGTGCATTTCTGAAAACTAGAGACCTAGGGGAATCCAAGGAGGGGTGACTTGCGGGGCTCGGACCAGGTTCTGTTTCCCAGAATCCTTTGCAAACCTCAAAATTTGGCTAAAAAAACACATGTTCCTCACATTTCTGTGGCAGAAAGTTCTGGAATCTGAGAGGAGCTACAAATTTCCTTCCACCCAGCGTTCCCCCAAGTCTCCCGATAAAAATGATACCTCACTAGCGTGGGTAGGCCTAGCGCCGGCGACAGGAAACACCCCAAAGCGCAACGTGGACACATCCTAAATTTTGGAAAAAAACAGAGGTTTTTTTTGCGAAGTGCCTACCTGTAGATTTTGGCCTCTAGCTCAGCCGGCACCTAGGGAAACCTACCAAACCTGTGCATTTCTGAAAACTAGAGACCTAGGGGAATCCAAGGAGGGGTGACTTGCGGGGCTCGGACCAGGTTCTGTTACCCAGAATCCTTTGCAAACCTCAAAATTTGGCTAAAAAAACACATGTTCCTCACATTTCTGTGGCAGAAAGTTCTGGAATCTGAGAGGAGCTACAAATTTCCTTCCACCCAGCGTTCCGCCAAGTCTCCC